>NC_143037.1:54862500-55510000 GCF_057628025.1 Oncorhynchus mykiss
CCACAAATTTCTTGTTAAAATAAACTATAGTTTTGGCAAGTCGGTTAGGACATCTACTTTGTGCATGACACAAGTCATTTTTCCAACAATTGTTTACAGACAGATTATTTCACTTATTATTCACTGTATCACAATTCCAGTGGGTCAGAAGTTTACATACACTAAGTTGACTGTGTCTTTAAACAGCTTGGAAAATTCCAGAAAATTATGTCATGGCTTTAGAAGTTTCTGATAGGCTAATTGACATCATTTGAGTCAATTGGAGGTGTACCTGTGGATGTATTTCAAGGCCTAACTTCAAACGTAGCTTGACATCATGGGAAAATCCAAATAAATCAGCCAAGACCTCCACATTCTGGTTCATCCTTGGGAGCAATTTCCTAACGCCTGAAGATACCACTCATCTGTACACAAGTATAAATACCATGGGACCACGCAGCTGTCATCCCGCTCAGGAAGGAGACGCATTCTGTCAAATTCTTATTTTCAATGACGGCCTAGGAACTGTTGGTTAACTGCCTTGTTCAGGGGCAGAACGACAGATTTTTACCTTGTCAGCTCAGGGGTTCCAATCTTGCAACCTTTCGGTTACTATAAAGTGGTGATCCTGACAGGAAATTTTACTAGGATTAAATGTCAGGAATTGTGAAAAACTCAGTTTAAATGTATTTGGCTAAGGTGTATGTAAACTTCCGACTTCAACTATATATTACACTAATGAGCTAAATGCATCATCATGAAAGGACATTTGCTGCAAATAATTATGGCGAAACTCTCCAAATATGAAGCTACGTTTCTGTTGTCACTTACTGTAGGTACCCTGCGATGAGATCTGGAAGAAAGAGGAACTGAAAACGTATTTACTGCAAGCCCCAATTCAGCAGTGGGAAGGGGCCCCCATCCAGCACATGGGCCAGCCTGTATACATATCCATGGTCCACATCATCAACACACAGAGACAGGTACACAACCCGCGCTGTAACTTGTGTACTCACCAGCACTCTAAAGTCCATTTTAAGGGGTCTTGATAGCTGTCATGTTAGACATGCTAAACGATTCAAATAGGCATGCATGTTGTACTGGAATGAAAAAGGCAAAACTATGTGGAAATGGTGGCAAAATTACCCCAAAAATCTGAAATCCCTCTTATCTCCAGCAAAAAGATCAACATCTGCTAAAGATCTCAATAGCTAGGTAGGTGAATCTAGCTATCCACAATGTCCAGAAATATAACAAAAATAACAATTCCAACAAAAATAGCACCACTGCTGCCACCAGTGTAACTTTAGGGGCCGCATGCAGTTGGATGGATGACCTCCTTTAAGCAACAAAGAGTGGACGAAGACAGATTACTATTTAGGCAGACCCAATTGAATACCATTAGCCAAAACTCAGAAATTGTCTATCACTTCCTGTTTCAATAAAGCTATTACAATACAATTAATGCATTGGTCAATCAAATAACAGATCATTAAATCCCTGGTAAATAATTAATGACATCTTTCCAGAATTAGGTAAACACACAGGTATGTTCTAAAACAGATTCAACACATGGTATACATCCCATGCAAAGGAATCAAATACTCAGACATTACTTCATCACTAGTATCTGCTACATAAAAAAATATAAATAATGCTAATGCTAATAAATATGCTAATCAAACAATAATGATCATAGGCCTAATAATAATACTTGATGATGCTAATATTAGAATGCTAATAATAATTATAATAGTGGACTTCAGATCAAATTAACAGTGTGATAATGTTAAAACATTCTTGCAGGGACTCCATCAGCAACTTCTAGTCCTCTTCCCTCAAGATGTCCTCCTGCTCTCTGTGGATAACAAGAGCCTCAGTGTCATATATGAGGTACAGTCAAATTATGTTCTCTAGGTAAAACAATTTCACTGGAACTCCTACAATAGGAACCTGGTGACCTTACCAAGTTTGCCAATTGTCGCTATAGAGTAGATGTTGGTGTGAAACTTGGTAAGGTCACCTATGATGTACAGTTTAGAAGATGTTGTAAAATATAGAGGTGATCCAATACTAACCTTTCTCAATTCAAGATAAATGGCACTTCAACCTGTATTTCTTAACACTTTAGGGTAGATTGCCTCGGAAAAGCATCACAGCCGTGGAGAGGTCAGCATTACCTGGGAGGCTGGAGTTCGAGTTAGCAGGTTATATACAAAACAGACATAATGTCATTATGCTCTAACATGTTTATATAATGAGGGAAATTGACTGTAAATTGACCCTCCAAACTGCAAAGAGATCTGTATCAATTCCACTGTGTCAGGTGTTGCTGTATGTATTGGTGAAGAGCACTGTACTTCTATTGTGTATTGTGTGGCTCAGGTGAACTGATTGAGCCGCTGCAGGTATCTTGCACCTGTCCTGAAGAATATCAGAACTGGATCTTCCAGCTACAACAGGTAAAGTACCATTACAGTCCCATTAAAATGGGAAAAGATGGAACAAAACAAACGGATCGGGAAAACTGTGTGGCTAGCCTTTTGCCTGTTTCCATTGATTCCAATTGAGCCATACATGTACATCTATTTTGTGAAGATGCAGGATGTTAAAAATAAGTTATTTTGTCTTGAACGTTTTTTACAGAAAAAAAAGAAAATTAGAGACAAGTCCCAAAAAGTAGTTGCAGAACGACTCAGTAGTGTTTATTTCTTTTCTCAATAGCCGGAAAAAAACCTCCAAGCTACCTCAAACCACCCGGCTCCACCTCTCATGCCAAAAAAACAAAGGAGCAGAAAGGAGTCCCAGGAACCAATGATAATTGCACATTAATGAGACTAACTGACCAATGGCCTCACAATATAGAAGACTCATGCCTCTTTTCATTAATAGACACTATTTGTGGATATCATGTATACAGTTCCTTTAGAAAGTATTCATACCCCTTGACTTATTCCACATTTTGCTGTGTTATAGCCTGAATTCAAAATTGATTAAACATATATTTTTTTCTCACCAATCTACATAAAATAGCTCATAATTAGTGAAAACATGTTTTTAGAAATGTTTGCAAATTTACTGGAAATGAAATACAGAAATATCTAATTTACATAAGCATTCACATAAGCATAAGCATTCACACCCCTGAGTCAATACATGTTGGAATCACCTTCGGCAGCTATTACAGCTGTGAGTCTCTCTGGGTAAGTCTCTAAGCGTTTCGACACATTGATTGTATTATTTTATTTTATTTTAATTTAAGCTCTGTCAAAGTGGTTGTTGATCATTGCTAGACAGCCATTTTCAAGTATTGCCATAGATTTTTAAGCCAATTAGTCAAAACTGTAACTAGGCCACTAAGGAACATTCAATGCCATCTTGGTAAGCAACTCCAGTGTATATTTGGCATTATCTTTTAAGTTATTGTCCTGCTGAAAGGTGAATTTGTCTCCCAGTGTTTGTTGGAAAGCAGACTGAACCAGGTTTTCCTCTAGGATTTTGCCTGTGCTTACCTCTATTCCATTTATTTTTTATCCTAAACAACTCACTAGTCCTTGCCGATGACAAGCACACTCAATAACATGATGCAGCCACCACCATGCTTGAAAATATGAAGAGTGGTACTTAGTGATGTGTTGAATTTGGCCCAAATATAACACTTTGGATTCAGGACATAAAATTGATTTCTTTGCCAAATGTTTTACAGCTTTACTTTAGTGCCTTGTTGCAAAAACATTTTTATTCTGTACAGGCTTCTTTCCTTTCACTCGGTCATTTAGGTTAGTATTGTGGAGTAACTACAATGTTGTTGATCCTTTCTCAGTTTTCTCCCATCACAGCCATTAAACTCTAACTGTTTTAATGTCACCATTGGCCTCATGCTGAAATCCCTGTGTGGTTTCCTTCCTCTCTGGCAACTGACTTCTACACCTGCATTACTTGCTGTTTGGGGTTTTAGGCTGGGTTTCTGTCCAGCACTTTGACATCAGCTTATGTAAGAAGGGCTTTATAAATACATTTGATTGATTGACTTAGGAAGGACGCCTGTATCTTTGTATTGATATATCATCCAAAGTGTAATTAACCCTTCCCCTACAATTTACATGGCCCTGTGGAAATCAAATTAACAATAAAAAATGTATTTCAAAATCCGTCTGTTTAAGCTAGGGCTTTGTCTCAATCCACTGTATCTGCCAATATAGCCCTTCCGCAGTAGAAGGTGGCAGAGCTAGAGCGGTGTTTGTCAGACCATAAGACATCCGTAAAATCTGTCTTCTCGAGAAAAGGTCTAAAGCGTCCGAAAGGTTAGGCCTACAAACTATTATGAAAGATGAGACTCTCACGATGATGTTCTCCGTTTGGCTCTACGATCCCCACAAGCTTCACAGGACTCGTCTGAAGTCGGTAAAGCCTCTTCTGCCAACTTCTGTCTGCAGCGTCCCAACAGTTTGGTCTACACACTAATATGACCCCTCTGTAGGACGCCCACAAGCCTCACAAGACTCCTCTGGAGGTCCCCGGTACCAATTGTTTCCTGAGCTTTCTTATATCTCTCAGATATAGGGCAGACACTTAATGAACAAACTTCCTTTTTATATATATGTTTTACTATCTGTTCCATGTAGTGAATCTGTTATTCAATGCGTCTATGGGCTAATAACAGTAACAACAAATTCAATGTGTCATCCAATAATTTTTTTATATATTTGTTTATACCTTAAAGGGGTCTTAAAATTCTAAATCAAATACTGTAATGATCCTTGGTATGACCATCTTAAAACAATTCCATAAGTTAGCTTAGTAGAACCTCCCTTACCCCAGCTTAGACAGGGCTTAGAGTCTCTTAACTCTCTAGAGGGTTAATAACTTCACCGTGCTGAAAAGGATATTCAATGTCTGCTTTTTTTTACCCATCTATTAATAGGTGGACTTCTTTGCGAGGCATTGAAAAACATCCCTTGTCTTTGTGTTTGAATCTGTGTTTTAAATTCACTGCTCGACTGAGGGACCTTACAGATAATTGTATGTGTGGGGTACAGAGATGAGGTAGTCATTTACAAATCATATTAAACACTATTATTGCACACAAAGTGAGTCCATACAACTTATTTGACCTGTTAAGCAAATGTTCACTCCTGAACTTATTTAGGCTTGCCATAACAAAGTCATTGAATCCTTATTGACTCAAGACATTTCAGCTCTTCATTTTTAATTAATTTTCAAAATTTTATAAAACATAATTCCACTTTGTCATTATGGAGTATTGTGTGTAGGCCAGTGACACAAAATCTCCATTTAATCCATTTTAAAATCAGACTGTAACAACCAAATGTGGAAAAAGTCAAGGGTGTGAATACTTTCTGAAGGCACTGTGTATGTATATATTATTCAGTCTGGTCCAATGAAATGAAGAGATTCTGGTGAACATTCTTCTGCTGTAGACTACTGTCTGTAGTACTCTGCTTCACTAGCGACTGTAATAGCAATGAATAGGCTAAATAGGGAGTTTATTTTTAGTGAACTGATTGTACAATATTTTTCGTAGAATCTCTGTGAACCAAAATAGAAAATCTAGTGCTGTTCATGACCTTTTCCATATTTTCTGTTATGATTGTTCTTGAAATGTACGGACTCAATAAAAAGTAACTAAATACCTTTCTCAAATTGTTGTTCTTATTATGTACAATACTTATATGTACAGTACAAGTAACTCAAACTTTATGTCATGGTCACAAACATTCAGGCTTCACCTACATATTATTATATGAAACCATTTCAGCAGTGGTCATATAAAACACTGAAAAGTATGTGCATTTATTTCAGGGGTAAAACATTTAAATTATTATGTTCAGAACCAGAAATCTCAAGTAGCGCATGTATTATTAGTCTTTTGTTATTTATATTTCTCTACTATAAGTTCTAAGATTTGTTAAAATGGTATGGCATATTTTTGGCAGATCCTGGCCCTCATAAATTACAGTCATAATAGTAAATTAGCCATTACTCATTTATACAAGTGCATCTACACTATGTAAATGTGCATAATTATCTCCATAGAGAATAACCAGCTATAGGAGCATAAACAAATACACAACAGCAAACATTTAAATTAGCACTAACAACTTTTTTTTTAAACTATATTTTAAAAATATTTAATGTGTCACTGGAATGGTGAACATCTGCATGTAGATGGTAGTAGTGGTTGGACAATAATATAATGTGCTACTGTCTTAATTTTTGTCTACGCGTAAACAACTCTTATTGTCAATAGGGTGTAACTAGCAGTGAAAGTCAAAAGACAGGGAAGATGCACAAACACTGTAGTTCTTAATGTTCTGTTGAAAGTGATGTCTGAAATTATGTTTATTCCTATTACAGTGCTTGGGGGCAAAGACAAATGCTTGGTTTCTGATGTGTTACAGTAGTTGTACTGTATATGCAGTCATTGCAAGCATGAGTGATAGAAAATTACTGCTATGCAGCTGGATAACCATATTTCTTAAGAATATTGCTTATGCTCGAGCTATGCCAAAAATGATGTCCTTATGAGCACCTGCAGACTAAATAAAACTCCCACATCCAGATAATCTAAAACTGCTCAGCTATTGTATAACTGGTGTTGCATAAAAGCTGGGTCTAATGGATACGGGTTGAGGGTTGCTGCCCTGTTTGATTGGACATCCCAAGTGTAAATGAAAACCTGCAGGATGGAAAGGACACTTAAAAGAGCTCCTCTTCCAGTTTCTGTGTGACACACTTAACGCGGATGTTTTCTCTGAGGTTGCGGAGACGCGCACTGCGACTTGTGATCTCCTCCACGTTGGTTTTGGGGAACCAGCCCCGCTCCCCGTCTGACAGCCGAATGCCCTCCACCCAGCCTGTGGATACACAATACACAACAACCTCAGCAAACGAAAACACACCTAGTGACATTATCACTTGTGGTCTACTTGTGGTGGTTTAAGACTCAAACTTTGGGTTTTAAACATTATAGAAAACTGTTATGAACTACTTTTAGGGTAAAGGAGAAAATGTAAAGGGTTTTTATTTTATTTTACTGAAGTTGCTGTTTAAAGTTTATACTTATTTAAAAATAAAAAACAATTATTTATCCTTTATTTAACCAGGTAAGCTAGTTGAGAACAAGTTCTCATTTGCAACTGCGACCTGGCCAAGATAAAGCATAGCAGTTCGACACATTCAACAACACAGAGTTACACGTGGAATGAACGAAGCATACAGTCAATAATACAGTAGAAAAAAGAAAACAAAGTCTATATAGAGTGAGTGCAAATTAGGTCAAATAAGGGAGTTAAGGCAATAAATAGGCCATGGTGGCAAAGTAATTACAATATGGCAATTAAACACTGAAATGGTAGATGTGCAAAAGATGGATGTGCAAGTAGAGATACTATGGTGCAAAATGAGCAAAATAAATAAATACAGTTTGGGGATGAGGTAGATAGATGGGCTGTGTACAGATGGGCTATGAACAGGTGCGGTGATCTGTGAGCTGCTCTGACAGCTGGTTCTTAAAGCTAGTGATGGAGATAGGAATCTCCAGCTTCAGTGATTTTTGCAGTTCGTTCCAGTCAGTGGCAGCAGAGAACTGGAAGGAAAGGCGACCAGAGGAGGAATTGGCTTTGGGGGTGACCAGTGAGATATACCTGCTGGAGCGCGTGCTACGAGTGGGTGCTGCTATGGTGACCAGCGAGCTGAGATAGGAGGGGGCTTTACCTAGCTGTGACTTGTAGATAACCTGTAGCCAGTGGGTTTGGCGACGAGTATGAAGCCAGGGCCAGCCAACGAGAGCGTATAGGTCACAGTGGTGAGTGGTGTATGGGGCTTTGGTGGCAAAACAGATGGCACTGTGATAGACTACATCCAGTTTTCTGAGTAGAAAGTAGGAGGCTATTTTATAGATGACATCGCCGAAGTCAAGGATCGGTAGGATGGTCAGTTTTACGAGGGTATGTTTGGCAGCATGAGTGAAGGAAGCTTTGTTGCGAAATAGGAAACCAATTCTAGATTACATTTTTGATTGGAGATACTTAATGTGAGTCTGGAAGGAGAGTTTACAGTCTAGCCAGACACCTAGGTATTTGTAGTTATCCACGTATTCTAAGTCAGAGCCGTCCAGAGTAGTGATACTGGATGGGCGGGCAGGTGCGGGCAATGATCGGTTGAATAGCATGCATTTAGTTTTATTTGCGTTTAAGAGCAGTTGGAGGCCCGGAAGGAGAGTTGTATGGCATTGAAGCTCGTCTGGAGGTTAATTAACACAGTGTCCAAAGAAGGGCCAGAAGTATACAGAACGGTGTCGTCTGCGTAGAGGTGGATCAGAGAATCACCAGCAGCAAGAGCGACATAATTGATGTATACAGAGAAGAGAGTCGGCCCAAGAATTTAACCCTGTGGCACCCCCATAGAGACTGCCAGAGGTCCGGACAACAGGCCCTCCGATTTGACACACTGAGCTCTATCAGAGAAGTGGTTGGTGAACCAGGCGAGGCAATCATTTGAGAAACCAAGGCTGTTGAGTCTGCCAATAAGAATGTGGTGATTGACAGAGTCGTAAGCCTTGGCCAGGTCGATGAATACAGCTGCACAGTTATCGATGGTGGTTATGATATCGTTAAGGACCTTGAGCGTGGCTGAGGTGCACACATGACCAGCTCGGAAACCAGATTGCATAGCAGAGAAGGTACGATGTGATTCAAAATGGTCAGTAATCTGTTTGTTAACTTGGCTTTCGAAGACCTTAGAGATGCAGGGTAGGATAGATAAAGGTCTGTAGTAGTTTAGGTCTAGAGTGTCTCCCCCTTTGAAGAGGGGGATGACCGCGGCAGCTTTCCAATCTTTGGGAATCTCAGACGATACGAAAGAGAGGTTGAACAGGCTAGTAATAGGGGTTGCAACAATTTCGGTAGGTAATTTTAGAAAGAGAGGGTCCAGATTGTCTAGCCTGGCTGATTTGAAGGGGCCCAGATTTTGCAGCTCTTTCAGAACATCAGCTATCTGGATATGAGTGAAGGAGAAATGGTGGGGGCTTGGGCGGGTTGCTGTGGAGGGTGCCGGGCAGTTGACTGGGGTAGGGGTAGCCAGGTGGAAAGCATGGCCAGCCGTAGAGAAATGCTTATTGAAATTCTCAATTATAGTGGATTTGTCAGTTGTAACAGTGTTTCCTAGCCTCAGAGCAGTGGGTAGCTGGGAGGAGGTGCTCTTATTCTCCATGGACTTTACGGTGTCCCAGAACTTTTTTGAGTTTGTACTGCAGGATGCAAATTTCTGTTTAAAAAAGCTAGCTTTAGCTTTCCTAACTGCCTGTGTATATTGGTTCCTAACTTCCCTGAAAAGTTGCATATCACGGGGGCTATTCGATGCTAATGCAGAACGCCACAGGATGTTTTTGTGCTGGTCAAGGGCAGACAGGTCTGGAGTGAACCAAGGGCTATATCTATTCCTGGTTCTACATTTTTTGAATGGGGCATGCCTATTTAAGATGGCGAGGAAGGCACTTTTAAAGAATAACCAGGCATCCTCTACTGTCGGGATGAGGTCAATGTCATTCCAGGATGCCAGGTCGATTAGAAAGGCCTGTTCGTGTTTTAGGGAGCGTTTGTCAGTGATGAGGGGTGATCATTTGCTCGCAGACCCATTACGGATGCAGACAATGAGGTAGTGATCGCTGAGATCTTGGTTGAAAACAGCAGAGGTGTATTTGGAGGGTGAGTTAGTTAGGATGACATCTATGAGGGTGATCGTGTTTATGGATTTGGGGTTGTACCTGGTAGGTTCATTGATAAATTGTGTGAGATTGAGGGCATCAAGCTTAGATTGTAGGATGGCCGGGGTGTTAAGCATGTCCCAGTTTAGGTCACCTAGCAGCACGAGCTCAGAAGATAGATGGGGGGCAATCAAATCACATATGGTGTCGAGGGCACAGCTGGGGGCAGAGGGTGGTCTTGTAGCAAGCGGCAACGGTAAGAGACTTGTTTCTGGAAAGGTTAATTTTTAGAAGTAGAAGCTCAAATTGTTTGGGTACAGACCTGGATAGTAAGACAGAACTCTGCAGGTTATCTTTGCAGTAAATTGCAACACCGCCCCCTTTGGCAGTTCTATCTTGTCGGAAATATTTTATAGTTAGGAATGGAAATTTCAAGGTTTTTGGTGGTCTTCCTAAGCCAGGATTCAGACACGGCTAGGACTTCCGGATTGGTGGAGTGTGCTAGGGCAGTGAATAAAACAAACTTAGGGAGGAGGCTTCTTTTTTTTATTTTTTTTTATTTTACCTTTATTTAACCAGGCAAGTCAGTTAAGAACAAATTCTTATTTTCAATGACGGCCTAGGAACAGTGGGTTAACTGCCTGTTCAGGGGCAGAACGACAGATTTGTACCTTGTCAGCTCGGGGATTTGAACTTGCAACCTTCCGGTTACTAGCCCAATGCTCTAACCACTAGGCTACCCTGCCGTCTAATGTTAAATTGAATGAAACCAAGGCTTTTACGGTTGCAGAAGTCAACAAATGAGAGAGCCTGGGGGATGGGAGTGGAGGTAGACACTGCAGGGCCTCGATTAACCTCTACATCACCAGAGGAACAGAGGAGGAGTAGGATAAGGGTACGGCTAAAGACTAACAGAACTGGACGCCTAGTACGTTCAGAACAGAGAGTAAAAGGAGCAGATTTCTGGGCACGGTAGAATATATTCAAGGCATAATGTACAGACAAAGGTATAGTAGGATGTGAATACCGTGGGGGTAAACCTGTGCATATAGTGATAATGAAAGAGATATTGTCTCTAGAAATAGCATTTAAACCAGGTGATGTCACTGCGTGTGTGGGAGGTGGAACTAAATTGTTAGCCGAGGCGTGTTGAGCAGTGCTAGAGGCTCTACAGTGAAATAAAACAATAGTTACAAACCAGAACAGCAATCGACACGGCATGGTGACGTTAGGGAAAGGCATGCGTAGCCGGGTGATCATACAAGTCCAGTGCGTGGCTTCAGGCAGCTAGCGGCACAGGGTTAGCAGGCTAACAGAAAGGCCTTAGAGGAGGAAAGTCTGTTGTGGCCCCCTCGTGCAGTTACATCAGCGGACAGATCAGCAGGGCTCCGTGTGGTAAACCAGGCCAATTGGCAAAATATGTATAGTGGGCTTTGAAATATGTCCGAAGGGCCTCTTAAGCCAGCAGTCCAATGTGCTTTAGATAGCTAGCAGGCCGCAGATTTGCGGCTGTGCGTTCAGGGGTCGTTAGCTGCTATAATTCCAGGTGGGGGAAAAAAATGTCATAATAAAAATGTTAAATAAATAATAACAATAAAAAAGAAACAATTAAACATAAAAGTGAAAAAAATAATAGGTTCAGAGCTTGCGATAGGAATCCGGAGATATGGAGAAGAATAAGTCCGACTAGCTCTGGTTTGAGTCGCGCTGTACAGACTGGCGAGAGTTGTCCGGGATAAAGGTAGCTGATGACCGCTAGCAAAGGATAGCTGACTGCTAGCTTGTGGCTTTGGAATGTATTTGGCCTCGTAAGCCAACAGTCCGTTGTGCTCTAGACAGATAGCATTCAGGGGACGTTAGCTGCGAAGGTCGGAAGGTGAGAAGGTTCAGAGCTTGCGATAGGAATCCGGAGATTTGGAGAGAAAAATAGGTCCAGTATGCTCTGGTTGAATCGCTTTGTACAAACTGGCTAGAGGTTAGCTGATGACCGTTAGCTGGCTAGTTAGCTGGCTAGTTTATGTTGGAGAGATTCCAGTAATAGAGGCAGAGAAAATTTTTAAATGTCCACACCACATTGGGTGAGGCGAGTTGCAGGAGAGTATTTTGAAGTAAGGGTTTAGAAAAATATTAAAAGATATGCGAAGAAAAAATATATAAAAATATATATACAGTGCCTTGCGAAAGTAGTCGGACCCCTTGAACTTTGCGACCTTTTGCCACATTTCAGGCTTCAAACATAAAGATATAAAACTGTATTTTTTTGTGAAGAATCAACAACAAGTGGGACACAATCATGAAGTGGAACGACATTTATTAGATATTTAAAACTTTTTTAACAAATCAAAAACTGAAAAATTGTGCGTGCAAAATTATTCAGCCCCCTTAAGTTAATACCTTGTAGCGCCACCTTTTGCTGCGATTACAGCTGTAAGTCGCTTGGGGTATGTCTCTATCAGTTTTGCACATCGAGAGACTGACATTTTTTCCCATTCCTCCTTGCAAAACAGCTCGAGCTCAGTGAGGTTGGATGGGGAGCATTTGTGAACAGCAGTTTTCAGTTCTTTCCACAGATTCTCGATTGGATTCAGGTCTGGACTTTGACTTGGCCATTCTAACACCTGGATATGTTTATTTTTGAACCATTCCATTGTAGATTTTGCTTTATGTTTTGGATCATTGTCTTGTTGGAAGACAAATCTCCGTCCCAGTCTCAGGTCTTTTGCAGATTCCATCAGGTTTTCTTCCAGAATGGTCCTGTATTTGGCTCCATCCATCTTCCCATCAATTTTAACCATCTTCCCTGTCCCTGCTGAAGAAAAGCAGGCCCAAACCATGATGCTGCCACCACCATGTTTGACAGTGGGGATGGTGTGTTCAGCTGTGTTGCTTTTACGCCAAACATAACGTTTTGCATTGTTGCCAAAAAGTTCAATTTTGGTTTCATCTGACCAGAGCACCTTCTTCCACATGTTTGGTGTGTCTCCCAGGTGGCTTGTGGCAAACTTTAAACGACACTTTTTATGGATATCTTTAAGAAATGGCTTTCTTCTTGCCACTCTTCCATAAAGGCCAGATTTGTGCAATATACGACTGATTGTTGTCCTATGGACAGAGTCTCCCACCTCAGCTGTAGATCTCTGCAGTTCATCCAGAGTGATCATGGGCCTCTTGGCTGCATCTCTTATCAGTCTTCTCCTTGTATGAGCTGAAAGTTTAGAGGGAAGGCCAGGTCTTGGTAGATTTGCAGTGGTCTGATACTCCTTCCATTTCAATATTATCGCTTGCACAGTGCTCCTTGGGATGTTTAAAGCTTGGGAAATCTTTTGTATCCAAATCCGGCTTTAAACTTCTTCACAACAGTATCTCGGACCTGCCTGGTGTGTTCCTTGTTCTTCATGATGCTCTCTGCGCTTTTAACGGACCTCTGAGACTATCACAGTGCAGGTGCATTTATACGGAGACTTGAATACACACAGGTGGATTGTATTTATCATCATTAGTCATTTAGGTCAACATTGGATCATTCAGAGATCCTCACTGAACTTCTGGAGAGAGTTTGCTGCACTGAAAGTAAAGGGGCTGAATAATTTTGCACGCACAATTTTTCAGTTTTTGATTTGTTAAAAAAGTTTGAAATATCTAATAAATGTCGTTCCACTTCATGATTGTGTCCCACTTGTTGTTGATTCTTCACAAAAAATACAGTTTTATATCTTTATGTTTGAAGCCTGAAATGTGGCAAAAGGTCGCAAAGTTCAAGGGGGCCAAATACTTTCGCAAGGCACTGTACATGGGATACGACAAGACGAAGGACAAATATGTCTACGCCATCTTGGATTGAACCTGCCCATCTTGGATTGAACCTGCTTATGATGATAGAGTTTAATGTGAGCTTGCCAAAGGGAGTTTCTCACCGTCACTTGTAATGGTCTTGGCTTGAAGAATATCAGCCTTCTCCAATGTAAGCTCATCATGCTCTTGGGCCTGGTAACTCTTGATGCATTGAACTTGGGAAAGATCTGAGAGGATAAACAACCAAAGGTGTATAAAATTACTGAAAAGGATGTACTTCCGTTAAAATCGATTTTTAAAATATTTTAAAACGTAATGCAACATTTTCCAAGTTACAGTAAATGAAACAACAGAAGCTCAGGGACATGACTGAAGTTGGTTTATAAGTCATTGAAATACTTAATCAGCACTGCAAGATGTGACTGCTTATCCAGACTATTGATAAAGCAGCTACTTACCATCATTCTCAGTGGCCTGCTCAATATCTTCCAATGGATCAGAGGGAAACATGGCTGTGATCCATCTTTGTTTCCCACTCCTGGGAAGAAACAAAACCCACGTAGAGGCTGTCAGTTCCTACTTTATCACTACCATTTCATATCATGATAGTGGTATGTATAGCAGCTCACTCAGTGTGGGCCTTGAGTAGGATCTGGTGTTTGAGTTGCCGGCCCTCACACAGCTGCAGGTGGAAGATGAAACCTGAGATGCCCTGAAGCTTCTGACTGAGGTCCTTCACCTTCAGCTGCCCGATCTTAGCGTGAACAAACACCATGAACTTCCACGTGCTGCAGACAAACCAGAGACAGGAATTTGTCAATGTATGCCATGCATCACTCAATCAACCAACATTTATGACATACAGTAACACCATACATAGTGTTGCATAGTGTGGCAGAGCATAGCATAGCTCAGCATACTGTAGCATGGCATTACGCCATACATATAAAACACTTTTCTTTCTATTCTCCCTCTACATTGTACAGCTTTAGTACTCACTCCTTCTTCTTGGACAGCAGAAGACAGTCATTGAACAGATGCAAGTACACAGGCCTTGTGGGCAACTTGAACTTTGACCCAGAAATACTCATGGTCTGTGTGTCCACTTCGAGCAGTTCTCCATGCTTGACCAGCCAGCGAGACTGGGAGATCAGAGGGAATATCTAAAAGGGGAGATGTATGTGAGTAATGAGCATGAATGAACAGTTATTTAATTATTACTAGGGTTAGAGGCATGTGGTTTCTTTACTTGCAATCTACAATGGGCAAACATTATATGGTTAATCCATACTATGGATACTAGGATTTGTTGTTGTCCAAAACCATTGATTCTCAGCAGTGGATAGGGGAAAGGGGAATATACTGTACATGAGTATACAGGAGGTGTACTGAAAATGAATGAGGTTGTTCCTAATGAGAGATGTTGTCATCTACCTTGCCCTCAAAGTGGATCTTCTTATTGAGGTGAATGAGCTCTTCCATCCTCTTCATTGACTGCACACTGGAGTTACATTCCTTTATAATCTGTTGTGATAAGAATGGTTATTTCAATGTTTTAGGCAATATAGTCTATTAGTAAAAAGTTTAATCATTTCTCTATTATTTATTTTGTATAACGACCACAAATGAACCAAACTTCAACTTTTGGTATGTGTTTTATTTTATGCTACCTTTTTCAGCTCATTGAAGGCCTTGGTGGCTGTGTCCTCATCCCTAGAGCCTGGTGTTGTCCTCTTTAGGATATTCTATAAGATAGAAGGAAGATAGAACATTTTGGATCTCAACTTTCACCTCAGGACACTGCAAAGCCTGCTGCTGTATATTTGCTTATTCACTGGTCAGTAACTTGATGTAAAGTAGAGTAATTGTTTTGTCCCTACAGCCAGTCATGAATAGTTTAATTCTATGGTGAACAAGGGTGCTCTATCATACCTCCACCAGCATCTTGAGCCGTGTGATCCTCTGGAAGGGGAGGATGAGGAAGGAGGCGAGGGGAAGACGCTGGCAGATGGGGTCTTCTTCCAAACGAGCCAGGATACCTGGGAAGCGAGCATTCTCCTGTCTACAGAGACAAAAATCGCTTCAAATCTAGCAATATGGTCAGAAAAAACCTTCACTGGTATGGATTGGAGATATATGTGTATATGTGACTCACCACCTGGATTCGGTCTTATGTAGCAACATTTGAAATTGTGTTTTTTATTTTTATACATTGGATAAAAGTAGAGAGTCAGAGATACAAAATGAGATAACGTACACTGCATTTGAGGAACAAATGGAAGTTTGTTTGTTGTCTTTTAAAGTTGATCAATTGTAAACTCACATTTGAGAAAATGGCCTTTAAATGTTTTGGCATTTAGTGAAGAGCTCTTCTTTGTCTACACCCATTCAGCATCGTTCACACCCTCTTAAGCTTTAGCCCCACCCATCTCGTTTCCCTATCGGAGCGAATGATTGGATAACAATGAAAACAGCCTAACCAACTCTGCTGGCAACAATTTTATTACGTTCTTTTGCAGATGTTTACTGACACTGGCCATATTCAATGGGTGTTGTACACACATCACGTAACATTAGCTAACGAGCCAGCCAGCTAATATTAGCTAATTAAACGACAATAAACAGTGCCAACAATGCCACAGTGCTGGGAGCTAACCAACCAGGTTCAATGTTATCTAGCTAACATTTGGCTCTAATTAGAAAAGCAAATGGCTCTGGAATATGAATAATAACATCAGCTAGGGAGCCAGCCAACTAACGTTAGCTAGCTAGCTAACAGTACACTTTATCTTAAGACATATAGCTATCTAGGTAAACAATGAACCTAGCTATGTAAACAAATTGTAAATTCAAACAACGTTAGCTAACAAGCCAGCCAGCTAACGTTAGCTAGTTAGTTTCCTAGTTTCCTGAATCGGTTCACATATATCTATGGTCATGAACCCTGTTTCTGAAGAGCTACAGGGTTTCATTCCAACCCAGCACTAGCACACTTGGTCTTGATGATTAGTTGAACCAGGTGTGTTAGTGCTGGGCTGGAACAGAAACCTGCACACCGTCGATATCCATATGTACAAAGTGACAATTCGAGCGTGTGTACTAGGCACCGAGCAACATAATTTGCATTATACTTACGGTCTCAAATGTGCAACAAAGCAAAATAGATTACACACAAAGTAAGACTGCTCACAACATGCGCTGGTAGGTCTGTTCCTGGTAGGCCTGGTTGGTCACGTAGGGGAGGTAGACCCTTCGCAGGGCGGGACAGTGGGCCAGGACGATGTCAGACACGTCAAAACGCAAGATGTCCTCCTCCAGTCTGTGCTCCAGGTCCTGCAGGAACCTAGAGAGAGAGATGAAAGGAAGAGAGAGAAAGGAAGAGAGGGAGTAACAAAGAAAGTGAAATATTCAGAGAAAATCGAGCTTGGGATCGAAACAGAGAGAGATATTGAAAGCAGTGGGGCTAAGCTACCTGCCATCCATGACCTCTATACCAGGCAGTGTCGGAGGAAGGCCCCTAAAAATGGTCAAAGACTTCAGCCACCCAAGTCATAGATTGTTTTCTCTACTACTGCACAGCAAGCAATACCGATGCAGCAAGACTTGAACCAACAGGACCCCGAACAGCTTCTATCCCCAAGCCATAAGACTGCTAAATAGTAAGTTAAATAGTTAACCAATAGCTACCTGGACTATCTGCATTGACCCTTTTGTGACTAACTCTTTTAACTCATCACATATGCTGCTACTTTAAAAAAAATATATATATATTATTGAACATCCGAAACATACAATATACTTGCAGTGAAGCCGCTCAACAACTACATCAGACCAATCATCCAACAGACTCCCATTCAGAGCAACACACAGAAGCATCCAGGTTCAATGCCCTGCTCAAGGGGCGCGTTGACAGATCTCCCACCAGGCCAAACGTGAATCCGAACCCTCCAAGATCCCCCCACAGTTCCCCAATAGCTGTCCTGCAACCATTCGAGACCCCTCCCACAATCACCCCCCCCCAAGAAGAAGAAGAAAGAAAATATATACATTTAAAGAGAAAAAAGGAAGACAAAAGAAAATAGCAAACAACACTGCAAAAAAAAATAATTATATATATATAATACATTTAAAACAAAGGACACCAAGGATAACTAAAATCATAACAGCAATGCCAACTGTATATGTTTGTGTGCATGTCTGGCACTATTATATGTATGTGTGTGTTCTTGTATGCGTTTATTTGAATGAGAGTGTATGTATATTCATGTGTACAAACACCTGCACGGCATCAGTCTCATGCAAACTGGCATTAGTTGTAAAAACACTGCCCCTCTGTGTCATTTAAACATACTTTTTATCATGTTTTATTTTGTTTGAAAAAGAGAGATACTTTGAAAAAAGTATAGTTTTCAATTAAACAAAAAGGAGACATGGCAATCTGCACAAAGGCAAAAAGGCAATTTTATAACAATGGATGAGCTTTTCTTAGTAATCTACTTGAGAACCATTTAGGCTTCAAGTAAAACTTTTGAATAAATGAAGATTTTAGAGAGAGGTTTAGTGCTTTTATATTTAATAATCTCAACCCACCCAATTCATATTCATTATATAGATACACTGTATACGTTTCATTTTGTCTGGTTTGGCGTCCCAGATGAAGCGAAATATATTTTGCTCATATGATTTGAAAAATGAATAATCATGAGTAGGCAGCGCCATAAGGAAGTGAGTAAACTGAGATATGACTAAGGAGTTAATCAGGGCAATTTTTCCATAAATAGACAGGTATTTACCTCTCCATGGTTGCAGGATCTGGTCTATTTTTACAAGTTTTCTATTGAAATTAATTGTGGAGAGCTTATTTTTATATTTTGTGATATGAATTCCAAGTATGTCTACTTCACCATCAGCCCATTTTATAGGTAAACTGCAGGGTAATGTAAAAGTTGTATTTTTTAAAGGTCCAATACATAATATTGTACACTTATCATAATTAGGTTTTAGTCCAGAGAGTACAGAAAAGTTAGCTAGATTTTCAATGAGACATTGCAGGGATTTAGTTTGCATACTTAATATAAAACTTGAGTCATCAATACATGGACACCTTTGTTTTTAAGCCTTGGATTTCTAATCCTCTAATGTTGTTATTGGATCTGATTTTAATAGCTAGCATTTCAATGGCCATAACGAATAGATATGGTGACAGAGGACACCCTTTCTTAACTCCTCTTGACAATTCAAAACTCTCTGAGAAGTAGCCGTTATTTACTATTTTACACCTGGGGCTACTATACATAATGTTTTACCCATTTTATAAGAGAATTACCGAAATTGGAAAAATCCAGGCATTTATAAATAAAATCCAGTCTTACTTTATCAAATGCCTTTTCAAAATCCGCTATAAATACCAGGCCTGGCTTCTTAGATGTTTCATGATGTTCTATTATTTCTAGTAGTTGTTGTATATTATCTCCATTGTATCGTCCATGTAAAAACCTGTCTGATCAGGATGAACCATACCTGCTATGCATTTCACTAGTATTTTTGCATCACAATATTGAAGTGTAAGGGGCCTCCATCTGGGTCTTGTTTTAATAATAGAGAAATAAGACCTTCCTGCTAAGTACCTGACAGACTACAATTTATATAGGAGTAGTTAAAACAAATCTAACAATGGAGCTTTTAGAATATCAAAAAACGCTTGTCATCAAGCCCTGGGGTTTTTCCAGACTGAAAGGATTTAATAGCCTCAAAAAGTTCTTCCTCTGTAATTTGGCCTTCGCATTGATCTTTTTGTAAATTTGTTCATTTTCCATTTTTTACATATTTTGGAAAGAATTCCTTACCGTAATCTTCATTCAGTGGGAGAGGATGAGACGGAAAAGAGAACATCTGCCTAAAATAGTTAGCTGCCTCTTTTAAAATACAATTCAGAGAATCATAGATGACTCCGTCTTCAGTAACGAGTTTCTGCAAATTAATTTTTGTTAGCGTTCCTGTATTGGAGATTCAAGAAGAATTTTGTGCATTTTTCTCCATATTCCATCTAGTTTGCTTTATTTTTGTAATAGATTACATTAGATCATTCTTGAATAAGTTCCTCAAGTTCTTTTTGTTTTTCCTCTAACTTATTTTGTATCTCTGTAGTATTGTTTTTATTGCTAACTACCTGTACTATTAGTTCATGGATTTCCCTTGTTAGTCTTGTCTCTTTAGCCAGAAACTACTTTTTTAAATTATTGATGAATATTGAATTGAAGGTACATTTAAAGGTATCCCAAACAATAAAGGGATTTGCTGAACCTATATTATATGGGAAAAAATCAGTTATAAATGATTTTGTCTTATTTTTAACTAAGTTGTCCTCCAGTAAACTTGGATTAAATTTCCAATATACCCGTCCACGTGGAAAATCTATAAGAGTTTTGTGAATGCCAATTAGATCATGATCTCCTATTAAAACTTTTTTAACCTTTGATGCAAGAGAGAAAGAGACAAGAAAGTAGTCAAGATGACTAGCTTGATTAAGTCTCCTCCATGCATATCTCACTAGTTTTTAGTGTCCAAATATCCACTATTTCTAATGTGTCCATAATATTTGTGATTTCCTTCAGGGCACGGTGATGATAGTTTGTAGAGTGATTCCTTTAGGGTCCAATGAGGTACTTAACACTGTGTTATAGTCTCCTACCATAATTAATTGATAATTTGTTGCCTGTAAGTTCAATAAATGGATACAAATTATTTTGAAGAAGTATGGATCATCCTGATTTGGACCATATAGATTAATGAGCCAAATCTCTTTTTTGCCCACTTGCATATTCAAAAGGATCCACCTTCCTTGTGAATCATTTCTGACTATTTGCACATTCAGATCAAAATTGTTGTTAATTAATATCATCACACCTTTTGAGTTACTTTGTCCATGACAGAAAATGATTCCACCACCCCATTCCTTTTTCCACACAACTTCATCTAAGGATGTATTGAGTGAGTTTCCTGTAAACAGTATATGCTATATTCCTTTTCTTTTAGCCACGTAAAGACGGATCTTTTTTTACAATCTGCTAAACCGTTACAATTATAACTGGCTATACTTATTTCACCCCTTACCATAACTAGATACTATTCTCAGTCTAAATTGACCATAATTAGTGCTTCTAAAGTTACTGCCATCAGAGGTATTATGACGGTCAAAACTAGAGTTTTCAAATGTCTGATATTTAGAATTCAAGCAATAGGTTCTAGCAATATTTGTTTTATTCCCTTGCCTGTTTTCCTGTGAGCCAATGCCACAGATGTTAGAAAATTGAGACAAGATATTATGTGTGTAGTAAATCTGAGTAGGTTGATGTGTATGATATTGGATGTGATTTGGTGAGAGTGTGTACGATGTCTGTAGAGTAAGACTATAATGTGTTATGTCCAAAAAATAATAACTCTGTCAATTTGCATGGTTGAGTGTCTATGTGTGTAACATATAGGTCGTATAGCCTTGATATTCATGATAATAATAATCAATAATAATCCATATCATATCACCGTCATAGTTGCATCATAATTATCTTTAACATCATCGAAAAACACATCCCAGCATTTCCATAGCAATTGACGTTTCACATGATCATAAAATAGACCTTGCATTACTCTAGACCTTGCATTACTCTCACTACAGTACACATGTATTCAGTACAATATGTTATTATTCTGATATCTCCCCTTGCTTGTTGTAAACATATATAAACTTGTAGACAAATACATAAAAAAGATAGACAAACAAACACATAAAATTATAAAACTGTTATTGACAATAGAGAGAGAGAAGAGAAGAAGAACGAGAGCGAGATCAGCTGTGTGTGTGTGTAAGTCCGTATGTGTAAGCATGCATGTAATTGAGTACCTGTGTGTTCATATCCACTTCGTAATGTTCAAATATTTTTACAGTTCCCATACTTTCTTTTTTTCGTAACCTGAAGTCCCTGTAGAATTTAGTACAGCCTGGTGTTATGGAGCTGTCTCGGAATAGCTGTCCATCTATAAAGAGTTTGTCCACAATGATAAAGGCACGCTTACTCTTCTCTCGTTGTTGCCTTTGTACCGGATACAGTCTCTTAGGACGTTTGTTTATCTCCCTTTAAGCTCCCTTCCCCTGCTTTTGATCAGCTCCTTTTGTTGGTAGTGTTCAAATTTTGTGATGATCGGTCGGGGACCCTTGGTCTTGTCGGTCATAGCTCCAAGTCTTTGTACTTGGTGGAAAGCCACCTTGTTTACAGTCTCTATAGGAAGTTTCAAGGCGGATTGCATGAATTCTCTGATCGCGCCCTCTGGATTATTGGATGCGTCATCAGGAATCTCAGAAATACAGTGCCTTGCAAAAGTATTCGGCCCCCTTGAACTTTTAGACCTTTTGCCACATTTTCAGGCTTCAAACATAAAGATATAAAACTGTATTTTTTTGTGAAGAATCAACAACAAGTGGGACACAATCATGAAGTGGAATGACATTTATTGGATATTTCAAACTTTTTTAACAAATCAAAAACTGAAAAATTGGGCTTGCAAAATTATTCAGCCCCCTTAAGTTAATAATTTGTAGCGCCACCTTTTGCTGCGATTACAGCTGTAAGTCGCTTGGGGTATGTCTCTATCAGTTTTGCACATTGAGAGACTGACATTTTTCCCATTCCTCCTTGCAAAACAGCTCGAGCTCAGTGAGGTTGGATGGAGAGCATTTGTGAACAGCAGTTTTCAGTTCTTTCCACAGATTCTCGATTGGATTCAGGTCTGGACTTTGACTTGGCCATTCTAACACCTGGATATGTTTATTTTTGAACCATTCCATTGTAGATTTTGCTTTATTTTTTGGATCATTGTCTTGTTGGAAGACAAATCTCCGTCCCAGTCTCAGGTCTTTTGCAGACTCCATCAGGTTTTCTTCCAGAATGGTCCTGTATTTGGCTCCATCCATCTTCCCATCAATTTTAACCATCTTCCCTGTCCCTGCTGAAGAAAAGCAGGCCCAAACCATGATGCTGCCACCACCATGTTTGACAGTGGGGATGGTGTGTTCAGCTGTGTTGCTTTTACGCCAAACATAACGTTTTGCATTGTTGCCAAAAAGTTCAATTTTGGTTTCATCTGACCAGAGCACCTTCTTCCACATGTTTGGTGTGTCTCCCAGGTGGCTTGTGGCAAACTTTAAACAACACTTTTTATGGATATCTTTAAGAAATGGCTTTCTTCTTGCCACTCTTCCATAAAGGCCAGATTTGTGCAATATACGACTGATTGTTGTCCTATGGACAGAGTCTCCCACCTCAGCTGTAGATCTCTGCAGTTCATCCAGAGTGATCATGGGCCTCTTGGCTGCATCTCTGATCAGTCTTCTCCTTGTATGAGCTGAAAGTTTAGAGGGACGGCCAGGTCTTGGTAGATTTGCAGTGGTCTGATACTCCTTCCATTTCAATATTATCGCTTGCACAGTGCTCCTTGGGATGTTTAAAGCTTGGGAAATCTTTTTGTATCCAAATCCGGCTTTAAACTTCTTCACAACAGTATCTCGGACCTGCCTGGTGTATTCCTTGTTCTTCATGATGCTCTCTGCGTTTTTAACGGACCTCTGAGACTATCACAGTGCAGGTGCATTTATACGGAGACTTGATTACACACAGGTGGATTGTATGTTCATCATTAGTCATTTAGGTCAACATTGGATCATTCAGAGATCCTCACTGAACTTCTGGAGAGAGTTTGCTGCACTGAAAGTAAAGGGGCTGAATAATTTTGCACGCCCAATATTTCAGTTTTTGATTTGTTAAAAAAGTTTGAAATATCCAATAAATGTTGTTCCACTTCATGATTGTGTCCCACTTGTTGTTGATTCTTCACAAAAAAATACAGTTTTATATCTTTATGTTTGAAGCCTGAAATGTGGCAAAAGGTCGCAAAGTTCAAGGGGGCCGAATACTTTCGCAAGGCACTGTAAATGATTTCCACGCATGCTACGACTTTGTATGTATAGTAGCGACTCCTTCATCACCCTGTTTTCCCTGAGTAGACAATCGATGTTGGAATTGTGTATTTTTACCTTGGCTGTGAGTTCCTTCCTGCTACTGTTTATGTTTATGTATGCTGCTGCTACTGTTTATTATCTATCCTGTTGCCAGTGGTGGAAAAAGTACCCAATTGTCATACCTGAGTAAAAGTAAAGATACCTTAACAAAAAAAGACTCAAGTAAAAGTGAAAGTCACCCAGTAAAACACTACTCAGTAAAACTCAAAAAATATTTGTTTTTAAATCTACTTAAGTATCAAAAGTAAATGTAATTGCTAAAATATACTTAAGTATCAATAGTAAAAGTATACATCATTCCTAATATTAAATCAAACAAGACGGCATGATTTTAATGTTTTTTTAAATGTATGGATCACTAGGGGCACACTTCAACACTCACACATCATTTACAAACAAAGCATTTGTGTTAGTGAGTCTGCCAGATCAGAGGCAGTAAGGATGACCAGGCATTTTCTTCTGATAATTGCATGAATTGGACAATTTTTCTGCCCTGCTAAGCATTCAAAATGTATCAAGTACTTTTGGGTGTCAGGGAAAATGTATGGAGTAAAAAGTATATTATTTTCTTTAAGTAGTACTTTAAAGTATTTTTACTTAAGTACTTTACACCACTGCCTGTTGCCTAGTCACTTTATCTCTTCCTATATGTACATATCTACCTTAATTACCTCGTACCCCTGCACATCTACTTGGTACTGGTACCCTGTATATATTATCGTTACTTATTGTGTATTTATTCCTTGTGTTATTATTTTTCTATTATTTCTCTTTTTCCTCTCTGCATTGTTGGGAAGGGCCCATGAGTAAGCATTTCACTGTTAGTCTACACCTGTTTGTGACTAATCAAATTTGATTTGAAGAGAAACAGAAGAATAAGAAAAACCAAGACAGAAAAAACAGAGAATCTCATGACATACATTCATTTACTATACCTCTCACTGACGTCCTTGACCTCGGGGAGCTTGGAGAAGAGCCACTGTCTGTCCTGGGCCCCCAGACACTCCCCCAGCTCCTGGGACAGCATAAAATGGTCCACTGCGATGGTCAGACTCCGAATGTACGACGCCTCTGATGTCACCAGCTCAAACTTGGCCTGTGATGAGGAGACATTATGGGCCTTTAGGAAGCAATAGGCACACCTCTCACTCACAATTAAAAACATGATACTTTATTTATCTAAATATGAAAAATGAAATGCTTTATCTAAATATTAAAATCATGAAGTTATCATGAGACATATTGGGAAAATCTATGAATTTAATGTTATGACCACAAATCAAAATATGTTATGTTAACAAAATAGGTAATCCATCCCATAGATGAAACAGATCAACTTGGCTGGCTAATTGGATATGCTAAAAGCCTGTAGTGCTGCCATAGACATAGATAGAGGCTGCACTTTCCACAAAAGATAGGATATTGGGCACACCTTCTATCCATCTCTATGAGTGCTTCTCAAATCCCAATCTGGCTTGATGTCACCCCCATGTTCTCACCTCCTGTAGTTTGCGCTCAACATTGCTGAAGTTGTCCAGCTGACCGCTGGTCCGGACATCAGGGATGTCTTGCCACAGCGAGAAGGCGGAGCCTCGTGATGAGCAAAAGGAGCTGGATGGAGACAGATTAGACGGAGATGGAGTCTCCCCAGCCCCTTCCTCCCTTAGCCCCTCCTCCTCAGCACCTGGCTCCTCCCCCTGCTGCCTCAGGATTTCTCGGTTGATTGCAACATCACTGTACTCCTGGTACAGAATTGCTGAGGAGAGAGAAAGAGAGAGAGCGATGCGAATTTGAGTAAGAAGAGTACATAGGGGTGATTGAGAATTAAAATCAATATTGCAGAAAGTTTTGAAAAAAATACTTTCAGATATTATGTTGTTATGTAGCATGTGGTTGAACGAGTGTGGATACCATTGCAATGCCATATAAATACCATTGATAATGGAGGTGGAGAAGGGAGGTGGAATAAACCACATTTTTTACACAAGACTCACAGCTGGGGAGAAACCGTGACAGACGATTGGATCTGCTGACTGTGGGAGGAGTGCACCAATCATCCTCAATGGATTTCTTCCTCAAACTGTGGGAAAGTAGTATTTATAGTCGTTATAACAGTGTTATTCACAGTGGACAACCTTACAACTCACTTCCAGCTAAGATTTGTAGTTTAAATTTGTGAGTTTAACTTTGATATAATACACCAATTTTTTGCTGTTAAAACACACTTTTTGATTGTGAATCCGGTGCTACGTCGATGTTGTTGCGTGTTTTTGTCAGCAGATGGCAGTTGCGGTGTAGGTCCTACTGGACTATGGGGGGCGCTGTCACTGGCACCACCTGAGCAACGATGCCTGGAAGTGGACTTATCTGGAGAGGAAGAAAGTATATGGAGGTGGAAGGAACCTGGCAAACACACAACCACTACAGAAAGTTGTCTCAAGTTTAAACATCCTCTTACATAGAAACCAGCTTTGCTAAATTGGTTATAGCATTTGCTGTCAAAAACATAATGTCTAACACATCCCACTGCAGTGGTGCTCAACCCTGAGGCAGGACACTCACAGTCAGGGCTGAAGTTGCTGGGGTTCTGCCTGTCGCGGGAGGCCACGCGAGCTGACAGTGACTTGCCAAGCTTTAGTGTGAACGAGTTCTTCCTCTGGGAAAGCTGTAGCCGTGAGATCAGCTCTGAGGCTGAGAAGCGACGCCGCTCGTGTTCCGCCATACTGGAGCGGGCTAAAGAGCTTCCTCCGGTGGCCGAGGAATTCTCTACAGCCCCACAGTTCAAGACAGATGAGTGCTCTGACAACTGCAGCGGCTCTGCGGAAAAAGGTGGAGTCTTTCGAGGGTTGGGTGTCCCCCCTGTTGATGAGGGGCTCGTGGCATCTACAGGGTCTCCCCCGATGTCCTCCTCCAGGAAGGAATCGAAGGGTCCTGAGAAGAGGTAGTCGCCATCCAGAATGGGGCTGGCCAAAGAATCGTCACTCAGGCTGTCTGGTGAGTACACTCGCATCTTACGCCCTAGGACACAACACAAAAAAGACTGAGGTGAAGACTTCTCTGCAAACTACAGCCAGTCATATTGGAAATAGGCCTTGTACAAAATACTTCAGAAGTAAGATTTGAAGTGTGATTTGTATGTCCTACAGATGACAAAATGAAGGAGGAAAGAAACATTCTCCTGATGAGGACTAACAGAGAGTTGACAAAGTGGAATGGATAGATACTGTACTTACGGATAGACTTTTCCTTGAGTGAACCCTGTGACGTCCTCCTCTGGGGTCGACAGGTGTCTGGGGTCTGCATCTCCGGAGGCTCATGTGAGGATAGAGAGCCAGGTGACTGAGAGTTACAGTAGTCTGTGTCCCTGTACAGGGAGGACAGAGGGAGGAACAGGGGCAGGCTGAGGGCTGTGTGGAGGGGACGAAACACCGTCGACACCACCGTGGGTCTCTCACACTTCTCTTGCCCTGGAGGGTCAGTCCCCCTATCTTCCCGGATAAAAAGCTCAACGTCACCCCCTGGCATCTGAGAGTCTGAACTCAGGTCCGTATCAGTGTCTTGATCAGGGTTACTCCTCCAGCCGCCATTTTCTGCTTCAGTCCTTGTGTGTTTGCGATGATTCAGAGGCAAAGGGGTGGAGTGCTGAGCGTCTGCAGTAGGTGATCCATGGCCGTTGTCGCTGGGGGTCACAGGCGGCTGCCGCTCCTGCTGACACACGGCGATGTGGTTGTGCTGGCACTGCCGCAGGAGAGGCCTGTCGTCCCGGGCCTCGCTCAAAGCCTGAGACTCGCCTGAGACCGGGAACCACATGCTGGGACACTCTCCTCGGCAACGGAAGACATGGAGGTGAGGCTGGAAGTCAGGGAGAGGGGAGAATCCATACCCGGGAAGCATGACTGAGAGAACACATGGGAAATGCAGAAGAAAGGAGAAACAAGTTTTTGCAATAAACTTCAAAATGCTAACATAATATCCTCTTGCCATATCTGGTAAAACAGCACCCACTGAGCATGGTTACGTGCACACAATAATACCATTATTATAGATAGTCAGATTAATATAATAGTGTGTTTAAAACGTTTACATGCTTTGCAAGAATAACCATTTCCCTAATAATCCTGTTTACATGGACATATTTGAAATCAGGCTACCTGGTGGGACTTAAATAAATGCAGAAAAGGGAGGCTTGCGCTACAGGTGCACATGTGCAGATCGAATTCCCAGCCGGAGTGCTGATTAAACTGTTTACATGTCTAATAATTTGAAAGAAAAAAGAAAACCAAGGGGTTTTAATCGACGTATGCTTACTTCGATTTTGACCTTATTATGACAAGCAGAGTAAGGTGTTTACATGACTATTTCCATACTTGGCCTAGTGCCATAATCAGTTTAATATCGAATGATGTGTGCACTCAGTGTAGGCTATATTGTATTCACTAATCACTATTAAAAGGAACATTTCATCATGTGGTCTCTCATTCAGGCTTCCCTCTATACGAGACATGGTATGTTAAATTGAAAAACTGAGTGAGACAGCTATTAACCACTGGTGGAGACAGTTATATCCTTATATGGAAGGTGTTGCTGTTGTACATAAAGCAAACCTGCTGTAGCCCAAGTACCAAATGCAGTACAAAACGACTCATCCGCTACTTTGTTTATAGTTTGTGTATGCCAAAACTAACCAATCAGGTCCCCTTCACAAATAATTTTCAAATAGTATGTTTCCTGAAATACTTTCAGTTGTTCCATCTCTCTCTTGTGGCAGTGTGAAAGATGTACTGTATACTCGCTAAGGAAGATGTCTGTTCATTGGAGCAAAATGGCAGTTGAACATGGACACATGAAACCCCCCACCCCCTCTCCTCTAGGTCTGGCTCTGTGCTGCAGCTGAGAGTGTCTTCCTGCTCTAATTAAAGACTGCACCACACACAGCTCTCAGCCCCCTGTACTTATCCTCTACCTAACCCCCCCCCCCCCCCCACACACACACACACACACACACAAACCTCCTTTATCTACAGATGGCATGCTGAGCCAGGCCAGAGCCACACACATTCAGCCATAACCCTTCACAAAGTGCGCCCAAACCAAGTGAGACTACATATTCAGTCCTCGTCACCTTTCACCTGACAATATAGACCCATCTATCTCTCACAGTGTTTAATCTTTAACCTGGTTGTTATGACATGATCAGCAGTCCAGAGATTCAGAGAGACCGAGAGAAGGGAGAGGGATTCTAAGAGATTGAGGGAGAGAAAAAGAGAGAGTGACCCACAAATGATTCCCCCACTGCGCCATGGAAATTAGGTCGGCACTTTACACTAGTGTTACTTACTATAAACAAATTGGGGGGAATTCAGACTGTAGTTACATGCATGTAGCTTGAGCACTTTTCACTCTATGCGTATTCTGGCCTTGAACATGGGGAAATGCCAGTGCCAGCAAGGTATTTGGGGAGGAGATCAAAGAAATGTGTGCGTCTACATACGCAGTATTCTGACCTTGACTTAATTGACTAATAATTCTAGCACCTGAACGTGTGAGGAAACAATGAATAAGGTTAAGTGTACCTGTCAGTTCCAAGTGGAAAAAACATCTATACTGAACAAAAATATAAACGCAACAGGTCCCATGTTTCATGAGCTGATATAAAAGATCCCAGAAATGTTCCATATGCACACAAAGCTAATATCTCTCCATTTTTGTACACAAATGTATTTATATCCCTGTTTGTGAGCATTTCTCCTTTGCCAAGATAATCCATCCACCTGATAGTTGTGGCATATCAATAAACTGATTAAACAGCATGATCATTACACAAGTGCACCTTGTACTGGGGACAATAAAAGGCCACTAAAATGTGTAGTTTTGTCACACAGCACAATGCCACAGATGTCTCGAGTTTTGAGGGATCGTACAATTGGCATGCTGATTGCAGGAACGTCCACCACAGCTGTTGGCAGATAATTTAATGTTCATTTCTCTATCATAAGCCACCTCCAACATTGTTTTAGAGAATTTGGCAATATGTCCAACTGGCCTCACAACCGCAGATCATGTGTTTTTTTTCTTTCATTTATTTAGTTAGGCAAGTCAGTTAAGAACAATTTTTATTTACAATGACAGCTAAACCCAGACAACGCTGGGTCAATTGTGCCCCTTTGGGACTCCCAATCACGGCTGGTCGTGATACAGCCTGGAATTGAACCAGGGTCTGCAATGATGCACTGAGATGGAGTGCCTTAGACCACTGCGCCACTCGGGAGCCCACACCTGCCCAGTATTTCTGTCTGTAATAAAGCCCCTTTGTGGGGAAAAACTCATTCTGATTGGCTTGGCCTGGCTCCCCAGTGGGTGGGCCTATGCCCTCCCAGGTCAACCCATACCTTGGCTCCTGCCCAGTCATGTGAAATCCATAGATTAGGGCCTAATGATTTTTCTCTCGAACTGTGTGCACGTTACAAACTTTCATTCATAGGCTAGGTTGTAGCAACCTCATGATGGAGATAGGGAAAATGTGAGTATCATGTAGTATAAATCTATTGATGTTACATTGAATTGGGTGCATGGATATGGACAGGTTATAGACCATAGAGAAAGAGTGACTTGAACTGGATACTGTCTTATTGTACCTTTATCAGTGGCAGTCGGTGCCATTTAAGATGAGGGAATACGATTATTTTTGCTGTAATAGAAAAAGGCCATGCTCATGAACAAAAATAATCGCATTCCCTCATCTTAAATGGCACCGACTGCCACTGATAAAGGTACAATAAGACAGTATCCAGTTCAAGTCACTCTTTCTCTATGGTCTATAACCTGTCCATATCCAGTCTACCACTGTGTCCCTACTATCATACAGAAAAACATGTAACACCTTGCAACCCTGCAATGTCAAATCAAATCAAATGTATCTATATAGCCCTTCGTACATCAGCTGATATTTTTATTTTACCTTTATTTAACCAGGCAAGTCAGTTAAGAACAAATTCTTATTTTCAATGACGGCCTAGGAACAGTGGGTTAACTGCCTGATTTGTACCTGATTTGTACCTTGTCAGCTCTGGGGTTTAAACTTGCAACCTTCCGGTAACTAGTCCGGTTATTAGTCCAACGCTCTAACCACTAGGCTACCCTGCCTTCTCAAAGTGCTGTACATAAAAAATCTGCCCAATGTCTGCCCATTCCATCTAGACACCTAATCTACTCAGAACTACCAACAAGGGCATCTCCATAAATGTATCCGAGTAAGTTATGTATTCCAATCAAAAGGCTTAAAAAGTGTCTTTGGTTGTATAGTGTTATTTGGGAGTGTTATGGACTTTGGCGTAGGCGTTTCCCCTGTCATTTTAATAGGCCACAATAAGAAAGAATGTCTACATTGTTAATGAGTAGCTAGTACACTGGAATCTCTTTTATAACAGTTTTGATTAAAGAACAATGTTCAATTTTTTTTATGTGCGACATAATCCCTTATCAGACTCATAACACGGATACCATAAATTCAATTTTGATGCATCGTTATAAAAAAGTCTCCATGCCTGTATCATAAGTTAACATGTTAGCATAGTTTCAACTCTTTGGTAATAATGTCATGGTTAAGGTTGCAAAATTCTGGGAACTTTCAATAAATTCCCTGGTTTTCCAGAAATCCTGGTTGGAGGATTCCGGATTTCCTGCTTATTCCCTCCTGATGCCGGGCTACCGCCAACCGGGATTTCAGGAAAACCAGGGAATTTATTGAAAGTTATTTCATTCCTAGTCATAGTCATACATCACTCACTCTGGCATGGGAATCATGGGACTCACTGCAGATAAACAAAACACATTGTGACAGTCACAATTTTCAAGTGGTAATAATAATAGGGTATGATGACTGGTGTCACTGTTTAGCCTTTCAACAGTCCGTCCTCCTCAATCTCAAACAATTTGCATAAATCTCTCTTTATCTCTTTCCAGTTTCAAAGGGTAACCATAAGTCAGGGGACAGACAGAGACCTGTCCTGAAGATGTGCGTCTTCTCCCTCATGTCTCTCATCCAGAGTTATGGGGTCTGTTATGGGATGTGTGTGTTTGAGCAGGCGGAGTGGAGTGGCCTGGCGGTGTGGTGTGACCCCATCCTGTATGTGTGTGAGAATGCAGTGAAGCCCTGTCACATCAGGACACTAATTTCCCTGTAGTAGACTGGGGGACTCTGCCACTATGCCATAGACATAATATATACAGTATTTCACACCATTGGACTCTCCACGATGCTGGTGAGGCAGCATAGCACATTCCCATTCAAGTTAAGTTATAGTAATTAATCTTCTATGTGCAAAGTGGTATCGGACAGTAGGACAAACTGAGGGTATAGCACTCTGGAGGAGATTGTCAAACTTTTCCTCCACTAGCACTGAGAATGTGAGGAGATTAATTTGTGATTGGAAATATCCCTTGGGTGCAAGAGGATACTGAGATGAAAATTACATTAAATGTATTTACAATGAAACCCCACCTGAAAAGCGATTGCAACTTCAAACATTCGGAACCACCTACTGCGACCATTTTCTCAAAATCAAAAGACTAAAGTGTCTAGTCATAGACATGAAAGGCTGGATAGATGTTTTTAAAAAGGGGCATTCAGATTTTCATTTCTCTGCTCCAGACCCACAGGTGAGGTTCTGAGGCCATGGAGCAGAAAGAAATCCCCCTTAATGTTGATACTTGGTGTGGGTCCTAATCCTGTTCAGAGCCTGGGGCAGCTACTCCTTCCCTATTAAGACATACTGACAACCTGGCTTACCCTGACACAAACAATGGACATACAAGGAGCACCTTGGGGGACAGACACACCTGAGCCTAGCGAGAGAGTGATTTCAGCTGTCTTTGACTGAAAGAGACAAAACATTAGAAAGGTGTCCTGTTAAATATTTGACCTCCGACAATCTCGGACTTGTTGCTCGAGAGTCGGGATTCCAGCTAACAGACAGCACAAACAACAATATATTATTTAAAAGCCCACAAAAATGTGCAGAATCTCGCATGTAAATGACAAGACATGTGCAGCTTTGCCTTCCCCCTCTCGGGCACCAGTACACCCTGCCCCCTCCACAATAATACCCCCCCTCCCCTCTCCCCCCCATCAAAGAGACAGACTGGGTGAGGGAAGAAGAGCAACATACTCGGTTTAGTCAGGGGGATGAGTTTTAGACCTGGGTTCAAATACTATTTGAAATCATTAAAAAACTTGAGCTGTTCATTGCAACAGAGCTTCCCTGCTGCAATGAACCAATAAAAAAGTCCCAAAAGTGTAATCCCGCCCACCTAGCACTCTAGGCTGGCTAAAGCAAACCCTCAAAGTATTTGAAAGATTTCAAAAGGAATTTGAGTTTATGAAAGGAAGTACACTTGTTTCTTCACTCAATTCAGATATAAAAAGTAGGCTACTGATGAACTACAGACCTGCCATCACAAAGCAAACGGAAGGCCTGAGATATTTGTACATTTCAACAACATTTTGACAGGCCTCCCGGGTGGCACAGCGGTCTAGGGCACTGCATCGCAGTGCTAGCTGTGCCACCAGAGACTCTGTGTTCGCGCCCAGGCTCTGTCGCAGCCAGGACCGGGAGATCCGTGGGGCGACGCACAATTGGCCTAGCGTCATGAGGCTTTGGCCGGGATATCCTTGTCTCATCTCGCAGTGCACGCTAACCAGGTGCACGGTGTTTCCTCCAACACATTGGTGCGGCTGGCTTCTGGGTTGGATGCACGCTGTGTTAAGAAGCAGTGCGGATTGGTTGGGTTGTGTTTTGCCTCTCCCAAGCCCATATGGGCATTGTAGCGATGAGACAAGATACTAACAATTGGATACCACAAAATGGGGGAGAAAAGGGGGTAAAAAACAAAACAAAACAAAAAACAGCTTTGTAGGTGTTCTCTGCACCCAAACTGTCAATCAAAGATTGTTTGATGATCTGATCATGGGCCACACTGTACATTCTGCTGATGCATCTCTTGTAATTCAAGTATTGTATTCTCTCCATTCCCTGTGTCTGTTTTCTCCTTCTTTCTCTCCTCCAGTTTGGAACCAAGACAGACTTTTTTGTTGTTGTCCTACTCTCTCCTTTATCTTCTGGACAGGTATGGACAAGTCAACTGAGGGCGGCTTGTTTTGAAACATGATCAGGGTAGGTAGAGAACCCACCTCGAAGCTGACCATGTAGTAGGTTTTGCCTGTGGGGCGAAGCTACAAATGAATAAAAAAAACAGAGAAGGAAAAAGCACAGCATCATTAGGATTAGGAGGTGAACTAGAGCGAGGACAAAGTACTCTATAGTTCTCTCTCAAGTTGGCATATAAATTAGACGCTGTATCTTGCAGCCATATCTGGGGTTCATATTTTAACAGAATACTAACAGGGAAAACTGAAGGGATTAACTCATGAAGAACACTGTACAACTCTCTTTGATATAAAAAAAACTGTTGAACTTTATTGTGAGACAGAAATGTATTCTTGTGCATGTGTGAAACCTGCCCCATTGCATGTTAGATGCTGTGGGCTGGGGCCATAGCCAACTCAGTGCTTGGAACAGCCTGCAGGCTTCAGCTCTAGCTTCAGCTCTTGCACAGGTGTGCAAGCAACACTGTTAGGAAGGGCATTTCACACAGGGCCCCAGGGCCCCACTGCTCACGCTCATTTGTGAATCTAATCTTTTTCAAATAATTTCAAAATATGAGATATCATCCAGGGAAAAAGATCATGCTGTTTGGTTGTTTTATGTTATGAATGTTTAGATGTATCCTTCCCGCCCTTCCAAGTTTGATCAATGTACGTATCAACAGGATTTCACTACAGAAAATGTGTCAAAACTTCAATAATCAATAGTATTTTTTTTATTATATGTACATGATAGAGACATTCGACTAGTGATTGCTTTATGCTCTGACAGAAGAGGGCCAGCAAGTTAACTTCCAAATTCATTACCGACCAGCCCCCAAACAAGAACCTTTGACAAATGCAGGCACTTTGCACATTCCTTGAATAGCTAGGCTCTCGTCATTCCTCTAAAAATTCTCAGTAATCTGCAACAGGAGACAAACAAAGGGACTGGACTTTCCACATGCAACAGAAAAAAGAGCTGCCACTAAGCCAAAGGATAAGAAAGTGGTTCGCCCCGCTCCATTTATTTTATGGGTGGGTTGTCTTCTCAAATGAAAAAAAAATCATTTTGGAAACCAGGTCAAAGCAAATAGTGAGGGAAAAGCATTTAACATAATACAAAAAGCTGTGTACGTCTCACCACCCTATCCCTCCTCTCATGTTCAGTTCTCCTAATTCAAAGCCAGACCGTTTGTCTAAGTGCTAGCCATACAGCTAGGATTGTATGCAACAGTTGGATGGATGGGAAGGATGTGGCACAGCGTCCTGTCTGGCTTCCCTGCAGTGGCAGTGCATGTAGATGCACATAGTCAGATACACCTCCAGCCAACCACACCAATGCATATGTGTACACTCAGGCACAAGTGCAGGGGTGTACTGCAGTAAGGGGTGTACTGCAGTAAATTGAGTTGTAAATCTGAAGGCACATCACTCTCGAATTAAAAAATATATATATATATATATCTGCCACGTGTGCAAACTCTCCTGCCTCTAGGTCACCAGACTATTATGGTGTACACCTGTCACCATCGTTATGCGTATCAGCGCATAATGACACTCACCTGGACTCCATCACCTCCTTGATTACCTGCCCTATATATTTCACTCCCTTTGGTTTCTTCCCGAGTCGTCATTGTTTCTGCGGTGTTCGTATTATGTTTAGTTTATTGATTAAATCACTCACTCCCTGAACTTGCCTCCCGACTCTCAGCGCACACGTTACATTATGACACCTCGCCTAAGGGAAGCATCATGAACTGTTTTTTTGTTATTTTTGTTTTGGTGGTGATGTCGGGTCCGGGTGTCAGAACCGGGGCTACCTGGGAGGCCTCGGCTGGTTTGTCGGATTCCCCTGCCTCAGCGGGCTCGACAGGCTCCCCACGCGCCGGGGAGGGGGCTCTGTCATGCATGCTCTCTCCGGCGCCAGTAGGTCACCATGCTCCCTCAGCGGGCTCGACAGGCTCCCATGCCTCGACCGAGATGCCTCGACCGAGACAACCGGGGAGGTCTCATCAGGCTCTCACGTCTCAGCCGGTCCGTCAGGTTTCTGTGCCTCAGCAGAGGTGACCAGTCCGCTCCTGATCCCTGGGATCGTCCCTGTGGTTGGCATCCTGCGGCTGGAGCAGAATGCGCCGGGGAGGGGGCACTGTCATGCATGCTCTCTCCGGCGCCCTAGGTCACCATGCTCCTACGCCTCAGCTGGATCGACAGGTTCCCGCGCCTTAGCAGAGGTGAGCGGTCGGCTCCTGATCGCCAGGATCGTCCCTGTGGTTGGCGTCCTTTGGCTGGAGCCGCGCGACGAAGAGGTACTGTCACGTATGCTCTCTCCGGAACTCTAGGTCGCCGTGCACCCGTGCTTTAGCAGAGGTGACCGGTCAACTCCTGATCCCAGGGATCGTCATTTTGGTCGGCTTACTGTGGCCGGAGCCTTGAGTCGGGGAGGGGGTACTGTCACTTGTGCTCCCTCTCCGGACTCTAGGTCACCTCTAGGTCACCAGGTTGCTAGTTATGGCACACACCTGTCAACATCGTTACGCGCATCAGCGCATAATGCTACTCACCTGGGCTCCATCACCTCCTTGATTCCCTGCCCTTTATAAGTCACTCCTTCTGGTTTGTTCCCGAGTCATTGTTTCTGTTCCAGGTCTGTGCGTTGTTCGTGTTTCTTGTTTTTGTATTATGTTTCATTTATTGATTAAATCACTCACTCCCTGAACTTGCTTCCCGACTCTCAGCGCACTCGTTACACTATCACTCAAGTAGGTCCGTCATTCAACTATTAACTGACAGCAAAAAAAACATAGTATATCCACATTGTTTAGTTATCATGTTATGACTAAGTTTATAGTAAGACACAGGTAATTTTGCAGGACTGAGAATGTTGGCTCAACATATTTTTGCCTTTATCGCTGAGTCAGTGGTCAATTGTGACCACCGACGCAGTGATAAAGGCAAACATATGTTGAACCAACATTCTATCAGTCAACATACCTACGAACATCAATGGAATATTTGGTTGAAAACGCAAGGTCAAGGATCCTGTGCTACTGTACTTCTGCTATTGCATTCACATAAATAGACACTCTGTGATACTGTGAAAGGTTTCCACTACAGCTGTGTTGTCTGAGTCAGTCAAGTTATGGCTCTCCTTCACCTCTCCCAGACAACAAACATTACTATATGGCTGACTATCCAGACTGTGGGCAGCCTGTGGGCAGACATTTATGGTCTGATTCAAAGAGCACTTTAGTCACTCAACTTTACAGATTTGTTCTGGTATATTTTAGCATATTTGCCCATATGGTGAAATTACCATGTCAATACTTTCCTTCCCATAATGATAAATTGTAGTGCTAAAATTGCATGCTTAGGAGCAGAACACTTTATCCCCTTTTCTCTCTATGCGAATTCTGACCTTGAACTTAAGCATGGGAATAGCATGTGATTCGCCTGCTATTAATTTGGGGTAGAGATCTAATAAATGAAGGTGTGACGGAGGTGTGTCTAGAGATACACTGTATTCTGACGTTGACTTATCTCATAATTCCACCACCTTTATGCGCAAGGAAACCATTAACAAGGTCTAGCGAACCTACCGGCTCCAAGTGGGAAAAGCCTCTACTTCATTTTTTTCTCTCAATATAAATAACACCATTCTCCATGCACTATAATTTACATCTTGATAAGAGCTATTGATAAGAGCTAGGTAAATGAGTAATCCGTTTGGATAAGGGAATTGTAAATATAAATGACACTTGTTTTAGATATATTTTACCTTATAAATCGCTGGTGACAAATGTGAAACCAGTCATAGGGCAGAAACTGAAGCATATCAACATATCGACTCATGTTGGTCATATCATGTTGGTTTTGTCCAACATGTCTCTGGACCTACTCACTGCCACAGTCATACTCTGGACCTAGTTTTGTCACATGGAATAAATGTTGTGGATCTTAATGTTTTTCCTCATAACCCTGGACTATCGGACCACCATTTTATTACGTTTGCAATCGCAACAAATAATCTGCTCAGACCCCAACCAAGGAGCATCAAAAATTGTGTTAACTTCTCAGGCAACCCAAAGATTCCTTGATGCCCTTCCAGACTCCCTCTGCCTACCCAAGGACGTCAGAGAACAAAAATCAGTTAACCACCTAAGGAACTTAATTTAACCTTGCGCAATACCCTATATGCAGTTGCACCCCTAAAGACTAAAAACATTTGTCACAAGAAACTAGCTCACTGGTATACAGAAAATACCCGAGCTCTGAAGCAAGCTTCCAGAAAATTGGAACGAAAATGGTGCCACACCAAACTGGAAGTCTTCCGACTAGCTTGGAAAGACAGTACCGTGCAGTATCGAAGAGCCCTCACTGCTGCTCGATCATCCTATTTTTGAACTTAATTGAGGAAAATAAGAACAATCCAAAATGTATTTTTGATACTGTCGCAAAGCTAACTAAAAAGCAGCATTCCCCAAGAGAGGATGGCTTTCACTTCAGCAGTAATAAATTAATGAACTTCTTTGAGGAAAAGATCATGATCATTAGAAAGCAAATTACGGACTCCTCTTTAAATCTGCGTATTCCTCCAAAGATCAGTTGTCCTGAGTCTGCACAAATCTGCCAGGACCTAGGATCAAGGGAGACACTCAAGTGTTTTAGTACTATATATCTTGGCACAATGATGAAAATTATCATGGCCTCTAAACCTTCAAGTTGCATACTGGACCCTATTCCAACTAAACTACTGAAACAGCTGCTTCCTGTGCTTGGCCCTCCTATGTTGAACATAATAAACGGCTCTCTATCCACCGGATGTGTACCAAACAGGCAGTAATAAAGCCTATATCGGCCTATATCGAATCTTCCATTCCTCTCTAACATTTTTGATAAAGCTGTTGCGCAGCAACTCACTGCCTTCCTGAAGACAAACAATGTATACGAAATGCTTCAGTCTGGCTTTAGACCCCATCATAGCACTGAGACTGCACTTGTGTAGGTGGTAAATTACCTTTTAATTTGCTTCTACACCTGCATTGCTTTCTGTTTGGTGTTTTACGCTGGGTTTCTGTACAGCACTTTGAGATATCAGCTGATGTAAGAAGGGCTATATAAATACATTTGATTTGATGAACTTTCCCACACAAGTGTATGAAATGCTGTGCCATTATGCATAATTTAAATTGTACAGCAGGGATGGGCAGTCTCGAATGTCTTAACTATAGGCTACCCCAACTTTCTCCTAGAACTATCATGTTAAATACTAGCCACTATCAGTATCGACTGTCAGTAGACCTAATAACCACACATTCAACTGTCAATTTACTGTTAGTTCCCTTCAGTTGGTATAGCCTACATTATCATTCAATTTAATTACACTATTTTGTTTACCTTTGGTTCCTCTGTAAATGATGTCAAGGCCATATGGTTGTTGCTGAGGATCATTAGTAACAGTCGATAACATACCAAAAAGGCTAATTAAAACGTTATGGCGTGGAGCACAGACCAAGCCGTAACAGTTTGAACCCTACGCATGGTGGAATACTTGGCTGTGTCATCACAGTTCCATGGTTAGTGCAGATAATAGATGACGGTATAACCTACTATTGTACACTATTCTTTCTACATTACCACTGGTTGAAGAACTGAGTGTGGACATTTTCAGAATTAATCAAACCACCATTTTCTTTATTTTGTGCGTACTGGTGAGGCTCTGCTCACCAGTTTATGATTCATAAATACTTTCCTAACCCTAAATAATCTACCAGATCAGAGTATTTTTAAATCTACCAATTGGTGCTGAAACTGAGACGATTATGCAAATATTTAGATGGCTTGATTATGCATATATTTAGATGGCTTTCTTTCGTTGATCCATAATATTCTACATTTCAGTTAAAGGCATTCAGTTGTACAACTCCCTATCCCCCTTTCCCTTTCCTTTATTCTGAACCCGTTCTCTAGATGTATTCTAGTGAGTCTGGACAAAATTCAAACTAAAAGTTACCAGCGTTTTGAAAGAGATGGCTGAAGATAAATGTACTGAAAACCCTATTGAGTGAAAAGGCCACAAGAAGATCTGTTGGCCAGTAAGTGGGAGAGTTTTCAGCGGTTGAATTACATTTATTTAGCGCACACAAGGGAACCACGCCTACAAAGCCCGTTGCTCACCTGCACAATGTAAGTCTTAATACCAACTACTGAGAAGTGCATAAGAAAGGTGTGTGTGTAAGAAAGGCGTAATTTCCTATGTCCGAATCGGCTCTATGTTATCAAGAGATTTATTTCATTTCCTGAAGGAAGTTACATTCAACAAACCCAATATTGTGATCTACACTGAGTATACAAAATATTAAGAACTCCTGCTCTTTTCATGGCATAGATTGACTAGGAGAATCCAGGTGAAAGCAATAATCCCTTATTGATTTCACTTTTTAAATTCACTTCAAATCAGTGTAGGTGAAGGGGAGACATGTTAAAGGATTTTTAAGCCTTCAGACAACTGAGATATGGATTGTGTATGTGTGCCATTCAGAGGGTGAATGGGCTAGACAAAAGATTTAAGTGCCTTTGAACAGGGTATGGTACTAGGTGCACCGGTTTGTGTTAAGAACTGCAACGCTGCTGGGTTTTTCACGCTCAACAGTGTCCTGTGTGTATCAAGAGTGGACCACCACCCAAAGGACATCCAGCCAACTTGACACAACTGTGGGAAGCATTGGAGTCAACGTGTGCCGCCATCCCTGTGGAACGCTTTCGACACCTTGTAGAATCCATGTCTCGACAAATTGTGGCTGTTTGGGGGTGGGGGGTGGGTGCAACTCAATATTAGGAAGATGTTCCTAGTGTTTGGTGTAGTACTTAGTACCTGTTGAACCTTTTTATGTAACGTGGTTCATTGGCTCTTAATTTTTCTGTACAGATCATCGTAAAGGCCTGGAGTGTAGCAGCTGTTGTACAGGCATCAGTCTCCACAAGCAGAGATCTACTATTGGTCTGTAGGCAAATCAGTAGCACAGATTCAGACATATACCCTCACACATCCACTCACACGCGCACACACAAACAGATAGTGCATTGTCATTGGGAAAAGGCTTAGTCATAAGCGAGACAGACTAAATTACTTGTGGGTATTCTCTACCCGCACCACCTTGGTTCACCCTCTCTTGCTACAGCCATTAATAATACAAGTTAGTGCTACATCAATCTGTATCTAAACTAGAAGTCTTTGAGGACATGACCTAAATCAAATTTAGTTCGGGAAACAGAGCAGATAAGAGCATGCTTGCATCCCAAATGGCACCCTATTCCCTATGTAGCACACTTGTTTTGATCAGAGGCTCTGGTCAAAAGTAGTGCACTACATAGGGAATAGGGTACCATTTGGGAGGCACACCATAATCTGGCAGGCACTAAACAGTTATATTGCTGAACTGTTGAATGTCAGTATTGAGTCATTTGTTTGTTCCTCGTGATGGTGTGTAAACAGCTTAGCTAGATTGCAGTTCCTATAAGACACTGAGTTAAATGGGCAAACAAACATACCTGGAGGCAGAGCGTGGGAGAGAAAAACACTCTCCCTGCAGAAACACTGCTGTGAAAAACACACAAACACAAACACGCACACAGACACACATGGTTGCTCCTCAGTTTACAGTGCAGTCACTTGAAAGATCCTGAAGGTTTATGGAGAGGGCCTCCAACTGATCTGGTGTAGACTAAGACTTGAAAGGAGTGTGTGCGCACTACGGCGCCGTGCAGTTTTTTTTTAACAATCCTCCCCCCGACATATTCCAAACATGCACTTACCTGCCCTGCAACTAATCACAGCTCCTACTGTAACCATTACACTCCAGCCTCAAAGCCTTGCAAAGCCTCATTTCCCATGCTATGCCCAAGGATAGGGAACTATTACTGATGCAAACAATGCTTCTAATGGAATATTTTGCCATTCCATTGTATAATTGATGTGAACGGTTGAGTCTGTACGTGTGGTGTTTCTAAAGTATCTCCATGTATTGACAGATGCGTGTGTATTTTACATGTATTATGTAAACGTATATTGCAGACCTACACTATAATGACTCATCGACTGTAAAGTCAGTCTCTCTGGATTACAGTGCACGTCAGGGATGGTTATTATTATTTATTGAGCCTAGTTTACTGTATTATGTGTAGAGATGTTAAATGTACTTTAAAATAAAGTTTAATTTCCATAACAGTGAAATAGTATAGAATGCACCCCCTATGATACTGAACATGTACCCTTGAACTCTCAAACGGTCTCCCTCTAACAGCACACCATGTGTAATTGAAACAGACTGCACATTGGAGGAACACACGCTCCCAGTACAATTGCCATGAAAATAACAATAAAACAAAAACACCCTCAAGTTGACATTGTATTAATATAATGTCAACTTGAGGGTGTTTTTGTTTATCTTTGTTTTCATCTACCTCTAAATCTGTGCATCTGACATGCAGCAATGCAGTCTGAAAGTAGCACCATGGCACTGTTTTGACTCACCCCGCAAAAAACAGGACAGCTTAACTTTCATATGCAACATCAAAATCCACCACCCCACCCGAAGGTCACAATAACTAACAACGGTACACACTTGGTTAGTGTACACTTCAACATTGCATTGCACACAGAACAATATATACAAATATGTATGGATAGATGGGCTGTACTACCTCATGGATATCAGTAGCTTCTGAGCTGGATGGTTGCCAGCGACAGTGTGTGAATCCAGGCCATCCTATCGTCTGGCTGAGGCTCTATGTGCTATCCATGACTGCCTTGTGTCCCTCCCAGCTTCATTCCCTTCAGGTCTTCTTCAGATTTTTACTCCACTCGTCCAGAAAGTAGGGGACAGGGTCCCGACTCCTCCGTTGTGTCTTTATTTTCTTCTCCCTCCAACAAAAAACAGGAACTTTAAACGAAAAAAAGTGCTCGCTGGTCTGGTTACTTACCATGCAGATCCCTCTTTAGGCTTCTGCTCTCCCTCTCCTCGTTGACAATCCCTCTCGTCCCCTCTCTCCCTGCTACAGTTGGGGAAGTGCACTCTCTCCCGTTCTCTCTCCTCCCTCTCCCCCTCTTTTTCTCTCGGCCTCTAATAGTTAGTGTTGCATTTCAACACCTGCTTATAGAAAGAGATCGAGAGAGGAGTGTGCTAGCAGCCATCTGTGTGAGAGAAAATGTTTTCCTTTCTGTGAATATGTGTGATAGTTTGTCTGTGTGTGTGTGTGTGCGCATGGGTCAGATCGTTGTGTGTCAACAGAAATGCACTGAAAGTGGATAGAAGGCAAGTAGGAGGGAAAAGGGGTGGGAAGCAGACAGTGTGTGCGCTCAGGCGTGTGTCTGTCTGTGTGTGTACTCAGGCAGTGTCTGTGTGTGTGTGTATGCGTGTGCGCCCATGCAATTAAGTAAGTAGCTAAGTATCAGTTTGGAGAAAGAAAGTATTTGCAAACGCATGCTTGAACTACTTGGCTTCTCCCTCTCCCAAGCATTATAACTCCCTAATTAAACATAAAAAATGGTTACCTCGGTCAACCCTCTACTAAGCAGTGGTGAGAGAAAGTCTAATTGTCCTCATTTGAACAGTTTTCCAGATTTTATCAATAAAAAATTCAAAAGTTGTTCTTTCATTATGTCACTATCAACAAACCAGAAATCTATCAAAAAAACTCAGTTGCCAGTTAATCTGCGATCATTAAAACTCTACACAATATTGTGTATTCCATCTTACAATGGCAACTTGTTTGTGGTTACATGACAAGCAGGTTTGGGGAGTATTGGATTACATGTAATCTGTTACGTGTAAGGGATTACAAAAAAAACGGTAACTGTAATCTGTTATGATACCAGCAAAAATATTGCAATCAGATTACAGATACTTTTGAAAAACTACATGATTACTTCGAGGATTACTTTTAAATTCAGAAAGGAGGTTTGCAAAACAAATCTTTGAAACGTCTTGTTGTTTTCCCAATGACATTCAAATCAGCATTGAAAAAAGGCTTTTTGAAACCAGTGAAACATGGCTCTTGCACAGCTGCACAGTGCAGATCCCAGCCTATGGAATAAAAGTGGGGCTTTCATTGCTCAATCTAATTCATGCAGATAACACTTTTTAATCCATAGCCCTAATGGACACATGTTCAAACTCGTACACTTTTGATAGACTTAAAGGGGCAATCTGTAGTTGCTAAAACAATTTTATATATATATATACATACACACACACACACACACACACACACACACACACACACACACACACACACACACACACACACACACACAGTACCAGTCAAAAGTTGACATACCTACTCATTCCAGGGTTTTTCTTCATTTTTACTATTTTCCACATTTTAGAATAGGGAAGATATCAAACTATGGAATAACACATATTGAATCATGTAGTAATCAAAAAGTGATTTTTCAAGAATATAACTTATAAATGCCTCATGAGCTTAGTTTAACTGTCACACTACATAAGAACCCAAAATATAAGCTTGTTTTTCTCCAATGTTTGTAAACTTTGTAAATATAAACAAACACTGTATAGCCTCATAACATGGTTAAAACAATAATGTTGATATCATGGATGGTCAGACCTTGCATCCATAGTTCTGTCTATTAATCTGAGAGTGGTTACATTTCTCCAGGCCCATCCCTCAGCTTTTTACCAAAACAGAGGCGGGCGACCATTTTGTTATTGTTTCATCTGTGGATTTGCCCTTTAAACAGCTGCATATTATCTAGATATCAAAGTGTCACCAACAAAAAGTTATTGCAAATGCAGCCTATGGCATTCATTTTTCACATGTAAATAGCACTTTTCAGTAGTGCTCAAAGCATGTCATTCCATGAACGCAGCACTTATTTTTCAACCCAAATCAATGAGCCCAATCAGTCCTACATGACAACAAAATCATAAACAACAGAGTAGGGCTGGCTAATAAGTCCTTAGTTTTGGGGTGATGCTCAGGTAAAACAATTTGGCTAATCTATACTTCCATATTTCCAAGTCCTGTTCTTGAAGACCAAGGGGTATAACATTTATTGGAATGACTGGAATTCTATTTTTTGTTTTTGTTTTGTTGTTGGTATTTATCAACAATTTCGTGGTATCCAATTGGTAGTTACAGTCTTGTCCCATCGCTGCAACTCCCGTACGGACTCGGGAGAGGCGAAGGTCGAGAGCCGTGCGTCCTCCGAAACACAACCCAACCAAGCCGCACTGCTTCTTGACACAATGCCCGCTTAACCCGGAAGCCAGCCACGCCAATGTGCCGGAGGAAACAAGGTACACCTGGCGACCGTGCCAGCGTGCATGCGTCCGGCCCACCACAGGAGTCGCTAGAGCGGCCAAACCCTCCCCTAATCTGGATGACGCTGGGCCAATTGTGCGCCGCCCCATGGGTCTCCCGGTCGCGGCCAAGGATCTCTAGTGGCACAGCTAGCACTGCGATGCAGTGCCTTAGACCACTGCGCCACTCGGGAGGCCCGTGACCGGAATTCTGACAGACTTTAGTTTTTAATGTAAAGATACTATTTAATCATATTATTATGTGTAGTAGAAAGTGATGGGTTAGAAGAAGCCTACATAATCAACCCATAAAGTAAAATGTATATATGGCCAGCTATGTAAACGTTAACATTGATTTATCCTGCAATAGATCTGGTTCAATTGGTAACATACATGTTTGTCTTCTTTTAATGCTTCTTAAGGGGAAAGTAATCTAAAAGTAACTGAATGTAACTCACAAATATGAGTATAGAATGAGTCAACAACATTATGTGGGTATGAGTTAACAGAATATGTACTTTTCAAAGTGAGATTTTCAAATGACAGTTACTTTAAATGTAATGTTGAGGTATAATGGGAGAATCATTAGTACAATGTCCATGTCCCAAATAGCACCTTTTTGCCTACAGAACTCTATAAAAAGGAGAGCACATTATAGGGAATAGGGTGCCATCTGGAATGCACAGTCTCTGTGGAAGACTGTGACCACGTTGCATACCTTAATCCACTAACTGACATGTACTAACGCACACTTCCTGCAGGCTGAATGGCAGAGAAACACACTCACAGCAAGCATAGCAAGCAAAAGATGAACGCTACAGCGGTAGAGAAAGAGAGAGAGAAAGAGAGAATGAGGGGTGAGAGAGCGATAGAAAGGAGGAAAGAGAAGTCGCCGAAGGCCACAGGAATATTTCAGAAGGGTGGGTAGGAGCAGAGGGGAGAGAATTAATTAACAGAACACCTGTCTCTCTCTGACTCCTAATAAATCAGAGGGATTTCATCTGGCTGGAGTTCTCCATTTCTGAGGGGAGTTTACGTTTCTGAGGGCGTGGGGAGGAAAGGGGAGCAGATAACAACAAAGTTCTCTGGCATCTTGAACTTGAATTTATTTCAGATTGACACCTTATTGGTTCTGTATCTCATTCATCCAACCAGAGTTATTTTCCAACATTTGAAATGCAAAACAGCTTGCGCAAAACGTGTTACACTTGTAGAAAGACTTCAATCGTATAGTACAGTACCAACAAGATAAGCAACAAGATTCCCAATATGTTCCAGGTCTATCTCATTACAAATATAGAGTGATAGTGTAGAAAAAACGGGACCAGTTTCACATATGTAAGTATACCTATGTGTATATATATACATTACAAGATCATCCATTTAGATGGCATAGCAGTTCAGACGTATTTTTGTCCTCGTCCTGTCGTGTCCCGTATATATATATATTTACAACTTTTTTTTCACATACATTTTTAATTTTCCAAAAACTCATCTTCAGAACACTCTCCTGCAATCCGTTTCACCAATTTATATTTATATAAAAAAGTATTATTTACCTCAGATCTGTGATCCTCCGAGAGGCTAGCCAGAAATTAGCCAGAAGCTAGCCGGGAGCTAGCCAGAAGCTGGTCCAGAAGCTACTCTGAAGCTGGTTCAGGGGCTAGTTCAGAAGCTAGTTAGCTTATTTACTGGCTAATCGTTGGTACTCAGCTGACCACGGTTTGTGGTCATCGGCTGTCCTTTGGCTCGAGAATCTATCGCCAGTTTTGTACGGCGCGGTGCAGCGCAGCGCGGCTCGGAGCGGAACATATCGGACCAATTTTTCTCTCCATGTCCCTGGATTTCGGCCGCTGGCTCTGGACGTCCATGCCTGGATCTCGCAGCTAGCTAGCTGCTATCCGTGTGACTATCGGCTTTCGTCGATTCCGGAACTAACATCAATTGTTCCGGAGCTAGCCAGCTGAAGAGTTCCATCAATCACTCCTGGGCTGCAGTCATCTATCCGGACCCGTTTTGCTGCCTACGCGGAGCCCCACCGGGCCTTCACGGCTAGACTGCCGACGTTGTCTACCCGAGGGAACTGTCCGGCTGGCTTCTCCGGCGCAATGTTGCCTGGGCGCACATCTGCGGCCTGCTAGCCGTTTGCTATCTTATCGGCTGCTATCTGAATAGACAATCGGACAATTTTTATTTTATTTTTATTTATTGATTTATTTTTCTTCTTGGGCCTCTATAACTATATCTATTGTTTTTATTTTTGTTGTTGTTGTGTGATTTGGATTCATCCCCTCTACCACACGGAAACCCACTAATCTACTGACGGAACGCAAGAGTTGGCTAATAACAGACCTCCATCTTATGCTAGCTTGCTCCTATGCTAGCTGTCTAAATCGCCGTGACCCCCAACCAACCTCTCCACTCACTGGACCCTTTTGATCACTCGACTGAGCATGCCTCTCCTTCATGTCAATATGCCTTGTCCATTGCTGTTCTGGTTAGTGTTTATTGGCTTATTTCACTGTAGAGCCTCTAGTCCTGCTCATTATACCTTATCCAACCTATTAGTTCCACCACCCACACATGCAATGACATCTACTGGTTTCAATGATGTTTCTAGAGACAATATCTCTCTCTTCATCACTCAATACCTAGGTTTACCTCCACTGTATTCACATCCTACCTTACCTTTGTCTGTACATTATACCTTGATGCTATTTTATCGCCCCCAGAAACCTCCTTTTACTCTCTGTTCCAGACGTTCTAAACGACCAATTCTTATTGCTTTTAGCCGCACCCTTATTCTACTACTACTCTGTTCATCTGGCGATGTAGAGGTGAATCCAGGCCCTGCAGTGCCTAGCTCCACTCCTATTCCCCAGGCGCTCTCTTTTGACGACTTCTGTAACCGTAATAGCCTTGGTTTCATGCATGTTAACATTAGAAGCCTCCTCCCTAAGTTTGTTCTATTCACTGCTTTAGCACACTCTGCCAACCCGGATGTTCTAGCTGTGTCTGAATCCTGGCTTAGGAAGACCACCAAAAATTCAGACATTTTAATTCCAAACTACAACATTTTCAGACAAGATAGAACTGCCAAAGGGGGCGGTGTTGCAATCTACTACAAAGATAGCCTGCAGAGTTCTGTCCTACTATCCAGGTCTGTACCCAAACAATTTGAACTTCTACTTTTAAAAATCCACTTCTCTAAAAACAAGTCTCTCACCGTTGCCGCCTGCTATAGACCACCCTCTGCCCCCAGCTGTGCTCTGGACACCATATGTGAACTGATTGCCCCCCATCTATCTTCAGAGCTCGTGCTGCTAGGCGACCTAAACTGGAACATGCTTAACACCCCAGCCATCCTACAATCTAAACTTGATGCCCTCAATCTCACACAAATTATCAATGAACCTACCAGGTACCTCCCCAATGCCTTAAACACGGGCACCCTCATAGATATCATCCTAACCAACTTCCCCTCTAAATACACCTCTGCTGTCTTCAACCAAGATCTCAGCGATCACTGCCTCATTGCCTGCATCCGTAACGGGTCAGCGGTCAAACGACCTCCTCTCATCACTGTAAACCGCTCCCTGAAACACTTCAGCGAGCAGGCCTTTCTAATCGACCTGGCCGGGGTATCCTGGAAGGATATTGACCTCATCCCGTCAGTAGAGGATGCCTGGATATTTTTTTTCTTCCTAACCATCTTAAATAAACATGCCCCATTCAAGAAATTTAGAACCAGGAACAGATATAGCCCTTGGTTCTCCCCAGACCTGACTGCCCTTAACCAACACAAAAACATCCTATGGCGTTCTGCATTAGCATCGAACAGCCCCCGTGATATGCAGCTGTTCAGGGAAGCTAGAAACCATTATACACAGGCAGTTAGAAAAGCCAAGGCTAGCTTTTTCAAGCAGAAATTTGCTTCTTGCAACACTAACTCAAAAAAGTTCTGGGACACTGTAAAGTCCATGGAGAATAAGAACACCTCCTCCCAGCTGCCCACTGCACTGAAGATAGGAAACACTGTCACCACTGATAAATCCACCATAATTGAACATTTCAATAAGCATTTTTCTACTGCTGGCCATGCTTTCCACCTGGCTACTCCTACCCCTGTCAACAGCACTGCACCCCCAACAGCAACTCGCCCAAGCCTTCCCCATTTCTCCTTCTCCCAAATCCATTCAGCTGATGTTCTGAAAGAGCTGCAAAATCTGGACCCTACAAATCAGCCGGGCTAGACAATCTGGACCCTTTCTTTCTAAAATTATCTGCCGAAATTGTTGCCACCCCTATTACTAGCCTGTTCAACCTCTCTTTCGTGTCGTCTGAGATTCCCAAAGATTGGAAAGCAGCTGCGGTCATCCCCCTCTTCAAAGGGGGGGACACTCTTGACCCAAACTGCTACAGACCTATATCTATCCTACCATGCCTTTCTAAGGTCTTCGAAAGCCAAGTCAACAAACAGATTACCGACCATTTTGAATCTCACCATACCTTCTCTGCTATGCAATCTGGTTTCAGAGCTGGTCATGGGTGCACCTCAGCCACGCTCAAGGTCCTAAACGATATCTTAACTGCCATCGATAAGAAACATTACTGTGCAGCCGTATTCATTGATCTGGCCAAGGCTTTCGACTCTGTCAATCACCACATCCTCATCGGCAGACTCAACAGCCTTGGTTTCTCAAATGATTGCCTCGCCTGGTTCACCAACTACTTCTCTGATAGAGTTCAGTGTGTCAAATCGTAGGGCCTGTTGTCCGGACCTCTGGCAGTCTCTATGGGGGTGCCACAGGGTTCAATTCTTGGACCGACTCTCTTCTCTGTATACATCAAAGAGGTCGCTCTTGCTGCTGGTGAGTCTCTGATCCACCTCTACGCAGACGACACCATTCTGTATACTTCCGGCCCTTCTTTGGACACTGTGTTAACAACCCTCCAGGCAAGCTTCAATGCCATACAACTCTCCTTCCGTGGCCTCCAATTGCTCTTAAATACAAGTAAAACTAAATGCATGCTCTTCAACCGATCCCTACCTGCACCTACCCGCCTGTCCAACATCACTACTCTGGACGGCTCTGACTTAGAATATGTGGACAACTACAAATACTTAGGTGTCTGGTTAGACTGTAAACTCTCCTCCCAGACCCATATCAAACATCTCCAATCCAAAGTTAAATCTAGAATTGGCTTCCTATTTCGCAACAAAGCATCCTTCACTCATGCTGCCAAACATACCCTTGTAAAACTGACCATCCTACCAATCCTCGACTTTGGCGATGTCATTTACAAAATAGCCTCCAATACCCTACTCAACAAATTGGATGCAGTCTATCACAGTGCAATCCGTTTTGTCACCAAAGCCCCATATACTACCCACCATTGCGACCTGTACGCTCTCGTTGGCTGGCCCTCGCTTCATACTCGTCGCCAAACCCACTGGCTCCATGTCATCTACAAGACCCTGCTAGGTAAAGTCCCCCCTTATCTCAGCTCGCTGGTCACCATAGCATCTCCCACCTGTAGCACACGCTCCAGCAGGTATCTCTCTCTAGTCACCCCCAAAACCAATTCTTTCTTTGGGCGCCTCTCTTTCCAGTTCTCTGCTGCCAATGACTGGAACGAACTACAAAAATCTCTGAAACTGGAAACACTTATCTCCCTCACTAGCTTTAAGCACCAACTGTCAGAGCAGCTCACAGATTACTGCACCTGTACATAGCCCACCTATAATTTAGCCCAAACAACTACCTCTTTCCCAACTGTATTTAATTTATTTATTTATTTTGCTCCTTTGCACCCCATTATTTTTATTTGTACTTTGCACATTCTTCCATTGCAAAACTACCATTCCAGTGTTTTACTTGCTATATTGTATTTACCTTGCCACCATGGCCTTTTTTGCCTTTACCTCCCTTCTCACCTCATTTGCTCACATTGTATATAGACTTGTTTATACTGTATTATTGACTGTATGTTTGTTTTACTCCATGTGTAACTCTGTGTCGTTGTATCTGTCGAACTGCTTTGCTTTATCTTGGCCAGGTCGCAATTGTAAATGAGAACTTGTTCTCAACTTGCCTACCTGGTTAAATAAAGGTAAAATAAAATTAAATAAATACATTTAACAAAGTGAGAACATCACAAATCATCATAGTTGAAGGACAGAAATCAAGTCATTAGCTCATAGAAAAGCAACAAAAACGTAACAACACAAACCAACTCTCACATATTGTAAACCAGGTGCAAACCACAATATTACCTGCAAAAGGCCTGTGTAGTAACACAGCTAATTCAACTAATCAAAGTCTTAATGAAAGACTATGGCAAATTGATCATTTGAATCAGGTGTGTTACCACTTGGCTGGAACAAACACCTGCAACCACACCGGTCCTTTGCAGATACGTTTGGCCACCCCTGCTGTAAACAAACATAAAAACTGACCATAGTGGATAGACAGAGAGCCATCAGGGAAACAAATTAATTGATGGGACCTGAAATGCAAAAGAGTCTCTTTTATCTCACTCTACCTCTCCTCCCTTCACCTCCCCATCGGTTCCGCTTCTTTTGGAAAATAAGTTATGCACTGCAGTCCTAACTCATGTTGCCAAAGGACGCGTCGCTTGCTTTGAGACATACAGTACAGTTTGGACGGGGAGAGAAAATATGGGTACAGCTTTGGTTAGAAAAATCGTAGCACACAAAAGCAGACAGACGGTAGACCCAAACAGACAGACCGTGGACACTTAGAGCAAGCACCTATCATGTTATGTTACTGAGTTACAGCATTAAACTCGTTTTACGAGACATCTTTAATGGATTGATTAACTTTACTCTAAAATATTATATATGCAGTGCCAGTCAAAAGTTTGGACACACCTACTCATTCAAGGGTTTTTCTTTATTTTTACTATTTTCTACATTGTAGAATAATAGTGAAGACATCAAAACTATGAAATAACACATATGGAATCATGTAGTAACCAAAAAAGTGTTAAACAAAGAGATTATTTTTAAAGCGATTCTTGTTCAACAAGAGATTCTTTGCATACTCTTGGCATTCTCTCAACCAGCTTCATGAGGTAGTCACCTGGAATGCATTTCAATTAACAGGTGTGTCTTGATAAAAGTTCATTTGTGGAATTTCTTTCCTTCTTAATGCGTTTGAGCCAAACAGTCGTGTTGTGACAAGGTAGGGGTGGTACACAGAAGATAGCTCTATTTTGTAAAAGACCAAGTCCATATTATGGAAAGAACAGCTCAAATAAGCAAAGAGAAATGACAGTCCATCATTACTTTAAGATGCTGAAATATTTCAAGAACTTTGAACGTTTCTTCAAGTGCAGTTGCAAAAACCATCAAGTTCTATTATGAAACTGACTCTCAATGAGAACCACCACAGGAAAGGAAGACCCAGAGTTACCTCTGCTGCAGAGGATATGTTCATAAGAGTTACCAGCCTCAGAAACTGCTGACCAAATAAATGCTTCACAGAGTTCAAGTAACAGACACATCTCAACATCAACTGTTCAGAGGAGACTGTTTATTTAGAATTCAAGGCACACTTAACCAGCATGGCTACCACAGCATTCTGCAACGATACGCCATCTCATCTGGTTTGCACTTAGTGGGACTATAATTTGTTTGGGCTGCAATCTGAGGTGCAGTTAACTCTTATTAACTTATCCTCTGCAGCAGAGGTAACTCTAGCGCTTGATGGTTTTAGAGACTGCACTTTCCAAATTGACTGACCTTCATGTCTTAAAGTAATGATGGACTGTCGTTTCTCTTTGCTTATTTGAGCTGTTCTTTCCATAATATTAACTTGGTATTTTACTAAATAGGGCTGTCTTCTGTATAGCCCCCTACCTTGTCACAACACAACTGATTGGCTCAAATCCATTAAGGAGGAAAGAAATTCCACAAATTAACTTTCAATAAGGCACACCTGTTAATTGAAATGCATTCCAGGTGACTACCTTATGAAGCTAGTTGAGAGAATGCCAAGAGTGTGCAAAGCTGTCATCAAGGCAAAGGGTGGCTACTTTGAAGAATCAACAATATAAAATATATTTTAATTTGTTTAACACTTTTTTGGTTACTACATGATTCCATATATGCTATTTCATAGTTTTGATGTTTTCACTATTATTCTACAATGTAGAAAATAGTCAAAATAAAGAAAAACCCTGGAATGAGTCGGTGTGTCCAAACTTTTGACTGGTACTGTATATATATTACTTAGAAGCTTAACAGACTGCATCAGGGAGAATTTCTACTCACCCCATCCAGGACGTTCACGACAAGAAACAAAACTCCCACAATGGCACCGTCAGAACACGGGGACGCACACCCACCACCACACCATTTAAAGGACCACAACGAGAAACAATGGGTAAGCAAGCACCAGTCTTGTGCTGATGGGATGCGAAGAGAGAGAAAGAGGCTACACATGCCATGGGAAAATACTTATGGATGCAATAACTTAGGTTAAGGTTATATGGGTCTGGCTTTGAACACTTTAGCATTTCTATCACCATATTATGACCGTTGTAGTGAGCCCAGTCTTTAAACATTGTGCATATGTTTTTATTGAGTCTGAATCACAGAGCAAACAGGCTAGCTGCTGCTGACTTGAGCAGTGCAATGTTAGAGTTAAGGCTCAGGGGTCTTTGTGTGTGTGTGTGTGTGTGTGTGTGTGTGTGTGTGTGTGTGTGAGGGGGCTATGAAGTCTATAATAGGATATAAAGTCTGGAATTCATTTATGAAGATCAAATCGGTTTCTGTAATAATGTAATATGTAACTTATTAACACCACTGCTTGCACTACTTATACAGCAGCTTTAGAATCAATCAATTCATGTCTCTCTCTGGTTTCACCGCCCTTAATACTCCAGGAAATGTACACTGGATCCAATGGGATACTGACTGTGACCCAAGTGGCACCCTATTCCATATATAGTGCACTACTTTGACCGGATCCCTATGGGCACCCTTTCCAAAGGTAGTGCACCAAATAGGGAATAGGGTGCCAATTTAAATCCTTAATGACTCACTTTATGTGTGTGTAGTTTCAAATGAACAGGAGCCCTAGCTAATGAGTAACCACTAATATAACAGGGATACAACTGAACCGAAGGAGGAAAAGGGTGTTATACATACGCAATAAGTCACGATGGGGTGTGGTATATGGTGTGGTATATGGCCAATATACCATGGCTAGGGCTGTTCTTAGGCACAACGTTATTTAAACAGGGTAAGTCATGACAAATGACAACACATTTTGTTTTGCAATAACAACCTGACCACCACAATGATTCTTTGCAGGAAAGCAGTGGGTGTGTGGTGAGGGTGTGTGAGCATCGCCATGTTCCACTGACCTGGGCTGGAGGCCGGGGCACGCTGACTCACCAAAAGGGCATCCTGATTGTCAGCCAGGGCCTGCTTAGCCAAGTAGCGCTCTCTCTTCATCTTCAGCTCCAGAGACATCTGGCACCATCCAGTCTATCGCTTGCAGGAAGAAAAACACTACAAGCTGGAGAGAGGGATGGAGGGAAAAGAGCATACATTGGGGGTGACAGGAAGGTAAATAAGGATAAATAGATAGTGAGACAGAGGGATGGAAAAGAAGACAGGGTGAAATTAGACAGAAACCTCAGTGGAAGAAGAGGGATTCCGAGGAGAGTAGTATCAATAGAGTAAAGGTGATAAAATATAAAATAGTAAAATACCATTGGAAAGCCTGGGAGGCAAAGATTAGCAAGCTTCAAATGATCACAGGTACAAAATAACATACACATGTAGTAGATAAGGGGGTAGGACAGAACAAGTAATGAATAGAAAGACGGATAGGGCACAGTATAAGGAGAGAATGCAAAAGGCGCAGGTTAAATAGAGGAGCAAGTAGAAAGCAAACAATGACAGAGACAGACAGTCAGTTCCTTGCATACCTCGAAAGCGATGATGAAGCCTAACCTTACAGCCAGGAGTTCCCAGTAAACCAGAGTGTAATTTCCATTGTTGTCCCTAAAGGCTTTATATCTACAGGCAACACATTCATGGTTGTCAACAACAGGTCAGGATTGTCAACATCACCAATTCTGCCCTCTACTGGAAAGACTTGAGATGAAATGTGAAACATGCTAAACAAGGGAGTTTGGTATAAATATCCTAATATTAGCATTTGTTGGCAGTGGCTAGTCTAACAAAACTAAAGTGTGGATTGCAGTTACTCCTTTTCCATAGACCGCTGTCAAGCTACGGAATCACATATCTAAACATTTCAATGAACTATGCCTTAAAGTATATACAACAGCTATACTATATCTACTATAGTGTGTTCCAGTGTGTATTTATGATCATTATTACCTGCACATGGGATGGCTGGTGGAGCTGGGTGGAGCATAGGCCAGAGTGAAATGAACAAATCAGTTCAGATTGTTGTCAAACTTTTACTGGTAAAGCAGTCGCGGTAAGAAACCTGATGTGAAGGCAATCAAGAAAGCCTGAAAGGGGTAGATTGACATACAAAAGCATTTTAGATGGTACAGTAAATTAAAATGAACAGAAATTATAAAAACACTACATAATCATATTATAATCCTTTCAATATACTGCTTAAAAGGACATTACAAAATGTAAGGTTATCAGATGTTTTCAGACAAAATATTTCCAGACCAATTTTGGAATTGAAAGAAATACAGCACACTGGTGATGAGGTCATCACTACACGACTCACATTGATTTTTTAATTTTCCCTTTATTTATACAGGTTTCTCTCACTGAGATAACATCTCTTTTCCAAGAGAGACCTGGTCCAATAGCAGCAGTGTCACGTTCTGACTTTAGTTCTTTTAACATGTCTTTGTTTTAGCATGGTCAGGGCGTGAATTGGGTGGGTTGTCTATGTTCCTTTTTCTATGTTTTGGGATTTCTGTGTTTGGCCTGGTATGGTTCTCAATCAGTGGCAGCTGTTTATCATTGTCCCTGAGAACCATATTTAGGTAGCCTGGTTTCACTTTTGAGTTGTGGGTGATTATTTTGGTTCGCACCCGGGTATGGGCGAGGGGATGGTCTAAAGTTATACTGTTACATTAGTGTTTGTTACCACACGGGATCGTTTTGTTTGTTTCACTTTGTTATTTTGTATTTTTGCAGTGTTCAGTTTGTCTAATTAAAATGGACCCTTACCACGCTGCAAATTGGTCCGACCTCTCTTACTCCTCATCAGAGGAAGACGACAAACGTTACAGAATCACCCACCACCAAAGGACCAAGCAGCATGGTAACGGGCAGCAGCCGAAAGTGCAACTCCTGGACATGGGAGGAGATTTTGGATGGCAAGGGATCCTGGGTACAGCTGGGAGAATACCGCCGCCCCAAGGCTGAGCTGGAGGCAGCGAAAGCAGAGAGGCGGTGGTATGAGGAGGCAGCACTGCAGCGCGGCTGGAAGCCCGAGAGGCAGCCCCAAAAATGTATTGGGGGGGAGCACACGGGGAGTGTGGCGAAGTCAGGTAGGAGACCTGCGCCAACTCCCCGTGCTTACCGTGGAGAAAGAGGGACCGGGCAGTCATCGTGTTATGCCGTGAGACGCACGGTGTCCCTGGTGCGCAGGCATAGCCCGGTGCGACACCTAGCAGCGCCTCGTATCGGCCGGGCTAGAGTGGGCATCGAGCCAGGTGCCATGAAGCCGGCTCAGCGCATCTGGACTCCAGTGCATCTCCTCGGGCCGGGTACATGGCACCAGCCTTACGCATGGTGTCCCCAATTCGCCAGCACAGCCCGAGGTGCGGCGAGGTGGAATAGCCCGCACTGGTCTGGCTACGGGGAGCATTCAACCAGGTAAGGTTGGGCAGGCTCGGTGCTCGAGAGCTCCAGTGCGCCTTCACGGTCCGGTCTATCCGGTGCCACCTCCACGCACCAGCCCTCCGGTGGCAGCCCCCCGCACCAGGCTGTCTCTCCGTCTCCTTTCTACAGGTGCTCCCGCCTGCTCAGCGCTGTCAGAGTCTTCTTCCTGGCAAGCGCTGCCAGAGTCTCCCGTCTGTCCTGAGCTGCCGGAGTCTCCCGTCTGTCCTGAGCTGCCGGAGTCTCCCGTCTGTCCTGAGCTGCCGGAGTCTCCCGTCTGTCCTGAGCTGCCGGAGTCTCCCGTCTGTCCTGAGCTGCCGGAGTCTCCCGTCTGTCCTGAGCTGCCGGAGTCTCCCGTCTGTCCTGAGCTGCCGGAGCCGCCCGTCTATCCTGAGCTGCCGGTCTGCCCGGAGCTGCCGGAGCCGCCGGTCTTTCCTGAGCCGCCGGACAGCCAGGAGCTGCCGGAGCCGCCGGTCAGCCAAGAGCTGCCGGAATCGCCCTTTACTCCGGAGCTGCCAGAGTCTCCCGCCTGTCCGGTGTTGCCGGAATCTCCCGTCCATTCGAGACCTGTGGCTTGGGTCCTCAGTCCAAGGTCAGTGGCGAGGGTCGCCGCCTTAGAGGCCACGGAGGTGGGTAAAGAGGCGGAGAAGGACTATGGTGGAGTGGGGTCCACGTCCCGCACCAGAGCCGCCACCGCGGACAGACACCCACCCAGACCCTCCCCTATAGGTTTAGGTTTTGCAGCCGGAGTCCGCACCTTTGGGGGGGGGGGGGGGGGGGGGGGGATACTGTCACGTTCTGACCTTAGTTCTTTTATTATGTATTTGTTTTAGTATGGTCAGGGCGTGAGTTGGGTGGGTTGTCTATGTTCCTTTTTCTATGTTTTGGGATTTCTTTGTTTGGCCTGGTATGGTTCTCAATCAGAGGCAGCTGTTTATCTTTGTCCCTGATTGAGAACCATATTTAGGTAGCCTGGTTTCACTTTTGAGTTGTGGGTGATTCTTTTTTTGTATTTTTGTAGCGTTCAGTTTGTCTTATTAAAATGGACACTTACCATGCTGCAAATTGGTTCGACCTCTCTTACTCCTCATCAGAGGAAGACGACGAACGTTACAAGCAGAGGGAACAACGTTTCAGACAAAACAACTTACATACACTAAAACAACAGTAAACAAAACTATGAAACACACATACAGTACAACAAAAACATTTGACGTTAAAAACATGAAAGTCTTGACTAAAAACAGCTGGCCTAAAAACAATTACACTCTTCTATGATATATACATCGATCAAGTGTTTAAACTCCACCAATGATACTAGATCATCAAATTTTTAAATGTTCAGGAGAGAATTCCAGAACCACGGAGCTAAGTAACAAACTATTTCTACCATGACCTGTTCTAATTTTTGGTACTGTTAGAAGCAAATCAGAATGGGACTGTAATCAATATTTATTTACCGACCTGACTAAAAAAAAGAACATAGATAAATTGCATTTTACCCAATATGGCCTCATAAATCAGTGTATACCAGTGTTTAAGCCTACGCAAGGTCAATGACGACAAGCCAACAGCGCTGTAGAGATCACAATGATGTGTTAGACATTTTTGATTTGTAATGAACTTGAGGGCTGCACGATACACTGAATCAAGTGATCTCAGGGTGGTGGTTGAGGCTTGTATATATAACATCACTAAAATCTAAAACCGCCATTAATGTACATCATACCAGCTCCTTCCTGGCCTCAAAAGAAAAACAACTCTTATGCCGGTAATAAAAACCTATTTTCAGCTTGAGCTTCCTTATCATGTTCTCTACATGCACAGTGAAGCTCAGCTTAGCTTATCAACCCACACACCCAAATATTTGTACACTTTAACTTGCTCTATAGTATCTCCAGCCAATGTAGCAATGACATGATTAGTAACATGCTAGGCATTTGAAAATACCATGCATTTTGTTTTACCTGAATTTAGAACCAGCTTTAAATCATACAGATTCTGTTGTATGATGTTAAATGATCTTTGGGCATTTTCAAAAGATAAAGATAAACTACTACCACTTGAATAAAGAACAGTATCATCTGAATAAAAATTAACAGCCGCTGTTTCAATAAGATTCCCAATGTTGTTGATATACAATATGAACAACAGTGGGCCCAAAATTGAACCTTGCGGAACACCTGAGCACACCTCTATGGACTCAGATTTACAACCATCCGCCAGTACACATTGTGTACAATTTGATTGGTTTATAAATTACCTATCTAGAGCATGACCAGTAATTCCACAACATTTTAACCTTTCCACTAACACAGCATGGTCCACGGTGTCAAAAGCCATTGACAAATTAATAAAGACACACACACACAATGTAACTTCTTATCAAGAGCACAGTGGATGTCATTTAAAATCTTCAATGTTGCTGAAACAGTGCTGTGGCCAGACCTAAAACCTGATTGCATTCCATTTAAGATGTTTTCTTGGAAGTAGACCTTTAGCTGCCTACTAACTAAAGGACTCCAGTACCTTTGACAGTACAGACAATTTTGATATGGGTCGACAGTTGTCAAGTAGGGTTACGAAGGACACGAAGAGAGTAAAACTCAGTGTCTTACCATGATGATCATGATGACCATGGTGCAAGTGAGAATGCGGGACAGCCGGGCCTTGTCTGGGAAGTAGGGCTCTTTCACTCCCGTCACAGGGTTGTGCTCCATGGGGTCTGAAATTGACACCCTTGATAAAGATTAGCAATAATGACATATATATATATATATATATATATATATATAAACCTGTTGGATGCATTTGCAGTAAGTTTTGGTTGTGTTTGATGTGCCCAATAGAAATGCTAAATAATATATTGTGTCATTTTGGAGTCCCTTTTGTTGTAAATAAGAATACTTTATGAACACTTCTACATTAATGTGGATGCTAGCATGATTACAGATAATCCTGAATGAACTGTGAATAATGATGAGTGAGAAAGTTAAAGGGTTAAAGATCATACCCCAAAGACATGCTAATCTCTCACTATTACCAATAACAGGGGAGGTTTTCATCTTTTGGGAGTATGACCTTTTGACTCTCTCATTATTCACAATTTATTCAGGATGATCCATAATCATGGTAGCATCCACATTCTCATTTCCAATAAAAGTTACTCCAAAATGACACGATACACTATTTACCATTCATTTCTATTAAGCACAAAATAATCTGAAACAACCAAAACTAACTGAAAATGTATCCAACAAGTTTGGAGAGTCACAAGCTTTTTATAGTCATTACGTGCTGGGAATATTGGACCAAATACTAAACTTTTGACTAGTTCTATAAACGAATCTTTAGGGGTGTCAATCATTTTGACCCCTACCTTTTTGAGAAAAAAAGTATTACATGTTAAACTAATTCTCTTTCTCTGAACAATTGTATTAGTATGAAATCATTTAATTTCCCAAATGTTGTTAGCATACAATATACTGTAGCTCAGTATTTGAATTATTTATTTTATACAGTCATTATTGCTCATCTTTATCAAGATCGTCAATAATTTCGACCCCACTGTATGTAAGCACAGCAGTCGTCTCCATATCTGTGAACTATACTACAGTAAAACTGATGTGACCAGTTATTTGAAATGAGGCAAAAAAAATATATATTTCACCTTTATTTAACCAGGTAGGCCAGTTGAGAACAAGATCTCATTTACAACTGTGACTTGGCCAAGATAAAGCAAAGCAGTGCGACATAAACAACAACACAGAGTTACAAATGGAATAAACAAACTCACAGTCAATAACACAATAGGAAAACAAAAACTGGGAGGTAAAATTTGGGAGGTAAGGCAATAAATAGGCCGTAATGGCGAAGTAATTACAATTTAAACACTGGAGGGATAGATGTGACTTGATGTGCGGAAGATGAATGTGCAAGTAGAGATACTGGGATGAAAAGGAGCAAAAAATAAATAAATAACAATATGGGGATAAGGTAGTTGGGTGGGCTATTTACAGATGGGCTATGTACAGCTCTGACAACTGATGCTTAAAGTTAGTAAGGGAGATATGAGTCTCCAGCTTCAGTGATTTGTGCAATTCGTTCCAGTCATTGGCAGCAGAGAACTGGAAGGAAAGGCGGCCAAAGAGGAATAGGCTTTGGGGGTGACCAGTGAAATATACCTGCTGGAGCGTGTGCTAAGGGTGGGTAATGCTATGGTGACCTGTGAGCTGAGATAAGGCGGAGCTTTACCTAGCAAAGACTTATAGATGACCTGGAGCCAGTGGGTTTGGCGACGAATATGAAGCGAGAGCCAGCCAACGGGAGCATACAGGTTGCAGTGGTGGGCAGTGTATGAGGCTTTGGTGACAAAACGGATGGAACTGTGACTGCATCCAAGTTGCTGAGTAGAGCGTTGGAGGCTATTTTGTAAATGACATCGCCGAAGTCAAGGATCGGTAGGATAGTCGGTTGTCTAGCCCAGCTGATTTGTACGGGTCCAGATTTTGCAACTCTTTCAGAACATCAGCTACCTGGATTTGGGTGAAGGAGAAATGGGGGAAGTTTGGGTAAGTTGCTATGGGGGGTGCAGGGCTGTTGACCGTGGTTGGGGTAGCCAGGTGGAAAGCACGGCCAGCTGTAGAAAAATGCTTATTGAAATTCTCAATTATCGTGGATTTATCGGTGGTGACAGTGTTTCCTAGCCTCAGTGCTGTGGGCAGCTGGGAGGAGGTGCTCTTATTCTCCATGGACTTCACAGTGTCCCAGAACTGTTTAGAGTTTGTGCTACAGGATGCAAATTTCTGTTTGAAAAAGCTAGCCTTTGCTTTCCTAACTGTGTATATTGGTTCCTAATTTGATGCTAATGCAGTACGCCACAGGATGATTTTGTACTGGTCAAGGGCAGTCAGGTCTGGAGTGAACCAAGGGCTATATCTGTTCCTGGTTCTACATTTTTTGAATGGGGCATGCTTATTTAAGATGGTGAGGAAAGCACTTTTAAAGAATAACCAGGCATCCTCTATTGATGGAATGTGATCAATATTCTTCCAGGTCGTTAGAAAGGCCTGCTCGCTGAAGTGTTTTGGGAGCGGTTGACAGTGTTGAGGGGTGGTCGCTTGACCGCAGACCCATTACGGACACAGGTTGAAGACAGCAGATATGTATTTAGAGAGCAGGTTGGTCAGGATGATATCTATGAGGGTGCCAGTGTTTACAGATTTGGGATTGTACCTGGTAGGTTCATTGATCATTTGTGTGAGATTGAGGGCATCTAGCTTAGACTGTAGGACAGCCGGGGTGTTAAGCATGTCCCAGTTTAGGTCACCTAACAGTACGAGCTTTGAAGATAGATGGGGAGAAATCAATTCACATATGGTGTCCAGGGCACAGCTGGGGACAGAAGGTGGTCTATAACAAGCGGCAATGGTGAGAGACTTGTTTCTGGAAAGGTGGATTTTTAGAAGTAGAAGCTCTAATTGTTTGGGCACAGACCTGAATAGTATGACAGAACTCTGCAGGCGGTCTCTGCAGTAGATTGCAATTCCACCCCATTTGGCAGTTCTATCTATCTTGTCGGAAAGTGTTATAGTTAGGGATGGAAATGTCAGGATTTTTGGTGGCCTTCCTAAGCCAGGATTCAGACACGGCTAGGACATCCGAGTTGGCAGAGTGTGCTAAAGCAGTGAGTAAAACAAACTTAGGGAGGAGGCTTCTAATGTTAACATGCATAAAACCAAGGATTTTATGGTTACAGAAATCAACAAATGAGAGCGCCTGGGGAATGGGAGTTGAGCAAGGCACTGCAGGACCTGGATTAACCTCTACATCACCAGAGGAACAGAGGAGGAGTAGGATAAGGGTACGGCTAAAAGCTATAAGGACGGGTCGTCTAGTGCGTTCAGAACAGAGAGTAAAGGGAACAGGTTTCTGGGCGTGGAAGAATAGATTCAAGGCATAATGTACAGACAAGGGTATGGTAGGATGTGAATACAGTGGAGGTAAACCTAGGCATTGTGTGATGATGAGAGAGAATTTGTCTCTAGCGACATCATTTAGAACAGGTGAGGTCACCGCATGTGTGGGAGGTGAAACAAAATGGCTAGATAAGGCATATTGAGCCTCTACAGTGAAATAAGACAATAATCACTAACCAAAACAGCAATGGACAAGACATATTGACATTAGGGAGAGGCATGCGTAGCCGAGTGATCATAGGGACCAGTTGGAGGCTAGGCGAGCTGGAGACACGGCGATTCAGACAGCTAGCGGGCCGGGGATAGCAGAAGGGCCTTAGGGGGGACGTCGCGACAGAAGAAAGTCTGTTGTAGCTCCCTCGGACGGTTACGTCGGCAGACCAGTCGTGTTGGATAGGCAGGGCTCCATGTCGGCAGTAAAAGGGTCCAGGCCAATTGGCGAAATAGGCATTGTAGCCCAAGAAATTGGCTGATGGTCCTCTTCAGCTAGCAGTCCGATATGCTCTAGACAGCTAGCGGGCCACGGCCAGCAGGCTAGCGGATGGGCTTTCAGCGAACGTCGCGACGGAGGAGCCTGTTGACACTCCTCGGGCGGATCATGTCGGTGAACCAGTCGTGGTGGAATCGGCAGAGCTCCAGGTCGGCAGTAAAAGGGGTCCAGGCCAATTGGCAAAATATGTTTTGTAGCGCAAGGAGTGGCTGATGGACCTCTTAAGCTAGCCGAGGGCTGGGCCTAGCACGAGGCTAGTTCCAGGCTCACTGGTGCTTGCTTCGGGACAGAGATGTTAGCCAGGTGGGTAGCCACTCGGATAGCAGCTAGCTAGCTGCGATGATCCAGGTGAAAAGGTTCAGAGCTTGCGGTAGGAAACCGGAGATGGAGAAAGAGCAGTCCGGTAAGCTCTGGGTTGAAACGTGCTGTGCAGACTGGCAGGAGTTGACCAGCCTAAGGTTAGCTGATGACTGCTAATCGTTGAGCTCTGTTTTTACAGTATGTATGGTAACACATCACAGAATTACAAAAGTATAGAAATTGAAATGAATGAAAGTCCTTTAATGAATTGGCTCTAATCCAGACCATGCAGTCCATGCAGTCCCAGTGTTGAGCCAGGGTGGCCATCTTACGTTTTCAGTACTCCAGTAAGGTGACTGCCCAGAATGACATGAACACACTGAAGAAAACTGTCCAGGGTGGTCAAACAGGTAGCCCACCTGCCAACACAGACACACCACATGTATTTACATGTTTTATTTTACCAGTTAAGTTGACTGATAACACATTCTAATTTAAAGCAACAACCTGTTACAGAGGAGAGGAATGATTAGGTGGCCATGATGGTATGAGGGTCAGATTGGGAAATTAGCCAGGACACCGGGGTTAACACCCCTACTCTTACGATAAGTGCCATGGGATCTTTAGTGACCACAGAGACGGCACCCTAAACACATCCGCCTGCCATCTATGGATTTAGTAGTAGTGGGACGGCTAAGCTAAAATATCCATAAAGATTGTTCATTAATGTGATAAAAGCAACACATTTGGCATAGAGGTGAATGTATGTATTCTGAAAAGATTTAGATAAGCACGTCAGACAGTCACTCATACCTTGTTACTTCCTATTAAATATAGCTTGTTTGAGTTAGGTTGATGCCTCCGAACATTAGGAGCGTACTTCCTAAACTGGATTACATCAAAATCTGGGCTATGCAGATGAATCCGGACATTCTGGTATTGACTGAAACTTGGATCTCTGGGGACATTCTGAACTCTGATATTTTATATTGAGTGTTATAATGTGTTCAGAGCTGACAAACATTTCGCTGTCTCTATACTGAAAACCATTTCCCTTCCCCAAATAGTTTTGCTGCTATATTTAAGCCTTTGTCTGGGGAAAAATCAAACTGTTATAGGGGTCTACCATCCTCCCCCCACTAACGTTTATGCACTCGAGGAGTTAACTAGTTTATTAAATCAGAAGTTATTACCCTGGGTGACCTAAATTATGATTGGGATTTTCAGGCTTCAGACAGACAATCTAAACGATGTGTAATTATCTAAACCTAACCCAGCTGGTGACTACGCCTACACGGCCCAACCCTAAAGATCCTTCAAAGTCAACTCTGATTGATCTTATCCTAACGAATACACCAGATAAATATGTTTCTACTGGTGTCTTCACCCAAGACATTAGTGATTATTGCCCGGTTGTTTGTGTCAGAGATGTGAGAATAAAAAAAAAACGAAGCCTTGTCACATCACAAAGAGGAACTTTAAAAACTTTTTTACATTATCTTTATTTCATTGACCTTGATTGTATTTCCTATCCCTGAACCTGATTTAGCTTTGAACCTTTTTGCAGATGTCTTCAATATTTTTAAATAATCATGCTCTCTTCAAAAAATGGAGGGTTAAAGGTAGATCGAATGACTGGTACACTTCAGAATTATCAGAAGTCATTCATAAAAGAGACAATGCTTGGGTCAAGGTCAGGAACACAAGTTTAGGCCTTGACTGGCATGCTTTAAGCAACTGAGGAATCATTTTGTAAGACAAATCAAAAAGTCTCAAATCTGATTATGTAACCAACCGGTCTTTCAGATTGTAATGGGAACCCTGCTAAATTCAGGAAAACTGTCAAATTCCTGATGGGTTCTACTTCCTCCTCTCTGCCACAACAAATTAGTTGGCATCATTACGGAAAGAATGCAATCAATTGAGGTATTTAATCACCATTTTATTTCAGCGGGATCCATCTTTGTAAGAACTTCTAAGCTTATTCACAATGATAGTGTTCCACTTTTTGGGACCTACTATCTTCACTATTTAAACACCATCCGTCAATTTGTTAAAAATTGTAAACTTAATCTATATACAGATGTTACTATTATGTATGCTATTGCCCCGACTGTTGATCGGGATGTGTCAAAACTATAGTCTGTCATGCCTGCACCCGCTGTTCCCCCCTGGCGCTCGAGGGCAACAGGCTCATCAGCATTACGCACTCCTGCCACCATCATTTCGCACACCTGCCTTTCCACGTCACGCGCATCAGCGTATTATTGGACTCAATCACCTGTTTATTACCTCCTATATTTGTCAGTTCCCCATCTCTGCTCCCCGCTGCTGCATTGATTGTCGAATGTCGTTGTTTTGCCCGTGTGCCGACACTGTGCCTGTCTTGTTTCATGTCTGTTCTTCATTAAATGTTGACTCCCCGTACCTGCTTCTGGTCTCTGGCGTCGGTCCTTACAGAGTCAGATTTTATAGCTATGCAGGAATCCCTTTCTGATTTACAACTTGTGCTTAATACAGGCAAAACAAAATACATGTTGTTTTCAAACTCTCGTAAGAATGTTAAAGATGAACTACATTACTACTAGTCATTAGAGGGTTCTCCAATCAAACATGTTTCTGTCAATATAAATACTATAGGCATTTGGATTGATATGGATTTGACATTTATAAAACATAGATGAGCTGGTTAAGAAGCTAAGATTTAAAGTTGTTATTTTTCTACAGAAACAGATTGTGCCTTTCTCTAAGCAGTAGGAAGCAGATTATTCAGTCAACCTTTTTATCTGTTCTTGATTATGGTGATATTATTTATTAAAAGGGCAGCTGTTTAAACCTTTGGATGCCATCTACCATAGTGCCCGTGGTTTTGTTGACAGGTGACAGTTTTGATCTTCATCACTGCATCCTGTATCAAAAGGCTGGCTGGACTTCGCTAAAGACCCATAGATCTCTATATTACTCCCTTTTTGTTTACTAGGCCCTACTTCATAATTTCTGTCTTACCTAACTTTGCTGTTGAAGTATAGACACCAGGGTTGTGTAATCAGTTCACAGGATTGGATAACTCGAGGTTCCTTGGGTCTCCACCGAGCTAGGTAGATCTGCTTTTAGTTTTAATGCACCGTATTCCTGGAACTAAATTCTAAATACATTTCATCTTGATGTTCTGGTTTCGTTTGGGCAATTTAGAGTATTGATTGGGGACTCATTTGTGGAGTAACTGTTTTTCTGGGTGATTTGATGTTTTATATATAGTTATAGTTTGGGCATATACAGGGCACATTTGTAAAGGAGACCTAGGTCTAAATATAAACAGTACAGTACCTTAGCCATGGGGCAGATATCAGACATGTTCCAGGGCTTGCAGGTCTTACAGAGAGGACACATCAGGTAGCTGTTCCCACAGCTACAGATCTCCTTGCTGTGGACAGTCAGGCACAGAATCACATACACAATTCACCACTCAAAAGTAGTGAAGTGAGTGCAATTTCAGACACATTTGAATTATTATTATCCGTTGATTGCTTGCTACAGAGTACATCATCAGAGGCTCTCTGGCTTTTATACAGTACAGTGATTGATATTACTAAACCACAATGAACATGAAGAGTTACACTAATGTCTTTGGGCCTGTAAGAGACTCAATGCTTTTCTTCCTTTAATCTTTAGACTCCCTATCTTTATGGCCTGGTAAATTGACTGAGTCCCCACCAAGCCATCAAACACTGGTCCCGAGAAAGTATTATCTCGTGGACAGATTCTGAGTGTAAATAAACGACGAGAAAACAAGTGACAAAGTTATGCACACATTTAACTACTGGGTAACGGAGATGACTGAGAAAACAATGGTCAGCAGTTGCCATGGAAACACATGGGAGACACAGGGAACATTGACAAGACATGGTAGCTCAGTTAGAAGAGCATGTTGTTTAAAACGCCAGTTCAATGCCTGGGATCGCCCATACGTAAAATGTATGCACGCATTACTTTAAGTTGCTTTGGATAAAAGTGTCTGCTAAATGGCATATAGTATATTATTATTTTCCCCCTGACACACGCATAGACGGACACACAAGCGCACACACACACGTTTTCACTCTCTCACACACCTTACTTCCTGGTCGAGGTTTGATGGTCAAACAGTGGGTGCGTTAGAGCGCATAGTTTGAGTGTTGCAGGGAAGCTAAAACATATGTTCATATTCCTGTGTTGTACAGAAGTTTAAAACATGGTTTACCACTATTATTGATGTGTGGATATGTATCATGTGTAATATATTTCCTAAATGTTTTTGTTGACCTTTTTCATGCCTTTATTGCAGTTAATTGTCAATTATGTAATTGGTATAGTTTGTGATGCATTCTGGGTGATGTTACTATAAGACACACACACAGCGAAGCAATGCATTATGTCCTAAGACTGGTACGTCTAAGACTGGTACTGGTAACTCAATTGAGCCTGTACATTTGCAGAGCAGAGCAGAGCAGCTCACAGATTACTGCACCTGTACATAGCCCACCTATAATTTAGCCCTATCAACTACCTCTTTCCCAACTGTATTTAATTTATTTATTTATTTTGCTCCTTTGCACCCCATTATTTTTATTTCTACTTTGCACATTCTTCCATTGCAAAACTACCATTCCAGTGTTTTACTTGCTATATTGTATTTACCTTGCCACCAAGGCCTTTTTTGCCTTTACCTCCCTTCTCACCTCATTTGCTCACATTGTATATAGACTTGTTTATACTTTATTATTGACTGTATGTTTGTTTTACTCCATGTGTAACTCTGTGTTGTTGTATCTGTCGAACTGCTTTGCTTTATCTTGGCCAGGTCGCAATTGTAAATGAGAACTTGTTCTCAACTTGCCTACCTGGTTAAATAAAGGTAAAATAAATAAAATTTTAAAAAAAGAGCTCCAGACTGCGACTTACACTAGGCCACTCTGTTCCTCAAATTATACTGTAATTATATTGTAATAGCACCCCTTTGAGTGTTCTTTTGGTCTCGATTTGTAGTAAAGATAATTATAATAAGAGCTCTGTACAGTTTTCAAACCATGAACCTTGATTACAGGCAAAGAAATGAATGTGTTAGAAAAGCATTGTAAGTGACTGAGTTTCAGGACTCATGCAGGAGTGTTGGTGCCCTCGGACCAAGCCTACAGAGAGGACCAAAGAGACAAGCGGGACCAATACTGCCTCTGGTTGAGCTCATCTGGACACACCTCATACTCTGGCAGCTCAAAGGGGCCCTGAGACACACACACACACACACACAGGGATTCCCAGTTTGGGATTGGGATTCCCAATCACGCCCGGTTGTGATACAGCCTGGATTCGAACCAGGGTAGTGACGCTAAGGCCTGCTGGTGGCCTGCTGGTGGCCTGCTGGTGGCCGAAGATGCAGTGCCTTAGACCGCTGCGCCACTTGGGAGCCCCACTTCTCCATCTAGGTACTCACTTCTCCATCTAGGTACTCACTTCTCCATTTGACTTGCGAAAGGCACAAGTGTAGTAGTCCAGTGGCCTGCTGGTGGCCTGCTGGTGGCCTGCTGGTGGCCTGCTGGTGGCCTGCTGGTGGCCTGCTGGTGGCCTGCTGGTGGCCTGCTGGGCACGGACTCAGCCATGATGCTGGGAATGCATAGCTTCCGAAGGATCCAGTCAGACGTATCGAAGTCTGGGTTTGGTTGAGCCTGATACACAAAACCAATGTTCTTCATAACACACCATAGTATTGGGATTACCGTATTCTATACTACTGTATTTGGTATTAGCACTCTTAGAATGAGCTCCTCTGCGTAATAAACCAACACATCCCAGGGTGCGCTAAGTTTCAGATAATGGATGGATTTTTTCCTCGCTCACTGTCTCCTCCTAATGCCCAAAAAATCATTACATTACAGAACAGTCACAAAATAATGAATTATTTAGTACAGTATGCCACATAAGCATTATTAGACTGACCATAGAACTGTCAGAGCATTAACATTAAGGAGCAATTGTCCTCTCTACGATAACATGCAAATATAATGTTATTGGGTAGGAAGACTAGATCTAACTACTTGTTGAGCTAGGTGATCTAGTGTACATCAAATGTACATCATATGTTACCTTTTCCAGCAGCAGGCCGGTATTCTGCAGGTTTTGGGTGAATTTGTCCCTCCATCGAGCCTTTTCTCCATTCAGACCTGCTTCTCTCCTCCTCTGGCCCTCCCCCGACCTCCCTGACTGCTGGTCTCCAATCTCCCCCTCTTTTGGGAGCGACACTTTCTCTGTTTCACCTCCCACACTAGAACAAAGTCTGATTCAGGTTCAGCCAGACAAAGACACGAGTTAGAATTTGATTGGTGGCATTTTCTTTATATTATCTGTTACCAAGAATCTGGACCAACTCAGTGGGCCTGTGGTTAGTGTTCACCCTGAGATTGGAAGGTTGGGAGTTCGATCTCCGGACGAGTCATACCAAAGTATGACTGCAAAAATGGGATCCAATGCATCTCTGCTTAGCACTCAGCATTAAGGAGATAGATTGGGGTTAATGAAGAGGAAGAATGGATTTGGTATTCCAGCAAGAGATGGAGGAGTGGAGCAGGGAAAGGAAATGATAATACTACCTCAGTGGCGAGGGGGCTGGGAATGGGAGGGAAGAGTGTGTGGATCTGCAGTAATCTCTGCCTTCTCTCCTCTCTCTCTGCATCATTCTCTCCTCCCTCCACAGGGACAGAGCTGAACAGAATGGTATACCGCAATCCTCCCAGCCAAAAAGAAGCAGAGTTTTTCTCCATCCCTTTCAGCAGAGGAAACATGGACATGCCCTTACACCAGTAAATAATGTAACACCTACTCAGTAAGATTTTAAAGGGTAGGGAGAGGACCAGCATTATCTTAGGGGTGGTGAATGCTGTAGGGCATATGAGAGGGGAGGGGAGTTTTCTGATCTTTCTGTCGGAGTGTATTGCCCCAGTCTTCATTAACACACACAATGTGTGTATTGGTTCTCTTACTGGCACATACTCATGAATAATTAATATTACCAATAGAAGAAGCCCAGCCCTTTCAGCTTGGCCACACCTCTCTCACAGCCAAGTCACTTATCGGTATTGCCAAATGTGCCAATACACCAGTACATAGATACGGTCTTAACATAAGGGACCAGGGTGGGGCTTTGTTAGTTGGATTGGGATAGATTTTTCATGCCTGAAAACTGCAGAGATGTTCTGATTCAGAAGAACACACGTGCTTCTTGGTTTTTGTTTTCCATCTGCTGCTTTTCATCTCTACCCCTCCCCCATTACCGCAGTCACAACATAGGGAGAGAGAGAGAGAGGTGGAAGGGGGTTGGGGTAGTGTGAAATATTAACAATCGCCAGAGAGGGGTTATAAAGCTGAGCTTCTAGGAAGCTTCTAGATTTGAGAGGGGGGTGGGAGGAGGAGAGAAGGGGAGACAGTGTCAATGCCACTCATGCCGGGACTCCTGCTTTTACAAGAGGAGGAACAACAGATCCTTTGTGCTCATTAAAACATGACACCAACCACTAGCCAAGAATGAGGAAACAAGCCAAAGCTTACACAGTACAACTGCATTCTAAAAGTGATGCGTGCATTCTCATGTGTCAGAAGGAGTTCCTTGTTTCCAGTAAGTTTAAAACTGGTTCATCACTCAGGAGTTCTGAATGTTACAAGCTGCCACACTTCTTGATAGGTAACATTAGTCACAAAACTTCATGCTGAACCAGTGTTATAAAACAACAGTATTTTTTTTTTTATACACTTGGACGAAATGGCCTCTAAGCTGTGGACAAAGGAGGAAATTAGCTGTCCAGTCTGTTTGAACACCCTAACAGAGCCTACAACTCTTCCATGTGGACACAACTTCTGCCTGGACTGTATCAAAAAATGCTGGGATGAGAGTGGTAGTATCAGCAGCAGAAGCAACGCGGTTTCCTGCTGTCCTTACTGTCGAGAGACATTCAGATTGCGCCCCACACTGACTAAGAACTCAATACTGGAAAATATGGTGGAGAAGCTAAAGATGACTTTACTCGATACCTCTCCTGGGTATCCGTACGATGGGCCTGAAGACGTGGTGTGTGACGTGTGTACTCTTCTAGGGTCCAGGAGGAAGGCAAAGGCTGTGAGGTCCTGTCGGGAGTGTAAGCTGTCCTACTGCCAGTCTCACCTTAGAGCCCACCTGGATATCCTTCTGTTACAGAAGCACACTCTGGTGGGTGTGGTGGCCAAGGAGCTGCAACTGGAGAAGCTGTGTCCCCAGCATGACAAACCGCTGGACATGTACTGCAGACTTGAGAGGAGGTGTATCTGTTCTCTGTGTGCAGTTGAGGAACACAAAAGCCACGAAACTGTCTCCGCTGAGACTGAACAGGCCAAGAAACAGGTGGGTTTTCATATCCAAAGGACATTCGATAAATATTGTAAGTGAGCTTCTAGACTTGAGAAAGGGATAGGGGGAGGATAGGGAGAGGGGTAGACAGTGTCAGTGCCACTCATGCTGGGTCTCATGCTTTTACAAAAAAGGAGGAACGATAGATCCTTTGTGCGCATTAAAAAAAAACTACGAGGTCATCTTTTCTATAGTTACCATGACACCAAACACGAGACAACAATGAAGAAACTAGCAAAAACGTACACCGTACAACTGCATTCTAAAAGTGTTGCATGCATTCTCGTGTCAGAAGGAGCTCTTATTTCCAGTAAGTCTCAAACTGGTTCATCCCTCATGAGTCCTGAATGTTACACTTCCTGATAGGTAACATTAGTCACAAAACTTCATGCTGAACCGGTGTTATAAAACAACATTATTTATAAAAAAATGTATACACTGTGACAAAATGGTCTCTAAGCCGTGGACAAGGGAGGACATCAGCTGTCCAGTCTGTTTGAACACCCTGACATCTTCCATGTCGACACAACTTCTGCCTCGACTGCATCAGAAAATGCTTGGATGAGAGTGGTAGTATCAGCAGCAGCAACGAAGATTCCTTCTGTCCTTACTGTCGAGAGACATTCTGCAGGTGCCCCACACTAAGAACACAATGCTGGAAAAGATGGTGGAGAAGCTAAAGTAGATTACTTTGCTCGACTGAAGACGTGGTGTGCACTCGTGTAGAGGCTGGGAGGAAGGCAAAGTCTGTCAAGGCCCGTCGGGGGTGTAAGCTGTCCTACTGCCAGTCTCACCTTAGAGTCCACCTGGATAACCATCTGTTACAGAAGCACCAGGGATGCAAACTGCTGAGAGCCCAAAAAGGTCACTGAAACATGCAAAAAATCCCTGCTTGGGGGAAATGCAGGTTAACTAATTAAACTAAAAATAATATGATTTACATGATCAGTCTGTGTGTAAAATAAAAAGTGGTTAATGTGAACCTAACTCACAGCTGAAAAAAATGTAAAGAAAGCAATCCAATGTTGTTTGTTGCCTAGACTTTACTGCAATTGAGAAAGAACAATACACAAATATTGCAGTTAGCCATGACATTCTTTATAATAGAACGCTTGTGACCACACGCATCTAAATATTGCACTATGGGAATATTTTATTTTTTTTAAAAGTAGAAATAGAATTAAACAAATATACTATCTATTTTTGCTCTATAATAGTGGCCACTAGACATCGATCAAGTGCACAAAACTACATGTGTGCAGAAATAACGTTCACTGAGTAAAAAATGTAATAATCCCATTCACACCCAAGTGTTACTGTCAAGTTCAACACAAAAGCAATATCTTTGGGCTACACTGCAAATTATTACATTGTACACTTTCTGCCTATGGACATCTGTTCTACAATGTGCCAGCATTCTTTGTTGGAATAATTGATCTCTTTCAGGCAGAGAGTACAGCTGGCATACCCCTTCTTATCCACTGTATTGAAAAAGTGAGAAAGAGGGAAAGTCTATGGTGTTCCTTTCACCTCTATGGTGACATCCATCTTAAGCCAGGCCCAGCTCCAGCTACACTTGTTTAATAACAAGCAATGCCCAATTTTCACCTAATTATCTCATTCTGAAAATTAACCATATACTGTAGAGGGAAAACATTTGTTCACAGTAGTTTGTTTGTTAGCTAACTATAACTAGTTAAAATTTCACACATATTGCCAAGGTCCAGTAAGCAACTAACGTTAACGCTTTATAACTTGAGGAACGGCAAGGGGTCATAGCGAATTGTCAATTGTCAAGCAGCAGGTGGGTTTTCATTTGTATGTGGATAATTAGATAAATATTGTCAGTGAGTAGCTCCATGAACAAGACCTCTAGATATGCACAAGTGTAACATTTAAAGTAAATTAAAGTATGATCTGTTGGAACGAGAGTGGTAGGTGTTGGACAGTATGCAATGTTTTGAATACAGTTCTAACTCAAACCTACTGTTCTTAGGTCAGTGTGGCCTACCATATTGCATGTTGGAGTGAGAATTATTATGGCCTTCTTAACTGAAATGTATGGGTTTGTTCCTTAAGGCACTGTTGGCAGTGGAACAGATCAAATCCGACAGTAAACTCCAGATGAAAGAGGAGCTGCTGACACAACTGGGAGAGGCTGCGGGATCTCTTAAAGTGAGTTACAAAAAAGTAGTTAACATTACTGAGCCACCATTCAGTTTGCCACCCTTCGGCATGCTGTGCCAGTGGAGGCTCGTCCAGGCAGGAGGATGGTCCTCCTCATTAACGTACCCTATGTTCCAAAATAGAGCCTTGATGATGACATAAAATTATTGACTAAACAACTAGGATGCTGTCGACTAAACAGAATATGACATGTAGGTTCCCATTCTCATACTAACATACCACTTAGAATGCATGCCCGGACCATTGCTAAGTAGTACTATGGTAGAGTGGATATTGGAATAGAGCCCATGTTTGACTGTACTCCCACTCCCTGTAGGGATTTGCACAAGCTGCAGTGGAGGTCAGTGACATGATCTTCGTTGAGCTGATCCACTCCCTAGAAAAGAGGAGAGCAGAGGTGAGGGACTCGATCAAAGATAGGGAGAAGACTCTGGCTGCTCAGGCAGCAAGAGCAGAGACACGACTGAGACAGGACATAACAACACTGCAAAGGAGAAACAGCGATCTGGAGAAACTCGCCCAAACACAAGACAGAATACTCTTTCTCCAGGTAACTTCCATTTGGGACACACACACATGCCATCCCCCAGGTGGTAGTGCCAACCGGGTCTCAATGCTGAGCCAAGTCTTTATAAGCTGACAGGTGCACGCAATTAATGCTGCATTTAGATGGTATGAGGTAGAAAGCAAACAGGATGACATTGTTTTCAATGAGAATATGACGGTAAATGCCGTTGAGGCTGGCGGTGAATGGCGTCAGCAGCCACGGTAGACGGGAGTTGCCGCCAGAGTTAAAATATTTCAACATCTGCCTTAGCGTTGTTTTCTGCTGGGTGTTGATTTGCACTGTTTAAGGGAAATCACCATAGCAACGCGTACCGTCACGCTGGCTTGCTTTTGCCGCCACCTTCTCTTGTTTTCTTGTCCCCCATGCTGACTGTATGATGGTTTTTGCATCACTCATCTAAACACAGCCTCAGTCAGTTTTCCAGCTGGAAAAGCTGTGCGGCTGCTGGTTCTATGGGCATATTATATTGTACATATTTATGTTTCGTCACCATCTGAACAAATAATAATCAGCTTGGACTGACCGACCAACAGGTCAAGAAAGAGCTGGCCCTGGGCCTAAAGTAAAGTGGCAGTCTCATGGGTGCATATACAGTCATGGCTAAAAGTTTTGAGAATGACACAAATATTAATTTCCACGAAGTTTGCTGCTTCAGTGTCTTTAGGTATTTTGTCAGATGTTACTATGGAATACTGTATAATTACAAGCATTTCATACACGTCAAAGGCTTTTATTGACAATTACATGAAGTTGATGCAGAGAGTCAATATTTGCAGTGTTGACTCTTCTTTTTCAAGACCTCTGCAATCCGCCCTGGCATGCTGTCAATTAATTTCTGGGCCATATTCTGACTTGGCAGCCCATTCTTGCATAATCAATGCTTGGAGTTTGTCAGAATTTGTGGGTTTTTGTTTGTCCACCTGCCTCTTGAGGATTGACCACAAGTTCTCAATGGGATTAAGGTCTGGGGATTTTCCTGGCCACGGACCCAAAATATTGATGTTTTGTTCCACGAGCCACTTAGTTATCACTTTTGCCTTATGGCAAGGTGCTCCTTCGTGCTGGAACAGGCATTGTTCGTCACCAAACTGTTCCTGGATGGTTGAGAGAAGTTGCTCTCGAAGGATGCGTTGGTACCATTCTTTATTCATGGCTGTGTTCTTAGGCAAAATTGTGAGTGAGCCCACTCCCTTGGCTGAGAAGCAACCCCACTCATGAATGGTCTCAGGATGCTTTACTGTAGGCATGACACAGGACTGATGGTTAGCGCTTACCTTGTCTTCTCGGGACAAGCTTTTTTTTCCGGATCCCCCAAAGAATCGGAAAGGGGATTCATCAGAGAAAATTACTTTACCCCAGTCCTCAGCAGTCCAATCCCTGTACCTTTTGCAGAATATCAGTCTGTACCTGATGTTTTTCCTGGAGAGAAGTGGCTTCTTTGCTGCCCTTCTTGACACCAGGCCATCCTCCAAAAGTCTTTGCCTCCCTTTGTGTTCAGATGCACTTACATCTGCCTGCTGCCATTCCTGAGCAAGCTCTGTACTGGTGGTGCCCCAATCCCGCAGCTGAATCAACTTTAGGAGACGGTCCTGGCGCTTGCTGGACTTTCTTGGGCACCCTGAAGCCTTCTTCACAACAATTGAACCGCTCTCCTTGAAGTTCTTGATGATCCGATAAATGGTTGATTTAGGTGCAATCTTACTGGCAGCAATATCCTTGCCTGTGAAGGCCCTTTTTGTTCAAAGCAATGATGACGGCACGTGTTTCCTTGCAGGTAACCATGGTTGACAGAGGAAGAATTGATTCCAAGCACCACCCTCCTTTTGAAGCGTCCAGTCTGTTATTCGAACTCAATCAGCATGACAGAGTGATCTCCAGCCTTGTCAACACTCACACCTGTGTTAACGAGAGAATCACTGACATGATGTCAGCTGGTCCTTTTGTGGCAGGGCTGAAATTCAGTGGAAATGTTTTTTGGGGATTCAGTTCATTTGCATGGCAAAGAGGGACTTTGCAATTAATTGCAATTCATCTGATCACTCTTCATAACATTCTGGAGTGTTTGCAAATTGCCATCATTCAAACTGAGGCAGCAGACTTTGTGAAAATGTATATTTGTGTCATTCTCAAAACTTTTGGCCACGACTGTACATTCAATACCTCGTCACGCACGTTTACTTCTCACATTTATGCACACATCAAATTAGGTTAACTAAGACCCCTAGACTTAGTGAGTGCAACGATATTAGCAGGCCAGTTATTGGTTTCGTAACAGTACATAATAAGGAAGGTATGAGACCAAAAACTGAAATTATACCAAAAGAAGAAAAAAAAAAAAAAACGGATTGATTAATGCTTCTCTGGTCTCTGTAGAGGTGGCAACCCATCAGCCTGCTGCCGGATTGTGAACCTAGTGTTATCAGTGAAAGACATTCATTTGGAGCTGTGATGTCAATTATCACTGAATTCAAGGAGCTGCTTAAGGACATGAATGTTGACTTCTTAGAAAAGATTAAACAAGCAGGTTAGTAAGGTAACTTAAACGTTTTACATGTGAAATTGGTGGCAGCGGTGAGATTTTCTTCAGTCTGTGAATGAAGGAGGGTTCTGTTTAAATGGAAAGATAATACAAGAATACAAACTTACAATAACCTATTTGGGCATTTCTTGATCCTCTTTGCAGTTGCAAATGTGTACATTTTGGAATCTCCAATACCTATGACCAAACCTCAGGGCAGGCAAGGTAAGACATTTGCCTCTATAGTCCTTTTTCCTGCACACCAAAAATGAAAATGAAATGGATTTTCCACTTTTTCTTCAAGTGAGAAGAGCCCATTCTGAATGCCAGCCAATGCCACCGGTGCGATTGCAAAAAGCATGGAGCAGTAAGTGCATCCTTATTTTCGTTGCAGAATATTATTTATTGAATGTTATTATTAAATGTGGACCCTAAGGTAGTGTCTCTACAACTAGTCGAATGCCCAATCTGTTAACTAAAATACTAACACTCGTCTCTCCAGTGAGCAGAGATTTCACATTTGGAATTCCAAAGACCAGACCCGACTTCTTACACTGTGAGTCATTGTGACAGAGTTATGGCTTTGTATGTACAGTAAGGCTAGTTTTAACAAGAAGGAATGTGAAAGAGAATAACCTGAACAGTGAAGACTGTTGTCTCTTTTTGTTCAGATGCTTTTCAACTCACTCTAGACACTGATACAGCACACCGCAACTTGTGCTTCTCTGACCAGAACCGCAAGGTGACTCTGGTCAAGTCCAGAGGTCAATCCAGGACCAGGTCACGTCTCCCGAAGACCTTTGACTTCTGGGAACAAGTGCTGTGCTGGGAGGGCTTGACCGGTGCCCGTTACTACTGGGAGGCAGATTGGAGAGGCAAAGGAGTGTTCATTGGAGTGACCTATGAGAGCATTCAGAGGGGAGGCAGGGAACTAGCGTGTGGCCTGGGGTACAATGTAAAGTCATGGAGCTTACAGTGCTCTGACACCAGTTACTCAGCATGGCACGATAACATTGAAACCAAGATCACTGCCAAGGTCTCATCCCCTAGAATAGGGGTTTATTTAGATCACAAAGCAGGAACTCTGTCTTTTTACAGCATCTCTGACTCCTCCATGATTCTGCTCCATAGTTTTTTGTCAGAGGACTTCTCAGAGCCACTGTATCCTGGTTTTGGTGTTGGGGTACAATCCTCGTTGATACTTTGCCAATTGGGGAGACAACGACAATTGAGGACATAGACATGCCAATCACTCTTTGCAACTGACTTGTAAGATTGTTTCACATATTATTAGGCTATTTTGCATTCAGAACTACAATGATCCCAATCTGTAATGTATCAAAGTTTTGTATCAAGCTGCTCAGTGCCATATTTGTTATCCTTAGCTATCCAATCTTTTCTGATCTACAAGTTCAAAGGGGTTATGGGGGCTTCTGGACATGGTATCCCTCATGGTGTTGATCACAAGAATGCTTTAGTAGTAACCACAGTTAATAACTGTTACATTCCGGTACATAGATACATGGGATTTAGATAGCGCTTCCAAAGACCCTAAAAAAGGTGCCTTATATTAATTTCAAAGAAACTAAAATCCAAACAAAAACACAGCTAAATTAAACCGAAGCAAAACAGGAAACCAAAAAAAGGCTGCTGAGAGAATAGTCTAGTCCTTACTCTCCATAGTCATAGTTACAAGCCAGGCATCCACAGACGGCAGGGACTTTGTTCAATAACTTAGAACACCCGTGTTAAGGTCATTAAAACAAAGACTAGTTGTTGAAAAGCTATGGTTTGAATTTCTTTATTCATGTTGTTCTATTCACAAGGTTTTTTGTACATTCGTTATTAGCAATATAAAAACACTAAATACATGCAGGTTTTAGTGTGATGATCACAGGTTATCATACAATAGAGCAATCCCATTAGTTTCATACATTTCAAATAAAAAAAGACAGCTAAACACAATACGAAGAATATATATAGATATAAAAACATATTTTCACAAGTAGTCAATCAAAAGAAGTAATCCACCATTGGCCAGCAATGTCCAACATTTAAATTACTGTTCATAAAGACAAACTTCACTTAACTCTGGATATGAATCCAAGATGCTTCATATTTCCTTTCCTCAATCAAATATTGACAAACCTTTCAAATACTTAAGTATCGCAATTGTACATTTCTCTAGAACATAATTTAACATTCTTACTTCCATTGAGCTCTCTAACTCCACTGCTTAGAAAACTAAGGGATAAGTACCAACAAAATAAAAGGGATATAAAATAGCGGAAGTCACTTGAAACTAAAATGTAGGACATGGTTTCTCTGGCTTGAGGTGTTGGGTCTTTTCTGCATGGGATCTAGGCTACTACATTTAAATTATTTGTAACATTTCTAACCTGAGAAGCAAAATTCTGGGATGTCGGCTTCCCACGCCTACAGAAACAGTAGAATAGAGGCAAGACCACGTGGCACTTAAAATGCTCAAAGCAGAGAATGTTTAGTAATTACGCCTATTACTATAATGCAATTTGAGGACAGGGAACACACACATTGTGTATTCACAACCCAGCAAATTAATTTCACTGATTTTTAATCATGTTCGATTAGAAGCCAGCAGCAGTATAAGGCCACATTCAAGAGTAGTACTTTATTTGGTCAAAACAGGGCCTGAGGTCATTATCACCAATCAAATGAAGGTAATGAAAAAGGACGCGATTATTAGGAGCAACAGGCAATTAAACTGAAAGCCTCCAGAAACCTCCTGATGATTGAAGTAAATTCCACAGTAACAGAGTGATCCTGAGACTCAAGATTTTTCACTTTAAAAAAATCTATGGTGAACAAAAAATTGATTGCAAAATTAAACAAACCATAACGACGACTTTTAAAAATGTTGATTGAAAATTTGACAAACACATTTACTGTTCAAGTAGATGTGTTTTTGTCAAATGTTCTGTGGAAATAGTTCAAAGTAGTCCTTGTGCAGAGTTGTATGGTTTGTTTAACTTTGCTATCACTGGTTTTTTGTTTGGCATACATTTTAAAGTCTTAGCATCACTCTGCCCTTGAGCAATTTCAGGATAGCCATGGCATTGGATAAATTCCCCTCTTGTCAACAGTAACACAAAAATCTTACTTTCACATAACATAATTAGCTACATTATCAAACAAATTAATGTGAGGATTTGCATTTAATTATGTGGGGGATACATTGTAAGGGGTAAATTGGATTAATGCAATGTCAAATCATATGAATAAAGTAGTGTAATCTCTAGTCAAACTGCTTTTTATTTATTTACTAATGCATATGGACTGGTTGTACTATAACTACTGGACTAAAAGCAATGGTCTGTCATTGCGCAACAGAGTCTCCAGAGCAATAAAACTACAGGTTGTGCAATAAAGTAGGGATGCACTGATGCCTCCACCTGTTGTAGAACATTGACATATCCCACATCTTGACCAGGCCACTTGCAACACATACAATGCAATGACAGACACTCCCCTCAAAGGATAGAGGTGTGTGCCAAATGACTAGAACAAACCACGCAAAATAAAAGCAAATATATCCCCTTTATAAATTGCATACAATTAGACTCGCATAACAAGTCGTGTTACAAATGAACAACTATTTGCTCCCATTTGTGCTTATATTTAAAAGCAGCACTGAACATGAACTTCGCACAGAACCCCAATGAACTTATCAATACCCTCAAATAAAATCACCACGGCTGAAACACAAAAGCAATGTGCAATCTCGCATTCAACAGCAAGTTACTCTCTCCTCTCATCCTTTTTGTTAAAAGTGTATCCATGCTAGGTTGAGACCATTCTCCGCTCTGATACTTTAATATTAACTTTGACCATCCAACCCGACATTACTAAAAGGTGGAAAACCCAATGGTAAACCAAGATGGCCGACCAAGGCAAGAGATGAGTGCTGTAACTAATAGTGTATGCCACTTCAAGTGACTGAAGAATAACTATCACAACCTTTGCATGGGAGAGAAGGGTTTTGTTTGAGGTATTTGACAACAGACAAACCTATAAAAGACTAAATCAATGTAGGTCTGGATTCATGGAGAGATGGGCAATGTACATTTGCGTAAGGATTGATAAAAATACAATACTATAATTCAATACTATACCGTGTTTTACATACGCACTAGACATGTAGTGTGTTGGTTAAGGTTCAAAAGAACCTCATATATGTGAGTGAACGTCTTATTCTATAACGAGTGCACCTCCTCCCCTGACGGCCGACTCAACGAGAAGAGGAAAGTCAAGCAGAACGTACATACATACATACATACATACATATAGGGCTGGCACAACTACTGTGTAATTGTGTAACTGACGATTACGGATGAAGACAATCATGAAAATAAAATAACAGTAAAAAATATGTATATATATATTTTTTACATTGAATGAGCCGACTGAAGACAGGACCACAGGCATTGTGCAGTTGAGTCCCTTTCAGAGGTAACATGGACTCTTTACAACATGATGAAACTTTGTTGCTCCTTGCTGAAAGAAGCAAGACGTTTTAGCAACAGTCTTTAGTTGCCTAGGCAATGACCCCATCTCTGCAGCAGCAGCACGTGCAGTAAGGAGCGAAGGAGAGGAGAAAGAGTTTAAAAAAAAAATTATATAAAAAACATTTTGCTACTCAAACGATTAAAACAGTGACCAGTCATTTGCCTGACCAATAACCGTCATCCAAAATGCCATGACTGTCACAGCCCTACATACATATTTGTGAAGGCCAGGAGTGTGAACGGAGATTCAAACTGCTGTGTCTCGCAACATCCCATGAAGACACATCCTCATATGCTTAACTTACCGTATACTCTTCATAATGTAGACACAACAGAGAGTGCGTTTCCCTCTATCTATATGGCTGTTGTCATAATTATATGTAACAGGTTTGGTGTGAATTCCATTCAAACTCAGTCACCCAGTTGAAATTAAATTTGACAATTGAACAAATCCACATAGAAAATAATGGTATATTTTTTGCAGAATTGCAGAATTGCAGAATTGATAACATTTGAATGAAATTGACTACGACCCTGATGTGTAGAGTAGGAATAGATAGGAGTGTTAGTGAAAGCCTGTCCATCCACCTGTCTGTCAGCACCAGGGCTCTCTCTGGGCACGTCCCCGGGCCAGGCTGTCACTTCTCTGCCAGGCACTCCTCATCAGAGCCAAGGCCTCGCCACAATGCTTCTGCACCGACGGCTCTGACACCCTCCTACGAGGCAGACACACCTGGATCACAAGAAAAGAGGGTTGAAAAGAAAGTGCGAGACAAAGAGAGCAAGAGAGGGACAGAGACACAGGGAAATCATGTTATTGAGCTGATCCTTTTTTACTGTTATCCTTGCCTGTCTCAAACCCCTTCCTCTTCGATCCTTCTCTCCCTTACCTGGAAAATGTCTCTCCAGGCACTCTCTAGCGCCTCCAGCAGGCGGTCTCTCTCCTCACATCCGCTGAAGTACAACACCCAGGGAGGCAGGAACTGAGCCCTGTCCACTGCAAACTCCTATATACAGAGATAATAATAATAATATAATAATTATGGCAAGAGCAATACAGACAAAGGCAATGCTACCAAATACTAATTGAGTGTATGTAAACTTCTGACCCACTGGGAATGTGATGAAAGAAATTAAAGCTGAAATAAATCTTTGACATTTCATTCTTAAAATAAAGTGGTGATCCTAACTGAGCTAAGACAGGGAATTTTTACTAGGATTAAATGTCAGGAATTGTGAAAAACAGTTTAAATGTATTTGGCTAAGGTGTATGTATGTATTCTCGGCCCTCACTAGCATGAAAACTAAATACAGGCACAGACTGTGTGCGGAAAATTAAATAAGACTGAGACTATCTCCAATACAACCCAACATTGCAAAGTTATGAGCATCATTTCAAGCACACCCTTCTCATTAACCTGTGGTGAGTTATTCACAATTTTCGATTAACAAATAAGGTTTTATATGGAAGATGGTTAAATAAAGAGCAAAATTATTGATTATTATTATATTATTATTTGTGCCCTGGTCCTATAAGAGCTTGTGACTTCACACGAGCCGAATTGTGACAAAAACTCAGTGTGTGTGTGTGGGGCAGGCTTACAATGATGGCAAAAAAACAACATTTGAAAGTGTGCTGACCCTGGTGCTAGAGGGGGTAGACAGCTGGAGGTTGAACGTTTGAAGGGGTACGGGACTACAAACAAAGTTTGGGAACCACTGATCTACAAGATTCTTCATTTAATTAAAATGCTTTTATAGTGGTGGCATGTTCAATAGAACAAATTCAATTTTAATTGAGACAAAGAGAAAAGACTAGAGGGCACAGGCAAGTGAGGACAAGGCAGGCGTGAGGGGACTCACAACAACACAGTATTCTTTGTCGTCCTCCAGACTGACAGCAGTGACATCAGAGAGATCAGCTCCGCCCAGCGAGCGGAAGAAGCTAGTCTGGCAGTCCTGGTGGCATGTCAGCAGCTTCCTGTCTGTCACCACCAGGCAACAAGGAATACACGGTGTGGGGGCCACGCCCTGGGGGATCACCTGAAGACAGAAGGGAGGTTTAAAGAATAAAAACAGCTATGGTGGGGGGTGATATAGGGAAACCAGTCTAATTTATTGATAAAATACAGATATACTTAACCTATGTACTTCAGAGCTACTGTTAAAACGACAGGTTTTTTTCTGGACCAAAATCTGGCTTAGGTGGTGGGCATGGCAGGGTTGTGGCCAATGATGCAGTTTTAGATGCCCTCCTGTTGGCTGCAAAATGTATCTTTTAAAGCAAATTTCCTGCAATTTTTCAGATCTTTCCATGGGGCCGAGAGAAAATGTGCTATTTTAAAGCTAATTTCCTGCAATTCTACACATTTTGCCATGGCTTATGCTATCCCGAGTGACTCAACATAAAATCAATGACAAAAATATTGTTCGTTCTCAAAGATCTTTTTGAAAAAGTATATTAGGTCCATTATGATTTCGACATACTTTATATCGTTTTAATCGTTTAAGTTTACACTGAAAACCTTTTTCTATCCCGGAAATGTTTATATAAAAAAAGATTGGACATAGACGGTACAAAAACAACAACAATTCTATGTAGAAAAACCATGAACTAAATGAAAACAAACATATTTCTGATTTAAAAATCAGAGAAAGATCCCTTGTCTGCAGTGAATCTTTGATTGAACCTGGAGGAACTGAACTCAATGTTGGGAGATAGGGAATGACATGGTGTGGGACAGTTCATGCAAAAATATGTTTTTAATCTAGTAGGGTTTTCTTCCCCTCATGGCTATAGCATGGCAAAATCTGCATGGTCAGCCATGCTCACTCTCATTATTCTCACGGTGCAGTGTGCATGTGTGTCAGAGTGCAGCGTGTGTGTGTATGCCCTCACCCCTTTGGAGACAGACTGGCAGAGCACCAGCATCCAGTCGGCCATGTCTCCCTCATTATCGGCGCTCAGCTCCAGAGGAGGCCGCTCTGTCAGGATCACCTGGAAGGCATGAGGCTGCTCTGTGCTGTTGGAGCGCCGGCAACCTCCACAGTACTCACCCCTGAGAGAGCGAGGAAGGGTGGGAGAGAGCACACAGAAGATGGTCAAACAATGAAAATAGGAAAAGTCAATAGCCTACTATTTACAAAAAATATATATATTTTCATAGCGATAGATACCCGACTATGGGTATCGACTATGGGTCATCAAATTATGACTTTGGAAAATTCAGCAAAATAAGTGCAATCACCTACGTTTGAACCCAGTGCATTTGTCCAAACAACTTGATCCATAAAAGCGCTAGGCACAGATCCATTCCCTTGTGGAAATAATCCCTTCATAAACAGACACAACACACATGTTGGAGGATGAGCAGTAACACGGCGTGCATGCCTTACCCCATAGTGATGGACATTAGTGGTGTCCCATCAGTCTTCTCTGTATACTGGTAGAGAACCCCTTTGCTGAACAAGGACAAGAGGAACACATACTGAAATATATTTAAGCAATAAGGCTCAAGGGGGTGTGGTATATGGACAATATACTACGGCTAAGCTGTTAGCCCCCCAAACCCATGAGGTGCCTTATTACCATCTTAAAAAGGTTACCAATGTAATTAGAACAGTAAATAAGTAGTTTTGCTTCATACCCGTGGTATATGGCCTCATATACCATGGCTTTCAGCCAATCAGCATCCAGGGCTTGAACAACCCAGTTTATAATCTTGCTTTGAGCACAATGAAATGTGCAAATGTATAATTATATTATTACATTGAATATTGCAGTTACATTAAAATAAGAACAGGAATGTGTTACTGTAGCTGTGCTTCAACCTGTTCAAGTAAAGTTACACATTACATTCTATAACAAACGTAATAGAAGGCAGATATATCAGTAACACTTCCTGGAAAACGCATCCAGGTACAATGCTTTATTACTTGTTATAAGCAATTCCGAGCCTGTATGATGTCTTATTATATGGGTTTATTAAAGGTGCAATATGTAGCTTTATGGGCAACCCAACCAAATTCACACAGAAATGTGAGTTATAGATCCGTCATTCTCATTGAAAGTCTTATAAGCGATAGATCTGTTTTATGGGTGTTATGTTTATGCTTACCGTCCTTAACTTTTGTTTTTGCGTCTTTTTTTACTTTCGATTTTGTACACTAGCTTCAAACAGCTAAAGATACAATATTTTTGGTTATTGAAAATATATTACACAGAGGTTTAGACGTTACAATGATTCTCTACACTGCTTGTTTCATCACATAAACAGAAATTAGGCAATCAGTTTAGAACTTTAGCAACCAGGCAATGGCAGAGTGATTTCAGCATATTGTTCCTCTAAAAGCCTATGACTGCCAATACATACCTCAGTACGAGGTAACAGCTCTTCCACAGCTCCTTGCCCAGGTAGGTGGTGCATGCTCTGTAGAGTAGGGGGCCCTCTTTAGTGCTGGACGAGTCCCCAGCGCCCACCAGGGCTGTCTGGGTGGCCAGAGTCACATCCATGGGGTCCTCCCAGTGAATCAAAGAATACAGGCGAATGATCACTTGAGATACCTACACAGACACAACGCATCATTACACAAGTGTATCCCTTGTCTATTACACATTGTTGTACATGTGTTGAGCATACTGATTGAGTTGGTGATGTCTGTGGCTAGTCATAGCTATGCCTATAACCACTCCATCAGATCCATGATTGATGAGAGTTAAGTGTGTATTGTAATGTGATTCCAATCAAAATAAGACTTCATTTCATGAGAGCATAAAATCAGTATACAGGCATTCTTTCAAAATGAAATGTCTTTATTTGTATATTTTAGAAATGAAGGATGTGTGCAGGCCCAGCTAAGTGAGACAGCAAAAATTGGTGGTCCTCACCTCACAGTGGGACTCCTGGGAGACAAACTTGGTGAGGGCCAGTTTCTCCATGGTGGCGTCAGTCAGCACAGAGGGGTAGGGGGGCTCCCTGCACCCCTTTATCATGGCCGACGTCAGGGCTGCCAAAAAACATCTGGGGAAGAGAGAGAAAGAAAGAAAAAAGAGGATGGTGGGTTAGAAGAGAGGGGGAGGGATAAAGAGTAACTTATTCTGCTTCTCTTCTCCTTCATTCGTACTGATATGGAAACATAAGCGAGAGCATGCCAACTAGGAAGTTGCTTTCCACAGTCCAGTCCTTTAGAATTAGCACAGATGGAGGAAAGGAGATGGGGAGAGGAAGCCATTTTAGACTGTGGAGATGACGCCAGGGAGAAGGAGGGAGAGCAGATTAGAGGAGGCACTCACACAGTAAGCGATGAGTCGGCCGTGTCCAGGAGGAACTGCCGTCTTCTGTTGGTGCACACCAGCAGGAATGTCTGCTGGTCCAAGCCCACCTGAGAGACGGACAGGGACAATAACACAGCACAACTTAGTGGACTGGACATTGACAATAATTTCCTTCTTGTCGTTTTCCCTTCTTCTGTCCATCAGCTTTTTAGGTGGAGGCAATGTGCAATATAAAAGTAATCTTTTCATTTTTTTAGACTTCCGGTCACTTCCCCAGAGTCAGTTCATCGGACTCTGGGGAAGTAAATAAAAGGCCCTCATAGCCAAAATCCCAAAGTATCCCTTCAAGGCATCTTTCATGCACTTCCCTCATACAGTCCAAAGTACTTCATAAAATGATATGGTGGCATCAACACTATTTGGAAAATGAAACTCATTACAAGACTCTAGTCCATAAACTAAGCGTTGGGATTTTACTTTTGGTAAATTGCTACCGCTGCACATATGTCTATGAAGGATCTACTACAATTTGCATTTGAACATTTGAATGACAGAAAGTCACAGTCAACAGTTTTCAAATTGGTTGCAAGATTGCCGGCCATCTTGGAATTCCCATAAACAATGACTGGAACAACGCGAATCTAGTAAACTCATCATGAACCATCTGACCTCATGAACATTGTGACACTGTGACCCTGAAGCTAAACATTGACCAAGACAACCCTAAAGCTAAAACTTGAAGAAAAAGTATTGTGTCCTTGCAGCCATTCGACATTACAAGAAACAATTCACAGACAATCCTGACACTAGACAACATATCCCAGCAGTATAGACAACTTACAGAGACAAAGTCCAACTCATTGTAAGAGATGGCATCCTCTACTGTATAGGGCTTTTCCGCTGCACCTGAAAGAGCAAGAGAGAGAGAGAGAGTGTTTAAGTGTGGGATGAACAGACAGACAGCTACAGTGCATTCGGAAAGTATTCAGACCCCTTGACTTTTTCCACATCTTGTTACGTTACAGCCTAATTCTAAAATGTATTACAATACCCCATAATGACAAAGCAAAAACTACTGAAATATCACATTTACACAAGTCAGAGCAAAATATTTATATTTAATGGCTGCCTTTTGACATTGCTTGTCACGCTCTGTCCTATCTATCTACAGTGCATTTGGAAAGTACTCAGTACTTTGTTGCAATTACAGCCTTGAGTGTTCTTGGCACACCTGTATTTGGGAAGTTTCTCCCATTCTTCTCTGCAGATCCTCTCAAGCTGTGTCAGGTTTCATGGGGAGCGTTGCTGCACAGCCATCTTCAGTTCTCTCCAGAGATGTTAGATCAGGTTCAAGTGTGGGCTCAGGCTGGGCCACTCAAGGACAATAAGAGACTTGTCCCGAAGCCACTCCTGCGTTGTCTTGGATGTGTGCTTAGGGTCGTTGTCTTGTTGGAAGGAACCTTTGCCCCAGCCTGAGGTCCTGAGCGCTCTGGAACAGGTTTTCATTAAGGAGCTCTCTGTATTTGCTCTGTTCAGCTTTCCCTCAACCCTGACTAGTCTCCCAGTCCCTGCCGCTGAAAAACATCCCCACAGCATGATGCTGCCACCACAATTCTTCACCCTAGGGATGATGCCAGGTTTCCTCTAGACGTGATGCTTGGCATTCAGGCCAAAGAGTTTAATCTTGGTTTCATCAGACCAGAGAATCTTGTTTCTCATGGTCTGAGGGTCTTTTAAGTGCCTTTTGGCAAACTCCAAGTGGGCTGTCAGGTGTCTTTTACTGAGGAGTGGCTTCCATCTGGCCACTCTACCATAAAGGCCTGACTGGTGGAGTGCTGCAGATGGTTGTCCTTCTGGAAGATTCTCCCATCTCCACAGAGGAACTCTGGAGCTCTGTCAGAGTAACCATTGGGTTCTTGGTCACCTCCCTGAACAAGGTCTTTCTCCCCGATTGGTCAGTATGGCTGGGCCGCCAGCTCTAGTCAGTGTCTTGGTGTTTCCAAACATCTTCAATTTAAGAATGATGGTCACTGTGTTTTTGGGGACCTTCAATCGTGTAGAAATGTTTTGGTACCCTTCCCCAGATCTGTCCCTCAACAGAATCCTGTCTTGAAGCTCTACGGACAATTCCTTTGACCTCATGGCTTGGTTTTTGCTCTGACATGCACTGTCAAAAGTGGGAACTTAAATAGACAGGTGTGCCTTCCCAAATCATGTCCAATCAATTAAATTTACCACAGGTGGACTCCAATCAAGTTGTAGAAACACCAAGGATGATCAATGGAAACAGGATGCACCTGAACTCAATTTTGAGTCTCATAGCAAAGGGTCTGAATACTTGTGTAAATAAGGTATTTCTGTTTCTTATTTTTAATACATTCTGCAAATTTTCTAAAAAACATTTTTTCATTATGGGGTATTGTGTAGATTGATGAGAAAAAAAATGTATTTAATCCATTTTAGAATAAGGCTGTAATGTCACAAAATGTGTAAAAGTCAAGTGGTCTGAATAGTTTCCATATGCACTGTAGATAGATAGGATAGAGCATGACAAGCAAAGTCAAAGGCAGCCATTAAATATAAATGTAATGACCATCACACAAAGACAGAGAGACAGAGAGAGCGAGAGATAGATAGAAACAGTAAGAAAGAGAGTATCTGAGAGCGTGATGAGCAGTAAACCCTCACCTTTCCTCAGCAGGTAGATGTAACAGTCAGTCAGCAGCAGGTAGAGAGGCTGCAAGTCCCCCTCCATGTGACCCGTGCTCATCCTCACCATCTGGGAACAGACAGAACTAAACACTCAGGACTGCACCGCTCCCGAGTGGCACAGCGGTCTAAGGCACTGCATCTCAGTGCTAGAGGCATAACTGCAGACCCTGGTTCGAATCCAGGCTGTATCACAACCGGCCATGATTGGGAGTCCCATAGGGTGGCGCACAACTGGCCCAGCGTCATCCGGGTTAGGGTTTGGCCGTCATTGTAAACAAGAATTTGTTCTTAACCGACTTGCCTAGTTAAAAAAAGGTTCATATAAACTCTAAATATACACTGCAAAGCATACTAATAGTACTTGTTTATTCACCAATACATTTGAATAATTTTTCCCCAGTTATGTATTCAGAATGGACATGGTTGTGGCAGCGTCCCGATTCTCAATGCTTCTCCTAGTGTGCACACTCCCTTTTAAGGATTTAAATGCTTTGGATTGGAGGGAAGCATCTAATATTGTTAAATCCATGACAGGGAGGGTTTAAATCCAATGATAAATGCTCAAATTATCATAATGTATGCCCCCCCCCCCCCCCCAACATAATATACCACAGTGAAACAGAGGCTTACCTTGAAGAGCTGCTCCTCATTCTCTCTGAAGACGTGGATCATGAGCAGCAGCAGGTGATTGTTGTCCACCCTGAAACGGCCACACAGAATCAGCACACCACTGTGGCTAAAGTATTGCCAAAAAATATATACTTAAAAAGGTCCATTGTGTAATTTGGTGTGCGACCTGACTGATTTCAGATAGAAATGTGAATTATACATCTTTCATTATGATTGCTTCCCCTCCGTAAGTTTCATTTTACTCATATCAGCTTCATACAGCAATATTATAAAACTATATTTCTGGTTATTAAAAATGTTTTTCTTAGCGGTTTAGATGGTACAATGATTCTCTACACTATACATTGCTTGTTATGTCACAACCTGAAATCAGACGGACATTAAAACATTTTAGAAACCAGAAATCTAAATTCGAAACCAGAAATCTATATTTGACATATTGCACCATGAAAAAAAAGGTTTCATTCATGGTTCACCTAAAATTGTGTTAAGTAACCCTCAACTCACTTAAATTCTGCAGGATGAGAGTTTTCCGTTGGACTGAGCCTGTCCTCTTCCGTCTCCTCTTCAGTTTCTCCAGCAGCCAATCCATTCTCAACCATTACTGCCTCATCCTTTTCCTCCTCATCATGCTCTTCCTCCTCTAGGGAGGGGTCCTGTCCTGGCGGTGCCTCTGCCTCAACTTCATGGCCACCAAGAAGAGCCTGTGACTGGCCATGCCCTGCAGTGTCATGGTGGCCACTACGCAGGGCAGCAGCATCTGGACTGTGGGGGGTAAAGCAGTAAAAGTCTGCAGGAGCCGGGGGGGCCTGCAGGAAGTTGGGACTCGGGGCCAGAGCAGGGCGCAGCAGGGGGGGGTCCCTGGCTTCCGGGTCAGGCGGCTCACCCATCGAATCCCCTCGAAAGGGCTGCTGCCCCGGGGGCTGCGGGTTGGCTTCAAGGCTGGTGGAGGAGGGCCTTCTGGGGAGGGAACTCTGCTGGGTTTTCACCCCCTCCTCTTCTTCTTCTTCCTCTCCAGCTGGTCGCCCCCAGGTCTTCTCCCCATCCAGAGCACCGTTGAGCCGGTCCATGACGTCACGTAGGGGCTGGCCAACGCTGTCCATGGAGGTGTCTGTCATCTCCGGCAGCCGCAGGAGGCCCTCTGACTCTTCCTCCTCCCCTGTCTCCCTCCTGCTGCTCCTCCTCGCCGTCTCGGCCCCCCCTGAGCCCTGCGGCAACCCCACAGTGGGGCTCCAGGTGTCTCCTTCTGGTCCCTCACATCCAGCCGGGGCTCTATTGTCTGCCTCCGCCTGCTCGAAGGCCACATTGTTCTGGTCACCGCTCACTGTGGAGCTTTTCACGCTACAGCGCTTCTTGGATGGCTTCCTTCGTCTGGCCATCCTGGTGGAAAAGAAACAACCACGTCATAATGGGTAGTTCATGTGTACTCTTCCTGGGCCCATTGTATAAATTAACAAATCACATTTTCCAAGCCATAGAGCTACAAGGCTTGCTGACCTGTATGTGTGTGCCAATAAAACAAATCAAATATTGATTTGTCACATGAGCCAAATACAACCTGACAGTGAAATTTGGGATGCACTGATATGGCATTTTTAGCCGATACGCATATTTTCCTTGCCCCCCAAAAAGCGATACCAATAACAGATATGAAAGATTTTTGCGGCCTTTTAAGCATTCTAGTACAGTTAAAAAGTTCTCACACACACAGCGGACTAAGGCACTGCATCTCAGGGAAAAAAGCTCACTACAGTCCCTGGTTCGAATCCAGACTGTATCACATCCGGCCGTGGTTGGGAGTCTCGTAGGTCGGCGCACAATTGGCCCAGCATCGTCCGGGTTTGGCCAGGGTAGGCCGTCATTGTAAATAAGAAATTGTTCTTAACTGACTCGCCTAGTTAAATAAAAAAGGTCATAAACACACACACACACACACACACACACAAGCATGGTGGCGACACAGTAGAGGCTTAGAGAGAATGGCACCGAATCGCTTGTTCACAGCCTCGAGTACTTTGTAAGTTTTAACCCCACGGTCTGTGTCGGCAGTTTTGTTGAGCAGACGTTTAAATGCCACGACAGAGGGTATCACGTCTGCTGCATACGTAGTTGATCAGCTTATTTCTCGAGTCAGGTGTTTGGAGCTAGGAGTATGTGTTACGGTTTTCTTCTATCGAAAGAGAGGCGGACCAACATGCAGCGTGGTAATTTTGATACATGTTTAATAACGAATAAACACGAACAATTCAAAACAAGAAACGTAACGCGAAAACCGAAACAGCCTATACTGGTGCAAACTAACACAGAGACAGGAACAATCACCCACGAAACACTCAAAGAATATGGCTGCCTAAATATGGTTCCCAATCAGAGACAACGATAAACACCTGCCTCTGATTGAGAACCACTCCAGACAGCCATAGACTATACTAGATAACCCTACTATAATACAATCCCAATACCTACAAAAAAAATAAAAAAGATAAAACACACCACATAATAAACCCATGGCCTGACCAAAATAATAAAGAAAACACAAAATACTAAGACTAGGGCGTGACAGAACCCCCCCCCCCCCCCCCAAGGTGCGGACTCCCGGCCGCACACCTAAATCCATAGGGGAGGGTCCGGGTGGGCGTCTGTCCACGGTGGCGGCTCCGGCGCGGGACGTGGACCCCACTCCAACAAAGTCTTAGTCCCCTTGTATCGCGTCCTTTGATTGGCGACCCTCGCCGCCGACCTTGGCCTAGTAACCCTCACCAAGGTCCCCACTGGACTGAGGGGCAGCTCGGGACTGAGGGGCAGCTCGGGACTGAGGGGCAGCTCGGCACTGAGGGGCAGCTCGGCACTGAGGGGCAGCTCGGCACTGAGGGGCAGCTCGGCACTGAGAGGAAGCTCGGCACTGAGAGGAAGCTCGGCACTGAGAGGAAGCTCGGCACTGAGAGGAAGCTCGGCACTGAGAGGAAGCTCGGCAATGAGAGGAAGCTCGGCACTGAGAGGAAGCTCGGCAATGAGAGGAAGCTCGGCAATGATAGGAAGCTCGGCAATGAGAGGAAGCTCGGCAATGAGAGGAAGCTCAGGCAGGTAAATGGCACTGGCAGATCCTGGCTGACTGGCAGTTCTGGTAGATTCTGGCTGACTGGCGGATCCTGGCTGAATGGTGGATCTGGAAGATCCTGGCTGACTGGCGGATCCTGGCAGACCGGCGGCTCTGGCTGCTCCATGCTGACCGGCGGCTCTGGCTGCTCCATGCTGACCGGCGGCTCTGGCAGCTCCATGCTGACCGGCGGCTCTGGCTGCTCCATGCTGACCGGCGGCTCTGGCTGCTCCATGCTGACCGGCGGCTCTGGCTGCTCCATGCTGACCGGCGGCTTCTTGCAGACTGGCAGCACTGGCGGCTTCTTGCAGACTGGCAGCACTGGCGGCTTCTTGCAGACTGGCAGCACTGGCGGCTTCTTGCAGACTGGCAGCACTGGCGGCTTCTTGCAGACTGGCAGCACTGGCGGCTTCTTGCAGACTGGCAGCACTGGCGGCTTCTTGCAGACTGGCAGCTCTTTGCAGACTGGCAGCTCTGGCGGCTCCTTGCAGACTGGCAGCTCTGGCAGCTCCTTGCAGACTGGCAGCTCCTTGCAGACTGGCAGCTCCTTGCAGACTGGCAGCTCTGGCTGCTCCTTACAGACTGACAGCTCTGGCTGCTCCTTACAGACTGACAGCGCTGAACAGGCAGGAGACTCCAGCAGCGCTGGAGAGGAGGAAGGCTCAGGCAGCGCTAAACAGGCGGGAGACTCCGGCAGCGCTGGAGAGGAGAAAGGCTCTGACAGCGCTAAACAGGCGGGAGACTCCGGCAGCGCTGGAGAGGAGGAAGGCTCCGACAGCGCTAAACAGGCATGAGACTCCGACAGCGCTGGAGAGGAGGAAGGCTCTGGCAGCGCTGGACAGGCGAGGCGCACTGTAGGCCTGATGCGTGGTGCTGGCACTGGTGGTACTGGGCCGAGGACACGCACAGGAAGCCTGGTGCGGGGAGCTGCCACCGGAGGGTTGATGCGTGGAGGTGGTACTGGATTGACCGGAGCGTGCAGGCGCACTGGAGCTCTTGAGCACCGAGCCTGCCCAACCTTACCTGGCTCGATGCCCACTCTAGCCCGGCCGATACGAGGAGCTGGTATGTAACGCACCGGGCTATGCACCCGCACTGGAGACACCGTGCGCACCACAGCATAACACGGTGCCTGCCCGGTCTCTCTAGCCCCCCGGTAAGCACAGGAAGTTTGCGCAGGTCTCCTACCTGGCGTAGCCATACTCCCTGTGAGCCTCCCCCAAGAAACAAACATACAGTCAATAACAGAGTAGAAAAATAAGTCTATATACAATGTGAGCAAATGAGGTGAGATAAGGTAAAGGCAAAAAAAAAAGCCACGGTGGCGAAGTAAATACAATATAGCAAGTAAAACACTGGAATGGTAGATTTGCAGTGGAAACATGTGCAAAGTAGAGATAGAAATAATGGGGGTGCAAAGGAGCAAAATAAATAAATAAATACAGTAGGGGGAGAGGTAGTTGTTTGGGCTAAATTATAGATGGGCTATGTACAGGTGCAGTAATCTGTGAGCTGCTCTGACAGCTGGTGCTTAAAGCTAGTGAGAGAGATAAGTGTTTCCAGTTTCAGAGATTTGTGTAGTTCGTTCCAGTCATTGGCAGCAGAGGACTGGAAGGAGAGGCGGCCAAAGGAAGAATTGGTTTTGGGGGTGACCAGAGAGATATACCTGCTGGAGTGCGTGCTACAGGTGGGTGCTGCTATGGTGACCAGCGAGCTGAGATAAGGGGGGACTTTACCTAGCAGGGTCTTGTAGATGACATGGAGCCAGTGGGTTTGGCGACGAGTATGAAGCAAGGGCCAGCCAACGAGAGCGTACAGGTCGCAGTGGTGGGTAGTATATGGGGCTTTGGTGACAAAACTGACGGCACTGTGATAGACTGTATCCAATTTATTGAGTAGGGTATTGGAGGCTATTTGCTAAATGACATCGCCGAAGTCGAGGATCGGTAGGATGGTCAGTTTTACAAGGGTATGTTTGGCAGCCAATTCTAGTTTTAACTTTGGATTGGAGATGTTTGATGTGAGTCTGGAAGGAGAGTTTACAGTCTAACCAGACACCTAGGTATTTGTAGTTATCCACATATTCTAAGTCAGAACCGCCCAGAGTAGTGATGTTGGATGGGCAGGCAGGTGCAGGCAGCAATCGGTTTGAAGAGCATGCATTTAGTTTTAACTTGTATTTAAGAGCAATTGGAGGCCACGGAAGGAGAGTTGTATGGCATTGAAGCTCGTCTGGAGGGTTGTTAACACAGTGTCCAAAGAAGGGCCAGAAGTAAACAGAATGGTGTCGTCTGCTTAGAGGTGGATCAGAGAATCACCAGCAGCAAGAGCGACATCATTGATGTATACAGAGAAGAGAGTCGGTCCAAGAATTGAACCCAGACGCACCCCCATAGAGACTGCCAGAGGCCCGGACAACAGGCCCTACGATTTGACACACTGAACTCTATCAGAGAAGTAGTTGGTGAACCAGGCGAGGCAATCATTTGAGAAACCAAGGCTATCGAGTCTGCCGATGAGGATGTGGTGATTGACAGAGTCGAAAGCCTTGGCCAGATCAATGAATACGGCTGCACAGTATTGTTTTTTATCGATGGCGATTAAGATATCGTTTAGGACCTTGGGCGTGGCTGAGGTGCACCCATGACCAGCTCTGAAACCAGATTGCATAGCGGAGAAGGTATGGTGGGATTGGTAATGGTCGGTAATCTGTTTGTTGACTTGGCTTTCGAAGACCTTAGAAAGGCAGGGTAGGATATATATACAGTGGGGCAAAAAAGTATTTAGTCAGCCACCAATTGTGCAAGTTCTCCCACTTAAAAAGATGAGAGGCCTGTAATTTTCATCATAGGTACACTTCAACTATGACAGACAAAATGAGAAAACATTTTTTAAGGAATGTATTTGCAAATTATGGTGAAAAATAAGTATTTGGTCACCTACAAACAAGCAAAATTTCTGGCTCTCACAGACCTTCTTTAAGAGGCTCCCCTGTCCTCCACTCGTTACCTGTATTAATGGCACCTGTTTGAACTTGTTATCAGTATAAAAGACACCTGTCCACAACCTCAAACAGTCACACTCCAAACTCCACTATGTACCGGTGCCCGACCAGTCGACGAAAGCCAACATCATCCACGACAGAGAACGGTTGATTGTCAAGGGCAATGAATTCCATTATCTTTGCGTTAAATGGATTTCGACTTTGAGTTGTCTCGCTGAAATGTTCTTATTCTTTCAAATGACTGCTCAACTTGAACTTCTTTAGTTGTTGGAAGTGTGTGCTTAGTATTTCTCTGCTTTTGTTCTGTGTAGCCCTGTACTTTTTGTGGCGTCATTAGGTCATCTACCTACGCTGTATAGGGATGCACGTCAGCTTTGACATCGGGTCGATGCCGATGTTGCCATTTTTAGCTAATATCTTCCGATTCCGATATGCTCACCGATAAATCGTGCATCCCTAAGTGAAATGCTTACTTACAAGCCTTAACCAACAATGCAGTTAAGAAAAATAAGTGTTAAGAAAGTATTTACTAAAATAAACTGAAGTAAAAAGAAAATGGAAAAATAACAAATAATTAAAGAGCAACAGTAGCAAGGCTATATACAGGGGGTACCGGTACAGAGTCAATGTGTGGGGGCACAGGTTGTTTGAGGTAATATGTAGGTAGAGGTAAAGTGAAAATGCATAGCTAATAAACAGAGAGTAGTAGCAGCGTACAAATGGGGAGGGAACAATGCAAATAGTCTGGGTTGCCATTTGATTAGCTGTTTAGGAGTCTTATGGCTTAGGGGTAGAAGCTTTTTGGACCTAGACTTGGCGCTCTGGTACCGCTTGCTATGCGGTACCTGACTAGGGTGGCTGGAGGCTTTGGCAATTTTTAGAGCCTTCCTCTGACACCGCCTGGTATAAAGGTCCTGGATGACAGGAAGCTTGGCCCGAGTAATGCACTGTGCGTACGCATTACCCTCTGCAGTGCCTTCCGGTCGGAAGCCGAGCAGTTGCCATACATGACAGTGATGCAACCATGCTCTCGATGGTGCAGCTGTAGAACTTTTTGAGGATTTGAGGACCCATGCCACATCTTTTCAGTCTCAGTCTCCTGAGGAGGAATAGGTGTTGTCGTGCCCTCTTCTCGACTGTCTTGGTATATTTGGACCATGATAGTTCATTGGTGATGTGGACACCAAGGAACTTGAAGCTCTCAACCTACTCCACTACAGCCATGTCAATGAGAATGAGGACGTGCTCAGTTCTCCTTTTCCTGTAGTCCACAATCATCTCCTTTGTCTTGATCACGTTGAGGGAGAGGTTTTTATCCTGGCACCACACTGCCAGGTCTCTGACCTCCTCCCTATAGGCTGTCTCATCGTTGTCGGTGATCAGGCCTACCACTGTCGTGTCGGCTGCAAACTTGGTGTTGGGAGTCGTGCTTGGCCATGCAATTATGGGTGAACAGGGAGTACAGGGGGACACTGAGCACGCACCCCTGATGGGCCTCTGTGTTGAGGATCGTGTACTGATGTGGTGTACTCCTCAATGTCATCGGAAGAATCCCAGAACATATTCCTAGTCTGTGCTAGCAAAACAGTCCTGTAGTTTAGCATCTGCATCATTTGACCACTTCTGTATTAAGTGAGTCACTGGTACTTCTTGTTTTAGTTATTGCTTGTAAATAGGTTTCAGGAGGATATAATTATGGTCAGATTTGCTAAATGGAGGGTGAGGGAGAGCTTTGTACGCGTCTCTGTGTGTGGAGTAATGGTGGTCTAGAGTTTTTTTATTTTTCTCTGGTTGCACATGTAACATGCTGGTAGAAATTAGGTAAAACTGATTTTAGTTTCCCTGCATTAAAGTCCCTGGCCACTAGGAGCGCCGCCTCTGGATTAGAATTTTCTTGTTTGCTTATGGCCTTATACAGCTTGTTGAGTGTGGTCTTAGTGCCAGCAACAGTTTATGGTGGTAAATAGACAGCTACGAAAAATTTAGATGAACTGTTAAATGAAACAGTGTGGTCTACAGTAAATAGTGTGGTCTACAGCTTATCATGACATACTCTACCTCAGGCGAGCAAAACCTCGAGACTTCTTTAATATTAAGTACTTGGTACTTCGTGCACCAGCTGTTATTTACAAATAGACACTGACCACCACCCCTTGTCTTACCGGAGGTAGCTGTTCTATCTTGCCGATGTACTGAAAACCCAGCTAGATGTATGTTATCTATGTCGTCGTTCAGCCACGACTGAAACATAAGTTATTACAGTTTTTAATGTCCCGTTGGTAGGATAGTCTTGATTGGAGCTCATCCAATTTATTTTTAAATGATTGCACGTTGGCTAATAGTGGGTAGGGGTGCCTTGTAAGGATCCAACGTTTAGTTGATAATCCGCCTCTAATGACAAGGCACCCCGACCTACGTCCCCGATATTTCCGTCTCTTCTTCATGCGAATGACAGGGATTTGGGCCTTGTCGGGTGTCCGAGGGCTTTGTTGATCTGATAACTTTAGCTTACAGACATCGAGATTAAGTGATAATGTGCCAATTGGATTCAACAACTCCAAGCTCTGTGTTGAGGCTGAGAAAAGTATGGGTAACATAAAAGGATAACCACCTAACTAGGCTAATTCCCATGTAGTTTAAGCCACAGAGGCTAATGTTCGGGGTGTGTGCTGTACCTGATAACCTCTAGCTCGTTGCTGATGCTCTCCATGTCGTCCCTGGTGTCGTGGTGGCAGCTGGCTGTGTGGACGGGTGTAATGTCAGCCGAGGTGTTGGTGTCCGAGTACTCGTTGAAGGGGTTGTGTCTGAAGGTGGGGCTGCGGGGCGGTGGCGGCGGCGTTCCCCTCACTGTGATGACGGCAGCGGCTGCCCGGAGAATCACAGAATCACTGAAGACCGTCTGAGGGTCTGAGGCATTTGAGCGAGGACAGCTGACTGGGTCGGTGAGGTCACCCTCTATGGAGGGACACACACACAGTCAAATGAATAGACGAACAGTCACACGTACAGTATGCCACAGGCTACTGAACACACTCTGGGTGTAAATGAATGAGAATAGATACTGGTGCTTTGGCTGGGACAGGGGTGAGAAGGTCACACAGGCAGAAAGACAGACATAAGCGACAAAGGCCTTGGCTAAACCATCCTACCATAGCTTACTGTACAATATAGTTGATAAAGCATACATAAGGGCACAAGTGTTTATTAAATTGATTTAGGATGTTTCATTATCTGTTCAAATTAGGTGCCTAATTGATATTGTTGAAGTCAATCAATGCAACATACCAGGACTTGCTTGGAGAAATTATACTTAAATTAAACTAGTTAGCCTATGTCAAGTGAATGAATGCAGTGCCACATGCTAATGTTGGTGACAAAAGCTATAAAGGCTGGGTTGAACCTAGACCAAATACATGCATTCCAATGTTTCCACAAAGAGAAAGAGAGAATATTCCACATATATGCCAGTAGATACCAGACAGAGTGAGTACCATTTCATTAGGCAATGCAGCTCTCATTAGTAATATTCCACATCAATGCTGCATTAGCTTTAGGATCACATCTTCAAAGAGAAACATGTTGCGTGATTCATTAAAACATGATCGTCAACGTCTAACAATTCACCAGTGCATAGAAATTTCTACTTAGAAAATAACTTACCTGGCCATAAATCGTATTAAATGTTGGCAATAGTGCCACATCATAATTTATTGCATAAAGTTGAGCACAAAATGCCCCTAAAATTATATATACATAAAAAATGTTAACATCTAGGCATCATTATGATATTCCTCCTGTTGTACTCTACAAATGTAATGATATTTGCCAGCAGCATACCACCCTGCATACCACTGCTGGCTTGCTTCTGAAGCTAAGCAGGGTTGGTCCTGGATGGGAGACCAGATGCTGCTGGAAGTGGTGTTGGAGGGCCAGTAGGAGGCACTCTTTCCTCTGGTCTAAAAAAAAAATATCCCAATACCCCAGGGCAGGGATTGGGGACACTGCCCTGTGTAGGGTGCCGTCTTTTGGATGGGACGTTAAACGGGTGTCCTGACTCTCTGAGGTCATTAAAGATCCCATGGCACTTATCGTAAGAGTAGGGGTGTTAACCCCAGTGTCCTGGCTAAATTCCCAATCTGGCCCTCAAACCATCACGGTCACCTAATAATCCCCAGCTTACAATTGGCTCATTCATCCCCCTCCTCTCCCCTGTAACTATTCCCCAGGTCGTTGCTGCAAATGAGAACGTGTTCTCAGTCAACTTACCTGGTAAAATAACGGATAAATAAAATAAATATTAAGGAGTGATGCTTGATTCAGTAGTGTCTTCAAAGAGAAGTGTAAAAGCATTACCAATCCATTTAGCCTACTTCCCAAGAAACTAGCAGTAGATTAATCAAAAGCCCTTTGATTCCTTTCTCTACCATTCCCTCTTAGCATTAGCTAGCTGCTTGTTCTTTATCAGTATTGATATTGCAATTAAGATACTCCAATTAAACCACTGGCTACACAAACACACAGAGGACCAGCATGCATTCAGCACACACAGTGGGATGGCGGACATGCATGATGCTGTGAGACGGGCAAGGGGGTGGCAGGAGAGGTGAGGACGGAGACAGAGAGGGAGGGAGGATAGGGGACGGGTAACCATGTCCCACCTTCCCAGTCTGCACTTGGCTGCAACACGGGGAAGATGTCACCGAAATCATAATCTAAAAAAGGAGGGATAAGACTCAACATTAGAACAGGAAGGCCCGAGAGAGAAGAGACAATGGCACACACTGAAAACATGACATATGAGAGAAATATGATACACATATGATGATAACAGACACAGGTATGGCAAGGCAGACAGAAAACTACAATTAAAAAAAATTAAGACTCGATGGTTTGTGGAAAGTGATGAGAGATACTGTATGAGAACATTCACACCATACTGTGTTGGGTGCTCAATGAAAATCCCTTCAATGTGAGCACTAGACTATTATTTCTACGTAATAACCCATGAACGGGTTAACCTGATCGATCCAACATCAGCTTCAACACCCCATTACTCGACACACCGGCCTATGAATTAGGCTAATGGACCGCATAACACGGAGTGGGTGGAGACTGAAACCAAGGTAGAGAAAGAGAAAGCAAGAAAGAGAAAGCAAGAAAGAGGAAGGTGGAGCCCCTGACCTTCACTGGACGGGGCGATGGCGCTGTCATCCCATTCCAGGTTGGTGGAGGTGAAAGAGTGCAGGGACAGGCTGTCTGAGCTTGGGAGACGCTCCTCAAAGTCCAGAAGGTTATGGGGCTTGTAGTACTCCGGCATGTAGGGGGCCACGTCCAAGTAGGGGACATCCTAACACCCAGAAAACAAAACAATGGAGGTTTGAGAGTGTTGTTGATATTACATTATACATGTCTCTTTATTGACTGAATTATTTATTGGGTTTTACGCACCAACCATGTACTCTGTTTACATTCTTTGGTTAAGCCAAGTTGTACCTTCTTTTGTTACAATAAAGCCTGAACATTGAACTGTTGGACTTTTGTAAATTAGGGGTATTGATGTGAATTCTAATGGTTTCAAACAACGGTTTAATACTGACCAACTCCAGATCAAAGCGAATGAACTCCAGTCCCGACACCAAAGTGAGAAAGAGCGTGAGGTGATCATGGCTGCATACCAATGCATTTCTGGGGGAGAGATTCAAAGCAAATGGTGTATTTACAATAAGGAGACTAGCTACACGCATTAGTCAAAAGGAATAATATGATGCTCTTTAGGTCAGAAGACTCACTTGAAGTAATACTTCTGCAGCAATCCTTGGTTCTCTTGGAAGAGACGGAGGTAGCTTTCTAAGGAGCTCTCACTCAGTGCTAGGTATAACCAGGCACGACCTGCACAGAAACACAACAGAAAAATAATTGCTCAGTACGAGGGACATGGGTATAAGTAGATCATTTTTACAAGCACCCTCTATTCTTTCTTTCCTGTCTGAACTTGCAAATAAGTCAAACAAGTATACCTACAAAGAAACCTCTCTGTAAAAAGAGAAACAAACATGTGCAAACCACAGTGGTAATTACTGTAATCCTGACCTCAAATAACAGCAGTCTTGTGCTACATTTCTGGCATGTGACACAAGAGGAACTTACATTTGCCAAACCACTAACAAATGTCATTCACATTATGACAGTAAATGGGAGTGTATGAATTTATTTACAGAAATGGCATGTATTCGTGTTTACTACTATGAAATGTTTGTCTCTTAAGTTGCCCACAAGACTGATGTGAATGTGTGCGTAAGATGTGGTGAAAATTATTGTGTTCTTACTTCGCCCAAGGTTGGTTGCTATGTGCTGGAGCTCGTCTATCTGCCGGACCGCTTCCCTGCGGGTGAAGTGTAGAACCAGGACCCAATAACCTGAGGAGATATCCTGCAGCCTGCAATGCACAAAACAGGAGAGTTGAAGAACATAGTTCAAAACGTACAATCACAGACAATGTCAGAGTTAGGATGTATCAAAGTACTGAGAAGATTGGTCTCTCTCAGTCTCCTTACCCATAGAGCAGTGCATGGTCGAGGTGCTCACACAGCCGCTGTAGGACCCGGTCGTGATTCCGAATGGCTGGGGTTTCATCTTCACAGGCAGCAAAGTAACTCTGCAACTGCAGTCAGTGCACAAAACAGGTGGAACTGATTGATGTGAGTAGGCCCACAGCCAAACTAGAAATATGGTGATTTCTTCCCTAGTCATGAGACCCTGAGAGGAGTACGCCATGCATCAAATATTGACAGCTGACAAGCATGATTGTGCAACGTCTGTCTGAGGATACAGTATAGGCTTTGATGGAAGTATGGAGCCTGAAATTGGTTAAATGCTACAGTATATCTGATCCCCTAAATGGTATTACCATGACTAACTTAAATTAATCAGACTTTTGTGCGTCACCTCAGAAATGACCAGTTAAACAGCACTGACTGAATATACTGGAATGTAGAAATGTAATAAATTCCAGTCCCCTGATGGTAACGTGACCACGAGACAGACTGGGGACAGGAATTAACCAAATATAGGCAGAAGATGATTTGAATATCATATCAGGCAAGGTCTATAAAGCAGTGGTAGTCTGGCACAGCACAAATACTTTGGAAGGAAGGGACTCAATGTTACCACACTGCACAGGTTTATGCAAAGGGTGAATGTCAACATTCAAACAGGGTTCAGCCTAATTTATGAAGACACCTAGAAGTCAAATACTGAATGTAAATGTTTTCACAGTACTCATGTTAATCTGAAGCAAGTTTATTGAAATGTGTTTGGAAAATTAGCAACAATATGTTGTCCTTCAAATAGACCTAGCTAGCTACCCAAGGGTTGCTGATTCGACCATGACAAAGAATTTTAAAAGCAAGTTTATTACGTGACAGTATCGATATGCGGCATAGTTTTCACCAGACATTGAATGTCTCGACCAACCAATACAATACTAGTGACGTTAGCTAGTAAACAAAACACCCATGTTGATATACTTAATCCATATTTGTTAGCTAACTAAACAATGTTCAAGGACCTTGCAGTCATCAACTGTTTTCTTTCATGAACCAGGCCTACTTATCCTAGCATGCGTTTATTTTTACGCCTGCTACGTAACTTAGGGTAATACTCATGTTTAGTCTTCAAACAAGTTAGCTAGCTAATCATGCTAGCATGAAGAATGTGTGCTTACGAGACATAATATCAAACTTACCTTCTTGACAGACAAAGAAATGTTTTCCAATATTCGGTCCTTGACTTTAAGTTGATCCATCACTGGTCTCCTTGGCTGCCTGCAGCTGTCAGCTGATTCACAGAAGTCTCGATGTGGTCTGTTGATGTTCTCAAAGCTAGACAACTGATAGCTAAGCTAGCTAGCCATTATTATTTAATGCTGGTACAGTAATTGGCTAGCACACAACATAAACCATCAAGCAAGCAGCTGGCTAGGTAACGATAACGTTACCGTATTAACGTTTCCGTAGTTAAACTAGCACACAAGACAGTGGCAAGTGCTAGCTACTAACGTTGACTAGTTTCCTAACTGACGTTAGCTAGCTACGGTCTCAATACTAGCCTCGGAAACGCTTCGAATGACTATTCAACTAAACTGGCTAACAAGTTAGCTTGCTAGCTATCTAGCCAACGCGTTACCTTAGCGCTACAGAATGAATCTCCCGCTGTCATAGGTTGCGTACAGTTTCGGTGTAGCTAGCTACCCAGTATTTTAATATCAGAATTGTCCTTTAATATATACACTTCTTCAAACTTACTTTTACTTTAGATAAACTTATCATTGTGAAATTGCGAGACCATGAGCAAGTTCAGGCCCAATGTTTAGTCTAGTGGAGGAATAAGTTCTTGACAATGATAAGCTCAGCAGCTAGCGATTCCAAGTTCTACGTCACTAACCGCCTGTCAATGAGCTCGTGACACACCAACAAAATTGTTGTAGACAGATGTGGGAACGGATATATTTTCGCAAAAAAATGTAATATATGTTCTGCCCTGTCCTGCTACAGGATATGTTATCGACTAATGTCATGTCAACATTTTATTGTAGCTTTCAAGGACTTGTTTAACTTTCTAGTAGTTTAAAATATGTTAGGCTTACCACAGAAACAGATTTTATAAGACAACTAAAATATTCAGTGCATTTCCATATCAATGTGTTTTTAATTCTCGTACAAGTGGGTGGGGGAAAAAAACAAATTCATGGAATATTTCCAAACAAGTGCTTCACCTGATATTGAGATCTGGACGCAACAACATCCAATTCCCAACTTAATTTTAGAATGCTCACAGATAATTTAAGTGATTATTTTATACATGAACGTTTTTTTTTTTTTGTACAAAAGCTGAGTAAGTTGGCCTGCAAAGCCCTAATTAAATGCCCCCACAACCAATATAGAAGCAACAATTACAATTGTCAACTCTTTTTGCAGGTTCTGACAGACAATTTAAGCAACCAAGAACCTTCACCCCCATTATCTACCAGCCCTCCCCTAATACACATGTATCACCCTAGTCTGACTTCTCCTTTTCTTTCATGTGAAGGAAGACTATGCTGAAGACAAAGAGTCCTCCCATCATAGAGAAGACACTGGCATAGTAAGGAAACGCAGAGGGGATGAAGCGGTCATACTGGGTGTGCTGCAGGGGTCGCACCGACACCTATGGAGAGGATGTATACATTAGCAAATGAGCCTCTTACAGTTCAGGACTATATTATGTTGTTTTCTTATAGGGTGATAGGTACCTTCCATTACAAAACATGTTTTAATGTAACAGTTCCCTCACCTGAGTGGAGGAGTACAGGTGTGTGTAGCCTAGCCTGTTATAGTCCACCTTGAACTGGAACACTCCATACACGTCAGGCAACTTAAACTGGACGCTGTACTTATCTCCTGTTAATTAAGGGGAAAAAAAATAAAAAAATAAAATAAAATCACATTTCAAATCAATTTGTATTAGTTACATGATTCGTAAACAGGGGCAGACTAACAGTGAAATGCTTACTTACGAGCCCTTCCCATCAATGCAGAAATAACATGAATAAATACACAATGAGTAACGATAACTTGGCACCAGTACCGAGTCAATGCGCAGGGGTATGAGGTAGATATGTACACATAGTTAGGGATAAAGTTACTAGGCAACAGGATGGATAAAACAGTAACAGCAGCATATGTGAGCAGTCAAAAGAGTTAGTGCAAAAAGTGTCAATGCAGATAGTCCATTGTAGATATTGGTTAACTATTTAGCAGTCTTATGACTTGGGGGTAGAAGCTGTTCAGGGTCCTGTTGGTTCCAGACTCTATGTATCGGTAGCAGAGAGAACAGTCTGACTAGGGAGGCTGGAGTCTGAATTTTTTGGGCTTTCCTCTAACACCACCAGAGGAAGGCCTTAAGAGGTCCTGGAAGGCAGGGAGCTTGGCCCACGCACTAACCTCTGTAGTGCCTTGCAGTCGGATGCCAAGCAATTGCCATATCAAGCAATGATGCAGCCAGTCAAGATGCAGCTGTAGAACTTTGAAAGTTTAAAGATGCACACTTTTGAATACAATTCTTTGATTTGGGTTATTGGAAAACTATTCTGGCTCGTGAGAAATACAACAAAAAAGAATTATGGAAATAATAATGGAAAAAGATTCATGTCCAACGTTCCCTCTATTTTTTTTGCCAGCACTGAGCATATTTCAGGTCTGTTGAGCAGAAACTTGAATGTTGTGAACATTTTGTGCAACGTCCGGCATGCGTTTACACTGAGCCTGTACCCACTAAGTTACCATTTTAACAGTAGCAAATTAAGCTACAGTGGCTATTTGATCATAATGTAAGTCTATCAGAATGGCCTACCATAAAAATAAAAAAATAAATGGAGAAAAGGCATCCCATAACATTTTCACATGAAAAAACAGCTATTCTATGACAGCCTACAGTAGCCGCCAATGTGTGGCGTTCAATATAGGCCTACATTCCATGAGACTTTTTCAAAACTTTATGCAGAGCTTGACATTAACCTTTTTAGCCACTTGTCCTTCAGACAAGTATGTGACTGAAAATGTATTGTATGATGCAAGAAACCACCTTATTCATTATTCCCATAACATTATATTAGAGAATCAGACAAAAATGTATGCTACCCTCTGCCCATTAGATTCTTCAAGCCCGTCTCAAAATACAATACTGCCCCTCTTAACCTGACTTACTTTTCAAAGATGGCTAGAAATGTACACATTTCATGCATTTTGTTGGCAGCAATGACTCCATTGCGGACCAAAAACTAGCTATAACTGGGATAATAACCTACTAACAAGCAAAGAATATCAACAAATGTGCACACGGGCTCTGCACCTTGATCTCAAAACAAGAGCATCTAGGCTACTCGTAAGTTGCAGTCGCTCGTGCCTGTAAATCCCCATTTCGATACACTCTGCCTACAACAAAAACAATATTTCATAGTTTGCTTTATTTCGGTATGTTGCATTGAAAGGGGCTGATATTGAGTCGATCACAATTACCACAGTAGAGGGAAACGTTGAGCTGAAAAATATTGTAAACTAACAGTGTGAAAATCAAGTCAACTTCAGAGAAGTTGAATGTTGTGCATCTCTGCAGGGGCAGGTATTTTTTCACGGACTGCTTAAAGAGAACATTGGTCATGTCTGTGAAATATTCATACCATTTTTCTTCAGGTAGGTCCTGACGAAGGGGTCAATTCTCACAAACTCCAGCTGGATGTCTTTTCCGTCAAAGGGAACCCAACTGCCCTTGGACAGCTTCTCAATAACAACGCTGTACTCCTGTGTCGGAAGTAAGGGACAGAAACAATGCCATGCCACGATGAAAACTAATATCTTCATGCTCACTCATGAGCTCAACGGGCATATTTTCAACTTTGAATGTCCGCTAAACATAAAAATTGCTAAATACTGTCATCATAGATTAAATCATGGCCTTCAGTGCCTCACCACAAGGTCTGTGATTGTGTAGGCTGCAGGAGGGGTGCTCTCGCCCACAGGATGATGGGTAACAGCTCCCACCCGGAGTACGCCAGCCTCCTTGAACACCCATTGGGACAGAGCCTCAGCCAACTCCATGTTCCCAGTCTGAGCGTACCTTCAAGGAGGTGCAAGACAGGAATTAAAACAGTTCCATTTCTAGAAATACAAGGGTGATTATTGGACAATTAAAGTGAAAAAGTAGGGCAGGCAATTGCAGAGCAGATGATGAAAAGCACTAGGAGAGAGAGTTACCTTTGGGAGCCAGGTGTGGCCTTCTGCACAGCTGAGTTGAAGAAGGCGTCGCTGAAAAAGTACAGTGAGCCGCTGAATACCACACGGGCGTTGTTCCTGGCCTGGAGTCCAGCAATCAGAAGAGTGTTCTTTCCAACAGCATGGGGGTACTGTCCAGAAAGAAGGAGAACATAGTGTCAACCAAAATATAACGTTCCAGGGATAAACACCTTATACATGCACATAAGTTATTACATTTTCAAAGGAGAATGTTTGATAAGGAAGGAAACAGTGCTGGTATTACCTGAGAGATGGGGCGGTCAGGGAAGTAGGAGTAGGATGTGGAGGAGCCAGTCAGGATGTCCAGGACCAGGGGGTTATCTGGGTCTGCCACCATGCTGGGAGAAGATGACAACAATCCTTCACCATGGGAAACAACCAAATAACAGTGTAGTAATAACCCTTGTTAAGAGCAAATAATTGTTCTCCACTGTAATGATAGACTCACCCAACACCCTTGAAGAGGATGGGTTTGTCACTGGGGTTCCCAACAATAGTGGGAGCCTTCAGCAGATTCTCAGGATCAGCAACAATCAGGGTATGCTAGGGGAAAGAAAAACAGTTACATCTTATGATCATAACCCACCTCAAGTGCTCTGTAATTCAAATGGACACTCAAGCCACATCTTTTCTTGAGAAGTCTACATTACCAGACAGGTGTGCAAACAGTGCCTCTATAAGCAATTGCAAAAACTACAGCTTAAAGGTTCACATTAGAATGTTATCTACATCTCTTCTGCTTACCTCACCAGGGTCTGACACATCATAATGGTGGTGGTCAATTACAGCAGTCTTCTCCTCATCAAACTCAATCCCACATTCACTGCCCAGCTCTCTAAGTGGGTCACCTAGGGCAAAAGAGATGACAAGACAATGGCACTAGTTCCAGAGTAAATGAAGAAGCCATTTGTGTGGTTTTTACACGCATCATGGAAGAATAATCCATCTTTGCACTTACCAATATCAGAGCCAGCAGCCACCAGGACATTGCCTCCACCATCAATGAATGATGTGATGGTCTCAACATTGATGTTGCCACCAAAGTCTTAAAGGAAAAACATATGCATTGAATAGTTTAAACTTTGTAACAAGAGTCACTGAGTAAAGTTATGAAATGCCACAAAAATGTTCAACTGCAATATTAACTAACCTTCCACGGATGGGGAGAAGATTATGAGGTGGTCATAGAGAAATTGGCCATATTTGATCAGGGATAGTGAAGGATCATCTGCAGTCTTGAATGAAAGGTCAAAACCACGATCTGCAAAAAGAAACAGCTACATCAGCCGGCTGCAAATGTATTTGCTTTACACATTTGATCCCCTAGGATATGCTGTTAACCAGTCATTTCTAGTGCATAAAAAGAATGCACTACTTTGAGGGATGCTTGTATTAAAAATGTGTATTGCCTTGGATATACATTTGGGAAACGTCATGTAACCGCACATGCGCAGTGGGGTCTGTAAAATGTGCAGGATGTAGCTCAGCAGTACACTACAATCACAATTAGTGCAAAAAGCTAACATCGTCAGGTGGACAGATACGAGCTATCTTCGTCTTCAACATCGACAATGGGAGCTAGCTAGGTACTATTTGACCAAAATCAATGCCACACGCCCCAGCAGTGACACCTTTTCCTATGCAACGTTAACAAAAGTAGCTAAGATTAGCTAGCTAGTAGTGGACAGATACGAGCGCTAACTTGGATTAATATCTGAACGAAAACACGTTGTTATTGAATGTAATATTGCGAAACCATTAGCTACCTAAGTATCAATGATTGAGAAAAGCATGAGTATTCCTTCTCACCTGCCAGACTGCGGAAGAAGATTGAATGGGTGTCTCTTATGTTGAGGTTGTCCAACAAAACGAGTGTCTTTCCGTCAGCCAATGCCATGTGCATCATAGACGATATTGTTAAGAAGAAAATACAATTGTTTCCCAACAGTCTGGATTTTGTTTGAGCCATGCTTACGGTCCGTTTATTGGATAATAACGTAGTACTACCCCGGCTCGTTTGTATGTCTGATGTCCACGTCGCCATTTTGGGAAATAAGCCGACGTCAGCTTTAGCAGTAAACCTACCTTTGGCCTCAGAATTCAGCCAATCGCACACAAGAACGCGTCCATCGTGCATTCATGTTTGACAATGAACACCACCAGGGCACTTTTATTTTATTATGAGGGAGTGTGATTTTCTGTAATATCTGTGCGAATACTTAATTGTTTGTATTTTTTGTCAATAAATGATCTGCAATACTGTGCATAATCATAATTTAAAGACACAAGTGGGTCATACATTCTTGTCCCAATATGCAACATATAATGCATTATGCCGGTCAGTTTTCAGTGTTACTCAACTTTTTTATTCACCCAAGGAACACGTGTGGTGTTAGGTTCAACCACATACATTTAACAGTGAAGGGGGGAAAAACGAGCAGCTCAGTTCTGTTTTGATGTAGCCGTCTTTATTGATCAGTTTTTATACATTCTCCCCCTCACCCCATATTTAATCAGCCATTGATTTAATTTAAAACAGAAGGTGTATGTCATAATCTGTATTATAATCTGTATCAACTAAAAAAAGATTTGCACGACCCAGTATCAACCAGGACTGAATATAATCATAATCTACACACATTGGTATGCGATGTTAGGTGTTCCTGCTGCCATTAAACTAAGCTTTCTCAAGGAAAATTTTTATTATTATTATTATTTTTATTCTAATATAGGCTAGCATACATAGTTAGTTAATGATTTCTTGTACTTCTTAATACCTGCCAAGTCAGTGCTACAAATCATTGAGGAATGACAGTGCAGGGCTGTTTCATGATTTACACAGGGATCAATTTGAAAATAATCTTGTCAACTTGTGGAATGAATCCACAACTTGTCATTTCTCATATGGATCCCACCAATAGGAAGTGATTTCAGTTTTCTAGTTATCTCCACAAAGAGTAATTATAATAGGTTAGTAGGAAATAGAACAAACGTCAACGTGCACAGCATTTACATTGTTTTCCTGTCGACCATGGACGTGCAATGTGAAAGAGAAACAACATTTCTAGCAAATCCTTCTCACTCAAAATGCTAGTAGCACTACACAAAGTAGTCTATCAATCGTTTATGTACACTTGTGCTTTTAATTAAAATACTTCAATGAAGTATACTAAAATACCTAAACTAAGAGAGGAACATTTACACTATCTCAGTAAAACAAGGCAGGAATCTGTAGGCAATATTTTACTACCTATCTGTTTTTTACTGTCAGGGAGAAGAAAAACAAAAGTGGTGTGATGTATCAACTGACCTTCCTGCCCTGGGATATACCGCATGACGATTTTCTAAATGAATAGCCCATTTCTATATTTTATAATATACATTTTAAACATACAGTGCAAAATTGACTATAGCATGTTACATACTACTGCTACCGTCTAAAGAGATTCTAGAATTAGGGGAACTTATGTCAGAAGAGGCTGACAATGCTTTGCTAAATCTCTATAAATCTCTATTAATGATTATGTAAACTCGTGATTAGAAATCTTACTTTCCTTTTCCCACACAGGGCAGGAAATTGTCAAAAATTATGACTAATTACTCACTCAACGCACTGTAACTTGGGGTGTCATTGCACACCAGATATAATCAGTTCTTCAATGTACTTTTCTTCCCTAAGCCTCACACTCCATCTCTTCTCCCTCTGTTCCAGCCTCATCTTTCCCCTCCGGCTGGGAGTCAGCTTGGGCCACCACCTCTCCCCCCCCCTCCACCTCCTCCTCCTCGGCCTCACGGGTGTGGAAGACGAGCTCCCCTCCCTGGATGACCTGCTCGGAGGTGGGTTGCCAGGTTGTGGTAACAACTTCCCCCACGGCGGTGGCTCCTGCAGCAGCGGCGTACTGCTGGTAGAAGTCCGAGTCAGCCTGGAACATGACCAGGGCCTGGGCCGTGTGGATTCGCACGTGTTGGGCCAGCGAACTGGCATCCAGGAACTTGTCACCGCACGAGTCGCACGCATACAGGATCTGAGTGTTGGGGTCTGGGAAGAACAGAGAAGACTGATGGTGAGGATGTACAGTATGTGTATAAGGAAGTATCATCTATAGCCCCAGACTTTATTGTGTGTTATCCTCAATGATTTTATTCATGTGCATGAATGGCTTTTTAAGTTTTATGTGTGCTTGTTTTTTTTAAATGGTCTAATTAATAAACGAAAAAATACTGATATTACATTCCGTGTTATCCAAGTGATGAATAGTAATAGCTGATCAAAGCTGTGTTGGCCAGTCTCACCTGCTTCCTGCACCTTCTCCACAGCCTTGGTGATCTCTGCTTTTAGAGCCTCCGTCTCGTCTGCTGAGACAGATGAAGCCACAGGCACCACTGGAAACAGACAGAATCCATAGAAACGCACAACAGGAGAATTTTCTTCATTATTCCGAGTCCATTTCTTTCTTATTCTCACACAGCCACATTCCTTTCAACTCATTCATATTACAGTCACATCCACTGCATACCACCATTCTCCTCCCCCTATCTGAACTTCATTAACCAGCATGCTATCGGTCTGACCTGTCAGCTGGGCCACAGAGCTGCCAGCCAGGGCCCCTGTCGCCAGGGTGACGATGTCCTCAGTGGTGACGGTGACGATGTTGATCTCGTTGTCGTCCATCTCTGAGGCCGACCCACCGTGAAACCCGTCACCCCCATCGTCGCTGTCGCCCCCAGCAACCACCAGGCGCTTCATCCCGGCCTTACCCTGGTGGACGGTCTTGACGTGGGAGCGCAGGTTGTCAACGCGGTTGAACCCGCGGCCGCACTTGTCACACAGGAAGGGCTTCTCTCCTAGGGGATGGTGGGATGAAAAAATGACTTGAATGTAGACTAATGTTATACCTCAGGGTAAGGAGGTTGCAGGGACACTAAAGACAGAGGAGATATAATGTACCCAGATACCCAACAGCTTTGTTTTCTTCACTGGAAATATACCTATATTCCATTTTTTTTGTTACATATTATGTACTATTTTTTGACTATCCATTAACCTAATGTACAGTAGCAGACATAGAAAGATGCCTGAGCAGAGACCCAACTTCTGTTTTTCAGAGAAAACAGAAGTTAGGTTGAAAATACGGTTTCCCTGAAAACCAGAAAAAAATCTGCTTTCTGTCAATGTCGCCAAGGGTGTGGAATACATTAATATCCACTACTTCCAGGGAACCTCACTTTCTGCTCACTCACAATGGTACTTCCTACCTGTGTGAATGATGATATGCTTGGAGAGATCCCCAACGTTGACAAACGCCTTGTTGCAGATGTGACACTTGTGTGGCCGGATGTTGTCATGGTGACGGATGTGATTGGCCAGCTGACTGGACTGGACAAACCTGAAGTCGGAGAGAGGACATAAACGGCTCTATGTTATATCAATAGGATCATACTGTGTGTGTGTGTGTGTGTGTGTTTACCTTTTGCCACAGCGGTCGCAGACATAGGGCTTCTCTCCGGTGTGCTGGCGGACATGAGCGATGAGTGAACTGGCCTGGGTGAACCCCTTCCCACAGATCAGACACAGACACGGCTTCTCCCCTACAGGAGACACACACACACACTACAGTTACATTACAGTCTCTAACCAATGATGCACTGCACAGGCATTTCCTGTTATTATGGCACATGTTTATGTTACACACATGTTAAGGCTACACAGTACAAAGCATGAGGTAAATGTGAACCGTCATATAAATCAATTTCTAGGACTGTTACCTGTGTGTATGCGCTCGTGTCTCTGTAGCGCCCCGGGGTCGGAGAAAGCTCTCTGGCAGTGCATACAGATATAGGGCTTCTCCCCACTGTGAACACGCAGGTGTCTCTTCAAATTCCCTGGGAAACAAAACTACAGTTATATACCAATACGAAGACCAGAGACTAGTTATATATATATATATCTCTCAACACAGAAAGCGACCAGGGCCTGTGTTCATAAAGTGTGTAAAAGTAAGAAAGAGTGCTGATCTAGGATCAGGTCCTCCCATGCAAACGTATTCATTAGAATCAGTGTTGCCTTTTAGATCATAATTAATAAGATTACATGAACAGTGAGGTCCTGATCCTAGATCAGAACTCCTACTCTCTGAGACGCTTAATGACTACAAGCCCAGAAGTCCACCTCTCGTCTAGTCTGGTGTTACCTGAGGTGGTGAACTGTTTGCCACACTCTTTACACTTCAGAGGGCCGTCTGTGATGTGGATCTTCAGGTGAGCCTTTAGATTCCCAGTCTGTCCAAACAGAGGAATAGCCAGGTTAGAGTACAGTTAAACATTTCAATGCAAGGATAGAGAGAAACTATATACAGGGTTGTACAAAAACACTACAACATTATCAGTGTAGTTGTGTTTTAGTAGTGGTCCTAACCTGGTTGAACCGCTTGTCGCAGTGCGGACACCTATGGCCCTTGTCGGCATCATGGGTCTCCAGGTGGCGCATCTTGGCAGTGGGGTCGGAGAAGGCCCGGTCGCAGTAGTCGCAGTGGTACGGCTTCTCGCCGCTGTGCACCAGCATGTGGCGCTTCAGGTTGCCAGACGTGGTGAAGAGCTTGCCGCAGTCTCTGCAACTGTATCGGGCCTCGCCTGTGTGACGCTTCCGGTGCAAGTTGAGCAGGCTGATCTGCCGATAGCTCTTCCCACATGAGGAGCAGCAGTAAGGTTTCAGGGGGCTACGGAGAGAGAGACATAAGATATATTTAAGTAAGATATAGCTACTTATATTTACTCAGGTGTTGAGAGGTTTGAGAGGATGTTGATGTAACGAAACTCAGATTTTTATGACTGTCTTGAATTTAATTCAGTATCAATTTGATCATCGTTATTATCAGCAAGTTACAAGGGGATGTGTTGCACAAATCGCCTCGTTCATACAAAGTCTTGTTTTTAAACATTAAGAGAGGGTAGATCTCTTCAAGCAAATCTAAAATGAGAAAGTAAACCAATCGATCTGCAAAGAGAACATCAACAAGGCCCCAGAAATAGAACAAAGGGATTGGTTTGTCATTATGCCCATGAGAAAGACAGGTGATGAGCTTGATACGAACCTGTGTGTTTTCTCGTGAGCCTTGCAAGCAGCCGGGTCGGAGAAGGCCTTGTGGCAGTCACGGCAGCTGAAAGGTTTCTCTCCTGTGTGAATGCGAATGTGTCTCTTGAAGTTCCCCGTGTGGGTGAACTTCTTTCCACAGTCCTAGAAAATACATGGCACATAAGTTAGAAATGCGCAACCCCCAATTACATGAGTGTAAATGCAATATCCTCCATTTGATAGGACAATATACAAACAGTTTAAAACAATAAGTCCTCTAATAGGGAATAGATCATGAAAAAACTTTCAAGCCGATAATTTCCATGTTTATTCACAGTGTGCAAAGTAACCACACACATAAACAAGCACGCGGTTCTCACCTCACACTTGTGAGTCACAGAGCCGTAGGACCGTGACTCGGTGCGGTCGGTGACAGCACCCAACCGTAGCTGCTTCCTCTCCTCTCCGCTCTCTGTCCCCTGGCCGTCTTCTCCCTCATCTCCTTCATCCTCCTGCTCTTCTACTTCTTCTTCTTCACCACCTCCCTCCTCTTCCTCCTCCTCCAGCTCGCCCTCCTCCACCTCTTTTTTCTCTTCATTTACTGTCTTTGGTGCGCTACTCCCCTCATTGGAGTCATTATCTATGAATAGGAATTGCATTACCATCAGACACTGTGGCCCACTGCAGTCAAATATTTAGAAAATATAGCCTTCCATCTTCCCTTACTTGAAGTAGTCACTGATCCGATATGATTGGATAGGAGAAAGCAAGGTAGCTTTAACCTATCCAGTCATGGCAGATCTGTAATTACTCCTAGGAAGGTCAGTCAATCTGTTTGTTTACCCTGTGAGAGGTTGCGTCGAGGAGCTCTCCGTGTCCTTCTTCTCCTGGTGCTCATGTAAGACCTACAGGCTGCAGACTTGAATGGCAACTCTAAGTACAAAATAAATATTCATCAGCACAGCAATATCAAACATACAGATCATCAATGAAAAGTATGAAGACAAATTATTCACATACTGGGCGTGTAGTCCGCATCCGAGGGGTCATCCTGAAACTCAGGCACATCTTTGGCGGTGCTCTCCAACTCCTCACTTTCAGCTGCAGCTTTTCTCTGTGTGGCGTAGGTGGAGGTTTTGGGGGGTCTTCCTCTCCCCGGGGTCTGTTTGTCTGGGGTTTTTCTGGAAATCTGGCCATCGTCCAGGGTGGTCTCCTTCGGGTCCTCCTGAAAGCCCTTTGGCCCTTCATCCTCTGCTGAGGGGTTTGGGATTTCCTCATCATGTGACCTTGTCTCTGACGGCTCCTTCTCCGTGTTTTGCTCTCCTTCCTCAATCTTGTCTTTATGGTTTGGAAGAAATTATGGGTGAGAACAATATTAACCAGAAATAGTCAATTTCCTGAAGAAAATCAGTGTGCCTGCTTCAGCTGTCCCAAAAAAATGTACTGATAACATTAGTGGTCTTGTTAAAGCGAGCATGCTAATGACTATGTACTAATAACCGCTGTTTGTGAACTGATCTGTACTGTACTCACGGTCAATTAAGTATTGTGTTGTCTGGGATGTGGAGACTGCCAGAGACTGGTAGGCAGAACAGGCATTGACTATCTCCTGCATCTGCAGGAACGTGGCCACCGCCACCACATCCTCCACATTCTGAGGACTCAGACTCAGCTTGGCCGTGTACATGAACTCAAGGACTTGGCCCAGACCTGCAGAATACACAGGGATGGATCCATGAGCCCTGCTGTGACTGAGGCAGGCAACCTAAGCATGATGTTGAACATGGTCTTGGATATTAAGGTAAAGAAAATAATTCAGTGTTTTCCCTCCATATATTTTTGTCTTAGGTGGGGAATACCATAATTCATAATAGTGTTATCATTTTCGAACAAGGCTTTTAGGGGCAACAGCAGACATCCACTTATTGCAGAAATCCTAACTCATCAACCAGGGAAAGGCTTATGTACCTGCTGCGTTGCTAATATCCAGGTGCACCACATCCTTCTGGTCCAGGAAGAGGGTGCGGAAGTAGGCGCTGCAGGCAGCCAGCACAGCCTTGTGGGCCTTGAAGTCCTCCCCATCCACCACAAAGGTACAGTCACAAAGCAGGCCCAGCTGACGCTGGTGATTGAGCTGTTCCAAAACCTTGCCACTGTGCCAGGGAAAGTCCATCCTGGAGAGTGGGCGCCTTGGGAAGCCATTGACACAGTGGATTGGGTTACAGTTGTATTGATACTTAGTCAAGCAGGTGAGGCAACACATTACCACTGTCAAACTAACCTACATGTTTGGAACTTTAAACAAAAACATATCTGGAGAGGGGATTCATTATTACTATTTTATTGTGTGTTACTATTTTGTTTTTTTATTTGTTAATTTTCTTACTTTTTAACTGTATAGTTGGGAAAGGGTTTGTAAGTTAGTATTTCACGGTAAAGTCTACACTTGTTGTATTCGGCGCATGTGACAAATACAATTTGATTTGATTCTCACTTAAAATGTGACTAATAATTATGATATAATCACCCACGGTTGGTTTATTCCTCAGTGCATCTATCATATGTAATTTAATAATTTGACATTTCCTGACAACTAAATAATCGGGGCTCACAAGATATAGAGCCCACAGTGGAGGTTTCATAATACCCACAAAACCTAGCGGTCAAACAGGGAAACAGTTCCAATTGTATTTCCACCATTAATTTTTTCCCATAAGGGACTTCAGAAACACTTAAAATAGGGGCGTAGGCTTACCCTGGCATGATGTTTTGATAACTCTCTCGGACAAGGTGATTCTTATCAATATATTTGTCTCTATTTACTCTCAGATTCAAAAATGCTAATTAGCATTAAAGTAGACATCTCTAGCTGACGCCTTTGCTAACAGGTATTGTGTCAATTTAAAACTTGCACATGACCATTCACAGAATTGCCAATATATATATTTTTTGTGCCAATTTATTGATTACTAAATTTAGCTAACAGATAGTTAGTTAATCCAGAGATTCTTACCATTGCTTTGATTTGGTAGTCTCGTCCAGATCATCATGGCATTTTTAGTTTTTTTTATGATAGCCCTATTAGCAGATAATAAACATTTATTTTTGGGGTGGTGAATATATTGTATTGAAACAGCAGGGAGCAGGTCTCGAACCCTCGACCTTCTAGCCCGAGGTCCGGCACGCTATCGACTGTGCCGCAAAAGCATGCTCGTGCGGCAGAGACGATTTCCGCGCTTATAAACCCAGGGTCGTTACAATATTCATAAAAGACATCAAACCGTCACGCTTGGGTAAGCCTACAAAAATCACAGCTCTTATTTGAAATGTTTCTAAAAATCCACTATGGGGAAAATGAATGGTGGGAAAACGATTGGAACCATTTCCCTGTTTGACTGCTAGGTTTTATGGGTAATATGACTCATTCTGTGGTACTCTATGGTGTTGTTTTATTTAAACAATTATAGCAATGCAATATTAAACTTATCAAAATAAGCCAGGGTTGGCCTATATCGACAATTGACTGTTTAAAAGTCCTAGTTTAACCATCGATGCGACAGACTGTATACCAATGGTTCGCAAATCATTTGTAATTTAAGGAATTTCATGAATGTATTTTTTGACGATGCAGAAGATTGATTACGAATCCTATATCCTTCTACCCTCGCTATCCGGGATTAATTTAGCGTGTCTAGACATGCATGTTTTGGACAAACAAGATGGCGTTTGGCTATAGAGAGGCCTTTCTTTCTGCTAGTCCTTAGAGCCTCGTTCTGTACTTTAAGCATACGCCATCTTTCAAAAGGAGTGCATTAAAATTACCTCTCAAGAATCGCAGGTTTCTCCACTCCAAACGCTTGTTATGTTGTTGTTTCGTAATATTTTCTCACAATCCGTTGAATTTGTTCAATCGAGTTTTTCGGTGATCGATCTAGCCCCAAAGACTCGATTCACCGCCATCTTCCACTCTCTGATCGATTGATAGTGGCCGGGTGGATAGTTTACATGATGCGCATGCGCAGTTTTATTTCTGAGCGTGGAATGGTGTAAAAAAATGGCCACGTGATGGCGCACTAAACCTGGTCGTATTCAAGATGGTTCTCACAGTAAGAATTTCTTTCACTACCACGTTGTGCCTAAACTAGTATATGTTATTTTAATCCTCATAATGACATACTAAAAACAATGGACAGCTTAAGTGTAAATGTTTGAAAGGGGTAAGAAAATATAAATGTAGCTATGGCCATTCTTAGTGGTGTGCACTTTTTCTTTTTTCTGACACTGGCCTAGGTCTTCTGAGCCATGAATAGACAAACATGAAACATCAAACATTGATGCACACAAACGTTTATATTCTCTAAATGAAAAATCAATCAACTACTTTATTCACACAACTATTACAATGCACAATGGTAGCAGTATCTATAGAGTTCCGTAGAAGAAGTTACTTAGTTGATGGATGGATGTGTGTGTGCAGGCTCGTGGAAAGGGCTGGAGCAGAATAGGTGGAATGGTATCAAATACATCAAACACATGGTTTGATGCCATTCCATTCACGCAGCTCCAGCCATTATTATGAGCCATCCTCCCCCCAGCATTCTCAATTTTGTGTGTGTGTGTGTGGAGGGGATGTGTGTGTGTGTGGAGGGGATGTGTGTGTGTGTGTGGAGGGGATGTGCGTGTGTGTAGAGGTGATGTGTGTGGAGGTGGTGTGTGTGTGTGTGGAGGTGATGTGTGTATGTGTGAAGGTGATGTGTGTATGTGTGGAGGTGATGTGTGTGTGTGTGTGTGTGTGTGTGGAGGGGATGTGCGTGTGTGTAGAGGTGATGTGTGTGGAGGTGGTGTGTGTGTGTGGAGGTGATGTGTGTATGTGTGAAGGTGATGTGTGTATGTGTGGAGGTGATGTGTGTGTGTGTGTGTGTGTGTGTGGAGGTGATGTGTGTATGTGTGGAAGTGATGTGTAATAACTGGGAAAACACAAGAACAAATTAGGCTAACTGTTGTCAATCCAAGGCAGCTATTGGAGGATGTGGTATTTTGAGGAGGTGGTATGGCAGAAGAAAAAAACGTTCCAGCTTAAAGGGCAGAATGAACATATAATGATAAAGACATTAAATGAGAAAAACGGAATATAGCATTACAAAATACAGGCAGTGGGGGAACAGGGGTCATGGCTCATGGGAGAGTCCTGTCTGTCTTCTTAGATCTTGATCTCAGTGCGGAAGGTCTGTGTGAGCTCATGCTTGGATGGGTTTCTACGGGCCTTGACTGTTAGCGTTCCCTCGGTGCCCAATGATGATGTCACAGAGGTGGGGTCCACATCCTCAGGTAGCTGGCACTTGTGGGTGAAAGTGTTCATCACTGTGCCATCCGCTGCCAACTGTTGAAGTGAAGATAGACATGAGAAAATGACCAAGATATTTTTCATATCTCAAATATTTCTAAAATATTTTAGAAACAAAATTCTCAAAATCATAGAGAATTTAATTGTCACTAAAAAGAGATATGCCCACCTTTTCTGCATGTACTTCGATCTGGTTGTTGGAGGTGGTGACAATGACGTCCTCTGGAGAGAAGTCTTGGACATCCACTGTGAACTGGTAGCTGTCTCCCATTGTCTTGATCTTCCCTGCTGTCCCTGTCCGACCTGGAAACACAACCAAGACATATGGTAATGTGCTTACTGAGAGCTATCCATTCTTGACTGGTTGAGTGCAGTCCATTCTTGACTGGTTGAGTGCAGCCCAATCACTCTTATCCTTATATAATAACTAAGATGATCATTCTTACTTAATTAACCTTAGATGCACCTTAAAAACATTAATATGTAAAATAAATTCACACACAGTCCAAAGGTTTGGCCTGTTTACTGTCTATGCATTATTTTATTTTTTTGAAGTGTTGTGTTAGAATGTAAATTAGTTAACGTGTGTCCCCAAATTGGAAATGAGCATTACGCTGTGTGAGCTGCCTGGGTGCCTCTTACTTGTCTGCTTTGGCTACATGATCGCCAGTTTGACAGTGTGTGTGTATGCTGGTTGATATGCAACAGTCTGGCCCGTCCTCTCCTACACCTCATCCCAGTCATTCTCTGTGTGTGAGGTCACGGCGCTGGCAGTGTGTCCAACATCCCCCCTCCCATCCAGCCCTGTCTTCCCTCCATCGGCAGCCACCTCCTCCTTTTTCCGGAGGCACGGGCATACCAGTCACAGCACCAAAATACCCTGCTTTTCCCTACTGCTAATACCCACCAAACAACCCTCCCATTTGCCCTGTGAAGTCCTGTTGAGTAGCCTTAAAGAGAGTTCAGCAGTCAATCTACACACATGAATACACGTGTGTGTGGCACAGAGACACATCTAATACATCATGAATTATCCACAGACAAATTCATTCAGCAATGGAATTTGATACTATATGTATGGAATAAGTAGAATATTACAACCTAATATATCAATCATTATGTTATGCTGGTCCAAAATTGGGAATTCATGTAAAATCAACTCACTGGGAAATCCCAAGGCATCCGTTCCAGGACGCATGAAAGAGCCAAAGTCCTCTGCAAAGAGCCCCCTGCTCTTCTCCATGTATGGGTTGTTGGAGGATGAGGAGGAGGAAGAGGTCTGCTGGAAGCTGCGTTCCGATCTGTAGGCAGAGGAGTTGGTCACACTCATTGATGGCTATCTGCCTGAGAGGTGGGAAAAGGATCCGCTTTTTAAAGAGAGAAAGGGAAGATATCCTTGTTGTTCAGTCTTGGCCCAGTCCACGCAGTTTACATCAGAGGGAAAGTGGGCAGATCTTTGGGTAGTTCGTAAAATGCTTTCTTTACTTTCCCACTGTTTAAAAATGTGTGTCTGTGTCTATCTTTTGGATAAGTGTGTCGGTTAAGTGTGTGCACGAGCATAGCCAGTCAGTCACACATACAGGCTCTTATATATTTGGATCCAAGCTATGTTTTTTTTTGTGTGTGTGGTGGGGGTCACGTGTGCGTTTCTGAAGGATAACAGTGAGCTATATTTATCATGTGAGGGAGAGCGGGTCTGGGGTCGGAAAAGTTATGGGCGATGAGGGCTTGAGGTTAAGAGAGAGAGAGGGGGGCTCTGACAAAGAGAGAGAGAGACGGTGAGAGGAAGGCAAGAGAAGGGGATGAGTCAACAGTTGGCATTCCAGACACTCAATACCCCAAATAGTTATCTACTTCTTTCCTCTACTCTCTCTATCTGTTTTTTTTCTCTGTAAGCATCAGTTTCCCTTTCTTGTCATGACATTTGATCATATTGTGGATCAGTGGTTACATAACATGTACTCTTGGCCATAAAACTTCTGCTGCCTGCTATTCACCCACATATTGGTTACAATTGGTGTTATTATACTTATTTCAAGTAATTACTATTACAAAACTAGTGGTAACTGAACCAATTAGTACTTGGGGTTCATATCTAAATGAAGTAACTACTGCGTATCAGTTTCTAAATATGCTGTTTCTAATTAATTAATAAAGTGCAGCTAACCTTTGTATTCCTGTCCTTTGTTCTTAGTATGTAGGCTACACTGTTTGTTTTTTACTTCAGAGAAGAGGTGAGGTGGAAAGAATGCGCCTGAAAACAAAGCCTTTGGTGGAGGACTGATGATTGCACCAGGGATTAGGTGACATTGTTTGGGAGGGCACAGTAGCTATTAATATCTGTAGGGAATTCAGGACATCAATGGAACATTTTGAGTCTCTTTGAGCCACTCGTCAATGTTGATGATACTTTGCCCGAAAAAATCAACATTGTCCACTGAAATGGTTGTAAATAACAGTCTGCAATTAATTAACTAATTGACTTACTTTTCTCAGCTTCACTGCTCCTTAATCCACGAGGGGAAGCCCAAAATAATGGATGAATTAAGGGCAATAAAAGTTCAGCTCTGTATGGTCTCTTGCTCTGTCCTTTAAGGTCACGTAGAAGTGATTCCAATTATACAATTTACTGCACTGTGACACATCATATTCCATCCTATCAGTGTAAATGCTAAGTCCACTACTAATCGTCTAAATCCGGCTCAGCAACTCACCACCTCCCCACAGAGACTGACCATGTCTCCAGTCAAGAGACCTGTCTGAGTGGGCTTCTATTCTAGACAGATTAGTGATTTGGAGAGACAAGAGAGGGAGAGGGGAGTGGGGGGAAACAGGGAAAAAGATGAAGGGTGCTGGAGAGGGAGATATTTGGGAAGAGAAACTAACAAGAGAGACAGAAAGAGCAGTTTGCCAGAGAAGTGAGTGATTGAAAGAAAAAGAGAGAGAGAGAGAGACAGGGAGGAAGAGAGACAGGGAGAGAGAGAGAGACAGGGAGGGAGAGAGCGAAAGGGAGGGAGGGAGTGTTTTCGTTCTCAGCATGTGCTGTTCTGAGGCATTAAGAGAGGGAACGCACATTAAAAGTGAACCTTATACACACAGCCCAGTAACTCATGTGTCTCATCAGTGACATTGAGTCACTTCTGGAGAGGTCACTGACGCCATTAGCTATGACCAGCACAAGGCATGTGTTTTGGATAGTGGGAAATGTGCACAGCAGATAGACCCATAGACATTCTAACACACACACACACACACACACACACACACACACACACACACACACTAATATCATTCCTATTTTTGGGCATGTGGTTGTGTTTGTCTCAGCTGCCATGTATTATATAACACTCCCATTCTCACTCTCCCACTGTGTGTCTGACTGACTGACTGCCACTGGTCCCGGAAACAGATTAGAGCACTGAGTTCCAACCAAGATGATTTTGTATGGAAGTTACTAACTTGTAATATCATTTTTCACATTCACTTCATTGTGTTGTTTCCATGGAAACCAGTACGGAGTTGAGAAATCAGAATAGGGTGTCATTCACATACGTAGCTGTAAAATAATACTGAAGGTGGCTTAAAGTGCAACTGCACTTCCTGATTTGGCCTCATTTTAGATTTGGTTAATTAAGAAATGTACCATGGCATTATGATTGGATCACATGCAGCTGCACTTTAAATGGATGATTACTTGTGTTCTGCCAGCTGTGGGCAGGATTTATACAAACCCAACCTTCATTTAAACAAACCTTCAAAACTCTGTTTTGGATGAGACTGACTTTTCTTATTTACACGTTGTAGGCTGTTTTCTGAATGAGAAGTTGTTTTTTAGGAGCAGTTGCTCTTTAAGGGAAAGAGGAAGATACAAATTAACTTGTGTGTGGTTGCATATGCATCAGACCAATAATTACCTTCACCTTGAGTGGAGGTGGGTTAGGGAAAAAAATTGTCTGGGAGCCTGAATTAATTCCAGTCACAATTTCAAAGCGGACTACCAAAAACCAAACCTTTACACAAAGGCTCCCCTATTTCTCATGCACATTATTTCATATTGAAAGTGACTTGTGAGGTCTGAGGGGCTCACAAGTCAACACAGGGATGCTGGCCCATGTTGATTCCACTGCTTCCCACAGTTGTGTCAAGTTGGCTGGACGTCCTTTCGGTGGTGGACCATTCTTGATACACACAGGAAACTGTTGAGGGTGAAAAACCCAGCAGCATTGCAGTTTTTGACACACTCAACCCGATGCGCCTGGCACCTACTACCATACCCCGTTCAAAGGTACTTAAATATTTTGTCTTGCCCATTCACCCTCTGAATGGCACACATACACATCCATGTCTCAATTGTCTCAAGGCTTAATCCTTCTTTAACCTGTCTCCTCCCCTTCATCTACACTGATTGATGTGGATTTAACACAAGTCATTACACAATTACAGACAGACAACATGAAAAACTACAGGTAATCTAGTAAAAAAAACATAGAATTCACAAGAGTATAACAAAATCATAAAACAGCTAATTAAAAACATTGACAGGTCAGGGAATCAGCCTTAAAAAACCTTCATTAATTATTTAAAAACAAAAATGTAGGAAAGTTACTAACTTGTAATATCAGTTTTCATGTTCACTTCATTGTGGTGTTTCCATGGAGACCATTATAGAGTTGTTGAGAAATCAGAATGGGGTGTCATTTACATACGTACCGGTAGCTGTAAAATGACACTGACTGCTGAGTGTTCATTGAAAAAAAGTGAATGAAGGGGAAAAGGGTGACCGAAGGGGGCTTATGGGAAATAGGAAGAAAAATATTGTGTGTGTGTGTGTGTGTCACCTTGGGGGGGTCACCTTGAGCAGAGGTGAGAGAGAGAAAAGAGAAAGAGACATTGGCAGGTTGCTTGAATAAATTCCAGTAACAATTTCAAAGCAGGTGACCAGAAACCAAACCTTAACACGAAGGCTCTTATATTTCCCATGCACATTCTTTCATGTTGAAGGTGACATCTGAGGAGCTTTAAAGCAGCAGTCTTTTATATGCACAAACAAGACACATACAGAAGGTCAACTAAGGTGTTCTGTTTCTATCACCTCTCTCCAGACTCCAACTTTCTCCCATATAACTTCCTTGCTCTACTACTCACATTCTCACCAGTGGTAAAGTGAGGGTCATATTGGATGTAACACGTTCTATGCTATGAGACATCACAGTCATACTGTGAGATGACAGAAGGCATTATATTTCATAAGAAATGTTACCCATATTAGATGTTGCAAATAAGACTTTTTCCAAATACATAATATCCATTGGCCATATTGGTCTCTTTCACACACTGAGACACATTGAGATAGAACATATAAACCATTTTTTACATTTAGTTAGCGCTGTGAGGCTAGTTCTGTTTTCAACAATCTTTTAGAATAATAAAAGCATATGAAACTGAAGTTAATCAAGTACAAAAATTGCAAATAAAAACTCAGGAATACACACCCTGCAGCAATGGCAGGTGAAGGGCATTCCTCACATTGGTGGCATACCTAATGGCACTCTATTCCCTATATAGTGCAGTACTTTTGATCAGAGCACTATGGGCCCTGCTCAAAGTAGTGCACTATAAAGGGAATAGGGTGCCATTTGGGACGAGAACATTGAGTTCTTTCAAATTGTTAATATATTCCAAATGGGGCCTTCCACCCATGACCAGTATGGTAATTCATTAGAAGTGGTCTAATTTGTGAATAGAACACACCAATACCACACAGGCATCTTGAAGGCAAGTCCTCTGTATTTTCATTCAATTGATGTGACATACTTGATTTTGGTTATTCTTTTAGTTCACAGAACACTTGTGAATTAGGTAAATGCATTTTCTTTCAAATATATATTAGTACAGAAATGTTCAGGTGTTTAAAATTAAATGTCATGATAAAATGATAGTTACACAGTTTAACCATTGAAATACCCAAGCAACTATATAAAATAGAACATTCAGAACACCTTTGTGGAACTTGAACAACTCCACAAACAGCTTCAAGCAAATGGACTGCGTCCAACATATTGACTCAGCAAAAGTCAATGAAGGAGACAAAAAGGACGTAGAGCTACAAAATCAAAGGGACAAATTCATAGAGGGACAAAGACTCCTAATCCTCACCGATGAGCAGCCGTGGAAACCATGGAAACGGTCCCGCTCCTGGGTAAAAGGTCAGGCAAAAGGGATTATTACATTATTTTTTTTACCGCCGATCAATGCTAAATATAATGTTACAGTTTTTCTCAATTGCGTACAAGCAATTTTTGGATCTCTATTGAAACGTATCTATAGCAGAACAGCAAAGATCAAATCATTTTCTTGTCTTTGTAACTGCTTTGCATATCTCCTGTTTTTTTTTTACCTTTATTTAACTAGGCAGGGGCAGAACGACAGATTTTTACCTGGACAGCCAGGGGATTTGAACCAGCAACCTTTTGGTTACTGGCCCAATGCTCTAACCACTGGGCTACCTGCCGCCCCAAAAGCTCACCTTTTGCAAAATACAAATGTCATCAGTGAATACAAAATTCACTGTTAAGTGTTTAGTTCACAGAACATTAACGCATTGTTTTCATCAGAAGAGAAATGTGTGTAAATGTGTTCACTGTTTCCGACAATCAGTAAATACTACTTTAATAAATTCTAAATCACCCCATTTGAGTAGTGTCATACAATGTACAATATAGGGAAGATCTAGGCAATAGGGACTGTCTTATTTTTATGATTCTTCACAATATTGTGGACATGCCGAGATGCAGAGAAAGTTGGTTACTCCTAAGTAACTTGACCTACTCCTAAGTCATCATCTCCAAACATTGTCACCTTCCATTAAAGAGATTTGCTTTGCTGAGGCCTATAAATTCATATCGGTTGCGTTCCTCCATTGTATTCACCTGTCCTTGTTTCTTTAGTGGATTGTGTTTCTGTGCGCCAATGGAAAGTCTACAAAACTATTAGCAAACCAGCCTTTGTATTGAATACATGAAATTGGAATGTTATGATACCGATTAATAAATCCTGCACACAATGTGCTTCTTTTTTGTATATTTTTTATAAGTAATAATATTTTATTTGATGTGTATGAAATTGTTTGGTGAAATACGCATAAAATTAGAGTAATTGTCCATAATTCTGCAGCTTTGGATAGTTGTACTTCCAATTTTGATCATGTTGATTCACTGACTGCAAACTGTTTTTATTGATCTACTGGGATTTTTTTTAAACAAACTAACTTTCTGGTTTGTCTGCTTGGACTCTGGAGATGCTGTAAGTATGGTTGCATTAATCTTTTTGCAGGCAATTGTGTTCTTTTTGTTGAATGTATTTGCAGTTTTGACAGTATAATACAGTTTTGATTATTTATGATGTATTTATGTGTTGAGGCAAGTATATTTTGAAACACATTTACTGTTTTGCAAAAGACCACAGAGTTCTATGTCTTGTGGGCTCAGTTTTGAAAATCGATATTGTTCCAAAAAATGCTTGTACGGGATTAAGAAATATTGTAAGTGCCTACTTCAAGGGTAATCTGCTCTTATTTCATGTATTGTCAGTGTGTTCTATTACCATTTAGTCTGTGGTAAGTCTGCTAAGTTAACACATGTTGCTCTTTGTCTAGACTTTCTTGTGAGGGTCAGATGTGTCATGGGTTCCCTGATGGGTATGGAGTGGTACTGTTTCGCTGCTCTCGGGATTCTGACCGCCTTCCTTAGTTTTCTCATGGACCTGAGTGTGGCAAAGCTGCTTCGAGGTTAGAAACACACACACATATGCACAAACATTCAGTATAGAGTATGTAGCTGGGTGAGTGATGTCTCTCTCTCTCTCCACATCTCTCTCTCTCTCTCGCTCTCTCCACATCTCTCTCTCTCTCCACATCTCTCTCTCTCTCTCTCTCTCTCTCTCTCTCCCTCTCTCTCTCTCATATTGTAGCTCACCAGTGGTTGTATAGTCAGTTGGAGGGCCACTGTCTCCTGCAGTTCCTGTGCTGGACCCTGTACCCAGTCTCACTCTCTGCTCTATCCACATCTTTCTCTCAAAGCATCTGTCCATTCTCAGCAGGTAGGAGTTTAATAATTTGTCCCGCCCTGACAATGTAACAAAGTCCAAACATGGTGTTTTTATCCAAGTTACATAAACGTTAACTGACAGGAAAATAAAACAATTAGGGTATTTTCCAAATCCACAGAATGACATTTAGAGCTATGTAGCCAACAGAAAAAGTCTAACATGATCTTATCAATTAACCTACTATGAAATAATTTGTGAACCTATGAAACAATACGTCTGGCAGGCAGAAAAAGTCAAACATCATTGAATTGATGAATCGACCCTGAAATAATTAGTGGCATTGTCCTAGTCAGTATTTCTCTGTTTCTACATTCAGTGCAAGGGATTGACAAGCTATTGGTCATCTCCTATAGGCTATTTGAGGACTGCTTAGATTCAAACTAACACTTGAGAATTTGACTGTCATCATTTGTTTGGTATAACTTTTTGCTACCATGTCCTAACCCATGTAGAAAACTGTGAAATATCATTGTGCAACAGGCTTTAAAAGAATAATTATATTGCATTTTTGTATAAAATCCCAGTAATGTGCAGAGTAAAAAATAGTTGGTTGGAAAAAATGATACCACACAGGTCCACTGAGGTTAAAGGTCTAAGCCCCTGGTTGGCTCCTGTCTTTGGCTTTCCGCCTTCAGGTTCTGGGGTTCCAGAGGTGAGGACCATACTGTCTGGTGTGGACATGCCACATTACCTGTCCCTCACCAACCTATTTGCCAAATACGTGGGTCTCATCTGCACACTGGCAGCCGGCAGCACTGTCTTCCTGGGAAAAGTGGTATGATACTCCTCTTTTTTCTTATTTTTTACTTTCTCTCTCTCTCTCGCTCTCCTCTCATGCACACAGACACAAATTCTGTTTTTTCCCGATCTATTAATTTCCTGGGTTTTTCTATGTTTATTTCCCCGTTCCAACTTAAAGGGTCCATTTGTGCATCTCTCCACCATGGTGGGAGCCTATCTGAACCAACTCTGCACTGTTCTCCGTGGTGTGAAGGAGGTAATACTGTGTTACAGAAGAAAAAAAATCCACAAAGGGGCAATATGTTGTGTACTCATGTCCTCTTCTCCATGTTTTTTCTATAGGAGAGAACTGAAGGAGCGATGCTGGTCGTGGCTGCTGCTGTTGGAGTAGCCAGCTGCTTCGGGGCCCCTATCAGTGGTGTGTATAGAAGCCACATCACCATACAGTATCTAGAATAGAGTATTAGAATTCCAGTATATTTTATTTAAATGTATCACCTCACTTCATCTGTCTCTCTCTGAGGTGTGAAATTGACATGTACATCTCTCCTCTCGATCCTTTCCCATCGCGCTTTCCCCTCTCTCTCGTCCTCCTTCTTTTTCTGTTCTGCCTCCCCCACACCCTCTCCCCTGTATCTCTCTCCCTCCTCTCTCCTAGGTGTGTTGTTTAGTGTGGAGGTGATGAGCTCTCACTTCGCCCTAAAAGATTACTGCCCATGCTTCTTTGCGGCGGCCTGCGGAGCGCTCACCTTCCATCTGCTCTCCATGTGGAGCGGCGAGCAAGGTGAGGTGACCAATATAATTAAATATAATACATGTTTGGAATGTATCCCTGACCAAGATGGCTTCCGTTATCACCACACCTTAGAGCTTTAGGCAGATTGGTTGCTTCGTCATCTCCAATATTTATTGAAAACATAAATAAAATTGCACAATGAGCACTTTTTGTTTCTCAAATACATCGTTACGGTTTTGGTTAGCTAGCTAGAGATTTTTTTTCCATATTAGCATAGACGTGACATCAGTCAAAACACCTCAAACCAAGACATCAAGACCAACTGAAGCAAGTTACTTACGATTCCCCACATGGCAGTTTCTTGTCATCAATATCTGGCATCCAGAATCACAACAACACACAGCCTTCTGCTCCACTGAAGCTTGCTTGCCATTTTCGTGGCGTTCTCAGCTAGCCCGTCTATGAGGGTCAAAGCCTAATGTAATTGTTTTAGTACTGAATCGAGATGCATTATATAGTGATTTGATTACGAAAGGCCAAGAGAGAGTTGTGTGCAGTAGTATAGAGTGATAGGGTAGAAGACTGTGTTCTATGCCTCCTCCAGAGACTCTTCGGGCCTTGTTTCAAACCAGCTTCTCAGAAGACCTGCCGTTCTACCCACTGGAGATTCTGGTCTTTGCAATATTGGGGTAAGTCTGTTTTGTCACTATGTTGGTGAATCTTCTATAGTGGGGTAATATTTGATATGCGTATATATCCTGTATACCTCACACGAGACCCATAATACGACTATAAAGTTAATATGACAAAGTATAATAAATAAATTATCTGACTCCATAAAATGATTTAGTGATATACAACCAATACTCTTAAAGAGTTACAGGAATAGACTATCAAGAAGGGAATATGAATTGTCTATATCAAAGGCAGATGTTTAATATCATTGTAAAATTAATGAAATCACATACAAGGCATAACGCTCAAGTTACTAAGCATTAACAAGCATTACAAAGCATTATTCTAGGCATGACCGGAGAGTGAGAGAGAGAAGTCATAGTCGGAAAGGCCATGTCACCAGAGTCCATGGGGTGGAGAGAGAAAGAGAGAGAGTGTATCTCACCAGCACAGGTCAGGAACAAAGAAAGAGAGGGAGACAATGAAGCTTAGAACGTGTTATAAGCATCTGACTTGTTAAGTGAGTCAACTTCCATCAGTCCTACATGATTGAAAGACAACAAAACCTCTGCATCACAGAAATGGGGGAAAATGGGGGTTGGAGAGATATTCCTAAGCATTCCTAAGACAACACAAAGGAAACCTTGCATACAGTTAATGAGTCACTTTGGGGCTGTGCCGCCCTACATGTTCTATATTTATAGTTCATCTACAGTGTTCAAAATTGTTAAAATTGTTATTCATGTAATCGTTGCATCAGAGTAAGTGATGTTGTTCAGCTTTCATTAGATTGCAAATGTTAAACTTTGTCTTACCATCATACATGTTACCATCATACCTATGAGCTTTTCTCCACCATACCTTTTCTCTGGGTAGACTCTTACATTTCACTCTTTCCCTTCTCTCAATGACTTCCAACTGCCCATTGCTGCCTGTGCTATGGCTATATAAATGCATACAGTACCAGTCAAAGGACACACCTACTCATGCAAGTGTTTTTCTTTATTTTTTACTATTTTCTACATTGTGTAATAATAGTGAAGATATCAAAACTATGAAATAACACATATGGAATCATGTAGTAACCAAAAAAGTGTTAAACAAATCTAAATATATTTTAGATTTTAGATTCTTCAAAGTAGCCACCACGCCTTGCTGACAGGTTTGCCCAATCTTAGCATTCTCTCAACCAGCTTAATCTGGAATGCTTTTCCAACAGTTCTTGAAGGAGTTCCCACATATGCTGAGCTGTTGTTGGCTGCTTTTCCTTCACTCTGCGGTCCAACTCATCCCAAACCATCTCAATTTGGTTGAGGCCCGGGTGATTGTGGAGGCCAGGTCATCTGGCACTCCATCACTCTCCTTCTTGGTCAAATAGCCCTTACACAGCCTGGAGGTGTGTTGGATCATTGTCCTGTTGAAAAACAAATTATAGTCCCACTAAGTGCAAACCAGATGGGATGGCGTGTTGCTGCAGAATGCTGTGGTAACCATGCTGGTTAAGTGTGCTGTTAGAGCCGATTTGAACATATTTGTATAAAAGACTGAACATACCGAGCTCCATGTACATTTGTGTAAATATATTAAATATTAATGTATATGATGAAATATTAGGTACGTACCTTTATGATTTATATTTACCTGATTGAGATATATTCATTTGTTGTTAGTGTAACTCAGTTTTTGCCCCTCCCTTGCCCATTCATTGTACTGTGTGTTCGGATAAAGGCAGGAAGTTGGGCCTTCGGGTGAAGGAGTCCTTGCTAGACGCGGGAGCGGTATAGTTTTCTGACCATACAGACAGGTCATAATATGGATTTTCCATATCAAGTATTCTATGCTTTAAGTTGATTGGAGAATCATTTATTTGTTAGATATAAGAAGAATAAACATTTTTGTTGCACCATATCCCTGGATGTCATTGAATTTTTGGCCGTTTGGAAACCTTGAGTGTGGACTGTATGCGTACCAAACAACCCCGCTTCAGGCTTGGGCAGTGGCTATGGCAAAGAGGAAAGGAAGCCACTACATGTGCCTTGAATTCTAAATAAATAACTGACAGTGTCACCAGCAAAGCACCCCCACACATCACACCTCCTCCATACTTTACGGTAAATTCCATATATGCAGAAATCATCTGTTCACCTAGCCTACCAAAAATCTAAAATCTGGACTCATCAGACCAAAGGACAGATTTTCCCCCGTCTAATGTCCCATTGCTCGTGTTTCTTGGCCCAAACAAGTCTCTTCTTCTTATTGGTGTCCCTTAGTAGTGGGTTTTTTTCAGCAATTCGACCATGAAGGCCTGATTCACGCAGTCGCCTCTGAGCAGTCGATGTTACTTGAACTCTGTGAAGCATTTATTTGGGCTGCAATTTCTGAGGCTGGTAACTCTAATGAACTTATCCTCTGCAGCAGAGGTAACTCTGGGTTTTCCTTTCCTGTGGTGGTCCTCATGAGAGCCAGTTTCATCATAGCGTTGGATGGTTTTTGCAACTGCACCTGAAGAAACTTTCTGCATTGACTGACCTTCTGTCACGACTTCCGCCGAAGTTGGTCCCTCTCCTTGTTCGGGCGGAGTTCGTTGGTCGACGTCACCGGTTTTCTAGCCGCCACCGATCCACTTTTCATTTTCCATTTGTTTTGTCTTCATTGTACGCACCTGGTTTCCATTCCCATAATTATATGTTCCTTATTTAACCCTCTGGTTCCCCCATGGTTTTGTGCGTGTTTGTTCGTTGTAAGTTGGTCTGTATTTGTGAGCTTGATAATTTTCCTTCTTAGAGTATTTGTTTTTTTGAGTAAAGTGAATTACTCATCTCTGTGTCCTGCGCCTGACTCCGCCTTACCTGCTACACCTAGACACCTTACAGAAACACGCACCTGAAAATGGAGTCAGCAGGTGCACAAAGCCCTCCTTTGTTAGTAGAGGAGCACATCCAGCAGCACGCGTTGCCATGTTGCATAGTCTCGGCACAGCCATGGATCGCGTGCTGCAAACAATGGAGTGATGGGAGAGAGGAGGTTGTCCAGCGCCCCCATCATCATCACAACAACTTACACCGCTGTCCACCCCTCCTTAACCTGGTCCCAGTGGGATTTGGCTCACGCTTCCGAGGGAATATGATGGGTCGGCTGCCGGGTGCCAGGTGTTCCTACTCCAGCTGGAGCTCTACCTGACGACTGTCCACCCGGCTCCTTCGGGATGCGAGAAAGTGTCCGCCCTCGTATCCTGTCTTTCCGGGAAGGCTCTGTAGTGGGCCCAAGCCGTATGGGGAGAGGACGACGCGACATTGGACCACTATGAGGATTTCGCCGCTTCCGGGCGGTTTTCGACCATCCGCCTGAGGGTAGAGCGGTGGGGGGAACGCTTGTTTCACCTAAGGCAGGGGACGAGGAGCGCACAGGACTTTGCTTTGGACTTCCGAACCCTGGCCGCCGGCGTGGGAGGGAATGACAGGGCCCTGATGAAACATTACCGGTGCAGTCTGCGCGAGGACGTTCGTCGGGAGCTGGCCTGCAGGGTCACCACCCTTACATTCGACCAGCTGGTGGACTTGTTCATCCGGCTGGATAACCTGCTGGCCACCCGGGGACATCCATATCGGGGTCCGCCAGTTCCATCCCCCAGCACCTCCGACACCCATGGAGCTAGGAGGTGCTGCTCTTAGGGTGACTGGAGGTGGGGCCATTCCCTGCACTATCTGTGGCCGTAGAGGGCACACTGCTGGTCGGTGCTGGGGGGGTTCCTCAGGGAGTCGAGGCACCAGACTCACCCGGAGCCCCCTGTTGCTCACCTGTTTGTGTTTATAGAATTTCCTATAGTTTTCCCCGCATTCCCAGCATAAGGTGCTAGTAGATTCAGGCGCAGCTGGGAACTTTATTGATCATTCATTTGCCCATAGTTTAGGGATCCCCATTGTTTCTGTTGATATGCCCTTCCCTGTGCACACCTTAGATAGTCGACCATTAGGGTCAGGGCTGATTAGGCAGGCCACCGCCTCCACTATGCATGGTTACGCAGGAGGGTCATGAGAAGAGAATCAGTCTCTTCCTTATTGATTCTACTGCGTTTCCCGTGGTGCTGAGCCTACCCTATTTTGTGGCAACAGAGCTCTCAAGGGATGGTCATGAAGGTGCTCGGGGAGGTGTGTAGGTGTTTCCATCGGTGCGACTACGGTGGAGAGTCCAGACCAGATCTCCATCGTGCACATCCCCTCAGAATATGCCGATTTGGCTCTCCGATTTGACTCTACCACCCCATCGACGGGGGGTTGTGCGATAAATCTCCTGGTAGACACACACCTCTGTCACAGGAGGAGACGGCGGCTATGGAAACATATGTCTCCGAATCTCTGGGGCAGGGATACATTCAGCCATCCACTTCACCTGCCTCCGAGTTTATCTTTTGTGAAGAAGAAGGATGGAGGTCTGCGCCCGTGTATCGGCTATCAAGGTATCAATCAGATCACTGTGAGGTACAGCTACCCGCTGCCTCTCATAGCCAGTGCGATCGAGTCAATGCACGGGGCGCGCTTCTTCACAAAATTGGATCTCAGGAGCACTTACAATCTGGTGCGTATCCGGGAGGGCGACGAGTGGAAGACGGCATTTAGTACCACCTCTGGGCACTATGAGTACCTCATCATGCCTTACGGGTTGATGAATGCTCCATCAGTTTTCCAGGCATTTGTAGACAAGATTTTCCGGGACCTGCACGGGCAGGGTGTAGTGGTGTATATCGACGACATTCTGATGTACTCCGCTACACGCGCCGAGCATGTGTCCCTGGTGCGCAAGGTGCTTGGTCGCCTGTTGGAGCATGACCTGTTCGTCAAGGCTGAGAAATGTCTGTTCTTCCAACAGATTATCTCCTTCCTAGGGTACCGCATTTCCACGTCAGGGGTGGAGATGGAAAGTGACGGCATTTCAGCCGTGCGTAATTGGCCGACTCCAACCACGGTAAAGGAGGTGCAGCGGTTCTTAGGGTTTGCCAACTACTACCGGAAGTTTATCCGGGGCTTTGGTCAGGTAGCGGCTCCCATTACCTCACTGCTGAATGGGGGACCGGTGTGACTGCAGTGGTCAGCTGAGGCGGACATGGCTTTTGGTCACCTGAGGGCTCTGTTTACCTCGGCTCCCGTGTTGGCTCATCCGGATCCCTCCTTGGCATTCATAGTGGAGGTGGACGCGTTCGAGGCTGGGATAGTAGCTGTGCTGTCTCAGCGCTCGGGTACGCCACCAAAGCTCTGCCCCTGTGCCTTCTTTTAGAAGAAGCTCAGCTCGGCGGAGCGAAACTATGATGTGGGGGACCGGGAGCTGTTGGCTGTCGTAAAGGCTCTGAAGGTGTGGAGGCATTGGCTTGAGGGGGCTAAACACCCTTTTCTCATCTGTACTGACGACCGCAATCTGGAGTACATCCGGACGGCGAGGAGACTGAACCCTCGCCAGGCAAGGTGGGCCATGTTTTTCACCCGTTTTGTTTTCACCCTATCCTACAGACCAGGTTCCCAAAACTCTAAGGCAGACGCACTGTCCCGGGTGTGTGACACAGAGGAGCGGCCCATGGATCCCACTCCCATAATTACGGCTTCTTGCCTGGTGGCACCGGTGGTGTGGGAGCTGGACGCGGACATCGAGCGGACGTTACATACAGAGCAATACTCATCGGCAGTTACATACACTCCCACCCAGTGTCCAGCTGGGCATCTGTACGTTCCGTCTGCTGTCCGCGACCGTTTGATCTATTGGGCCCACATGTCACCCTCCTCTGGTCATCCTGGCATCGGTCAGCCACTGCCCTATCTTAGTGGGAAGTACTGGTGGTCCACCTTGGCTAAGAACGTGAGGGTTTATGTTTCCTCCTGCTCAGTGTGCGCCCAGTGCAAGGCACCTAGACACCTGCCCAGAGGGAAATTACAACTCCTACCCATTCTACAACGGCCGTGGTCACACCTGTCGGTGGATTTCTTGACGAATCTTCCCCCTTCACAGGGAAACACCACGATCCTGGTCGTTGTGGATCGGTTTTCTAAGTCCTGCCGTCTCCTTCCTTCCTCACCGCAGTGAGGCCCCGGTGTTCGCACCTGGTCTGGCTCTCGACCCAAAACCTGCCCCTCCGCCTGCCCTGCCGGAAACTGGGTCCGCGGTTTGTGGGGCCATTTAAAGTCCTGAGGAGACTGAACGAGGTTAGTTACAGGTTACAGCTCCCCCTGATTACCATATTAACCCCTCGTTCCATGTGTCTCTCTTCAGGCCGGTGGTGGCTGGTCCATTCCAGGAATCTGAGGTGCGGGAGGTTCCTCCGCTCCCTCTGGACATTCGAGCCATCATGGACTCAAGGCGTCGGGCGAGAGTCCTTCAGTACCTCGTGGAGTGGGAGGGGTACGGTCCAGAGGAGAGATGTTGGGTGCCGGTGGAGGACATCCTGGACCCTTCATTGGTGCGAGAGTTTCACCATCTCCACCCGGATCGCACTGCGCCTCGTCCTCCGGGTCGTCCCCGAGGCCCGTGTCGGCGCGCTGCTGTAGCCACGCGTCAAGGGGGGGGGGGGGGGGGTACTGTCATGACTACTGTCTCCTTGTTCGGGCGGCGTTCGGTGGTCGACGTCACCGGTTTTCTAGCCGCCACGATCCACTTTTAATTTTCCATTTGTTTTGTCTTCATTGTACACACCCGGTTTCCATTCCCATAATTATATGTTCCTTATTTAACCCTCTGGTTCCCCCATGGTTTTGTGCGTGTTTGTTCAGTTGTAAATTGGTCTGTATTTGTGAGCTTGATTATTTTCCTTCTTGGAATATTTGTTGTTTTGAGTAAAGTTACGTGAATTACTCATCTCTGTGTCCTGCGCCTGACTCCTCCTTACCTGCTACACCTAGACGCCTTACACCTTCATGTCTTAAAGTATGGACTGTATTTGCTCTTTGCTTATTTGAGCTGTTCTTGCCATAATATGGACTTGGTATTTTACCAAATAGGGCTTTCTTCTGTGTACCAGCCCTACCTTGTCACAACACAACTGATTGGCTCAAACTTATTAAGAAGGAAAGAAATTCCACAAATACATTTTTTACCAATGCACACCTGTTAATTAAAGTGCATTCCAGGTGACTACCTCAGGAAGCTGGTTGAGAGAATGCCAACAGTGTGCAAAGCTGTCATCAAGGCAAAGCGTGGCTACTTTGAAGAATCTCAAATAGAAACACTATTTTGGTTACTACATAATTCCATATGTGTTATTTCATAGTTTTGATGTCTTCACTATTATTCTACAATGTAGAAAATAGTAAAAAATAAAGACAAACCCTTGAATGAGTAAGTGTGTCCAAACTTTTGACTGGTACTGTATGCTCCTGCAGCTCTAACTGTGTATTTCTTTATCTCCCCAATCAGGCTTCTGTGCGGAGCAGTTAGCTGTGTCTACCTATTCTGTCACCGTTGGATACTGCTGTTCATAAAGACAAACAAAATCCTAATCAAAGTCTTGTCGACTGAGTGAGCAACCTGTGTTTAGAAACACTCCATTGTATATTTTTCTGTGAATCAGCCATTTTATATTACACAAAAACATATGATAAGTTGGATGTTGATCTAACTGTTGATCCATTCCATGAAATAATAAGATGCTGTTTGGATGTCTCTCTCTCTCTCTAGGAAGGCCCTATACTCCGCTATGGTGGTGTTCCTTCTGGCATCTGTGACGTTCCCTCTTTCTGCTGGTCAATATATGGCTTCCAAGGTGAGAAGGATTTTTATGAGACAACATTGACAAGACATGACATTGAAAGTATTGTCGCAGGATTGTTATTTTGAATGGATAAGTTGGAAGGCTCCAGCTTCTTCTTCTTCTTTGGTGAACCCTGCTGAAGGAAGGTGCTTTGTTTTTCTACCACAGCTCACCATTAAGCAGCTCCTCTCTTCCCTCCTGGACAGCAGGCAGTGGACCTCTCAATCCCACAATGCCTCTGTGGTTTTGCAACCAAACTTGTGTCCCTGGTCAGAGTGGATTCCTTCAGGGAATCCGTACCTCACTTTGGGATTCTTCCTATTCATGAAGGTACATGGGAGGAAAATAATAATGGATAGAATTGAAAGAGTAATCTATATATGAATAATGTGAAAACATTTGTAAAACCTTTATCTCGAATTCACAAGAGATGCTGTTAACGAAAGCAGAAGTGCAAATATATCAGCCCCAAGCTCCGCCAGGGGGCACAATTATTCCTTTAGTAATTTTCTCCTCTGGCGTCCCAACTTGATCTGCCACATAAAACATTATCTTAAGGGTCTGCATATTTTTCACAGGTTTTTTAGGGCTGTTCGGAATTAAAGATAGTTTAGGGGGAAACTGGCACCTTTGCAGCCTGAATGGAGTATGTTTCATGTGGCTGTTTGTCGCGAGGGTATCACGTCTGGGCAGATCCAGTTGGAACGCCATAGGAGAAAACGACACAAACCATAATTGCACCCTCTGGCGGACCTTGGAGTTGGCACTATACATTAATTTGACCGTTGTGCACTACTCTGGCTTTGTACATGGACTGTATATCAGTACATCTGTGTGAAAAAGCTTTTATGTGGGGAAAAAATTGTGGAAAAGCTCATTTAAATGGTTCAATTGTGGAAAGCTAATTTAAATAGTTACATTTCAGCTGATTCTCAAGGCAATTTTCACACTCATACAGATTCCTATTCATATCACAATAATTACAGTCATTCTGACAGTTAAATGCAATTCTTGAATATTTGAGCAGAATGTTTGACTTCCACTGTCTTTCACTGTTTCTGTTGTGGAGCTGTGGATGTTGGTGTTGGCTTGCACCTTACCCCTGCCAGCCGGATACTTTATGCCTGTCTTTATCTATGGTAAGTGAGAGGGGTTAAATCAGCCTGGTCCCAGATATGTTTGTGCTCTTTTGCTAATGACAACTCCATTGCTGTCATTGTCAAGCCATGTCACTGTCAAGCCATAGTTAAAGCCATGTTATGATAGCACAAACAGACTGGCACTTAGGCTAGGGGAGAATAACCAAATCATGTGGCCAAACATGTGACCAAACTGCCGATGAGTATCGCCACCCAATACTAAGTAATGTGTGTTCATTTACATTTTTGATGTTAACAATTGTCCCTGTATTTGTTGCTGTTGGTCAGGTGCTGCTATAGGACGTTTATTCGGGGAAGGATTGGCATTTGTGTCCCTAAATGGTGTCTATTTAGGCCAGGACAGGAATCCAATCAACCCTGGAGGCTATGCACTGGCTGGTAAACTAAGTGTATACAGACATGTCATTTGAAATTGATAAATATAAACAATGGTATCTTTATTTACATGGTTAGCAGCTGGAAACAGAATGATGAACTAATCATTTCAGAAGGGAAATTCTGTTTGTTCTCTTTTGCCAACTCCTACATGCATCTGTTGTAACTCCAAACATGTTTGCCATGACAATTCCATAAGGATTTGGCCAGAGAGGACAAACAGACTAGGAAGCTCCAGCTTTAACCTTTTATATAGCCTTGTAAATATTGTATAGGGCTACCAAGTTCTAATTTGTTTGATCTAAATTAAGAATTTGGGGTGTTCAGCATACCTATCAAATAGAGATAGGAACATGGATGACATAAGGTTCCATCCTTTAAAGCATGGGCAATGAGCTATACTGTATTGTCCATGCTGTATCATCTAAGGTGCAGCAGCATTCTCAGGAGCGGTCACACACACGCTGTCCCCTGCTCTCCTGACTCTGGAGCTGACCGGCCAGTCCACTCACGCCGCACCCATTCTCCTCGCCACACTGGTGGCCAATGCCCTGGCACGCTCTGGGCAGCGGCCATCCTTCTACGATGCCCTCTCCATCAGCAAGAAGCTCCCGCACTTACCCTCCCTGCTCAAGGTCTGCCCAAGGTGAGTCACACAGGACACATTACCCAGCTAGCACAGAACATTATCATAACATTCCCTAAAGATTTTATTTTGGTTATTCAAAGATGACATCTTTTTTAACACAACTTTCTGTCAACAAAATGTTTTAGCTCAGTAGCAACATGAAGCACTGAAGAAAGTGTATGCGAAAACCAAAGATTTTATCAAAGAGACACGTTTTCAAACCGCTCAAACATTTTACAGCCACCCACACATATTAATGGCTCCTCCTTAAATGATTGGACTACAGCTGCATTTCATAAGTGAATCAAAGTAAATACCCCAGTTATTGACATGAGAGATCTTGTGTTTCCCCCAGGCTCTTCTCTGTCCCAATAGGGAAGGTCCTGGATCCTGGAGGTCCAGTGCTGGAGAGGACAGCTGGGCCAACGGAGATTCAGCAGGTTCTCAACACCTGCAGCCAGACACAAATCCCTGTGGTTGACACACTGGGTGAGTGTACCCACTTCAAAACCTAGTAGAGATAATTAGCATAGCGGCAAGCCCCTGTCCACCTGATGGTGATAGAACAGCGGTTTGCCGCATGGGGGGTTCTGATGGCAAAACGACAGCTTGTTTACTGGGACAGACTTACAACATTTAAACCTAGTTTGAAGGTTTTTTGTCCAACATATGGTCGGGGTCCCTGTGACATTATTCCACAATAGTTAATGGCAACCCAACTCTCACTTATACGTCAACTGGCAGTCGCCATGTTGCTATGGGCATGAGATAGAAATGATGAACTATGTAAAAACTTTTACTGTCTCAGTTTGATATGACAGTGCTGTGATAGGAGATGGGGAATTAAGAAATAAGTGAGAAAAGGTCCATCAGGTCAGGTGAGATGTATGACAGCAATTAAATAAGTTGGAGGCATTTGTATGTATTCATTTGAAAGAGTATTGTGTTTCTCATAACTACACAATACTGCAGTTAATAGTAGTTTTGGAATTGTTAGCTAGATTACTTGTTGGTTATTACTGCATTGTCGGAACTAGAAGCACAAGCATTTCGCTATACTCGCATTAACATCTGCTAACCATGTGTATGTGACAAATACAATTTGATTTGATTTGATTTTAATAACACTGCAGTACTAATTGTGTTCGTCCCTGTCCTATGCTTCGCTCTTGGTTCGCTCTTGGTTTGAAGACTCAAGGATTCTGCTGGGATCAATTAACAGATCGGACCTGCAGACATTTCTATGCCACAACCACAATAAGGTCAGTGGATTGATTCAACCAGGAAACGAAGGAATGCTATGTGAGTCTATCACTCTTATTAGGTGTTTTGACATTGACAAGATGTCACATTCTGTTTTTAAACATGACGTACCATTACTTTATTTATCAGGTATTGAAGAAACAGTTGGTGGATATGTGTTCTATTCGGCCTGTTTCTGTCCAGCTCTCTCCTGATACCACTGTCCAGGAGGTGAGGAGTTTGAGGAGACACTCACTTGTCAGGGACACATCTGTGTAGGTGTATGGTGTCAATATAAGGCCAGCCTCCGTCTCAGCTGGACGTGTGTCAGTTTCATGTCAGTGAATTCTTCTCTCTCACTTGTGTCAGGCTCATGGCGTCCTCAGTGTGCTGTGTGGCGAGAGCTTGTTTGTGACTGAAAGGGGGAGGCTATCTGGTGTTGTCACATGGCCAGAGGTGACGAGTGCTTCCCGACATGCACCCACGCATGCACACACACATATAGACATTACCACGCCTACTACTAGCCTAGACAGCTACACATTATATGAGACATACAGTACCAAAGTTTGGACATACCTACTCATCCAAGGGTTTTTCTTTATTTTACTATTTTCTACATTGTAGAATAATAGTGAAGACATCAAAACGATGAAAAAACACATGGAATCTTGTAGTAACCAAAAAAGTGTTAAACAAATCAAAATATATTTAACATTTTAGATTCTTCAAGTAGCCATCCTTTGCCTTGCTTGACAGCTTTCCACACTCTTGGCATTCTCTCAACCAGCTTCACCTGGAATGCTTTTCCAACAGTCTTGAAGGAGTTCCCACAACATGCTGAGAATTTGTTGACTGCTTTTCCTTCACTCTGCGGTCCAACTCATCCCAAACCATCTTAATTTGTTTGAGGTCTGAGGATTGTGGAGGCCAGGTCATCCGATGCAGCACTCCATCACTCTCCTTCTTGGTCAAATAGCACCTACACAGCCTGGAGGTGTGTTGGGTCATTGTCCTTTTGAAGGCCTGATTCATGCAGTCTCCTCTGAATAGTTGATGTTGAGATGTGTCTGTTACTTGAACTCTTTGAAGCATTTATTTGGGCTGCAATTTCTGAGGCTGGTAACTCTAATGAACGTATCCTCTGCAGCAGAGGTAACTCTGGGACTTCCGAGGATACCGGGGAGCCGGGTACAGTGGCGATGCGCTTGTCGTCGATACCTGGAGGTAGTCTTGAGAAGGGCCGACCAGGATCTCTTCCAGGTACGACGACAGTGGTGGACAAACATCTGGGCCGAAGGTATGCCCGACCTCTTCCTCCTGCTCAGGAAAGAGTGGGGACTGATACCACAGGGAACACTCAGAGGGTGATAGACCCGTGGCAGAGCAAGGAAGGGTGTTGCGGGTGTATTCAACACACACTAGCTGCTGGCTCCAGGTGGTGAGGTTGGCGGAGACCAGGCAGCGCAGAGTCGTCTCCAGGTCTTGGTTGGCTCGCTCTGACTGGCCGTTGGACTGGGGATGGAACCCGGAGGACAAGCTGGCTGACGACCCAATGAGTGTGCAGAACACCTTCCAGAACCAGGACGAGAACTGAGGACCCCGGTCGGAGACCACGTACACTGGCAGTCCATGGATCCGAGAGACGTGCTGCACCATGATCTGTGACGTCTCTTTGGCAAAGGGTAGCTTTGGGAGAGGAATGAAGTGGATGGCTTAGGAAAACTGATCCACTACAATCAGGATGGCGGTGTAGACATCAGACGGGGGGAGACCTGTGACAAAGTCCAGGGATATGTGAGACCAGGGACCGTGAGGGACAGGCAGAGGTTGAAGGAGACCAGACGGAGCTTGCCGAGGAGTCTTGTTCTGTGCACAGATCGTGCATGCGGCGACGAACGAGAAGACATCAGGAATCATGGTAGGCCACTAAAAGCGCTGTCACACAAAGGCCAGTGTCCACCTGGAGCCTGGGTGGCAGGCAAGACTTGAGGAGTGGGCCCACTCCAGGACCGAGGAGCGGACTTCGTTATGAACAAACCTCCGGTTATCTGGGTCCCCACTGGGGTTCAGTCGCGAATGCTGCACCTCACAACCTGCTTCCCTATTCCCCAGCTGAGTGCCGTCGCCAGGCATGAGGTGAGAAGGATGGTCTCGGGTTCTGGGGTTGAAGCCGGGAGCTTGCCTGTAATTGAGGCGCTTGGCGGTGCAGAGATATTCCAGGTTCTTGTGGTCGGTCCACACAATGAACGGATGTTCCGCCGACTCCAGCCAGTGCCTCCACTCCTCCAACACAAGAAGGAGAAGAAGGCGCAGGGATGTAACTTAAGGTCCAGGGCATGACGCTGGGACAGGACAGCCCCCACTCCAATATCCGAAGCATCGGCCTCCACCCCGAATTGGCCGAACGGGTCAGGATAAACCCAGATGGGAGCTGTGGTGAAGGTGAACGCCCGGTCAGCAGCTGGGGACCACGTGAACGGAACCTTGGGAGAGGTGAGGGCAGACAGGGAGGAGGCCTGCATAAAGCGGCGATAAAAGTTGACAAACCCCAGGAAACAATGCAGCTGCACACTGGATGTAGCCTGGGTCCAATCCACCACCGCTCTCACTTTTCCAGGATCCATCTGTACACTCCCTGCAGCTATGATGTAACCCAGAAAGGGGATGGGAGAGGGATGGAATTCACATTTCTCTGCTTTTACAAAAAGCTGGTTCCCCAGGAGGCGTTGGAGAACCTGTCGGACGTGGAGCACGTGTTCTTGGGCGGAGCTGGAGAAGACAAGGATGTCATTGAGGTAGACAAAGATGAACCGATTCAACATGCCGTAGAGAATGTCATTAACCAGAGCCTGGAACAGAGCAGGGGCCAAATGGCATGACCAAATACTCGTAGTAACCGCTTGTCGTGTCGAAGGCAGTCTTCCACTCGTCCCCTTCCTGTATCTGCACCAGGTGTTAGGCGTTCTGTAGGTCCAGCTTGGAGAACACGGTGGCCCCCTGGAGCAGCTCAAAGGCCGAGGAGATGAGGGGTAGCGGTTCTTCACTGTGATGTTGTTGAGACCCTGGTAGTCAATGCACGGGCACAGGGGATTGTCCTTCTTCTCCACAAGAAGAACCCTGCGCCGGCAAGGGAGGCAGAAGGACGGATGACCGCTGCAGCTAGGGAGTCCTTAATGTAGGTCTCCGTCGCCTGGGTCTCTGGACCCGACAGAAAGTACAGTTGTCCCTGGGGCGGAGTGGTTTCTGGGAGAAGGTCAATCCCGCAGTCATATAGTCGGTGTGGCGGAAGCGAAGTGTCCCGGGCCTTACTGAACACCTCCAGGAGGTCCTGGTACTCCACGGTAATGGCAAAAAGGTCTGGGGCAACTTCCGAGCCACCAGGAAGACGTTCCGGGGCAGGCTGCGCTGACTTCAGGCAATGGGTATGGCAGAATGGGCTCCAGCCCATGATGGCACCAGCAGACCAGCTCTCATCGGCCCCAGAGATTTCGGCTGGTTCCCCCACAGCAAAATGGCATGAAAAGGGGTGCGAGTAAGGGGAGAGGAAAAGTTATCCGTATTGCCCGCCAGAGTACTCACTCCTACAGGTGAGCCTGGTCTTTTAGTGGACAGGTGGAGACAAAATGACCAGTAGTCCCGCAATACAGGCAACTCTTAGTGTGAAGACTGTATAGCCATTCAGCTGGAGACAGCCTAGCTCTGCCTAGTTGCATAGGCTCGGGAAGAGGTGAATTGGCAGTCTTCGGAGACTCTCAGGGGAACTCGGGCAAGGTGGAATCCTTGGACGGGCGAGTGAAATCAAATCTCCTCTCCTCCCTTCGTTCCCGTAATCGCCAATCAATTTGAATGGTCAAGGCGATGAGCTAGTCGAGATCCGTCGGTAGATCCCGGGCTGCATGCTCGTCCTTTACCTCCTCCAATACATGTGAAACAGCGCTTCCGGGTTCCAGGCACTCTCAGCTGCCAACGTGCCGAAATTCACTGCATAGTCTGTCACACTGCGGGAGTCTTGCCGGAGTAACTTCCGGGCAGCCTCTGTCCCGGACAATGGAGCATTGAACTCCTCTTGCCTGCCGTAGACCACGCAAGAGCCCTTCCGGACATCAGCGTGTTGAGGTACGCTATCTTAGAGTGGTCTGAGGGGAAGGAGGAGGGCAGCAGCTTGATGATGAGGGAACACTGAGCGAGAAATGCCCGACAGGTGCCCAACTCTCCATCAAAGTGTTCCGGGGGAGGTAAGCGGGGTTCCTGGGAAACCGGGGTGACCAGGTAGGCGGCACAGCCAGGTTACTGAGGGGCTGGGAGGTTACCGTCATGGTACGTTGCCTAACAGACAACTCGCAGAATTGCTCCAGCAATGTGTTCAACACTTGGTCAATGCGTTCAGCCAAGGTCTGGAACCCTTCCATAAGACCACGAAGCAACTGACTGACCTTCATGTCTTAAAGTAATGATGGACTGTCGTTACTCTTTGCTTATTTGAGCTGTTCTTGCCATAATATGGACTTGGTATTTTACCAAATAGGGCTATCTTCTGTGTACCCACCCCTACCTTCTCACAACACAACTGATTGTCTCAAACGCATTAAGGAAAGAAATTCCACAAATGAACTTTTAACAAGGCCCACCTGTTAATTGAAATTCCAGGTGACTACCTGACTACTAGCTTGTTGAGAGAATGCCAAGTGTGCAAAGCTGTCATCAAGGCAAAGTGTGGCTACATTGAAGAATGTAAAATATATTTCATCGTTTTGATGTCTTCACTATTATTCTACAATGTAGAAAATAGTTTTTTTTTTAAATATCAAAAACCCTTGAATGAGTAGGTGTGTCCAAACATTTGACTGGTACTGTATGTTTTTTCCATACACAGCCATACTAATACATATACAGTACATCTCCATCAGCTCTCATTCTTGTTTTCTCTCCCTCTCTCTCTCTCTCTCTCTCTCTCTCTCACTCTCTCTCTATCTCTTGTTCTATCTTTCTCACAGATGAAGAGAATGATGGCAGATTTGGCTGATGACCTCTAAGCTATTATTTACTCCCAACAAGGACCTATCCCTAACTACGCCGAATAATATTGATTCTCATAATGCTAATAATGATACTTTGTCTTAATTTTGTAATGATAAGCTTTTTGCTAATCACCAATGTTATGTTCTGCTGGAGGAGATGTAACTCCCTTGCAGTTTTGGACTATCTTGTTTACTGACCCAGAGATATCTCTAAGGACACTGTGATATTCAAAGTAATTACACGTCGTGCTCAAGAACATCCCTTAGCCTTAGTGTGTTATTTATCAGGATATTGCATGTGCTCTTATGCCTTATTGTGAGTTAGAGCAACTTCAACCAATAGTGGATTCTGTGATGCCGCAAACAACTTCTCTTCTGCTTCAGGCCATTATTTACTTATCCGTTGCTCCCAGCAATTTTCTCCCTTCAATTCAGTCCTTTTTCACTTTGAGCAGAAGGACCCATTGTTGTTGTACAGGTCTGATTTAGGGCTAGATTCTATGAGATCCACGGTAGCCGACACACACATAGTGGTTGTTTTGGCGGTGTCGCAAGTGAAACTGTGTTAGAGCTATCACATCCACAAGCGGCTTCCGGCATTATACCTAAAGCGGACATTGCCATTGGCTAAATGGAGTCGCATTAAGAGAAATCCCATGCAGCCTTGTTTACCTGTTCGAAATGTATGTAAATGTATGTTCAAAATTAGATGTAATCTACACCTCAATTAGGCTGATAGGAATCCTCATTATTTTGTTTAATGATTTTCAATTTGATATATAGCCTACACTTTCTCGTTCTGAACTTCTAACGCGAGTGGGACTGGTCTGGCTTAGTGACAATGACCCCACAAGCAGCTGCTCAGCGATTTGACAGCTCTAACATAGTTACACCTCTGCCATCTCCGCAATTGGACTTTGTAGGGCTGCAACAGGGGAACAAAAGCACAGACCCAATGTGTACTACAGCATTGTGTAAATGTCTATTGAAAGAACAAGGGGCGAGATAACGGTAATATTCTAGTCTCCCTTTATCTCCCTGTCTCTCTCTCTTTCTCTCTCACTCTCTCTTTTCCTTGGATCCTTCCTTCTGCTCCCTCTTCCCTTTCTCCCTAGCAGACAAGTGTGAATAATGTCTAATCATAGATGGGGACTCAGATAATTGGGTACACACATTATGTCTGCCACCCTACTCTCTCCCGCTCTCCTGTCTCATAGAGCTATAGGAAGACCCTGAGTGGAGACATTCTGGAGTGTAACGCTAATTCAAGCTTGACATTTCATTGTGGCAATTTTTCTGATTATCTATCTTTTCAGTCCATTTAATTGAAATTGGATTCAATCAAAAACTGCAATGTGAATGAGCAACTCCACCATACGTGTCACATAATTGAACGTATTATGGTACAATGAACACAATATATACACAAAGAAGAATAGTTATTCTTGACTGATGTATTTTCCTATGTACAATTCCATGGTTCACATGATTTGACAATTTACAATGTTGTACATTCAAAAAAGTTTCTCAAAGGCTACAGGTGGTTCTGCGTACACCGCATCTGTGTCTTAAACCTGTACATTTCAACAGAAAATAAATGTCTCACTCAGATATGTCTACGTCCCAATTCCTTGCGGTGGGATTATTCCTCTCCTTTCTGAGAACTGTTCCTCATTTTGTGTTTTAGATTACATGAATTTTGATCAGTCACCGGTCCAAAATTAGTGCTTCTGCTTCATCTCCATTTTTAAAGGTGGGGATGGAAGTGTCCCCCAAACAGTGTCTTCTCTTCTGTTCTGCTAGTTGTAAAAAACCTCATCCTCATATAGGGAGCTGCTGTCTACGTGTTGAACGGTGGTGGCCTCTGAAGCTCCAGTCCTCCCGTCCTCTGGGGGGCGCCGCTCACTGTCTGGCTGAGAGGGGGGAGATATGGGGGAAACAGAAAAGACGGGGTGTGGAGGCCCCAGGTAGCCAGCATCGTAGCTGTTGTTGTCCTTTGTGTGGATACTGTACAGCTGCTGTGGGAGCCCAACGCTGCCAACGTCTAACAGAAAGTTAGACACGAAGTGGCTGTCTGGGGGACAGGAAGTTGACAATACAGAAATTATCATTCAGGGGGTTTTACATGAGAGAACATGACAACATGGGCTAAAATAGTTAGTGAAACAAAGAAGTGGAAAGATGGGTTAGAAATTATATTTAACTAAATACAAGAAGCCTCCACATTTGACAAGGATTATTTTGATGTGGAACTGGTCAGTGAATGGTCAGTACCTTGCAGAGGGTCTAAGCTGGAGGATAGCTGTTCTGGACCTTCGTACATCGACCAGACATTCATGGCCGTTTCAGCCAAGGCAAATTGCTCTGCTACTCCTGAGAAACCAAGGGACATATGGGTAAGAAGACCGCCCGCTGGCTTACCGGCTCCATCCCTCATCAATGCAGGGCGCAACATTCACTGGGGACGGGGGTAAAACTGTCCCCCCAGTTTTATCATTGGAATGTGATAGGAAAACAAAGCTACGGTGTGCTTTAGGACCATGCGGACGCCTCTGAGTGGTCAGATAGCCTGTTTGGAGTGTTCATCCGACAGGATAAAAAAAACAATCTATATATGCCCCCTCCACTTCTAAAACCAAAGTTGTGCCCCTGCATCAGTGACAAAGTGAACCAGGAACAAGAGACACTGGTCTACCTCTGGTTTTAAATTTTACGTTTACATTTCAGTCATTTAGCAGGCGCTCTTATCCAGAGCGACATACCGTTAGTGTATTCATCTTAAAAGGATCGGGCCCTTTTTTTACACTTTCGCCTAAAATGAAATACCCAAATCTAACCGCCTGTAGCTCAGGACCTGAAGCAAGGATATGAATATTCTTGATACCATTTGAAAGGAAACACTTTGAAGTTTGTGAAAATGTGAAATTAATGTAGGAGAATATAACACATTAGATCTGGTAAAAGATAATACAAAGAAAAAAACATGTGTTTTATTGCTTTTCTTTGCTCCATCATCTTTGAAATGCAAGAGAAAGGCCAAAATGTAATATTCCAAGTTATGCGCAATTCAGATTCTGGCCACTAGATGGTAGCAGTGTATGTGCAAAGTTTTAGACCGATTCAATGAACCATTGCATTTCTGTTCAAAATAATGTATCAAGACTGCCCAAATGTGCCTAATTGGTTTATTACTACATTTCCAAGTTCATAACTGTGCACTCTCCTCAAACAATTGCATGGTATTATTGCACTGTAATAGATACTGTAAATTGGACAGTGCAATTAGATTAACCAGAATTTAAGCTTTCTGCCCATATCAGGTATGTCTATGTCCTGGGAAATGTTCTTGTTACTTACAACCTCATGCTAATCACATTAGCCTACGTTAGCGCAACCGTCCAGCGGTTGGCACCGATCCTGTAGAGTTAAGATAGCTAGGTGGGACAACCACTTATTTCAGTCATAATAAGTACATTTTTCCTCAATATAGTAGCTATCATCAAAGTGAGTGCTATTAGGAAAAAATGTAAATTGGGATTATTTAAGATACTCATTGAAGAGCTAGGGTTTCAAATGTTTTTGGAAGATGGGCAGAGATTATTTTCTCTTCTCTGGAGAGAGGGTAGAAAGAGAAGGATTAAGAAGGGAGGAAAAGGTGTAAAAGAGTTCCCTGAGGTTAGAGGCAGAAGCTTGAAATGTAAGGGTTGTGTTCCCTATATAGTGCACTTCTTTTGACCAGGGTAGTATATAGGCAGTATGGTGCCATTTGGGGCATACTCAAGCTAACCTGCGGCGAAGCGGGCCTCCTTGATCTCGTCGGTCAGGTGGGAATAGAGCTGCTCATCTTCCTGCAAGTCGCCGCCTCTTTCACACCCGCCCCCCCACCCATTCCACTCTATAAGGTGTGCAACACGCCCCTGGGCCATGGCCGTGGGCTTGGTGATGTGCTCCTTGATCATCACCACCAGTCCTGAGCGAGAGAGAGAGGTGAAAGGGTATTTGGGAAAAAAGGAGGGAGAGAACCAGGGAAGGGAATGGTGGAAATTACATAAGTAGGAAAGGTGGAAAGGCTTGATGGGACGGAAAAGAGGGAGAGGAAAGATGTAAAAATGGAAAGGGCATTTAGGGGAGAATGGGAGAGCATTTCAAGAAGAGTAATAGATGAAGGTGAAATGAAGACAGAAGCCATGGAGACTGTAAATGTTTTTCACAGCACAAGACTGAAGCTACTACATTAAGGTTACAAAGGGAGGGGATGTTACCAGTAACCTAAATATGATACAATACGTCTTCAAATTCTTCCTGACCCTGGTGATCTTACAAAACCTATTTATTGAATTCTCATCAGTTGAGAGAGCCTTTTGACAAAGCAATTTTCTGCCTTTTCTCAAAGAAGGCAGTCTTCATTAGAGGGAAAATCTATGAACCTTTCAGCAGTTACAGTAGCCCCTCAGCACTCTATTTATTGAATATATTAATATATTATGATTATAAAAGATTAAAGGGGGCTCTCTCTGGAGAAAAAGTTCAGAAAGCCAGAACACATTAGTCACAATGATTACCTTCCAGCTGGAGATTCTGAAGAGGTGAAGCAAAAATAAACAGATGGAAGGGTAAAGGAGTTTAGAACAAAGGGAGAAGAGACTAGGGAAGCAGAGAGCGAGTGTGTCTGTGAGTGTGTATGTGAGTGTGTGCGTGTGCATGCATAGAGATAGAGATATGACACATGGGGCGAGTGAAATTACATTAGCAATCTCCCAGAGAGACTGGCTGGCCGTCTCAAATGAACGATTCATAATGAAAACTAAACAGAGCTTGAGAACAGCATAAACAGAAGTCAATCTAAGCATGTCTCACCCATCAGGGAGGAAGTGGCCAACTCCCCAATGTCATAACTACTGCTGCTCTTCTTCTCTGACTTATTGCCGTTAGATGGAGCGTGGCCGCCCTGCACACACACAATACACCAGGGCAACTTTAGGCACTCACACAAATGCATAAGGTACACACACTCATACTAGAATATACATACATATAGAAATACACAAATGCACTCAAATATACTTACAGGTGTAGGATCTTAATTTGACCAGTTTCTCACAGCAGGAAAATAATCCTGCAGCAACAGGAAATGTGAATTATAGTGTGGGTTATAATTAATTTACATTTTTGTAGGGGTGAATACATTTTTTGTTAGGGCAAATCAAGTTTGACATTTTAAAGTGGAAATTACAACTTTTGTAAACCTTGAATACACTATAAGTTTGCATTTCCTGCTATGCAGGACATTTCCTGCAACAACAGGGTGGTCAAATTAAGATCCTACATCTGTGCACTCAAATAGACACAGACACCGACAAGGACAGACACATGCGTGCACACACACAAACACACACAGGCATGCACGCACACACAGGCATACATACAAGTACACCACAGGAGGTTGGTAGCACCTCAATTGGGGAGGATAGGCTCGTGGTAATGGCTGGAGCGGTATGGGTGGAATGGTATCAAATACGTCAAACATATGGTTTGATGCCATTCCATTTGCTCCGTTCCAGCCATTATTGTGAGCCGTCCACCCCTCAGCAGCCTCCACTGAAGTACACACACAAACACACGCGCACATGCACACAGACACCCAAGCTACACAGTTCCCAGAGGAAGAGGTGATAATGAGGAAAACAAGTGACAGTTAAAGCTCTTAATCTGCACTGCCGCTAACACGTAAAAGTGAGAAAGATCCAATTAAATTGTTGCAACAAAAACTCAACTAAAATATAAAATGAGGAATAGACACATCAATACTCATGGATATTCAATGACTAGACAAGACTAGACATTGGACAGACACTGGGGCTTTGACTAGAGTGAATTCTGAATGCTTTTTTAAAAGCAATATTGGGACGTTTTCTATGGTGATATTCTATGTTAGACTTGAACAATCTTTCAACTTTCAGTAGTTAAATAATGGCAATCAGAAAATAGTCTGGGAATAACAATGTTGTTTCGTTAAACAGTGTTGTGAGAACAGACCTTGACAGGCTGGGATTGCAGCACCTCCATGGGATGCTGGGGAGCACTCTGGAGATCTGTAGGGAATCAAACACACTGGTGTTATGTGTTTGTGTGCGTGCGTGCGTGCGTCAAAGGAGGTTGGTGGCACCTTACTTGGGTAGGACGGTCTTATGTTAATGGCTGGATGAGTGGATTGGTATCCAATGCATTAAACACGGTTTCCATGTGTTTGATGCCATTCCGTTTGCTCCGTTCCAGCCATTATTATGAGCCGTCCTCCCCTCAGCAGTTATCTGTGACATGTGTGCATGTAGAGTACCTGTGAAGAGGATGAGGTAGCCACGCTGAATCTACATGCAGTCATTTAGCTATAGCCACTTGGCACAATGTTCATCTTTAACATGGTCCCTCTGTGTTGGTTAATTGATGTTGATGAGATCTACAAGGGACATGAATTAATACGGTCCAAGTTTTCTCTGGGGTCTGTGTAATCAGATGAGGTACACACACGCACACACGCGCGCACGCGCACGCACGCGCACACACACACACACACACACACACACACACACACACACACACACACACACACACACACACACACACACACACACACACACACACACACACACACACACACACATTGGGGGTCCCCCAGGAGTTGTTGTCAAGACAATTGGCTGTTGCTATGGAACATGGGAGCAGCAGAAGGAGAGTGATCCCAATCAATTTACTTCAGTCACGAACACACACACACACACAAACACAAACACACACAAACACGCATAAACAAATCGCTCCCAGCTGGATCAAAGATTTACAAATCTATCCCGCATCCATCCATACAGGCAGATGGGCTCTATCACACTCCATAAGGAGCTGTTTACACTTTGAAACCAATAGCAAGTCTGTTGTCCTTGTGGGGTCAAATTGCATCCCACACTAGTAATGGAAAGTGAAAAGTGTCTGTGGGCAATTGGGGAGGGCAGCCGGTAGCCTAGCGGTTAGAGTATTGGGTCAGGTCACTGGTTTGAATCCCCGAGCCGACTAGGTCAAAAATCTTTCGATGTTCCCTTGAGCAAGGCACTTAACCCTAATTTGCTCCATGGGTGACGTGCTACTATGACTCATCCTGTATAACAACATGTTCCACTCCACCTATCCGGTGTATGAGACAATAAAACATTTTGGACAGTAGATCACAGGAGGTTGGCAGCACCTTAATTGGGGAGAACGGGCTTGTGGTAATGGCTGGAGTGGTATCAGTGGAACGGTATCAAATACATATAACACATAGTTTCCATGTGTTTGATGCCATTCCATTTGTTCCAATCCAGGCATTATTATGAGCCTTCCTCCCCTCAGCAGCCTCCACTGCTGTAGATGTCCCCTCAAGATGCCCCCTAGAGTACACAAACACACGCATGCACACGCACACATACAGATGCAAACACACACACATACTGCAAAAAAGACACACAGTCGATAATGACAACCAACCCCCATATTCCATGTGACAATCACCCCTCCCGAATTAAGATGCTAGTTACTACATGGCTTGACCTAGATTTAGGTTTTGCATATGTTCATGGATACTACCATAATTCAAACCTTTACAAAGAAAACACCAAAAATGTAGTTTACTTTCACCTATGAAAAACACAAATTCCAATTACCTCAAAGAATTGACTAGGTGGATGAATTATTTTAAAGAATGTACACATTTTAACCATGAAAATATTACACAGTAATTAGCACTGTGGCGATCAACCCGTAAGACAACCCCAGTCTCCCATATATTTTTCTTGAACATTACTTGGAATTTCTGTTTTGCAGTCTTCTGTGAGGGTCTTGTATCTGTGCTTACAGTTGTATGTTGTATTACCGAAGCGGGACTCTTTAACATACCTAAACAATTGGAGGCCTCTTACACTTCAGCGTCGTGATGCAAAATGCTTAGCACATAGAATAAAAAAGGTATTGTCGGATATTAATCATCCTAATCAGACAGGTTTTTTACATGGACGATACATTGGAGGTAATACAAGACAAGTACCTGAAACAATAGAACACAATGAAAAATTGAGAAGGCCTTTGATAAAGCAAAAAACATGACTGGAGTTTATATATACAGTGGGGCAAAAAAGTATTTAGTCAGCCACCAATTGTGCAAGTTCTCCCACTTAAAAAGATGAGAGAGGCCTGTCATTTTCATCATACCTATGATGAAAATGACAGGCCTCTCTCATCTTTTTAAGTGGGAGAACTTGCACAATTGGTGGCTGACTAAATACTTTTCTGCCCCACTGTATATACCAATTGTGCAAGTTCTCCCACTTAAAAAGATGAGAGAGGCCTGTCATTTTCATCATAGGTACACTTCAACTATGACAGAAAAAATGAGAAAAGAAATCCAGAAAATCACATTGTAGGATTTTTAATGAATTTATTTGAAAATTATGGTGGAAAATAAGTATTTGGTCACCTACAAGCAAGCAAGATTTCTGGCTCTCACAGACCTGTAACTTCTTCTTTAAGAGGCTCCTCTGTCCTCCACTCGTTACCTGTATTAATGGCACCTGTTTGAACTTGTTATCAGTATAAAAGACACCTGTCCACAACCTCAAACAGTCACACTCCAAACTCCACAATGGCCAAGACCAAAGAGCTGTCAAAGGACACCAGAAACAAAATTGTAGACATATACATACATATACACACATATATATATATATATATATAGTGGGAAGATCAAGTATTTGATACACTGCCGATTTTGCAGGTTTTTCTACTTACAAAGCATGTAGAGGTCTGTCATTTTTATCATAGGTACACTTCAACTGTCAACTAAAACAAAAATCCAGAAAATCACATTGTATGATTTTTAAAGTAATACATTAGCATTTTATTGCATGACATAAGTAGTTGATACATCAGAAAAGCAGAACTTAATATTTGGTACAGAAACCTTTGTTTGCAATTACAGAGATCATACGTTTCCTGTAATTCTTGACCAGGTTTGCACACATTGCAGTAGGGATTTTGGCCCACTCCTCCATACAGACCTTCTCCAGATCCTTCAGGTTTCGGGGCTGTCGCTGGGCAATACGGACTTTCAGCTCCCTCCAAAGATTTTCTATTGGCTTCAGGTCTGGAGACTGGCTAGGCCACTCCAGGACCTTGAGATGCTTCTTACGGAGCCACTTAGTTGCAATGGCTGTGTGTTTCGGGTCGTTGTCATGCTGGAAGACCCAGCCACGACCCATCCCTCACCTTCCTCATGATCATTGATGCCCCATGAGGTGAGATCTTGCATGGAGCCCCAGACCAAGGGTGATTGACCATCATCTTGAACTTCTTCCATTTTCTAATAATTGCGCCAACAGTTGTTGCCTTCTCACCAAGCTGCTTGCCTATTGTCCAGTAGCCAATCCCAGCCGTGTGCAGGTCTACAATTTTATCCCTGATGTCCTTACACAGCTCTCTGGTCTTGGCCATTGTGGAGAGGTTGGCGTCTGTTTGATTGAGTGTGTGGACAGGTGTCTTTTATACAGGTAACGAGTTCAAACAGGTGCAGTTAATACAGGTAATGAGTGGAGAACAGGCCTTATTAAAGAAAAACTAACAGGTCTGTGAGAGCCGGAATTCTTACTGGTTAGTAGGTGATCAAATACTTATGTCATGCAATAAAATGCAAATTAATTACTTAAAAATCATACAATGTGATTTTCTGGATTTTTGTTTTAGATTCCGTCTCTCACAGTTGAAGTGTACCTATGATAAAAATTACAGACCTCTACATGCTTTGTAAGTAGGAAAACCTGCAAAATCGGCAGTGTATCAAATACTTGTTCTCCCCACTGTATATATACACATACACATATATATATATATACATACAGTTGAAGTCAGAAGTTTACATACACCTTAACCAAATACATTTAAATTCAGTTTTTCACCATTCCTGACATTTAATCCTAGTAAAATGTCCTGTTTTAGGTCAGTTAGGATCACCACTTTATTTTAAGAATGTGACATGTCCTAATAATAGTAGAGAGAATGATTTATTTAAACGTGTATTTATTTCTTTCATCACATTCCCAGTGGGTCAGAAGTTTACATACACTCAATTAGTATTTGGTAGCATTGCCTTTAAATTGTTTAACTTAGGTCGAACGTTTCTGGTAGCCTTCCACAAGCTTCCCACAATGAGTTGCGGGAACTTTGGAGGAATGCTCCTGGCAGAGCTGGTGTAACTGAGTCAGGTTTGTAGGCCTCCTTGCTCACACATGCTTTTTCAGTTCTGCCCACACATTTTCTATGGGATTGAGGTCAGGGCTTTGTGATGGCCACTCCAATACCTTGACTTTGTTGTCCTTAAGCCATTTTGCCATAACATTGGAAGTATGGTTGGGGTCATTGTCCATTTGGAAGACCCATTTGCAATCAAGCTTTAACTTCCTGACTGTCTTGAGATGTTGCTTTAATATATCCACATATTTTTCCTACCTCATGATGCCATCTATTTTGTGAAGTGCACCAGTCCCTCCTGCAGCAAAGCTCCCCCACAACATGAGGCGTTTGGAAATTGCTCCCAAGGATGAACCAGACTTGTGGAGGTCTACAATTTTTATTCTGTCTTGGCTGATTTCTTTTGATTTTCCCATGATGTCAAGCAAAGAGGAACGGAGTTTGAAGGTAGGCCTTGAAATACATCCACAGGTACACCTCCAATTGACTCAAATTATGTCAATTAGCCTATCAGAAGCTTCCAAAGCCATGACATAATTTTTGTGAATTTCCCAAGCAGTAAAGGAAAGTATTCAGACCCCTTGACTTTTTACACATTTTGTTACGTTACAGCCTTATTCTAAACTAGATTACATAGATTTCCCCTTCATCCGTCTACACACAATACCCCATAACGACAAAGCAAAAACAGGTTTTTAGATTTTTTTGCTCATACATTTAAAAAAAACAGAAATATCACATTTAAATAAGTATTCAGACCCTTGTATGACACTACAAGCTTGGCACACCTGTATTTTGTTTGTTTCTCCCATTCTTCTCTGCAGATCCTCACAAGCTCTGTCAGGTTGGATGGGGAGCGTTGCTGCACAGCTATTTTCAGGTCTCTCCAGAAATTTTCGATTGGGTTCATGTCCGGACTCTGGCTGGGCCACTCGAGGACATTCAGAGACTTATCCTGAAGCCACTACTGAAGCTCTGTGCTTAGGGTCATTGTCCTGTTGGAAGGTGAACCTTCACCCCAGTCTGAGGTCCTGAGAGCTCTGGAGCAGGTTTTCATCAAGTATCTCTATGTACTTTGCTCTGTTCATCTTTGCCTCGATCCTGACTAGTCTCCCAGTCCCTGCTGCTGAAAAACATTGCCACAGCGTGATGCTGCCACCACCAAGCTTCACCATTGCGATGGTGCCAGGTTTCATACAGACGTGACACTTGACATTCAGGCCAAAGAGTTCAATCTTGGTGTCATCAGACCAGATAATCTTGTTTCTCATGGTCTGATAGGCTTTCGGTACCTTTTGGTAAACTTCCAGCGGGCTGTCATGTGCCTTTTACTGAGGAGTGATTTTCGTCTGGACACTCTACCATAAAGGCATGATTGGTGGAGTGCTGTAGAGATGGTTGTCCTTCTGGAAGGTTTTCCTATCTCCACAGAGGAACTTTAGAGCTCTGTCAGAGTGACCATTAGGTTCTTGGTCACCTCCCTGACCAAGGCCCTTCTCCCCCGATTGCTCAGTTTGGCTGGACAACCAGCTCCAGGAAGAATGTTGGTTTTCCCAATTTTCTACCATTTAAGAATGATGGAGGCCACTGTGTTCTTGGGGACCTTCAATGCTGCGGACATGTTTTGGTACCCTTCCCCAGATCTGTGCCTCCACAGAGTCCTGTCTCTGAGCTCTGCGGACAATTTCTTCGACCCCATGGCTTGGTTTTTGCTCTGACATGCATTGTCAACGGCTGGGACCTTATATAGACAGGTGTGTGTATTTCCAATTCATGTCCAATCATTTTAATTTACCAGAGGTGGACTCCAATCAAGTTGTAGAAACATCTCAAGGATGATCAATGGAAACAGAATGCACCTGAGCTCAATTTTGAGTCTCATAGCAATGGAGTACTTTCGTAAATAAGGTTTTTCTGTTTTTATTTGTAATAAATTTGCAAACATTTCTAAAAACGTGTTTTCACTTTGTCATTATGAGTTATTGTGTGTAAATTGCTGAGGATGTTGTTTTTTTAATCAATTTTAGAATAAGTCTGTAACGGAACAAAATGTGGAGAAAGTCATCTGTATTTCCTTTTCAAAGTGCTGTTGATCTCCTAAAAAGTTACATTTGTACTGTGACGTTCCCAACAAAGGTTAGGTATCAGAGGGGTAGGTTTAAATGCGGAAGACACATTTCAGTTGAATACATTCAGTTGTACAACTGACGAGGTATCCCCCTTTCTCTTATATCAAGTCAGCACAGATAAATCAACACAGATCACTGGACAGAGAGGATAGACAGAAGGAGGGACTGACGGACACACAGAGGGATAAACATACAGAGGCACTGACCTTTGTGACCTTTGCATAGGCAGGCACCCATAGTGACGAGACGGCCGGTCAGTTATCGGTTTACCATCATGTCAGAGAGATGTGGGGATAAGGGGAGAGCGAGAGAGAGAGAGAAACAAACCAAATATGACGACTGGTCCAGGAAGAAGCTGAGGGGCAGCGAGAACAAAGTAAACTAAAGAGGGATGATACGCCAGGTCTATTTCTTGCAGTATGCCAAATCATTGCCTGTCATCTCTCGTACTGGAGAGGAGAAAGAATGAGACAGTGAGAGAAAGAGAGAGAGAGAGAGAGAGAGAGAGAGAGAGAGAGAGAGAGAGAGAGAGAGAGAGGAGAGTGTGAAATGGGGGAAAGCCTGAATGCCCGTTTGCTGCCGCCTTGGTGTCCCTCCCCTCCACTCTTCTCCTCCCCCTTTCTTTATTCTCTCTGCACCCTTTGGCTGCTGAGGCACCTGAGTGTATCCTGAAATATTCTTTCACACTCACACTTCCACCTCTGACTTATGGAGAGAGGAGACATAAAGAGATAGAGCTATGCCCACAACACTGCTGTGATGTGGTGATATGATTATACTAGTATCTAGCCACAGACAATATGCTTGATAGTTCTATGTTGTTGTCTTAGGTCTCTCTTGTCGTGATGTGTGTTTTGCCCTATATTTTTATTTTATTTTTTAATCCCAGCCCCCGTCCCTGCAGGAGGCCTTTTGTGTTCTGGTAGGCCGTCATTGTAAATAAGAGTATGTTCTTAACTGACTTGCCTAGTTAAATAAAGGTTAAATAAATAAATTAAATAATAATAATTAAGTTCACACACATTGACCATGAGCGTACATTGGATTTGAGTGCCAAATGTATCAGTAATGTGTCATACACATGGAACCATGACGGTAGCCGCGATTGCCAGTTGAGATTACAGTTTTATGGTGTCTGTCTACAAAATACTAAACTCCTAGATCCAAGTGTTGCATAGCTGTAAAATCTAGTGAGCGAAATTAACACAAGATGTTAACACACATGTTATATTCCTTTTGTCTACTTTGTCTCAACCCATCAAAGTTCCAACAAACCCTTATAATGTTCTAACTGGGTCTCCATGTGGTGACATCATCCCCTGCAATGGTTGAATCCTCCTCATTGGGAAAATCCTGTTCCCATGACAACCCCCTACTCTATGTGTTCCAGCTTTGCTGTGCTAGTCGGGTAAGGAGGGAGGAGGTGAATGTGTGATGACATGTATTTGAAGATGGAGAACTAGATTAGTTGTGATAAATTGAGTAAATACTGAAAATCTCCTGCATTCCTAGGATCAGCTAACTGAAAAGAGCCTGCAAAGATATCCTTTAAAGTAGCAAGATTAAAGCAGTGAAGCTTTGAAGGCGATGTGGCTAAGTTATATTATCTAAGTGGAAGAGGAGGAAGAATAGTGTGTAGGAGGAGCCTGACCTCTGCTGGTATTCAGATAAAAGTGCAGCATTTCCAACACTGAATAAATTAAATAACCACACACGCACGCATGCATGCACACACACACACACACACACACACACACACACACACACACACACACACACACACACACACACACACACACACACACACACACACACACACACACACACACACACACACACACACACACACACACACACACGTGTCACCCAACTTTATGCCAAGGATTCTACTTGAAACATACACTCAAAGAATATGTCTTCTGGAGAAATCCCAGATGTGTCAATCATTGCCTTCCCTGGAGTGCACTAGCCTGGCCCTCAACTCTCCTCATGTCCTCTCCCCTCTATCCCATAACCTGTCTCGACCCCACGCCTTTTGTAAACCTCTTTCTAGAGAGCGTAGATACATAACTATTCTCAAATCCTGTGCCTAAATCAACAACTTTCTATTGTCAGAGTGTGTTATTACTGAGAAGCTTGAATTGACTCTCCATGTTCCTCTCTGTCGCCAGTGTGTTGACATGCTTCTGACGCCAAAAACGACACAAATGAATGGACAAAAATGTATCAGAAAGTTCATTAAAAGAGACTTTGTGGTTTTGACAACATATCCCGAGAAAGCCATGTTTCCGTGAAACAGAGAATGTTACAATCCTTGATGTCTCTCTGGAAGGCAACCCTTGCCCTAATTTCGTCCACCTTGTTGTCTAGAGACTGGATATTGGCAAGTAACATACTCGGAAGTGGTGGGTGGAGTTCAGGCCTTCGAAGTCTGATCAGGTGGCCGCTCCGTCTACCTCTCCTGCGGCGATGTTGTTTTGGGTCGGCCTCTGGGATTAGGTCCAATGTCCTGTGTGGTGGTCCGAACAAAGGATCCGCTTTGGGGAAGTTGTATTCCTGGTCGTAATGTTGGTAAGTTGACATCGCTCTTATATCCAACAGTTCTTCCCGGCTGTATGTAATAATTGGGCTGTATGTTTTCAGGGATAACAATGTAAGAAATAATACATAAAAAACAAAATACTGTTGTAACGGCTGTCTTGGGAAGAAGGTGAGGACTAATGCGCAGCGTGGTACGTGTTCATCTTTTTTAATGTAATACATAAAAAACAAAATACTGCTGTAACGGCTGTCTTGGGAAGAAGGTGAGGACTAATGCGCAGCGTGGTACGTGTTCATCTTTTTTAATGTAATAAAATACTGCTGTAACGGCTGTCTTGGGAAGAAGGTGAGGACTAATGCGCAGCGTGGTACATGTTCATCTTTTTTTAATGTAAACTGAACACTGAATAACAAAACAACAAAGAAAACAACCGAAACAGTTCTGTCTGGTGGAGACACACAAAGACAGAAAACAACCACCCACAAAACACAATGGAAAACAGGCTACCTAAATATGGTTCTCAATCAGGGACAACAATTGACAGCTGCCTCTGATTGAGAACCATACCAGGCCAAACACAGAAATAGAAAATCATAGACAAACTAACATAGACAACCCACCCAACTCACGCCCTGACCATACTAAAACAAAAGACAAAACAAAGGAACTAAGGTCAGAACGTGACAACTGCATAGTTTCCTCGAAGCCTCGAAGCGAGGCGACCATCTCTGCTGGGGCCATCTACTAGTTGTATTTAAAAAGTGCCATAATTCAAAAGACTGTCCATGAAGACCAGTATTTGCTCAGTCTTCTAACATCACAACTGCACTCTTTTCAGAGTTCACCGACACATAGGCCAAGCACATTTGACTGAAACAACAAAGAGTACAGATACATGACCAACATACATTAGCAACCCACCCCACATTTTTTTGAAAACATTTTTATATAAAAAGAAATAAAAAAGAAATAAACCTTGGTCTCTTTCTTGAGTAAGGCAGCTCCAAAATTCATGTGTTTCAGCCTAGCTCAGTGCTTTCTGTGGTGGTGGGGCAAGCCAGCAGGTAATACGGAGCATTGCGCCGTGATTGGCTCAGTGTTCTGTCACCCATGGGGACACTACGTCACCGCCGAGTCTAAGTGGAGACCTTGAAAATTCTCACCCCATGGGTGCTGCCATAGACTTACATTAGAAGTGCCTATCTAAGAAGGTTCAAGGTCGTTGGCCACAGATAAATTGACGTCAAATCATTTTATATTTACAGTAGCTTTGATTGGACTGACAACATCATACATGTCAACATCATACTTTCAAAATCTTAGCTAGCAGTCATCATCGTGAATAAAGTCGGCAAATCCTTTTAAATCCATGTCATATAAAGAGAAATTATAAATAAAACGTATCAGTGCTCATCATCCATAGGTCATAAACATTACACAACAAGTTGGAAATGGTTTGGAAGGAATCAATGACAGTGGCTCTTTGGTCCCAAATCTGGGATTAAGGGGATATTTTCCGTGTTTAAAATGATAAACATTCAACATTGGCCATGCTGTCAAGGAAGCATGATTTGTGCCGCTCTCAAAACAACTGTTAACTCTGAACTGAGAAAACTTGACTTCAGTGAGCTCAAGACAACTGGGAAGTCGGGAATAAACGAGCTCCGACTGGGAAAATACATTTTGAACGGTCATCCAACTCGAAATTGTAAATCCGGCCTCTTTCAAGAGCTACGACCTGAAGATCAATGACGTCATCATGATTCAACCTTGTTCCCAGTTGTTTTGAAAGTACCATAAATCCAGAGAATGCCAGACTTTGATGATAACATTTGCCCACGAAGGACCGCAGCGCCACCTTCCTGTTGAAGCACAACAAGGTGAATCCAAAAATATATTGTATGCTGCTGTATAAATATTGTTAGTATGCCAGGGATATATGTACACTGTAGTCAAGAGAGTAATACTAAGTGTATGTTGTGTAGTAAGATGTTAGTAGCCCATGTGCCTCACCCTAATAATTTGGTCTATTTACCCCTCTTAATTTCGCCTACTGTTCTGACTTGGTGGTGCACATGTAGCCTTTAACCTGTTTTAGAGAAATGTAATCATTGAATACTGTAAGATCTTTCATTGTCTGCTTATGTGCCCCCTTCATTTATCCTACGGTTCGGAATTGGTGTACAGGGAGAACACTGTAAGAATGGCCCATGTTTTGAATTCTGTCGCTGTACATTTCAAAAGTGCTATACAAATAGTTACATTGACTATGTCCGCCCTAGCTCGCTCATTAATGTCTTAATCTAAATTACGTATTGCCTCTTATCCGCTTGTCGTCCCCTTATGCCATAGCTTGTACATTCTAATTGTCATTAGAAACCATATTTGTTTAAGCAAGTCAGCCATATCAGCTATGTTTGTTTAAAAGTCAGTAAATGAGGCTGAATTAACTGTTTTGCTGCCATACAAAGCTCCTATGTTAGCCAGGTGTAGCAGCAGTAAGATGTTGGGACTGCTGTTGGGACAGCTTTATGTAGGCCCTAACAGTTTGTGGGCACCGTTTATCACCGTTAGTGCAATTAATGCAATTCATGTATTGTTTAGTGTTGTGTTGTGTACTGGCTTTGCTGGCATGCATCCCACTTTTTTTTTGGCCCACTAAGATTTACAGGGAGGTGTCTGTGGCTGTCCCAACATGTGGATTGCTACTGGAGAGTTTTACCCCATTTGACGTGCTGATGGCTTAGAACCGTGTTCCCTAAACATGCATAATGCTTCTATTGTTCCTAGCACAATGAAACCAAAACATTGACTCAACGATTGCAGGATGGAATTGAAAACCACTGGAAAGATTATCTATTATATTGACAAGATATTCAAGTGACCGCTTGAATACATGTCCTCAATGATGGAAGGCAGGCGAGATCAGGTGGGACCATTCTAGCCAATGAGAGGGCAGATGCGCGGGTGAACAACAGACACAACGAAGTTGTTTTTCTCAAAGTTGCTGGAATTCCACGTGCATCCACTTATATCAGTACATTTGTAACAGCTTAAACATTATGAAACTTCTACTCGATCAAATAAGCCTCATGTAATTAGAAACTCTCTCATATACCTCCATAAAAAAGGAGCTTATCTCACGTGGAGAGAATTGACTGTTCTCTTTTTCCCCTTCTCCTGTCTTTCCTAATCTACTTCTCCCTTTTTTCCCTTCCTCTCCAAAACTACGGGTAGCACTTTTAGCTCCGCACGACACGTTTCGATGACACAAGCCTAAATGGCCGTTTTGTCCTCAAACGCGTGGGCTTTTGGGCTATGATGCCTTGCCTGCAGCTAAATTGGCAAGGTCTTTGGTTGCACTGTCAGGAAATTGCATTAATCCAAAACTGGGCTGAAGTAATTTCCCTTGGTTCTTAAAGCGATGCCAGAGCCGAGGCTCAGTCCTGGATAACAGGGACAGGAGGCCTCAGGGCCAGACGAAGCCTCCTCCTCCATCTGCCTCCTAATTGGTTTAATGACTGTAATTATCTGGTGGAGTTCACATTGTGCACCAACGATTAATGGCCCCCAAAACATATGTAGACAGGAGGAAATTAGGGGGGGGGGGGGGGGGGGGGAGGCTGCGCAAGACTGTGGAGAAATGAGAACGAGAAATGGAAGAATGGTCTTACCATTTTTGTGTTTCTTTGTTTTCTGTGAAATGTGCTAAACCCTGAAGGTTCCTATATCCAGAAGGAGGTAGCAACACTGGAGAGTGAATAATATTGAGGCGTAATTCTTAAAAGTCTAAACTGTTGGGGGAGGGGTGGGGGGTTCTAAGCTGACATATGGAATTGTTTTAAGATGGTCATACTATGGCTCATTTAGCTATTTGATTTTGAATTTTAGGACCCCTTTTGTTATAAAACATATATATATATATATATATATATATATATATATATATATATATATATATATATATATAAAACATGTATTTGATCAAATATTGAATTTGGCCTTTACTACTATAGTTTAGAGAAATGCACTGAATAACACATTCATAAATGGCAAAAAAGACAGTCAAAATATAAATCATAAGAAACAAAGTTTTGAGGTGTCTGTGCTATATCTAGGCGATAGAAAAGCTCAGGAAATATATATTTATTTCTTTACACATATTTTACCCCTTTTTTGGGTAGGCTCAAAACTATCTTCATACTTCCTTTCATTTTTTAAACCGGTACCAGTTACCTTCAGGTGAGTCCCGTGACACTTGTGGTGATCGCAGAGCAAAACGGAGAACACTGCCATGTTTGGGAGAGTCACTCTCCCCTTTCCATTGAGTGGTGACCATAATAGTTTCTAGGTCAAACCATTCGGACGCTACAGAAGTTTTCATGAGAAGACCGATTTTCAGGATGTCTCATGGTCTGACACACTGCTCTTGCTCTGCCACCTTTCACCGCAGATGCGGAAGTGTGAAATCGGCGGATATGGTGGATTGAGACACATCCAAAGCAAAAAAAATGATATAGCTTAAACTGACAGATTTTGATGGGGATTTTTTTTGTGTGGGTTACTTACTTAGATGGTGCGTCAATCGACTCCAGGGGGTTAAATGGCTAATCCAAATTGAATATAATTTAGACCGAACCTGGACCCCATATGTACAACTATTTAAGACTATACCACCCAGGCTGTGTGTTGTTAAAATCAAAAGGCTTTTGTAGAGCAAAATCCTCCTGCGATGAAGCACCAATGAGACTCCACACAGACATATAAATGGCAATTAAACAGTATTCTGTAAAATAGGTAAAAGAAGTTCTGGAGTGAAGACTTTTTCAGAAGCACAGACTGAAACCTTTTGTCTCTGTTTTCTGGTACGAGCCTAGTACTAGACAACAGAGACAAAAAGTAGCTTTTACCTTCAGTATTCAGGCATCCATTTAAATAATGAATTGTGCTAGCAATCAGAAATACTAGCCTCCCAAGTGGCGCAGCGGTCTAAGGCACTGCAGTGCGTCACTACAGACCCAAGTTTGATCCCAGGCTGTGTCACAGCTGGCCGTGACCGGGCGACCCATGAGGCGGCGCACATTTGGCCCAACCTCATCCGGGTTAAGGGAGGGTTTAGCCAGCTGGGATTTACTTGTCCCATCGCTCTGTAGTGACTCCTTGTGGTGGGCCTGGGCGCCAGGTCGCAATTGTAAATGAGAACTTGTTCTCAACTTGCCTACCTGGTTAAATAAAGGTAAAATAAAAAATAAATAAATAAAAAAACCTGAAAGCTGACTTCGGTTGCCTGCAACACATTGGTGCGGCGGGCTTCCGGGTTAAGTGAGCGGTGCAGGTTGGCATGGCTGTGTTTTGCAGGAGGCATGCCTCTCCCGAGTCCGTAGGGGAGTTGCAGCGATCGGACATGACTAACTACCAATTGGGAAGAAAAAGGGGTAAAAGTACCCCAAAAAATGTATGCAATCGGAAACACTGCAATAATCTTATAGGACTTTTTAGATGAAAATGCAAAGAAAACTGGAAAATTGGGGAAAGAGAATCATTTTCAAAAGCATGAGAGTAAGGGAAAGAAAGGAGAGCTGAAATAAGAAGGAAGACCAATATAGACACAAATTGGAGGATGTGTTTTTTGGTCAGGAACCCATCTCTAAAATTAGTATGGATGTAAATTCCACGGTGTTGCCGGTTTTGAATCCACACATGAAAATGAGAGTATGGCAGAATAAAAAAGGAGTGGACGGGAGAAGTCATACATGAACAGTAGCATGGTCATTTCTTTTCCACAATGGCCATTTTCCAGAAGAACAGAGACATCTTTAAAGCCACAAAAAGCAGGAAAGCTAAAAAGAGGGAAAGCCACAGCGGGCCACCACACAGAAGAATCCACAGGGTAGGCTTTACTTTAACCATGTGTCCCATTCGCAGGCATCGACTCACAGCCTTCAACACAATCACCACACATACTATTGTGGCCTGCAGCTAAGCCGCGCACAAATATATGCATGCATGCACACACACACACACACACACACACACACACACACACACACAAACGCACAATGAAATTACTCTACATACAGTCACTGAAAAGTTTCAAGTTTTAATGTCACATGTTGTAATACAGTCAAATGCCTTTCTTGCTCCAAACCCAAGAATGCACTAATCAATAACAATGTAATACTAAAAATAACAAGGTAGACCAAAAACACACGATATATAAATAAGAAAAACACGATAAAGTAAGTAAGCATACTTACAAGGTCAGTTCCAGTACCAAATTCACAATGTGCAGTTGTGGATCGATAGGGGTAGATATGTATGTAAGGTGACTAGGCATCAGAATAAAGGATAAACAGAATAAAGGATAAACATTTTTTTATTTTACCAGGCAAGTCAACAAATTCTCATTTTCAATAACAGCATAGGAACAGTGGGTTAACTGCTTGGTTCTGTGCAGAACAACAGATTTTTACCTTGATCTTGCAACCTTTCGGGTACTAGTCCAACGCTCTAACCACTAGGCTACATGCCGCCATATATGATGACTGTATGTGAGTGTGTCTAGGGTCATTATGAATGCATGTGCATATTATGTGTGTTTGAGCAAATGATGAAGTGAGTGTTTGTATGTGTGTTGGAGTATCAGTGTGTAGGGCCCTGTCAGGATACATAGACACAGCACAAAAATAAGAAAACAAATACAAAAGGTCAATTCAGTCTGTGTAGTCACAGCAACTGTTTGTTGGCTTAAACACATTCACATGGATTCCCACACAAACATCGATACACACATTTAGCAAAGAAATAGCTTGTGGTTCTGCTCTTGTTTTTCACTCTGGGACCATTTAAAGAAAGGTTCCACCACATATGAGAACCCTAAGGATGGAAAATGGTAGACTTTCTTGACCATTTCTAGGCATTGCATGCGCCTTAGAACACACACTGTGTTCTAGGCTAAGTCAAGGACAAAGACCATGACAAGGTCATGCTTACATGACTATCACTGTTCCCATGCTCGGTCTACCTGTTAGTTCTGTGTTGGCCAACTTTCCCAGCTATATTAATTCCGTATTTAAACATTTACATAACTTTTCTCCTATGTTCATCTTATCTAATGGAAGGCATTATAGGCTTCGTTACCTGCATTAATCAATCCCAGCTAATTCAAAATGGACAATGCCAGACCCCAAGGTCAGCCTGAATGAGATTAGGAGAGGCTTGGTCAACACCACAAAGTGCAATTTAGAGAAGGGCAGGTCTGGTCTTGCTAGACTGCATGGCACAGCGGTTTTCAGTTATCTGCATTTTGACCCGACTCATTAGAGATCTTAAATCTCGAAAAGTCAATGATGCCAGTTGAGTAAGTGGCTAATGATCGGTCTTATTATTTTGAGTTAAACATAAGCCTAAAGTTCTTGGGAGAAGTTCTGATACTACGCTGGTGATTTCCCAAATGGGGAAAGTCATTTAATTGTAGATCAAGATATCATCTCTTTTGAAACAAACAAAAACACAAGATAATGATCAAGAAATTGAGAATGTTTAACGTTTGGACCAACTGTGATTAATCTGTTATCAAGTCCAACTTTTCACTGTTAATTTATTTGCTATGATAATCTAATGCCCTTTCTATCTCAAATTATTTCAGTGATGTTGACACGAACTGCATTCATATCAAGCCAATACTGGAATTAAGTTATTGTAACGCTCTACTCTTTAACATAAGCAAATAGATGTTTGTGACTCAAAATGAGTAAACAGACACATTAAAATGCTATCCAGGTTTAGTTTACACATTCTTTCCCATGTAGCCAATCTGGGGGAAAAAAACAAGGATCCAGAAAACCTAAATCCTCAGTACTGTGTGTGTGTAAAATACAATCAATAAGTGAACAATGCAAAAGGAAGTCAAATTTCAGGCTTTATTGTAAGTGGTGTTTTTTGGCGCGTCAATCATTGGTCAACGGCAACGAATGGAATCAAATATGAATGAAGGGCAACGAATAGTTTATGACAAGACAACCTTCAATTTCAAATAAAGCCCAGCTCAGTGTAATTATGAACAATAAATACAAGTAAAAAATAAATAGACTATTAAATAAAGTATAAAACAAAGTTTACTTTTGAAATCAATAAATTGTTAATTTGTCTGTAAGACAGCAACAATAAGAGTGATGTAACTTTGATGAAAGTTACCTAAATTGAACATACAATTTTTAATTTTCCTATAAAAAGCAGTAAAATATGCTTACAAAGTTCAATTATACAAAAGGCAATAAACCCCTCCCCCCCAGAAAATCCCTTTTCCAAATGAAAATCTAGTAAACTAATAAAAAAAAGTACTATAGACTTCTATATTCATAAATGAAACAAGGAGCATAAGATGTGAAATAAGACGATCCAAAAAAGTTAAAGCAAAAAGTCAAGTAGTGAAGAGAGAGTCACTAACAAACCGTCATCTTTTTAGAGCATTGGGATAAATGATGCACACAGTCTTTTGGATATAGGCTGGTACCAGATCTGTTTGTGCTCTTGCCAACTCTATTGTTTGGTATGTTGGCAAGAGCACAAACTGATCTGGGGAAACTATTGGATATGGATGAGCTGGTCAATTAAGACTGAAGAAAACTGATACTTTCTTGGCATTGCCAGAAGCAAGCACTTTATCAATGAAATGCATTGAGAGGAAAAATAATACAATGGTATTATTATCTGCATTCTCAAAGCAAATTGTTCCATCCCATAAAACACTTGTTACTAAACACCAAATAAGAAATAAGGATAAAGCAATTAGAACAAGAAAATAATGGTAAATCTAAGTTGTGATTTAAAAAAAAATACTTTTACTGTCACATTGAAATTGCATATCAAACTACACTTTACATTCTCTGAAATCATCACAACAAGCATTTCTAATCCTAAATCATCTATTTAATTCAAACATGTTGGGCATTTGTATTTTCAAACCACTTTGAAAAAAGGCCTGTAATCCTGACTTGATAAAGCTTGACACAATACCTTTCAAAATTAAATCCATCATTAAATGGGTCGTTCCACCAAATAGGTACCTTTTGAGTAGCGTAACTTGGTGAAAATAAATGTTTTATTTCACATAATTATAACATTCCATCATAAAGAGCACATGTTCAAATTATAAATATATATTTTAAAAAATCCCCATCTCAGAGGTTAAATTAAAAAATGACTATATTAACTGCTTATTAAGTGTCAAAAAGTAACAGGGTTGACGACTTAACCTTAAAGCAGCCATAAATCCCCTTGTGACAGAGGGAATGGAAGCTTGTGTGCAGCAGTGGCAATTTCACAGACCATGAAATTGTTAAAAGATTTCTAGCCTGTCTATCCATGGGTAACAGGGTGGACGTATCATACTCGACCCACTCAGTTTTCCAACACAAAACGGACAAATGAGTAGAACTAGCTCACCTGCTTCTCAGATTTGACTATTAAACGTTCAATGTCTCTTTTGAAACAATTTTTTTCCAACATGGAATAGTTTCACCATATTAAAACGAGAGTTCATTTCACATAACAGGGTTGACCATAAAATAAGGGACAGGTGTTTAAAAAAAAAAGGAAAAAAAAGTAATGCAATCACCAACATTAAATAAATAATACTCTTCAGAAATGACTGTCAAAGCCACAAAATAACTAGGGCTTACAATGATGGTGATCATTTGGACAAATGTTGGGGTTGAGCGGGTTAAAATCTTCCTAGGGAGTCAAAGAGGATAAACTGAGGGACATGTCAAAATGATGCATTTTGGCACTTGATCAAGTATTCATTCACATAAAAAAATCAGATTTGTTGTATTTTCCATGTGGTCTATATTAAATATAACATGCTTATTATTTGTGCACAATGTCTACTTAAAATATCAAAGGGACGAAAAAGAACTAATTTCGTGGAACGACCCAAATATAAACAAATTCTTTCAGCTGCCTCATTTTATTTCAAATGATCTTCCTATGGCATGATGATAATAATAATGGCAAGATAGATAGATGTTTTAGATGAGACAACTCATCCCAATTGTTACTTATTTAAGTGCTTCAATGTAAGTGATGTTCTTGATCCCAATCAATTAACACAAGCGTTTGCGGCCAGTTAAACTGAACATGAGGAGTACCTCATATCTTTTCACGTTATTTTCATATGATAGCTTAACATCTAAATCAAGCCCAGATAAGGCACAACAGCAGCTAACAACATCCCAAACTGGACTAAGACAATAACCTCAAGACTGTGGCATACACAAATGCACCATCATGTTAACATACGTCCTGCCCAGGCCCATTCAGGTCCACTCTCTGCTTCGAGTCCATTCTCATTAGTTTAGCAAGAGATTACATGGACCACAATGCATTTCACTGGCACAAACACCGCCAAACTCATACCCAAAAGGCCACAGCAGTCCACTTCACACAAATAATTGCTTTGGTGTAAGTGGTTTTGTGACTTCTTAATTTTCTCTTCTCAATATTAGTTGCTATGGAAACAAGAGACAACCTCGGTACAAGCTATTCCAAGACTTTTATGACTTGATTAGTTTCAGGGGAGAGAGGGGAAGCATGCAAACAAAATATTAACAAAGATTGGGGATTGAACTGTATCTATACAACTGACATGGATAATAACATATATACAGTATATAATATACACAGTCTAATCAATACATCTATTGTTGTAAAAATACTCCATTCCTTTTTTTTATTTTTTAGATACGCTTAACAAGTCTGTTAGAAATCTTTAAGATTGCACAGTATTGTCAGTCTCTTTTGGCTAGACCATGCCCCTAAGAAGTTTTCAGTTTGTCTGTCCAAAGCCGTCCCCGCAGCTCCGCTCCAGTCCAGTCCAACACAGAGTTCAAAGTTCAGTCAGAGTGCTGTCCAACTCAAATTCCTGCACCACTAGCATTGGGTCACACTGCAAATACACTCAGGGTGCTGGTCTGGTCTTTCAAGCCCAGGATGCTGTATGCAATTCTCTTCAGGTGGCCGGGCAGTCTTACGCCAATGTTCTTGATATCCCTGTGAAAAAGAAAGCAATTCAGATATAAAGCCACTGGATAGCAACGGAGGAATTCACACCTTGACCTGGTTTGGATTCCCTTCAAACTCATTCTTCAGTGTTCCCTTCCTTTAGGTAATATATATGAAACTGGATGTGAAAGCAAAGCTAGTACCCTATTGAAAATAACCTCTAGGGACTAGCCAGGAGGACAGTTTCTAATTTTCAAGAAAGGGCAAACATGAGGCAAACCCCTCAGACAGGCACACGTGACAGAATCTGGTGAAGGTGTGCCACATCCAAGTCCCTCATTTCCAGGTTTAATTACAGTCTTAATTAGTTAATGAGGATTCTCCATATCGCCTATGAATCAGTTGCCTGGCAAGTAGAGGGAGTGTCGTAAATAGTTCAGTCGAGTGCTTCCAGATGACAAGAGATGGAGCATGGGACCGTAAAATCTCACCATGGAATATGACACACACTTCAAAAGAGGTTTCCCGTTTCCGCACAGCCCTCTTTCTTAGGATTAAAAGGAAAACCTTGTCGGTAGATATGTTCTGTAGACTATCTACCTCCCAGATACTGTGTTTATTGAATGAGTGATATATTTCTGGTTACAGTGCCTTCGTCTGGGTATTTTGTTCATTTTTTGGGGTGTGCGTTGGTGCAAAGTCCTCTCCTTATCCACAAATGTGCTACGCTTTCTTAATTTCCCTTATCTCCACATTGCCCCTTCTAGTGTAGTGGCTGTTCTCTCGTCTTATCCTCCTCCTCCTCCTTTCCTTTCATGTTGCATAAGCCATGAGGGCCTTTGCCCTACACAGCCAGGACCAGCGGTTTCAGGCTGCTGCAGAAGTGCTGCCCCGGGCTGCTGGTGTGGGCAAAGGAGGGATGGAGGAATAATTGAAAAAAGGAAGGGAGAGAGAAAGAGAGGGGAGTGAGCAAATCACAAGTCACCACCACAAGGCCACCACAAACGAGCCTGCTCTTTCTCGCACTCCATTATTTTTTTCCATCTCACTAGTTTTCTTGAGTTGTAGAGAGGCCAGAGTTTATATTGTCCGTAAACGGTTCTCTGGCTGTCGAAAGCTCCTTTTTCAAAATCAAAAACCCCAAACACTTGGAAAACTAAGGACTTAGCTTGGGAACCAGTTGTTCTACATTGTGCAAATAGTGTATACATCTCTATTTAATATATTCCTATACTCTCATCCAATCTTAGATTTGTCTTGTTTGTGATCAATTGTTTTGATGAACATCATCATTAAGTGACAGACAGAATGTCCCACAAAAATCTAATAAAAAGCTTTAAAAAAAACACTACTCACACATTCTTCATCTGCAGCACCTGGTCCATGGTGACCACTCCAGCGCAGGTGAAGTTCTCACTGTACTGGCTCATCTTGATGGACTCCAGCCACTCTGACACCGACCTGAAGGGTAAGCCGTCCGAACCACTTGTGCTGGGCAGGCGGATGGATACGCTGGAGGAGGGAAAGTAGGGCAGAATGAGTGATCATCATCACCAGCTGCCCGACAATAGACAGAGATGACTGATTACCCAGCGAGGAAACAGTGAGATAAAAACCGGTTGGTGCAGCTATGGGGAAGCTGACAGATATTTGTCTTTTGTGTCTAAAACATGTTCAGACACCAGCACACATACAGAGAAGTCAAGTAGTATAGTGGTTAGAGCGGTCGGTCAGTAACCGAAAGGTCGCCAATTCAAATCCCGAGCAGACAAGGTGAAAAACCTGTCGATGTGCCCTTGAGCAAGGCACTTAACCGCAATTGCTCCAGAGTTGCCGTTGATTTTTTTATTTTATTTTTATTGAACCTTTATTTAACTAGGCAACATAACTTTGTAAGGCACTACATCTCAGTGCAAGTGGCATCACTATAGTTCCTGGTTCGAATCCAGGCTGTATCTCATCCGGCTGTGATTGGGAGTCCTATAGGGTGGCATACAACTGGCCCAACGACACTGGGCCAAATTGTGCGCCACCCTATGGGACTCCCAATAACGTCCGGATTCGAACTAAGTACTATAGTGATGCCTCTTGCACTGAGATGTAGTGCCTTAGACCGCTGTGTCACTCGGGAGCCCAAAGTAGGGCTGATGGGATATGCAATAAACACATTTCCAATTCACAGATGAGTGTTAACACACACTAGTACATGTGTGAAATTGGACAAATATAAGCACCCAACAAATTATTATTAAACATGCACACATTATGCTGCCACATTATCCTCCTAATAATTAGCTTTTTCTTGTGCTCCACTCGGTTTCACCGTTTCATGGATATACTTTGCTGTGTAATTTCCTTCTAGAGAGTAAAGGACTCATACCGGGGGTCGAAGTCTGCGATAGCCTTCAAGGACTCGGGGCTCCTGAGCAGCTTGTCCAGCAGGCTGACGATGTCCGGGAAACGGGGCCTCTTGGAGCGGTCCTGCAGCCAGCACTGCAGCATGAGCTGGTAGACGGCTGATGGGCAGTCCATGGGCGCTGGCAGCCTGAACGCCTCGTTGATGGCCTTCATCACCTGACAACCAGAGGCTAGAGGTTAAGTTTAGTTTATTCACACCAAAGAAAACAAGTAATAGACAACAATACAGAAAGAAAAAAAACAGAAAGAAATAAACAGTGTGCAGGTGTGGTTGGATGCCCAAGGGCTGATATGAAAGCCACACCACAAAACTATTATACAATACAAAAGTACACAAATAAAAAAGGTTTGTTAAAACAGATAACAAAACCTACAAATTATAAATGTATAAATTAATTGATTAGTAATCCACAAAAAATTAGACATATTTTTTAAAGCAGTGGTGGAAAAAGTACCCAATAGGTAAAATGACTAAAGTAAAAGTGAAAGTCACCCAGTAAAAAGTAAATATACTTTTAAGTATCAAAAGTAAATGTATGTGCGCGCATGTGAGTGTTAGGCTATATGGAGGAGATTACTGAGTAGTTTGTTTCATCAGGCTGACCCCCAGTCTTTGCTTGAAGTTACTGAGGGATGATGATGTTTTGGCAATGTGAAGATAATTCCAGAGTATGGTACCTCTCTATCTAATAGAGAATTGACTACGTGAAGTGCGGCAGTGCACTTTGAGACCCTACACTTGAATTGAGTTTCACTGAGCTGTTATGATAGTTGGCACTAGCATTCCAGTTAGCTGTTACTTCATGGGTTTCCATTGGTTTACGTTAGTGTCAGCAGTGTGGCTCTAATTGGAACTATAAGGCTTCCTGCCTTGTTTGGCTTCGTTAGCATTAGTATTGTAGTGTACCTCGCAGTTGCTCATGTCCCAGTAGGGGCGCTCGCCAAAGGCCATGACTTCCCACATGACGATGCCGAAGCTCCACACGTCACTGGCCGAGGTGAATTTTCTGTAGGCAATGGCCTCTGGGGCTGTCCAGCGGATGGGGATCTTACCACCCTGTTGGAGGGGAACCAAGTGTACAATACACTCAGGTCAGAGCCCAAAAAATACATTGTTTTGTTCAATTAAATTAAGGTACATCTAATTCAATGACAGTCCTCTATGAGCAGTTTACACTGAAATACAGTGCTAACAAGGCAAAGGTGTTTGCAAGAGCTGAGTAAAGCCAAACGTTGTAACATGCAATGTTAACTCACGCTGGTGGTGTAGGTGCCCTCAGGGTCGTCCTCCAGCACTCGGGACAGGCCGAAGTCAGACACCTTACACTCCAGGTTGTTGTTGACCAGGATGTTGCGGGCAGCCAGGTCCCGGTGAACGTAGCTCATGTCAGACAGGTACTTCATGCCAGCGGCGATGCCATGCATCATGCCCACCAGCTGGAAGGAGGGCATCTCGCCATCACGATCCTGAAGGGGAAACACATTGTAACGCACACATACTGTTAGAGAGAAATATTTTGAAGCTGTGGTAACTTGATCTGTAGTATGTCTGTCTTTCACTTATAAAGGTAACTTGCATACGATGTACTGTAGGCCTGGTCACCTTTAGGTACTTGTCCAGTGCGCCGTTCTCCATATACTCAGTCACAATCATGGCATGCTTGACTGGAACCAAAAAAAGGGCATAAATACTGTTAACTACTGCACAAAACAGACAGGAAATATATACATAGAATTTATATATAGACAGGTCAAGTGAATGCTTCACAGGAGAATACTATTCTTGGTAAAGGTCGTAGGCTAACAGAGCCTTCTTACATTTGGTGACGACTCCCTCCAGGCGAATGATGTTCTGGTGGGAAAACTGTCCCATGATGCTCGCTTCTGACAGGAAGTCCTGCCTCTGCTTCTCTGAGTAGCCCGGCTTCAGCGTCTTAATGGCCACCGCCCCCTCCTTCCGCCCTGGCGCTTTCAGAATACCACGGTACACCTCTCCAAACTCCCCTAGAGGCGTTGAGGAAAATGGTTTTAAAACCCAATGACAAGATTGAGCAATATTTCAAGCACCATCCTTTATAGGGATGTGGCTTGCAGTGTTTCTCAAGTCTCAGGTGTTTGGGAAATTAGTTAAGGGGAAAGTAAACAAGGAAGGTGTCATGAGTGATTTTGTCCCGGGGATATTCACAGAGGTGTGTTATTGTGGGATTGTGTAAAAAAATCGGTTGACGCCTGTGGCGTGTTTGGGAGCATGGGAATCAGCTGTCACACAGGGGAGGGCCGAGCACAGTCGTGGGAAGGGGGGGAGGGGGGTTGGGGGTTCAAAGGGCAGATGTGGTCACACTGCAATAAACCCATCATCTGAGAAGTAGGAGTTTGGGCCCAATGAGGTATAGTATAGCCTCTTAAATACTCAGTTTTCTGCTTCAGATACTTCTGTTTATCTTAATTATTATTGCGGATTTGGGTCTTTTGAGACAAAGCACTGGTCCCCAAAGCCAAGCAATTGCCACACCAAATTATGTCTAAACATGCAGGGTGAGGACTTAATCCATTGATACTAATCTGGATGGTCTACCCACTGTCACTCAAGAGCTCAAACTGTAGCACTAATGCAACTGAAAATAAACAGAGATTTACTTGGATTGAAAATCCCTTTAACACCTTCGTCCTAAGCACATTGTTTTAACTGGGTTCTCACTCACCTGCTCCAATGACTTTCTGCTTGGTCACATGGCTGGGATGGATCTCGCTGGCAAACTTGAGGATGGCCATGTTGGGGTCCTCGTACGTGTGCGGATCCACATAGGTCTTCAGCGGCTTCAGTTGCTCTGGAGAAGAATACGAATAGATGGACATTATTGAAAGAACGATACAAATACATGACAGACACAGGGGGGGTACTTATTTTATTTTGTCTACCTGAGCTAGAGAAGTAAGTATCCTCTGGTCCTTGTCTTGTATGAGATCGCCTTCTCCTGAATAACAGAAAATAAACATCAGTAATTATCATCTCCCTTCAAAACCCCAAAATTGTCAGTTTCTCTTTTTATCCTTTCATTTCCAGCTAGTTTCAAAAGGCACCTAAGTCATTGGTGTGTGCCACCTCGATTCACAGAGGGAACACTTTGATAAAAGACTGGAGCCTGTCTGTGTTTGCTAAGCTGTGTCAGAGACAGACCTGGAGGACACAGACAGAGATGGCGGTGTGCTGTTGTGCTGAAGGAGCAGGGTCACCTCTAGCTTCTACAGAAAGAGCCAACCAGCTCTTATCCTAAAACAATGTGCCACTTGGGCCCGCTTCAATTTAAATCCACTACTTGTTAGAGTACACTCACTGAGCAACGACAAGCCAAACTCAACACTAATTCTCCCCTAGTGAGTGCTAGATAACAGATAGAGTGAGAGTAGCATAAGAATAAGGGGAGAGAGGGGTGGAGAGGTGGCTAAAAGGAAATAAAGGTCATTTGAAGCATTGACAAAGGAAAGAGATGAATGTGAAAGGAAACCAGTGAAGGGGTGTTATGAATGTGCTTTAAAAAAGGACGAGGGGCAGAGGGGGGAAAATAAGGTTGTTGCTGACCGTTTGCGTATGAGCAGGACGACCACCACAATCATCAACATGGCCGCTCCGCCAACTGCTGCTCCGAATATGACCCCTGTGTTGCTCTGGGACAGTGGCACTGTGGCACAACAACAACAAACAAACACTTACACAATGGTAACACACTGACACACACAGCTGCACCATTGATTTTAACACACAAACACACACACACACAAAAGCTGCAGTAATTTGAATTAAATGAATAATTAAATGTACAAATAAATAAATACACAAATAGATAAATAAATGGATGAATGATTGCACACAGACAATTATTGAAATAATTAATCCCACTTTAATTTTATGTATGTTATTGTATTGTATTTCTTCCTCCAATATGATGAGATGGTGGTCAAGAAAACGTACACTACTGGTCATGAGTTTTAGAACACCTACTCATTCAAGGTTCATCTTTTATTTTTACTATTTTCTACATTGTAGAATAATAGTGAAGACATCAAAACTATGAAATAACACATATGGAATCATGTAGTAACCAAAAAAGTATTAAATCAAAATATATTTTATATTTGAGATTCTTCAAATAGCCACCCTTTGCCTTGATGATAGCTTTGCACATAATTGGCATTCTCTCAACCAGCTTCATGAGGTAGTCACCTGGAATGAATTTGAATTAACAAGCGTGTCTTCTTAAAAGTTAATTGGTGGAATTTCTTTCATTCTTAAGGCATTTGAGGTAATCAGTTGTGTTGTGACAAGGTAGGGGTGGTATACAGAAGATAGCCCTATTTGGTAAAATAACAAGTCCATACTACGGCAAGAACAGCTCAAATAAGCAAAGACAAACGACAGTCCATTATTACTTTTAGACATTAAGGTCAGTCAATATTGACATTTTCCATAACTTTTGAAGTTTCTTCAAGTGCAGTCACAAAAACCATTAAGCGCTATGATGAAACTGGCTCTCATGAGGACCGCCACAGGAAATGAAGACCCAGAGTTACCTCTGCTGCAGAGGACAAGTTAATAAGAGTTACCAGACTCAGAAATTGCAGCCCAAATAAATGCTTCACAGAGTTCAAGTAACAGACACATCTCAACATCAACTGTTCAGAGGAGACTGTGTAAATCAGGCCTTCATGTTTGAATTGCTGCAAAGAAACCACTACTAAAGGACACCAATAAGAATAAGAAGAGACTTGCTTGAGCCAAGAAACGCAAGCAATGGACATCAGACCAGCGGAAGCGTGCCCTTTGGTTTGGAGTCCAAATTGGAGATTTGACCTGGCCTCCACAATCCCCCGTCCTCAACCAAATTGAGATGGTTTGGGATGAGTCGCACCGCAGAGTGAAGGAAAAGCAGCCAATAAGTGCTCAGCATGTGTGTGAACTCCTTCAAGACTGTTGGAAAAGCATTCCAGGTGAAGTTGATTGAGAGAATGTCAAGAGTGTGCAAAGCTGTCATCAAGGCAAAGGGTGGCTATTTGAAGAATTGGTTTAACACTTTTTTTGCTTACTACATGATTCCATGTGTTATTTCATAGTGTTGATGTCTTCACTGTTATTCTACAATGCAGAAAATAGTAAAAATAAAGAAAAACCCTTGAATGAGTAGTTGTTCTAAAACTTTTGACCGGTGGTGTATGTGGGTGGTATCTAACATGCCATGGCGCATTGATCGACTGCTTTTGCGTGGGCTGCATTCAGTATGACAGAACATGTTCAAAAGGCCATGTTTCACATTAGAACCCCCCCCCCAACAATAATAATGAGCGCATATAGCTAGCTATTCATCAATATGTTTTCACTTTTTGAATGGAAATTTTGGATAAAATCTATTATAAACTGGGTGGTTTGAGACCTGAGTTCTGATTGTCTGAAAGCCAATGGTATATCAGACAGTATTCCACGGGTGATACATTTATTTTTACTGCTCTAATTACGTTGGTAACCAGTTTGTAATAGCAATAAGGCACCTCAGGGGTTTGTGATATATGACCAATATACCACGGCGAAGGGCTGTGTCCAGGCACTCCATGTTGCGTCGTGCGAACAGCCCTTAGCCGTGGTATATTGGCCATATACCACACGTCCTTGGGCCTTATTACTTAATTATATGCTGCGCCGCACGCGCATCATAGAAACACACAAAAATAACTAATGGAACATTGTCCTTGCTCGTCATAGAAACTGGTGAACCGTTTTGAAACACTGAGGCATTGGCTGCCTTCCTGTACCAGGTGCCTGTGTTAGTAGTGGGTTGGTTTTGACAATAAGCCACCGGACTACAGCCATATAGTTTTGAACCTAGAAGAAGACCAAGAGACGGGAGTAGGCAAGGAGGAGTCGACCGCGATGGGCGAGAGGAATGTCCAGTTGGCTAGAACAGCATGGTAAGCTAACATTACTGAGTATCAAGCTAGCTAGCTTGGCTACAACTGATAAAGTCGAGTTGGCTAGCTAGCTAGTTAACTGCGTTTTACAGCCAGACTCTCAGTTTTAACTAAACTGCAATTATCATAAACCATTCTTAGCTAGCTAGCTATAGTAACTAAATATCTGTCAGATGTAAAGCAAGCAGGATCGTGGCATGACATACGCAATGCATGTTGGCTAGCTCACGTTAAAACTAGATCACTTAAGCGAGTGTATTCTTAATAAGCTAGCTAACTACAGTTAAAAAAGGAGAAGCATGTTGTCATGATGGAAGTCACCTATGTGAAGCTAGCCACAATACTGATTAGCCACAAGTGTAATTTGCGGTTCTCCTTAGCAATTGTTAGTGAGATATGGTGCCATAACATAAAATAATATCTTAGCTAGCTATAAATTCACATGTATGCCATATAATTTGTCATAGCGTTATCACAAAATGGCATGCATACTTTTAAATCAAATCTATTGTTAAGTGCATACAGTGCTTGGTTGATTGAATTTACCACCTGTGGTAAATTCAATTGATAGGACATGATTTGAAACGGCACACACACCTGTCTATATAAGGTCCCACAGTTGACCGTACATGTCAGAGCAAAAACCAAGCCATGAGGTCAAAGGAAATTGTCAGTAGAGCTCCTAGACAGGATTGTTTTGAGGCACAGATCTGGAGAAGGGTACCCCAAAAAAAATCTGCAGCATTGAAAATCTCCCAAGAACAAAGTGGCCTCCATCATTCTTAAATGGAAGAAGTTTGGAACCACCAAGACTCCTCCTAGAGCTGGCCGCCCAGCCAAACTGAGCAATCGGGGGAGGTGACCAAGAACCCGATGGTCACACTGACAGAGCTCCAGAGTTCCTCTGCATCCATGTTGAGGCTTGCTACCAGCAGTACTGTCAGTAAGTCATGATATTGTTTTCCTTTACATTGCACGATACTAGGCAGGAGGCCCTGGGCCAGTGGGAGGTTGGGGCTTTCTCTCTTTCTAGCACTGACTACCTCTATCCATCTCTCTCCAGGTGCTAGAGACAGAATGGTCAAAGGACCTCCAGAGCCTTCTGACCAACTACCTGCGATCTCTCCAGAGCACAGAGAAGCTAGCTACACCCCGAATAGTATACTTGATGCACCATGTAAACCACCTCCACTGCGGCAGTCTGCCTGTGTGTTGACATATTACACAGCCACTGGTTGGATTGGATTTACTGTACTCATGCTCTCTCCCTCCTTTAAGAGTCGCCCAGACATATCAAAACTAACATGTGTCCATCCCCCTTTCCTCTAGGTGAGTCTGCTGGGCTATGGAACTCTAGTGCAGCACATCAGGAAAGCTGACAACAGGGTGGCAGGTTATCAGCAGACAGTTTCCGGAGTAAGGATGCAACTATCAAGGCTTTATTTCTATTTCAGCATATTGGATGACTGTCATTCATATTCCATTCACCCATCTCAATGTAACATCAATAGGTTTAGGTTACTACATGATACTCAAATATTCCCAAAACCCATCACGGAGGTTGCTATAACCTAATGAAAGTTTACAGCGTAGGTGCACAGGTCGAGGGGAAAATTTTAGTAATGGAGGTGAGACATTAACATTCAATACCGCCTTGCACAATATTGCCTGCATCTAGCTGATCTAGGGTATAATCAGTAGTCTGTGTAGAAATTCTTACACAGGGACACTCAGTCAATCTTAATTGAATCATTCTTTACTTGTCAGCGTGCTGGAAAGGTTCCAACCAACTCAATGTACCATAGTACACGTGTCAAGCAGGAGCTCTGCTTGGGCAGTCCCAGCAGTTATCTTATATATGGCTATACACAGACAAGGTATATTTGCATGATTTAGCATAATTAATTAATTGTTACTGTTTCATTCATGTGACCGACCAATACCTCATGAGGCTTCTCTCGAAGCTGAGACCTTGAAACTTTCGCTCTAAAAACAAGGTCTGGTCGTACTGACAAATTGCAGCTACTGATAGTGAGGATTCATTCAGTCAGCCACTTGCATGAAGGCAGAAATTGGTTTATAGAACAGGACATGAATAGAACACAGAAATTAGTTTTCAGGAAAGCACATGTATAATATTTCCATCAGTCAAACAGTTCCAAACAAAAGTTGCTATTGGACAATTAAGGTATGCTGATGCCTGTTTTGTTTGCTTCCGTTTAAGAAACATTTTTCGGCAGAATGAATACACCACATTTCACTTTCATAGCAGCCACATATAAACATGACTATTTTACTCGTTATAGATAGATAGACACACAGTCGAAGTTAGAAGTTTACATACACTTTAGCCAAGTACATTTAAACTCACAATTCCTGACATTTAATCCTAGTAAAAAATCCCTGTTTTAGGTCAGGATCACTAATTTATTTTAAGAATGTGAAATGTCATAATAGACCGAATGATTATTCAACTTCTATTTCTTTCATCACATTCCCAGTGGGTCAGAAGTTTACATACACTCAATTAGTATTTGGTAGCATTGCTTTTAAATTGGGTCAAACGTTTCAGGTAGCCTTCCACAAGCTTCCCACAATAAGTTGGGTGCATTTTGGCCCATTCTTCCTGACAGAGCTGGTGTAACTGAGTCAGGTTTGTAGGCCTTGCTTGCACACGCTTTTTCAGTTCTGACCACCAATTTTCTATAGGATTGAGGTTAGGGCTCTGTGATGGCCACTCCAATACCTTGACTTTGTCGTCCTTAAGCCATTTTGCCACAACTTTGGAAGTATGCTTGGGGTCATTGTCCATTTGGAAGACCCATTTGCAAACAAGCTTGAACTTCCCGATTGATGTCTTGATTTTGCTTCAACATATCCACATAATTTTCCTACCTCATGATGCCATTTATTTTGTGAAGTGCACCAGTCCCTCCTGCAGCAAAGCACCCCCACAACATGATGCTGCCTACCCCGTGCTTCACGGTTGTTCTTCGGTTTGCAAGCTTTTCCTCCCAACATAACAATGGTCATTATGGCCAAACAGTTCTATTTTTGTTTCATCAGACCAGAGGACATTTCTCCCAAAAGTATGATCTTTGTCCCCATGTGCAGTTGCAAACCGTAGTCTGGCTTTTTTAATGGCGGTTTTGGAGCAGTGACTTCTTCCTTGCTGAGCGGCCTTTCAGGTTATGTCGATATAGGACTCGTTTTCTGTGGATATAGATACATTTGTACCCGTTTCCTCCAGCATCTTCACAAGGTCCTTTGCTGTTGTTCTGGGATTTATTTGCACTTCGCACCAAAGTACATTCATCTCTAGGAGACAGAATGTGTCTCCTTCCTGAGTGGAATGACAGCTTCGTGGTCCCATGGTGTTTATACTTGCGTACTATTGTTTGTACAGATGTGGTACCTTCAGGAGTTTGGAAATTGCTCCCAAGAAGGAATCAGACTTATGGAGGTATATATTTTTTTCCCTCTGAGGTCTTGGCTGATTTCCCCATGATGTCAAGCAAAGAGGCACTGTGTTTGAAGGTAGGCCTTGAAATACATCCACAGGTACACCTCCAATTGACTCAAATGAAGTCCATTAGCCTATCAGAAGCTTCTAAAGCCATGACATTTTCTGGAATTTTCCAAGCTGTTTAAAGGCACAGTCAGCTTAATGTATGTAAACTTCTGACCCACTGGAATTGTGATACAGTGAATTATAAGTGACATAATCTGTAAACAATTGTTGGAAAAATTACTTGTCATGCACAAAGTAGATGTCCTAACCGACTTGGCAAAACTATAGTTTGTTAACAAGAAATTTGTGGAGTGGTTGAAAAACAAGTTTTAATGACTCCAACCTAAGTGTATGTAAACTTCTGATTTCAACTGTATACAAAAAATAAATATATATAGATATGTATAGAAAACGAATGCATGTCAGTATTTCTGTTTTCCCTTGCCCATTTATTTAGTTGTGTGGATTTATCTTAATTTAATTCTAAATTACATCAGGTTTGGTCCACCATCTCACACACTGGTTCTTCCATTTCAAAGCCCTGGGGTATGCAGCTGTGTCCCAATCATCTCAAATACTGTAGCATCCCTTCATTCTCCCTTCTCCTTATTAACCTGATATATGGCCATCTTCCTTACCTTCAGTCAGGGTCTCAAATTCATCCTCTATGCTGGATCCTCCAGGGTTGCCCTCGGGGCTCAGGGCCTGTACCCTGAATAGGTAGGCTGTGCCTGGGGACAAGTCACTGATCTGCACAGAGCTCTTCTCTAGAATCAGAACAGTGTACGTGGTCACATCCAGATTGTCATCCTGGTGGAGAAGGGAATTGAAAGATGAGAACACAGTGAACCAGCATGCCTTTCGGTAAGGAATTATAATAATAAGGTACACTTTTGTTGTGCGGTATTGCTCCCCCTGTGGTGTTTGTCATCCCCGAAGCCCCTCTCATTTTCTTAATTTTTTCCCACCCTTTCTTCATCCACTACCACAAAATTCCCTTTAAGTCATATTATGTTTCAAAAGACATATCCAAATAGAACATTGTAAACATTTTCAGCAGCTAGTTTGGCCTGGATGGTTTACTGTACCTTCTTGCGGTAAGTGAGTTTGTAGCGGGTGGGCTGGGGCACGGGCCTGCGGGGGGCTACAGCCCAGGACAGGGAAAGGCTGGTGAGGCTCCGCTCATCCAGACGCATGGACGTCACCTTGGGGGGGTCTGAGGAGGGAGGAAGGGAGATGTTAACAATTTTGGAGACTGCAATGTCCTTCACATGTTCAACCAAGAGCTTTTGAAATGCTTTCAATGCATTATGTTTGATGGAGTATTTAGTGATCGTGCTTGTATAAGGCCATACAACTACATTTCAGATCAAGCATAATATAAGAGTTCTACTACTACCACCACCACTATTACCCCCAAGTACAGTGACCCACCTGTGTAGTGCAGGGCAGTTGTCAATGTGCTGGTGGATGGGGGCCTGTTGGAGCGTGGCGTCCCCTGGCTGGCGAACAGCGATACTCCGCTGTGGGCCTCAACGGTGAACGTGTAGTTGAGGTGGGGCTCCAGTTCGCTCACTGCCACCCTGGTGTCCATCAGGCCTGAGCTGGCCGGCTCAAGGCGCACCTTCTCCCCGCATGGCTGGCACGCGGTGCCCTCGCAGCGCCGGCACTCCACGCTGTAGCTGATGTCACTGCGGCCGCCCGTGTCCTCCGGCGGACTCCATGACAGCTGCAGCTTGCCTGCCGCCAGCTGGGTGGTCGTGGCGACCAGTTCTCGCGGTGCTGAGGGCAGGCCTGAGGAAACAGGAGCAGGAAAATAGAAGCATGTGAGTTCATGTATGATTGATGTTATCATTAACATTATGTTAAACTGTAGCATTCTGGGACTTTCTCTTGCTGACGGTCATTCTAATCTTTTTAGTGTCATTATTTTTTGGTCAAGAGAGCACTTTGAGCACAATTAAAAGCAAATCTCTCATTTGTTTTCAGTGTAGGATCCACCAATGCTGACTGCATTAAAAAGTAATTTTCCAAAATGTCCTCACCTGAGCAGGGCCCTGTAGTTGGGTCATCGGGAGCACGATAGAAGTCTTCTGCACATGGACAGAACAGTGCCCCGGAGCTCAGCAGCTTGGTGTTAACAGGACAAAGCTCACATGCGTCGTTGGAGACAAACGCTTTGAAGAAGCCTGGCTGACAATCTGAAAACAACACGCAGATAGGGGAGACTTTCATGAGGACCTGAGGGGAACTAGTTGAGAAACTGCAAATGAAAATATGGCCAGGAAAACATGCAGTGTATGACCCAAATGGCACCCTATTCCCTATATAATGCACTGCCCTATGGGCCCTGGTCAAAAGTAGCACACTAAGGGAAGAGAGTGCTATTTGGGACGCAAACACAACATTGTTACGTAGATGACTAATATAGTGTTTTCCTACATCCGAGTAGGAAATTTGGTGCAGATTAGGCTCTAATTTATGGATTTCACATGACTGGGAATACAGATATGTATCTGTTCATCAGATGTTTTTTTTAAGTAGGGAACATGGATAAGAAAACCAGTTGGCATCTGGTGTGACCACCATGCCTCATGCAGCGAGACATTCACATAGAGTTGATCTGTTGATTGTGGCCTGTGGAATGTTTTCGCACAACCATTGAAGAGTGGGACTGGAACACGCTGTCCTACATGTCGATCCAGAGCATCCCAAACATGCTCAACGGGTGACATGAGTATGGTGAGTATGCAGGCCATGGAAGAACTGGGATATTTTCACCTTCCAGGAATTGTGTACAGATCCTTGCGCCATGGGGCCGGGCATTATCATGCTGAAACATGAGGTGATGGCGGCGGATAAAGGGCATGACAAATGGACCTCGGGATCTCTGCATTCAAATTGCCATCGATAAAATGCAATTGGGCTAGTTGTCCATAGCTTATGTCTACCAATATCATAACCAAATGGCCACCATGGGACACTCTGTTCACAACGTTGACATTAGCAAACCGCTCACCCACAACGCCATACACGCTGTCTGCCATATGCCCAGTACAGCTGAAACCGTGACTCATCCACGAAGAACACACTTCTCCAGCGTGCCAGTGGCCATCGAAGGTGAGCATTTGCCCACTGAAGTTGGTTACGACACCAAACTGCAGTCAGGTCAAGACCATGGTGAGGACGACGAGCACGCAGATGAGCTTCCCTGAGACGGTTTCTGACAGTTTGTGCAAATCCACAGTTTCATCAGTTGTCCGGGTGGCTTGTCTCAGACCATGAAGAAGCCGGATGTGGAGGTCCTGGGCTGGCGTGGTTACACGTGGTCTGCGGTTGTGAGGCCAGTTGGACATACTGCCAAATTCTCTAAAATGACCTTGGCGGCTTATGGTAGAGAAATTAACATTAAATTCTCTGGGAACATCTTTGGTGGACATTCCTGCAGTCAGCATGCCAATTGCACACTATCAAAACTTGAGACATCTGTGGCATTGTGTTGTGACAAAACTGCACATTTTATTGTGTAATGATCATGCTGTTTAATCAGCTTCTTGGTATGCCACACCTGTCAGGTGGATGGATTATCTTGGAAAGCGAATTTGTGCAGAAAATTTGAGAACCTTTTTGTGCATATGGAACATTTCTGGGATCTTTGGTTTCAACTCATGAAACCAACACTTTACATTTTTTTTTGTTCAGTGTACTTTGAACTCCTACACTTCCTTTAAACCATCCCCCTTCTCTCTCCATCGCTCTAAACTAATACAACTAGTCGTCCCACATTCCAGGACAGTATGTCAGCCATCAATACTTCACAAGGAGAGAAAACAGAGAGCAAGACAGAATCAAGTGGGAAAAGGCAGAAAGAGAGATAGAAAATGAAAAACTGAGCGGAACCATTGTGCATAATTCAGCCGTCTTTTAAAAAGACCCCTGTGCAGATATGAAACCGTATCGCTTAGATTAGATGTCTGCTGATTTCACACGTGGGAGAATATAGTGGGAGAGCTGCAGGTAGGCTCCAGCTGTGCACCAACAGTTGGGGAATCAGAGTAAGACGTCGTGAAATCTCTGAGGGTCTCATGGAGGAAAGTGAAAATGAGAAGGCCACCCTTAAACACTCCAAAAACATTCCAATGGCTGCTGGTCATGTCCTTGCTATATCCCCTTACATTATCACACACACTTGGAGAGGAAATCTGACTTCAGTGGAAGGATTACTGTTCTCTTCACCTCACACACCTTACTTTCATTCATCTATTTCCAGATCCTGCGGTACGGAGCTGTATCCCAATAATCTCAAATAGCAGCTCTTCCTTAGCCAGCTCTCTTTACCTAGGTTGACTTCATTGCTTTATCAGACATGAAGTCTGAGGCCCTAATTTAAGACAGATGGACAGATGAATGATATCATGTAGATGGATGATATGTTTGATGTGAGCAACTGTATGCAAAGTAGGTACCATGTAACAAGATGTTAGAAAAAAAGGACAGTTGGAGTGTGTGTGTGAACGAGAGAATGCTAAAATGAAAAAGAGAGATTACAGGCAATTGAGGAATGACCTGAGAAAGGTGTCATATGTCAAGAATAAATGACAGATGGTTTCAGTGTCTGCATCCAAAAGACGAACACAGGGACAAGTCAAGAAAGAAACAGATGTCTATTCTCAGAAAAATATCAGCTTTGTTCAGTTGCCGCCTTAGTTGTGGTCAGGTTTGGCTGAAGTTTACTTGGAAACTGCAAGTAACCTCACACTTGCCTGAAAGAAACTGCCTGCGTTTCATTTATTTCGAGGGTATTAACTCAAGTGACAGACATTCCCCTTCCTTTGCTCCATTCATCCTTTGTCTCGTAGGGGCCTCCAAGTTGCGGTCGAGCCATTTGTCAGCAATAGGAGGTGAACAAAGGATATACATTACAGCAAACATGGGCGGCAATGGTGCAATCTTAGTTTGACAGAAAATTCCTAGCGTGAAAAGAATTTGGATTGTGACTGACGTCCTGCATGCAGCCTGCACGTTGCTCATTATTTCATGTTACCCTTCTCTCTTTCTCTGCATTCTGTTTCTAGAACATTCACGACTACTCATTAACACCACCTTCAAGGCCAAAAAGAAATGGAGGGAGAGAAACAGAAGCAGAGTAGATTGATAGAAAGACAGAGGGGTATCGAATCCTGCTGGAGACTTAAGAAAAAGGGGGAGCGAGAGGAGAATTGCATTGAGTGGGCAAACAAAACAGCTGCTGTCTCAAACCCCAATTCATAGGCCTCTGCCTCCCCTCTCATAATCCCCAAATTCCTCTGTCCTCCCTGCTACTCCCTTCCAGCCTCACCAAAGGATTCCAGCAAACCCATTAGAATCTCCTTTCACTAGCAACCAGCAGGCAGGAGAATGCCAGACCATTAAACTCCAGAGTGGGGAAGAAAAAAAAAAACACTTGTTGCAAATAGTAGAAATGCCACATGGCAACTGAATAGAGGAGAATATGCTCTTTTTGCACAGCAGCGGCAGGAAAAACAAAAAAAAGTGGCTGCAATGTGTATGGTCAGGGCTGTGGTGAGATGGCCTTACACTAAGAGGCAGACTCTGTAATCAACAAGCAGTCCAGAATACACCACCCAACGGGAGGCCCATGGGCCTAGAATAGAGGTCTTCACGGTTTCAACAGACCCAAAATTCCGAGATCCGACCCGGGACCCGAGTGGGTCCGGGTACTAAATTCTGACATTTGTCTCGGGTCTGGCTCAGGTCTGATATAATTTCCACTGGTCTCTGGATATGCACCCCTTTCTCCCCAAGCCGGGTGAATGGGAGAGGAGTAGATTCACACCGACGGATGTGCTACATTACTAGGACTGTGTGCTGATGCTGAAAAATTGTGTGCTGCTGTTCTAGAAATGCTTCATTTGATTTACCGACGGGACCCGATTGGACCGTTAGTGTTTGTGTGATGAGAACTGCGCAAGCTTGTTCTCTGTCTCAGCCAACTGCAACACAATAAAATGTATAGCTTATGTCCAGCTGAAACTGGTTCTGGCTGCTCGCATCACGTGCCTGCTGCTGAGGAGAGCGAGTGAAAGGAGCCTTGGCCCAGGCTGTTAAAGATGGGAGACTTTTTTTTCTTTGAAATAAAACCCCAAAAAGTTAGGAAAAACTATTGTGAAAAGAAGCCGATAACAGAAATGTCTTTGGAGACAAGTTTTAGTGGACAAAGATGAGAACGTTACCTTTCATTTATAGATTTCCGTATTTATTATCAATTGTTTGGTCATTATTATTATTATTATTAAATTATTGGCCTATTTAAATAATTTAAACCCCTTCTTTAAATAGCCTATGTAAAAAAAAAAGTGCTTTGTTTCATTTTGTTAAGACATTTGTTAACTAAATGAAGCTCTGTCTAATTTTCTGCTTCATATTTAGTTTAAGGTTAAAAGTTGGTCTGTTGTAAAATAAATAGCATTAGCCTATTGATGTTATTTGTTGGGTAGGAAATTTGTTGGTAATAGTTGCAATATAGGCTAGCCTGTTCAAATCAAAGGTTTCATTCTGTTGAGACATTTTCGTTAGCCAAATTAAGTTGCAGCTGTAATGGTGTTTGCGGCAATAATATAAATACCGGTAGACCTACTATGCTACCTTCACTCAAACCATGAAAAGGAAAAATCAGAGGGCAAGATGCAAAACTTAATTTAATGCTGCAATCGTATTTCCCCTATAAACAATTACTTTCTTTTGAAATTACCCTAATAAAGTCAAGCAACTTTTGTCTGTTATAGCTACTGCAGGCCTATGAAGGCAGTGAGCACCGGCACTCCATTGGACTCCGACAGTTGAACTTGAGGTGAGGAAGAATGTTTTAGGCCTACCAAAGTTACTCCTTTAATCAAACAATATAAGGCTTGTCTTTATAAATCATATTCGGATAGAAAATTAACAAATTAGCCTCCTTCCGGAAGTCAATATCTGTATAGGAGTAGTAGCCTATCTGACAAATATTTTTAAAATCCATGTCGGTCGGGAACATGGCGCTGGCATCTCTTTCTCTAGGGCTAGGCCTAAGCTCTTCTCCTTATTATTCTAAATATCATACAGTGGACACCTAGGCCTATATGATTGCAATGGCCTGATGCATTTAGCGCTCAAATCTCTGACAGCTGAACCGTGAGGTAGACAGTTTAATAAGTTAGAAAAACAATAAGCTATGTTTTGAATAATTTGTTATATATAGGCAGTTTAAGAACAAGCAATTGTGGATCATTTGGCCAATGTCACTGGCAGCACCCAGGTTTCTTTCTACTCTCAGAACTGAACGGGTCTTTCAGATCTGAACTAGCACGGGTCTATTTGGGAATGTTTCCCACTGTTTTTTGCAGAACGGGTCTGACTGTACTCGGGTCCTTGTCTCAGTTTAAAAATATATATATTTATGCATATCAGGTCGGGTGGGAAAGGCAACTTTTTGGACCCGTGAAGACCTCTAGCCTGGAGACCATATACAGTGGGGCAAAAAAGTATTTTGTCAGCCACCAATTGTGCAAGTTCTCCCACTTAAAAAGATGAGGCCTGTAATTTATCATAGGTACACTTCAACTATGACAGACAAAGGTGCCATTAATACAGGTAACGAGTGGAGGACAGAGGAGCCTCTTAAAGAAGAAACTGCAGGTCTGTGAGAGCCAGAAATCTTGCTTGTTTGTAGGTGACCAAATACTTATTTTCCACCATAATTTGCAAATAAATTCATTAAAAATCCTAAAATGTTATTTTCTGGAATTTTTTTCTCTCATTTTGTCTGTCATAGTTGAAGTGTACCTATGATGAAAATTACAGGCCTCTCATCTTTTTAAGTGGGAGAACTTGCACAATTGGTGGCTGACTAAATATTTTTGTCCCACTGTAGTTCAGGCCCATTTCCTTTACTGCCTTTCTCTAGAAAGGTCAGCACGTGTAAACCGACTCACAATCATAGGAAATGAATCCAAAGAATGTGATCAAGAGGTATCGGTGACCACCAGCTGATTCGTTTTTGAGGAGGAATAGGAACTGAAGAAGGGTCAAGGAATGTTCCTCTGAAAGTGAGAGAGTGGTTCGTCTTTGCTGTTGGACACAGGAAGCGCGAGGCTAACGCTGAGCTTCCTTCCTCCAGCAGCCAATCATAGTATGCGAGGGAAGAGGGCCACAGATTGAGTCCAGGGAAAAATTAGGGGAGAGAGCTGAAATGTTGTTGGTAAAGAACAGAAGAGGGAGTAAGACTTGAGGAAAACCCAGTGCATTTCTCAAGTAAATAAAAGTCTGTCAACCTCTAAGAGTCAGACAGCCGAGAAACCTAAGTGAGAATGCCTCCTTTTTTTTCCCTTTGGGATCCCCTGGGATGTAGGCCCTGTTTGTCATTTGAGAGGCCCTGTGCCTAAAGAGCCTGGGTGTTTGTTTATAGTGAGTGACTGGCGGGTCCTGGTGGATTCTGGGTGTTGAGTGGGCTGGTTTGTCAGTCGGAGTTAAGCTGTATGAGATGGAGACGGGGATAAATGCACGGACTAATGGATGGATGGATGGATGAATGGGTACACAGCTACCGGACAACAGAAAGCCCTCAAGCCCTTGAATAAAGTGGGGGTGCGCTAGAGGAGAGGTGCAAAACAAAAAGCCTAAGTCAAGTCCTGGGCTCTTTTGGTTTTAAAGCATAGGAGGGTCATGTCTGCCCCAGGGTAGTAGTAAAATTGTCCTCGACTACAGGGAGTTGATGGCCTACTAAAACAAACACAGGAGAGAAGTGAGGGAAGGAGCAAGAAAGGGGAAACCACAGCTTGTTTCGCAGGGAGGGGGAGTAGACTAAAAAAGGGTATAAAAATAAAGCTCCAGAAAAGCAGCAATGTTGAGATGATAATGTCATGACTAATTGTAGATATCCAGGGAAAAGTCAGCATCCATCAGATTTTGCAGGTATCGGCTGTTTGAAGCAGGTTTTACTTGCAATGTTTGTAATATGTGGTAGTTTCATATACCTTGGTTGAATGCACTTATTTAAGTTGCTCTGGAAAAGAGCATCTGCTAAAATGCATTTTCTGCTCCCCATTTTCCCATGTGATGTCACTAATGCCATGTTTACATGTGCAGGACAACTTGTCATAGGTGTATTAGGGGGTGGTTGAGTAGAACAAGGTGTGTATCTGATGGGGGAGGGGTAGTGGTAACATGAAGCCACAGATGGAGGAATGGAGGTGTGTAGGGACATTAGTCAAAAGGATAAGCTGACCGATGGAGCAGCTGTAAGTGAATTACATCCGTTTTACAATTCCACTTAGGCTTTCATCTGGTTGTCAACAAACACAATAAATTCCCTAATACCCTTTTCTTCACACTCCTCTTCCCTTGTGCTGCTCACAGAGAACAGGGGAAGTGAGAGGAGTGCAAATGGGAATGAGAGAGGGGTACAAAAGAAAGCAGAAATGCATGCATTAAAACAACCATCACACAAACCAACAAATAGGTCCAACACAAAATAGATGTCATGGTCTGATTAAATAATATTCTTCTTTCCTTTCTATTCATGTCCTGTCGTTCGACTACACTGCCCAACAACAGCCACCACAGTCATCTAGGACACATTTCCTTTGCCTTTCCTAAAAGTCAAGGCCAGACATCCAGGTGGCCACGCAAGCTGGATTCCAACGTGTCTGCTTCCTGTTAAGAGGCCAAATTAATGAACCAATAAACAAAATGACTTATCAGTGGGCCGCAAAAACCAAAGGAGTGAAAGCAGACTGACTGCAGCGCAACAATGGAAAGCCCTGAGCCAACAGGTTGGAGAGTGGTTGAGGATTAGGTGGCGTCCGGTTTCCGTTGGAGCCCGTCCTGTCCGGTGGGGGGACGGAAAGTGCTGAGCTCACACCGGCAGCACAATACACAAATCTCCACAGCCCAACCACGTTGTACAGGAATGCCATACAGAGGAAATATGCACCAAAAACATGCCCCGGAATACCTTTTCAGCAAAGTACCAACATAGGGGGAAATGGAGCTACATGCCACCTAGGAGTAATTGTATGTCTGGATACTGTTAGAATAAATGGCACAAATGTCTTTGTATGAGAACACAGACACCAAAAAGTGTATTGCTCTGTGTTTTGTTCAAGTTACTCTGCTGTTGCACTGTCAGCCATACCAGAAAGTAGGAATCTCTTTGGTCTACATATGCCCAGAGAAGAGCCATCTTTGCTCATCCTCATGACTAGCCAATGCTATTATGCCATATTAAATGCTTCCTACGAGTTTCTAACCATAACCCTTATTTACTTATGAAATGTATGTCTGGATCAGAAAAGTAATAGGATTTGACATACGACATTGCAACCACAACATACAGGCCTATTGAATGAATTCTAAAGCAAAAGGCTAAACTTGCTAAATCAATTCAAAAATCAGTAAAACATTTTGAAATGCACAATTTAGATAAATAATGGCCACTACTCAGTTTCCTGTCATCTCTTATAGATTTCATTGAATTATAATGGGCACAAAATTCAACATGATGGTGTCGAGAGGCAATTTACTCAGTCCCTCCATTTTCTAGCCCACGCTCTGAACCTCCATGTGAGAGGTCAACATCAACTTGGCACAAGATCACAGAATCACATTAAAAGTAATCGCCGCCAATCTCCCAAAACTTCCCCATTTCCAAAGGTTAAGAAAGAAATGTGCTTTGATATGAGCATGCTGAAAGTGCAAAACTAGTCTGATAAGAAGATCCTTAATGATTTCTTGGACTATGAACACAATGTGATCATAGGCCTAGTAAATCCACAGTATCCATAATGATGACTTAAGCTATGGATCGCAAGGAGAGACATAAAGTGTATGTAACACTGTAGGTGTATGCACCCAATCTGATCAGGAACGAAATGTCACAACAAACCAGCCTGAGAGAGGTTCCCAGAGAGGTTTCCTTCCTTGGCTCCAGCAACAGAGACTGCACTGCTGATATTATGTTGCACCAAAATAACAATTGCGCTGGTCTTCTTCATAATGACTCTCCGGGGAGTAAACTGGGGTGAATCCTCTCATTTTGTCACGTATTCACTGAATCGTCTGTCATATATCAAGGCTGTAATCCCAATAAACATATTCAGAACATTAAAATATTTCAGTTCACATTTTATCAGGATTATAGGTTTATGTTTCTGGGTCAATATGTGAAGAATGGCAACAGTTTTTTGCTGCATGTAAGTGTATCCACCCAAAACTGTGGGATACATATAGGGAATACTGTTCAAATGTAAGGTCTGTTTATCGTTTTAAGAGACAGTTGTCAAATAAGCAAGAATACTTATTTATTTACTAGTATACACAGAACAGAGCAAAGTCTAAATAGTCAGTCACATATGGGTCGTGTGAAACGGGATGTTGCGATTCAAATAGTGTCACATTCAGGTCCTGCACACTGGCCAACCATAATAAAACCATAATTCAGAGAGAAATAGAAAAACAAGAAGGAATGTGGTCATCTTGTAGCTGGTTACAATAAAAACTCAGTAATGATGTTGCTTATGATCATAAACTCACAGGAGAGTTTCAAAATGGAGATGTGAAAAGAGGAGGGGTGGTAGAGCCTGGGAGCAATAAAATCTATGTAGAGAGAGCGAATGAATGAGGGGGAAGGAAAGAAAAAACAACAGAAGGAGCTAAATAAATATGGAGGCAGGATTTTACATTACATTTAGAGCATTCATCTTAAGATGGCTAGGTGAGAGAACCACATATCACAGTTGTAGTAGGTAAGCTTTTCCTCAAAGTAGCTATTAGCAAAGTCAGTGCTAGTAGGAACAGACAAGGGAATAAGAATGACTGAGACGTCTTATTTAAGATACTCTTATCTTATCAGGAAGATAAAGATGCAGGCAGTACCAGTAGTTACTGCACATAAAACACACACCCAAGTAATTTACTACCCACACAAATCACTCACCACATGGAAGGCACAGTCATTCAGCTTCAGTGTCACCGACAGTTTAACTTGACATCACTTTAGGGGGTAGGAAAACTAGGCCTAGATTACTGGAAAAGGGAACTCCTCCTTTGGGAGAAAATAACCTTACCAGAACTCATTTACTGGTTCTATCAGGATTTTTCCTACAGAAAGTATTCTAAAAAAAGAACCCAACATTGACTGAGTGTAAACACGAGCATTTGGAAACTGAGTGTGCGTCCCAATTCACAATATAGTGCTCTACTTTTGACCATAGGGTGCAATTTGGAACGCATATAGTTGGTCCTAAGTCATATTTGCCCAGCTCCGGGATGAGTGTGCACACGGCTTTACTGTGGGTGACAGGGTGTGGGCATGGACAGCTCGACACAATCCAAGGAGCAGCTGGGCCAGATGTTTATCTTTCTGTGGTAACACAAGGTATGTGTACTTTGTGCCAGCGAAGATTGTGTAAGGAAGGGCGTTCTTTTTAAAGGAGGAAAACTGTGTCAATGTCAACAGTGAGTCAACTGGAACACACAGCATGGGGGAAAAGGGGGGGGGGGGGGGTACGTGCATGCGCGTGTGTGTTTTCATACGTATGCTTGCTTGCGTGTTTGTATGTGTGTGTACTGCATGCATGGTTGTATCCATGATTTTTTTCAACTCAAAATGCCAAGCTCATTCAACTTACACTGTAGCTGTCTGTATTCAACCTCCCATGGAATTAATATATCCATCTGACGCTATCCACTCCCTTTCTCAATCCATCACTTCAATTCATTGTCCTGTAAGATGGAGTACACTCCAAATGGCATTCTATTCCCCATGTATAGGGCTGTGGTCAAAAAGTAGTGCACTATATTAGATATGGTGCCATTTGGGATGCATTGCAGGAGTCCTCCCTAAGTCATTCCTCAGACCTGCAGTAATCTGGGAGGTTCCTCAGTAAATGGAAGAGGAATGCAGTGGAGAAGGGGAGGACGAGGGGAGCCAATGCCTACAGCTCAACACTGCACCTCACTGTTCTACCTTAACATTCCATTCCTCAAATTTTTATCACAACCTTCCTCAGTCTCTGTGTGCAAGTGTTTCTCACTCACCCACCCCACTATCCTTTCATCTAAAACTATGCCCTGACAGAAATAAAATGACAGGAAATATCCATTACCAATGGAGGGGAAGCTAAGAAAATGTGTGTGTGTGTTCCAAAATCAGTGGTGCAGTAACATGCCTCGTGTTCAGGTGATGATAGTTTTGTGGTGCTCTATCACAGAACATCTCCCAACAGGCCTGAGCATGCAAACACTCTCACACACACCCTGCTGCAGTACCACACATAACCCTCAAATGTTGAAACCTCGTCTCTCACAGCAGCTCTGAGATAGAGTGAAAAGTGGAATGTGAAGGAGAGAGTGATGAACAGAGAGAGAGAGCATGCCCAATGGCTTAAGGAATGCATATTTCTCTGATGCATGTAACCAACAAAGTCAGAGACAACCAGGGGGGGTTGTTTTCCCTCCTCCTCCTCCTCCTCCTCCTCCTCCTCCCCTGCCACCTAGAATAAGTAAATTCATCACCAGTATAGTCTCCGAGTTTGACTTGTGAACCTCCCATCTTTGATCAACATCTGTCATTTAGTCAGGACTCAGAAGTATGTAGACTAGAGGGCCTCTGATGAGGACTTGAATGCAACATGGTTGCAATGTAACTACAAAGCCCAGGGGTTGAGTGACGGTAAGACTACCTATGAGTATCTTAGAAAAGAGAATGAATGACAAATTAGTAGGAAACTAGCTTACGAGGGACAGAGGTCCTGATAAGCATGGCTACTACCAAAACTGGGCACCCCACAACCCGTTTCAGTTAAGAGGAAAATGTCTGACTTAAAAGTTTAATAAAAAGTACTTTTATCTTGATACATTTGATATCACATGCATGGCCTAAGAGTAGCTGAATTTAGTTACAATGTTTCTACATTGTAGTTTGGGTTCAAGGTCAGGGATAATGTAGTGACATGCATGTTTTATAACACAAATGGTAAACACCTTCTTCTAAATATCTCTATGAGACTCATGTCAACTCACACACGCACGCACGGGCAAACACAGCATTAGAGTCCATGATGCTAGAGGCCAGCTCTCAGAATGCCCAGCTGTCAGTGAGCCAAGAGAACACAGGAACATTATACCTTACCTCGACATGTGTCGTTGACGGCCTCGTAGCCGGGCATGCATTGGCACTGTCCAACAGGCACCACCCACTCTCCGTCCATCGTGCAGTAGATGCGGGGCGACTCCTCACTCACCGCGTTCTCCACGCAGGCCCCCGCTACTTCCCTCAGGGCCTGGTTCACCCCCCCACCCGCCACTGTCTCAGGGAAGGCTGCGAGGCTCTTGATGGTGGCGGGGCAGGTCTTGTAGTAGACCCTGACAGAGAGCAGCGCCATGCAGGCCCCAATATCCTGGAAGGCCAGGTAGAAGCCTTTCCTGCTGAGGCTCTCCACCACCCGTGTCTCTGTGTTGATGCGCAGCTCGTTGCGGCTGGTGATCTCGTCCGGCGCGATGGTGGCCACCTTCTTGAACTGGCCCTTGCGGAAGCTGGTGCCGATGTCGGCGTCCGACTCAGAGGAGAACAGGTTGAAGGTCTCCTTGCAGGTGAGCGACGAGCCGTCGAATGAGTTGCAGTCACGCACAATGAACTGCAGTTCCACGAAGATGCGAGAGGCTGACGGGCGGCGCTGGATGAAGGTGGTGCGCAGCCAGTTGTCTTGCTCATGCTCACCCACATTACACACAGAGTAGGTGTACAACTGGGAGCCATTCAGACTCCTCTGGACCACCTCCCACTGAAACACACAGATAGACCATCAGGACTCCAGTCACATACTGACTCTGGCGATACATGACTAAGAGTGGGCTGGAAAAAGTTAAAATGTTCAATGCCCAACTGCCCATGTTGACATCTTAAATGCTAATGGTGTGCCTTAATTTGTTATACGAGTTCCAAGACCCCCAGCACTCCTGTAATTTGAACCCTGGAGACAAAGGGAAAGCGTGTGAGAGAGTGAGGGAGACCCCAAAGGAACATATTAAGATATAAGAGTGGCAAGAAAAGACAAGGCCTTAGCAAAGGATTGAAGCCAGCTGATTTTGACAATGCCATTGAAATAACACTGAGGTCTGTCAACATCTTATACAACATATGTTGATCCATGCAACCAACTCTTGATGTCACAGAAGTTAGACATTTTAGTGAGAAGTCTTCAACGTTCAGCTTAATAGTAGCTGCTGAAATGCATGTGTCCACACAGGGGTTCTCTCTGCATGTTACCACTGCTATTAATTAAAGGAATGTGCTTTGTTGGCTGACTGTGTGGCATCACATGAACGGGAGCATGCAACAGGAGAGAGAGCGCCTCCATAACACTACAGAACAAGGGAGAGTCAAGCATGAATGACCACTTAAATGTAAATTAAACAAAGTGGGACCTAAGCACACATACTACACAAAAGCACACGATAGCAAAAAACAATAATCTGTTGTGTTTTACTGTGACGAAAGACAACATTTTCTCCTTATGAGAAAATTATAGCCATCTTAACTCACTACATCTACATTTCCCAAAAAGCACTATATGCTCCAAACTTTAGGTCAATTGCACCCTTACATACAATTCTGAAATGAGGGACTTAAAACCACAAGTATTCTCTACCACACTTGCTATAGCTACCATTCTCTCCCTTGGAATAGTCCTGACATGCTGCCATCTAAAACCCAACCCCCACTACAATAATGTGACCCTTTCACATATTCAACTTGAATATTACACGTTTAGTAATGTTTATACATGAGCACCAGGTTATAGCACCCATAAAAGTAGATACTGGCAAATAAGAGTTGTTAAAGTTGTGTGAAGGTAAGAAAGTCAGACATGGCATATTATGTGCTACCCCATCCATACTTACCCAAAGAGAAAAGTACAGAGACAGGGCAATGGAAAAAATGGATGGATACTGACCCCTTGCTTGGATCCTTGTTCATAGGGCCAGGTCAGCCAGCCTAGCTCACTCCCTGATGCCCTCATATCCAACAGCACCTCTGCAGAGGGAAAAATTCAATCAAATATGTCTTAACCTACTAAAATGTGATTGTCTTACCACAGAAAGCTGGGACATGTACATGTTGAAGTTAATACCTAATAGAAAGAAGCAAATTATCATTTGAACTCTAATATCTTACCCCAAGAAAAGTAATTGTCTAAATCCCCTACACTTCCTCAAGTGAGACTCAAGCATAGGCCTATGTTAGTGACTTTTACCATTTAAAAGGAAGCTTAGGGTGTAATCATTAACTTGAGATGGAATATCCTAACTTTCTCATCATTCAACTTTGCTGCGCAATAAGTGGTACCAGGCATGAATGTTCAGCCCAACCATGCAGATAATTATTCATTTTATATTGTTATATTTAATATGTTCACAATATCTTACTGATCTAGAGACAATATCAAAGTTCAAAATACCAACAGGTAGTGGCACTCTATTACGTAGCAAGACTGCTCTCAACACACCCTCATCTTGATAAAGAGATCAGCATAGATACCGAATCAAATACGGGCGAAACTTGATCTAATAAAGTATAAAGGATTGCATTAAAAACAGTTTCTGGTCAAAATCAACAAACTTAAAAACTTCTACAAGTTGCGACATTGTATTAATAGCCCATGTTCTTGCCCTGTGCTTTAAACATCCACTTCTTCGTGGTCCCACAGCCTGAACATAGCAGGATATACTTCTTGCAACAAGAACATTTCGATTTCAAATAGTTACCAAAGTTTGAAAAGTAGTCAAGACTTTCGCTTACCTTCTTTAGTTTGCAGTGTAATAAATATACCGTTAATTAATACATAGGAAAACAACAAGCGCTTAATTCCACGGGAATCCATTTGAGTTTGTTTTCTTCTTATTTCTAAGCTTGGTTGGGACCCTTCCACGCTCTCATCAGTTGCTACACTGAACCGTGAGCTCGCGAAAGCCTCATTCACAAATGAGGACGTCACCAACTCCGCCTGTTAGAATGTAATCAATTCCATAAAGGAGGGGGTGTGGCAAAGAGGAAAGTGTCATTGACATGGTTTTGATGGCCTCAGCCATTTACCTTAGCGAGAAGAGAAGCAGATATCAATACAATGTTGGCCTATTTACCTTTGTATTATTCTTTTTTTTGTGTACAAAAATAAGAAGAGAAAATTCTGCATGCAACTCATGATACAAGTTTGTCAATCACATTATTATCGTATTCATATGATCTCGAATCTGAAGCAAAGACAACTGAATCCATAGTGAAGAGAAATAAAATAGCAAATAATTGTACTAATTGGCTTTAGAGTTTGAAATACCATACTCTTGATGAATATAAGTGAAGTGATACATCTGTATTTTCAATGGGAAAGATAGAGAGGTGGGAGAATGGGGAGTAGGAGGGTGTGCTGTATGAGTATGAACATAGTGAATTAAACAATCCATCACCTAGCAACTCTTTCGCAAATTAATTTGGGAGTTAACCTCTGTCTACCTTCATTATTTGTTGTACAGTGTAACTATGTGATTTATGAATGCTTATCTGTATCTTGAAGTTTTCACTAAAAACCTCCTGAATATTTTGTCAACCTGTTAGATTTTCTTGGTAAATGTTTACCATTGATTGCGCTGTCTTCACAATAAATTATTACAATACAGTATGGCATTGATTTTGCATGGGTCACACCTGTGGGCCCAACTCTGTGGGAAAGATTGGGCTTCTCTCTGTTTCCCTGGCAGACGGGCCCCAGCCATGTGCGAATCCGACCTCCCCTTACCCCGGGGCTCTGGTATTATAAAGCCCCTCTCACACCAGGGAGAATGCCTGGAGCCTTATGAAATGCCACATAAGAGTGATTCCTCATGAAACCCAGACAAAAAAGACAATGGTTTTGGGAATTTTCGCAAAATGTAATCCATGGAATAGTCCTTTGCAGGACGGATTGTTGGCATATATTTGACATTTGTATCTAAAAGCATAATTAGAAAGAATTTATCAACGTTAGCTTATTTATGACATCTGTAGATTTTTTTATTTAACCTTGATTTAACTAGGCGAGTCAGTTAAGGACAAATTCTTATTTACAATGACGGCCTAGGAACAGTGGGTTCGGTTAACTGCCTTGTTCAGGGGCAGAACGGCAGATTTTTACCTTGTCAGCTCGGAGATTCAATCTAGCAACCTTTCGGTTACTGGCCCAACGCTCTAACCACTAGGCTACCTGCCAATGCTACAAATCTGTAGGGTATTGGGGGGTAATCAGACTACCAGATGAGGCTCTCACACATGCTCCCTTGGTCGGTCCACACTTTCTACTGCTGCTGCTGTGTGTAGTTGGGGCTGGGTAACAATGGGCCTGCTGTCCCCCAGTGAAGGGGGTTCAAGGGGTCTGACTTGGTTGGGAGAGCTGCCAAGCACAGGTGTTGTAACTCAACTCAGCAGCATCAGAGTGGGGGGGGGGGGGGGGGGTGGCAGCAGGCCCATTGTTACCCAGCCCCAACAACACACAGCAGCAACAGCAGAAAGCGTGGACCGACCAAGAGAGCATGTGTGAGAGCCTCATCTGTTAGTCTGATTACCCCCCAATACCCTACAGATGATACCAAACACATGACACCGTTGATTTGGGCCTATGTCATACCTGTTTTTGGCTCTGTATACAACACTGTTCTCCACTGCCTGTCAGACTTACAACTATTCGGTTCCTAAGTAGTCAAGATATTTTTTTTTATACAATGATACCAAAGTGCAAAGTGCTGAGCAAACTATCTGTGGGGTAGCTAAAGACTGACAGGGTGAGTCAGGATTGAACACTATCATCCCAGCAATATACTATACACTATTCAGAAAGATCCCACTTGAAAAAATACTACAGTGTACTGTATACTATGGTAGGAATACTGTAGTATTCACTGCAGTGTTGTTGCTGAATTTACTGTAGTAGTGACTGTAGTATAATGTGGTATTTACAGAAATACAAAAAAATACTACAATACTATAAATGTTCCATAACCTGTAGGTAGGTAGGAAGGTAGATAGGTAAGTAAGTAAGTATGTAGGTCTGGGTTCTGAAAAGGGAGTTCAGAGCTTCTGCTCTTTTCTATAACCACAGGGAACACAATATATGGTCTATACTTGGCGTGTAGGTTTCTAACTTATGGGTGGCACAACTTTGGATTTGGAAGGGGATTGGGCAGGGTTTATGCAAATTACATACTGTAGTATTTACTAGAGTAAAAATAAATGTTGTGTTTTTGCGGACATTTCTGTAGTACTTACTACAGTGCTGTTTAAAAAAAGGAATACTACAGTATTCTACAGTATACTACACAATTCTATGCAGCGGGGGGGGGGTATGGAGTAGGGTCAAGTTCCTTGAAGAGACTGATCTAAGGTCAGTTTTGCGTTATGAAAGTCTGGGACTGGAAAACACTCATGCTCTGAATAGAGAGGAAAGGATGGCATGGGTTTTTACAATCCATATGTCAACAAACCCAATACAAAGCAATCATTATTATACTGAAATACACTGAGTGTACAAAACATTGTGCTCTTTCCATGACATAGACTGACCAGGTTATTTCAGGTAGGAAAGCTATGATACCTTAATCTGTGTAGATGAAGGGGGACGAGACGGGTTAATTAAAGAAGGATTTTGAAGCCTTGTGACAATTGAGACATGGATTGTGTATGTGCCATTCAGAAGGTAAATGGGCAAGACAAAATATTTAAGTGCCTTTGAATGGGGTATGGTAGTAGCTGCCAGGTTTGTGTCAAGAACTGTAACGCTGCTGGGCTTTTCATGCTCAAGAGTTTCCCATATATATCATGAATGGTCCAATACCCAAAGCACATCCAGCCTTCTTGGCACAATGGGGGGAAGCATTGGAGTCAACATGGGCCAGCATCCCTGTGGAACGCTTTCAACACCTTGTAGAGTCCATGTCCTGACAGATTTAGGCTGTTCTGAAGGCAAAAGGGTGTGGAAATCAATATTAGGAAGGTGTTCTTAATGTTTTGTACACTAAGTGTATCTCCACACCTGTAACAAAGAGCTCTCTCTCATATTCAAAGTTCTCTAATCTTGTGCGAGAATCTGAGAATCATGACACAACAACAAAGTTATTCAGAAATCTCATCTAAATGAACTCCTCTTTGGAAATTACAGATCATCCATCCCCCTGGGCTGAAGTGAATAGGCGCTATATATTAATTCAGTCATTATCACAACATTCCGATGCCCTGAGCTGGAACACACTCATATTCGTTGCCTCCCTTTTTATTGGAGACACAGGTCACGCTAGAGAGGGCTAGTGAGAGCAGATGTTGTATTTGCTCACCCAAGTAGAATGAGCTGATCCTGAGGCCATGCGTACCTCCTCGATATCAAATGACACTTCTGGGGTCAGAATACATTCAAGACAATGCCTTGAAGGAAGTGCACTGGAGAAAGCGCATCCAGAATGTGTGAGATGGACCCCCGAGGGCTTAGGGCGGAAGAGAGGCATGAGGGGTGCCCATTGATAGCCACCTGTTGATTCTGTTCCAAATGACCTAAACTTTTTTTGATTACTCGATCATGTCTATGTGTGTGTTTGTGTGTGTGTGTCTGTGTCTGTGTGAGAGAGAGCGAGAGAGAGCAAGAGAGAGGGAATGAGGAAGAGAAAGATAAACATAAATAAATAATTAAAAGAAAGTGAGAAAAGGAAAGAGAGAGAGAGAGATGTAGTAGAGAAGTGCCAGGTTCTTCAGGGGGTTTCCAGGCAAAATGGTTGACGATGCTGATCAGTGATGTCATGCTGTTAGGCAGCACCTGTTCTTGTAGTTGCCCCTGCAGACCTACGGTGGTCTGCGGTTTGCTGAGGTAGGCATGTGAAGCATGTCTGACCCTCCTCCATATGTTACCGGCCCCCACTTCCTGGCAAAGAAGGAGGGTTGTGCCAGAGAAAGTGTTAGGACAACTATATAAAGTGTGTGTATGCCTGTGTGTGTGTGTGCATACATACACGCAAGACTGTTACCAAAAGTAAGAATTTCACAAAGTGTTGATAGTTGTTGTTGTGTAGGAATGTGGTACTTTTGCTCACCAGCAATTTGCCTTAAGTAGACCAGGAGAAGCAGGGTTGGTAAAAAGGTAGCTTCATAAATCAGGCTTATATTGTTACTTGGAAAGATTATTAAACAATCACTGCTCAGAGGGAAAATATTTCAGAGCCTTTTTGATTGAGATAAGTGGTGTTCTTATACTGTAGGCCTTTCAACAATATCATCTAATCATCTCATCATAACAAAGGCTTGTGTACTGTACTGTATATAATAGTTGCAGTGCCAAATAAGGCTATAGTTACCCAGGAGGATGTAGGGAGTGTGTGTGGCTAGAACCTGCATATGAGGAGATATCAATTAGTGTCCCTGTTTACAGACACACGGGTGGTGCCATACAGCTGCCATCTTCTTGGTCACCAGGGGAGGTGGTTTTAAAGCAGTGATGTTTCCATAGTCTTAACACATCAGGAAACACACACATACACATACACACCAACACACACACATGCACAGACACATGCACAAAAACACACACACACACACACATTTACTTTCTCATGCTGCTCTGCGGGTGAAAACAGACAGTAGATTTCAACAATTAGGTGACCCAATACAGCCGTAACCTCCAGTGAGGCAAGTGTGGGAGAAAGGGGAGCGAGCATACAAACAGGTGTTGCCCAGCCATGTGAGTGCTAAGCTAAGGGTCAATGGGACTTAGATAGTTATACAGTGCTGGGGGAACAAAGTAGTGTGTATGACAGCTGCCTGTGGAATGGCAGCTCATGTCAACGCTTGTCACTCCTCCAGCATGTCTCAGAAAGCTTGTCCCTGCTTGTCTGCTCTCTTTCAACAGCTCCCAGTTCCAAACCACAGAGAAACCTATATTTTCTCCAGGACAAGACAGAATTCTGAAAGTCTGTGAAACGGTTGGCATGTAAAGTGTGTCCTTCTGAGACGGCAGTGATTCAGTGAAAGCACGTGAAGAGAAACAGTTATGTAACACGTGATTGTTGGATTAAGCAAGCATGGAGTCCAAAGATCTTAGTCTGGACACTGTGCCCCAGTGCATTTTGCAAGGTGTAAATCACATATTTATGTAATAATCAGACAACAATACCAGACAATACCAGACAATGATAATTGTCTCAACCACGGTCAAACCACAGTGTACTTACTGCACATCAGAATGGGAGCGCTTTGAGGGATAGAATTGGTTTTGTGAAATAACATCAATAATATTTCATGATTACATCTACAGTTAGGCAAGTTAGCCCTGGCGATATGTGGGAGTTTTTTTGTATCGTCCCCAATGCTAATTCAATGAATACCTGACGTTCTACAGTCAATTCCTTGCATCTTGTGATGTTGATATCAAAACTCACTTGACCTTTTAATGTGAGAAGAAAATCAAACTGTGCAAATTGTGTTTGATGCCACAGTGGTCACCACGCACTGCGACGCAGCCAGGGAAAGGGAACTTTTCAACCCGCATATCTGCAAAGTGGACCTAACAAACAAATACTGATGGCCTGAACAGTCCAGTAAATGTTTCTGTCCCTTCCTAACCCCTTCACTGCTACCCACCGCCACCCCAACAATTTTCTGAAGAGCCCTGCACAAAACCTTCATTGGGGAATTTCAATTCTCCTCAAAAGTGCCCTCTTCCTACATATATGTTCTTTTTGACATCCACTTTACCTCATCCTGAAAAAATCCTTTACTTTGATCTTTATAATCCATCCTCAGAGAATATTTTGATAGATATGGATAGATAGAGAATTGCATAAGTCCACTCACCCTCTGCTTTACTGTAGATACAGCATCATCGGCATAATAGCCCTCTCACTATCCACTAAAAATACTGTGCTTTCTGGGCATAGACACTGAGTTACAAGGAAGTTGAAAAGGCAGTTAAAGTCCTGAGTTACAAAATGAAAAAGGTGATGTAAATCCTGCTTCACCTCCTACCTATAGTAAGAACCCAACAGAAAACACTCTCTCACACTCAATGTCACTGTCACTGTCACTGGCATATTGGGATTCAATTCTGGAGCGGCTATAGCCAAAAGAGAAGGGGCACAGAATTCTTAAATTCCATAGAACTGATAAACCAGAAATACACTATTTTATTTACAACAAAAAAAGTGAAACTGGTGCAAAACAAGATCACTTCCCCAAGTTCCCCCAAAGACACATCCCATTTCATCCCCTCCACAGCAACACAGGAGGAGGAAAACAAGAACCTAAGAGGGGTGATGACAAATCATATAATTCAGATAAATCTGTGTATTACTTGTATTTCAGTGGCATATTCATGTCAATCAGGTGTCTCAGAATTGGAGTGATGTGATCTAAGATTAGTTTAGGTTTAGCCTTTTAGATTACAATGAAAACGTTACATGGACATGGGGGAACTGATCGTAAATTAGCCCTCCTACTCCCCCCTATTGCTCTCCAGCCAGGGGAGCTGCACTGCCTATCACCATGTGTGTGTGTGTGTGTGTGTGTGTGTATACCGACTGTCCAAAATATTAGGAACACCTTCCTAATATTGAGTTGGACCTCCTTTTGCCCTCAGAACAGCCTCAATTCTTCAGGGTATGGACTCTACAAGGTGTCGAAAGCATTCCACAGGGATGCTGGCCCATGTTCACTACAATGCTTCCCACAGTTGTGTCAAGTTGGCTGGATGTCCTTTGGGTGGTGGACCATTCTTGATACACATGGGAAACTGTTGACCGTCTCCGCCCCTTCATGTACACTGATTGAAGTGGATTTAACAAATTACATCAATAAGGGATCACAACTTTCAGCTGGATTCACTGAGTGTATTTTCCGTGTTGACTCTACGTCATAATACATTGACAAATTACGTTGAAATAATGTTGATTCAACCAGTGTGAAGTATCTATTCTATTCTGAGATGCCTTGATACATATGGCCCAAAATCCAATTTTAGCCTGGGATGAGAGGAGCTGATGTAGCCAGATGGTGACACATTTAATGTATTCATGGTGACTCTGAGTCATCTGGTTAAGATCCATACCTGGAGCTCTCCCTCCCTGTCCCCACCTAGGAGTCTACTCTACAACATGTACTATGACCCCTTAGAGCTATTTGATCCATTTCATGATTCCTCCTGTGGCATTGTATTCGATATTCAATCAATCAATCAATCAAATTTATTTATAAAGCCCTTTTTACATCAACCGAAGTCACAAAGTGCTGTATAGAAACCCAGCCTAAAACCCCAAACAGCAAGCAATGCAGATGTAGAAGCACTGTGGCTAGGAAAAATTCCCTAGAAAGGCCGGAACCTAGGAAGAAACCTAGAGAGGAACCAGGCTATGAGGGGTGGCCAGTCCTCTTCTGGCTGTGCCGGGTGGAGATTATAACAGAACATGACCAAGATGTTCAAACGTTCATAGATGACCAGCAGGGTCAGATAATAATAATCACAGTGGTTGTAGAGGGTGCAACAGGTCAGCACCTCAGGAGTAAATGTCAGTTGGCTTTTCATAGCCAATCATTCAGAGTTAGAGACAGCAGGTGTGGTAGAGAGAGAGTCCAAAACAGCAGGTCCAGTTCAAGGTAGCACGTCCAGTGAACAGGTCAGGATTCCATAGCCGCAGGCAGAACTAGAGCAGCAGCATGATCAGGTGGACTTTGGACTGGGGACAGCAAGGAGTCATCAGGCCAGGTAGTCCTGAGGCATGGTCCTAGGCCTCAGGTCCTCTGAGAGAAAAGAGAGAGAAAGAGAGAAAGAGAGAGAAAGAGAATTAGAAGGAACATGTTTAAATTCACACAGGACACCGGATAAGACAGGATAGAAATACTCCAGATATAACAGACTGACGCTAGCCCCCCGACACATAAACTACTGCAGCATAATCTGGACCCCTATAGCAAAATCTGGACCCCTTCAAATCAGCCAGGCTAGACAATCTGGACCCTCTCTTTCTAAAATGATCCGCCGAAATTGTTGCAAACCCTATTACTAGCCTGTTCAACCTCTCTTTTGTATCGTCTGAGATCCCCAAAGATTGGAAAGCTGCCGCGGTCATTCCCCTCTTCAAAGGAGGAGACACTCTAGACCCAACTGCTACAGATCTATATCTATCCTACCCTGCCTTTCTAAGGTCTTCGAAAGCCAAGTTAACAAACAGATCACCGACCATTTCAAATCCCACAGTACCTTCTTCGCTGTGCAATCCGGTTTCCGAGCTGTTCATGGGTGCACGTCAGCCACGCTCAAGGTCCTAAATGATATCATAACCGCCATCGATAAAAGACTGTACTGTGCAGCTGTCTTCATCGACCTGGCCAAGGCTTTCGACTCTGTCAATCACCGCATTCTTATCGGCAGACTCAACAGCCTTGGTTTCTCAAATGATTGCCTCGCCTGGTTCACCAACTACTTCTCAGATAGAGTTCAGTGTGTCAAATCGGGGGGCCTGTTGTCCGGACTTCTGGAAGTCTCTATAGGGGTCCCACAGGGTTCAATTCTCGGGCCGACTCTTTTCTCTGTATACATCATTGATGTCGCTCTTGCTGCTGGTGATTCTCTGACCCACCTCTACGCAGACAACACCATTCTGTATACTTCTGGCCCTTCTTTGGACACTGTGTTAACTAACCTCCAGATGAGCTTCAATGCCATACAACTCTCCTTCCGTGGCCTCCAACTGCTCTTAAATGCAAGTCAAACTAATTGCATGCTCTTCAACCAATTGCTGCCCACACCTGCCCACCTGTCCAGCATCACTACTCTGGACGGTTCTGACTTAGAATATGTGGACAATTACAAATACCTAGGTGTCTGGTTAGACTGTAAACTCTCCTTCCAGACTCACATTAAGCATCTCCAATCCAACATTAAATCTAGAATCAGCTTCCTATTTCGTAACAAAACATCCTTCACTCATGCTGCCAAACGTACCCTCGTAAAACTGACTATCCTACCGATCCTCGACTTCGGCGATGTCATTAACAAAATAGTCTCCAACACTCTACTCAGCAAATTGGATGCAGTCTATCACAGTCTATCACTGCCATCCATTTTGTCACCAAAGCCCCATATACTACCCACCACTGCGACATGTATGCTCTCGTTGGCTGGCCCTAGCTTCATACTCGTCACCAAACCCACTGGCTCCAGGTCATCTATAAGTCTTTGCTTGGTAAAGCCCCGCCTTATCTCAGCTCACTGGTCACCATAGCAGCACCCACCCGTAGCACGCACTCCAGCAGGTATATCTCACTAGGTACCCCCAAAGCCAATTCCTCCTTCGGCCGTCTTTCCTTCCAGTTCTCTGCTGCCAATGACTGCAAAAATCACTGAAGCTGGAGACTCCCTCACTAGCTTTAAGCACCAGCTGTCAGAGCAACTCACAGATCACTGCACCTGTACATAGCCTATCTGTAAATAGCCCATCCCAACTACCTCATCCCCATACTGTTATCTATTTTATTTATTTTTGCTCCTTTGCACCCCAATATCTCTACTTGTAAACTCAACTTCTGCACATCTATCACTCCAGTGTTTAATTGCTATATTGTAATTATTTCGCCATTATGACCTATTTATTGCCTTACCTTCATTATCCTACCTCATTTGCACACACTGTATATATACTTTTTCTATTGTATTGGCCAGGTCGCAATTGTAAATGAGAACTTGTTCTCAACTTGCCTACCTGGTTAAATAAAGGTAAAATAAATAAATAAATAAATAAAAATTATTGACTGTATGTTTGTTATTCCATGTGTAACTCTGTGTTGTTTGTGTTGCACTGCTTTGCTTTATCTTTGCCAGGTCGCAGTTGTAAATTAGAAATTGTTCTCAACTATCCTACCTGGTTAAATAAAGGTGAAATAAAATACAAAGAAAAATAAATACTGGAGGCTGGAAAAGGTGGATCCTCAGTCTTTCACTGGTTCTATCGTGTTAGCATGACAACATTGACCTTTCTGACAACAAGGCCTCCGGACGTGAGCTCACTTATTGTGAAGTGTGTGGGATGGGTCATACATGTAGTATGCACCTTGGGTGGGCTGACACCTTTCTCTTATAACCAGGTAATAGGGACAAAAGAGGACTGGGAGGTACTAGACTGTACATAGAAGAGTGTATGGAGGTATAGCCATGTTCTACTGAGAAAAATCGGCCAAAATCAGGATTTAGAAAGACTGAGTCAGAGACCAAATGCAGTATTAGCAGTAGGCCTATTGGGCTGTGTGATTTTGTACATTTTGTGTGTTACTGAATAAATATGTATACACATGACCTTTGCTCCCTTGTACTTCCTGCTTCTGTTATTTTTCTGCTACCACAAGCAGCCTCTCATCTGTCTCTTTCCACATTGTCTGTGTTCTTTTCTAGGCTTTTGGATTAGCCCCCTAAGGTCGATGTTCATGACTCCGGGGACATCTAAAGAGCATAATAAAATAATCCCCATAAAAATTCCTACATTTAAGATAGACATGCGGTATCTGTTTTTTTGCATTGGATGCATCTGAAAGGTGACAGAGCTAGTGCAGTGTTTGTCAGACCATGAGACATCCTGAAAATCGGTCTGCTCACAAAATCGTCTGTAGAGTCAATACGGTTTCGCCTAATATTACCCCTCTGTGTAAAGGTGAGACTATCACAAACACGTACACGTGGGTTGTTTTGCTCTAGGACGCCCACAGGCCTCACAAGACTCATCTGAAGGTCCCCCGGTACCAGTTGAAAAAATGTATGTAAGTATAGTGCATTCGGAAAGTATTTAGACCCCTTGACTTTTTACACATTTTGTTACGTTAGTCTTAATTCTAAAATGGATTAAATTGGTTAAATACATGTCCAAAAAAATTAATGTTTGGGCTCCCGAGTGGCGCAGTGGTCTAAGGCACTGCATCTCAGTGCTAGAGAAGTCACTACAGACACTATTGTTTGAATCCAGGCTGTATCACAACTGGCTGTGATTGGGAGTCCCATAGGGCAGCGCACAATTTGCCAAGCGTCGTCTGGGTTTGGCTTTTGTAGGCCGTCATTGTAAATAAGAATTTGTTCTTAACTGACTTGCCTAGTTAAATAAAGATTACAAAAATAAAAATCTGATCTTTATTATATCTCTCAAATATAGGACAGACACTTCAGAAAAAAACTTCAATTTGATTTTTGGGGGACTATCTGTTGTTCCGTGTAGTGAATCTGTTATTCAATGCATTTCAACAAATAATTTTTTCACATTTGTTTTCGATACTTCAAGGGGTTTTAAAATTCTAAATCAAACAGCAAAATGATCATTGGTAAGACCTTAAAACAATTCCATATAACTGCTCCACCAAATGAGTCTGTTTTTGACAAGGACCTGGAACTCTCCACACCACCCTATTATCAAGTCCTCCCACACACAGTTAAGGGAGAGGCGAGACATGCCGCTAAAATCTCCCAACCCAGAGTATCCACCAACCAGATATGTAAAACACAGGCCTCTTTGGTCTAATCTCCCAAATGAAGAGCTTACTGAATAGTGAACATCCTCTCATTCATCATTTGGAGTCACAATGCTCTCCAGGGCACAACTGCTGCCCCCACTCTAGACCTCTTCCGAATGGTTCAGCGAAGGTTATTGTTCAGACAATTCCAATGCCAATGTGACAAAATCTGCAACATTATAAACAGAACATGTAAGAGTCTTCAAGAGGTCTTTATGATTTTGCTGTTGCATCCAGATCCAAATCAAATGTAATTTGTCACAGACAACAGGTGTAGGTAGACCTTACAGTGAAATGCTTACTTACAAGCACTTAACCAACAATGAAGTTTTAAGAGAAATACCTCAATTTTCTTTAAAGAGCAGCAGTAAAATAACAATAGTGAGGCAATATACAGGGGGTACTGGTGCAGAGTTGAAGTGCGGAGGTACCGGTTAGTCGAGGTAATTGAGGTGATGTGTGCATGTAGGTAGAGTTATTAAAGTGACTATGCATAGATAATAACAGAGAGTAGCCGCAGCGTAAAAAGGAGGGGGGGGGGGGGGGCAATGCAAATAGTCTGGGTAGCCATTTGATTAGATGTTCAGGAGTCTTATGGCTTGGGGGTAGAAGCTGTTTAGAAGCCTCTTGGACTTAGACTTGGTGCTCCGGTACCGCTTGCCGTGCGGTAGCAGAGAGAACAGTCTATGACTGGGGTGGCTGAAGTCTTGACAAATGTTAGGGTCTTCCTCTGACACCGCCTGGTATAGAGGTCCTGGATGGCAGAAAGCTTGGCCCCACTGATGTACTGGGCCGTACGCTCTGTAGTGCCTTACGATCGGAGGCCGAGTAGTTGTCATAACAGGCAGTGTTGCAACCCGTCAGGATGTTCTCGATGGTGCAGCTGTAGAACCTTTTGAGGATCCACCCAGGTTGATGCTCCACATTGACATAGATGAAGTGTGTTTACCCCTACATTATGTAACTTTAGGGTATCTCTAAGACCCAGAAGAAAGAATTTAAAAAATGCATTACATAATTGTAATGCTTCCCATCTAGTTGTGTTTATCATGTGTTGAAATGTGTCTGTGGATAATACATTCAGAGCAACGTCTGCATGGAATGTCAGCAAAAAGCCTAAAACCCAAAACATGAAAACAAGCACTTATCATTGTCAGAAAAAGCCAAAATCAGTATTTTCAAAGTTCTTTGCATCTTCTTTTAATAGCTCAATGTGGCCTTTGGAATGTAATGTTGTGGGCTAAGACTTCAAAAGACAGACTAAAATTACAGAAAGATGGAGGTGGTTGAGCAAGCATGAAGGATGCATAACTTTTTTCCTTCGTACTCTTCCTGCTGCTGCTTCCCCATCTCCTTTGTCATAGGCTAGGTCTGTAATTTCAGAGGGCAGGGTAGGAGGGGGGGACAAAGTGAGGAGAGGAACAGCATCTTGAGTTTCCCCTTTGCTCTCTGTGTTCTCTCTTCACACTGTGTTCCACCATCTCTGCTTCTTCTCATGCTGGGTCTCAATTAACATTCCTTGTCTTAGCCTGTCGAGGCACTATAAATCGCTTGCCCTCTTTTCCATGGTCACACTCCCTTCTTCCTCCTGTAATGAAAAGAGAAGGAGAGGAGAGGCGTGATGTGTCTTTGATGAGTTCCAGCATGATCCTCTTTCCCTCCCTCAGATATCCAGTGGCCTCTCAGTTTTAAAACCTTTATTTTCACAACTTCTCTTTGTAGCTGTTTTCTCTCTGATATAAAATACTGTTATGAAAAATTCTATATTATTGCATTAAGCATGTGGGACGAGTGTTTAAATAAGCGAAAACCACAGTTGACATTTCAGGAAGAAGCCACCATTTTGGAACTCTAGAACATCCTTTGATGGCTGAAATTGAGGGTTATAAAACCATAATGTACAGTTGGGGTACTTGGGGTCTCTTCGCTGCAGGCAGTCCCCGTTTGAGGACATTCATTTTAGCCTTTTCAGTACCTCCAAATGTGATGAGAGTCCACACAGGCCTGTCCGCCAAACATTCCTCACCAATAACTCCCAATCGGCATCCCTCTGAGGATTCTTCGGTGTGCTTTTGAATGTAACAGGAGCAGCAGGACACCCTAATGTTCAGGCATTAGTCTTAACATTTTTAAGCTATAGAGCCCTATAGCCTCGGGGAGGATAAGTACAAAAGTGCAACTTTAATTGCCCTTCCCTTGTGCCGATCCCAGTTTTAGACATACTTCTCCATAGTCACTTATCTTCAGACTGCTTCACATAAATGCAAAATATGGGCACATACTATCAGATAAATGTCTGGAGAAATCAACTTCTCTTCGCTCTCTCCTATGCATGTACACACAGCTGTACTGTGGATTTTTCATTGCAGTTGCTATGTTTACGAATTAGTGGTATTTTTTCCAAAACTCATTTATGATAGCCATGTCTACATAAACTAGGATTGTCAACTAATAGTGCAGTTAGAGGACTCTAACTCAAAAATAAACATAAAATGAGCATGGTAGCCATCAGACTGTTAAACAGCCACCACTAACATTGAGAGGCTGCTGCCAACACACTGACTCAACTCCAGCCACTTTAATAATGGGAATTGATGGAAATTGATGTAAAATATATCACTAGCCACTCTAAACAATGCTACTTAATATGTTTACATATCCTACATTACTCATCTCATATGTATATGTATATACTGTACCCTATATCATCTACTGCATCTTTATGTAATACATGTATCACTAGCCACTTTAAACTATGCCACTTTGTTTACATACCCTACATTACTCATCTCATATGTATATACTGTACTCGATACCATCTACTGCATCTTGCCTATGTCGTTCTGTACCATCACTCATTCATATATTGTTATGTACATATTCTTTATCCCTTTACACTTGTGTGTAGAAGGTAGTAGTTTTGGAATTGTTAGGTTAGATTACTCGTTGGTTATTACTGCATTGTCGGAATTAGAAGCACAAGCATTTCGCTACACTCGCATTAACATCTGCTAACCATGTGTATGTGACAAATACATTTGATTTGATTTGTAAGCTTTAGGCTACAGGCACTATAGAAGTACAAACAGAAATTTAAACAAAACAGTGTAATGACATTAAATTAATTTGGAAAACTGATTGGATTTGCAAAAGTCATCAACGTAAAGGAGTTGTCTTTTCACCCAATGTTAAACCTAAATCCAATGACAGGGTGATTACATGTTTAATTCACATTAGTTGATAACTCAGCAAAATGGAAATCAAAACTAAACATTGAACTGATGTCTGTGCCCAGTGGGTATTATCCTATGCTGACATCTTGTGACTTTTAAGGTGAACTGCAACATATTTCACAACAAGTAGTAACTTGAAGACGCTGCATATTTTCACAACAAGTAGTAACCTGAAAACAATGTTCTGCATAATCGGAGTAACAACTAGATACTGTTGGTAATATATCATACAGTAATGTATCTGCAGTGGAACAAGGCATACCAAGACAACAGGCAAAAGCAAGCAAACACAAATCAAGAGTGACTGACCATTTAATGATCTGTAGATGTTAAACAACCATTTATTTTACAGTTTAAAAATGTCCTCATGGAGGAACAGCAAAATACACTGAAAATTATGAAATAAGATTGATCAAAAGACAGTTTAAGATAAATAATTTTGTTTTTGGGGTATTTTCTTGTAATTTGTATACAAAAATTATAAGTGCTTTCAACATCACCATGAAAGTATTCAGCCTGCAGTCATAGAAATATTTACACCACAAAAACTGAGAATCAGGGTTTACTTCCTGTATCGGTTCACAACTAGCTTCGTCTTTCGGACTGCTTTGTTTTGTCACACAAAACATGAGGACCCTGAACGGAGACAGTAATAAGGGAAAGTACACAAGAGCACATATTGAGAACATGAGTATTTACAAAATTGGCTCAGGGAGACACTAGTTCAGGGAAAGGAAAGAGAGACCGTTTACACATCCATTCCCAGCATTGTTTAAAGTTTTAGTCACATTCGTTGCCTTACGGATTCTATTTACCCTTTACTTATTCAAGTTATGCATGCTACAGCTGTCATTGAGTAATTTGCTTTTTGACTTTGGGAGCACATATTGGTATCCAGGAGTATTTTCAGAGGAATGGTAGAGGGCAGTGGAGGACACAAGGAGAGAGACAGAAGGACTATGTTCACCATCATCAAATAGAACAGTTTATGGCACTCCATGGAAATGAGGACAGGATTTCACAATGGAGTAGTAGTCTGTATGCTGTAACAGGTTGGGCTGATGAAGAAAATATATTAAAAAAAACAAAGTACAAACAGAGGCTGGTACAGTAGATCTGAGTGACAACTACAAAGTCAAGTATGAAAATAGGTTCTGGGGGTTCATTGAAAAAGAGATTTTGGCACAGAATCAATTCTAATAACAAAAGCTTGTAAATGTCACTCCTAGGAGTTTTGTAGGGGTCCTTGCCAGTTGCCACCCCCAAAAGGTTGATAGTGATGAGTTGTCATATAATCCACTTGGCCTCCTTACATATTTTTAGTCTTTAAATATTTATAATATTTACAGTTTTGCAATTGTCTATGACACCTTGACTTGTATATAAGACAAACAAAAATAAACAAATTATATATATATATATATATATATATATATATATATATAGGTCGCCTGTTGAGGCATTAAGTGCAAACTGTACAACTCAAATAGTAACCTCTGAGGATAGAGTTGACTCTGGAAATGAAGTAGAAGGAAATCAAGTTGGCCGATGGTAGAAGAGTAAAAGCAGTACAAAAAATTGATGAAGCAGACATTATTCCTTTTTCTATTTTTCTCTTGCACAAGTAAAGCTGGTCACTGGTGCATGTCTATTTTAATTGGTAGCATTTTATTCTCTAATCGGTACAAAGATCATGTTTTTTTTCTCAACATAATGCAATGACTGATTTGATCTGTTTTCTAAGAAAATTCCCAAAAGATGTAAATAAAATGACAATCATTATTTCAATGAGAGTAAAAACATCCCTTAGCAGTCTTTCTCTTTTCGTTCCTTCGTCTCCTCGAATGCTTTCAAAATCAAGACGCAATCCGGTTTACTTCCAACGATTGCAAAAGTGAAATGTATGATCATAGAATTGATCATGAAAACCCCCAATCCACCCTTCCGTATGCTCTCCGTAAAGGCAGGGAGTTGTGGAATCAGAGGTGGAAGGATGACTTAAGGACTTGGTGAAGAGAAGTAAGAGTGAGTGCATGTTTTAAAAACAACAAAAAAAGAGGTCAAACCCATCCAAACTGAGGCATTTCCAGTTTTCTAACCTGGATGAAAGTCCAAAAAGGCTGGTGTTGGCTTGATTCTGTTGGGTTCTAGAGAATGGAGTTTTTCTATTGGAGGTATTACACGGAGGCAATGACAATCATGATGTGAGGGGAGATGCTGGAGATACTGTTGAGAAGGTCGGGGGCGAGCCGCGACAGGTGGCTCTCAGAGAAATCACATGGCGGAAAGATCTGCACCACGTATGCCGGCTGGGGAAGGAAGAGACCAGACACGTGTCAGATGGGTTTCCAACCTCATTGTTTGAAATCAGTTCAGTACCATACTCCCATCTCCACCTAATATTTACTTGAATACAGAAGGGCCATCATTACAGGTCCATTTGAAATGGATGCTGATATGGCTTAACAGTCAGAACGCACCACATACCTGATTGGAGCCGGGGTTGGGGACATTGATGATCCCAGCTGCCTGTTTTTGCTGTAGGTAGGTGATGAAGCCTCCTTTCAGGAGAAGGGTCTGACTGAGAACGTCCTCCTGATCCCGTCCACATGGCAGAGCTAGCAGGAGGCAGTAGTCACTCTCCACCTATAAACAATAATCATCAAATCGGTTGTGCTTTCACCTGAAATGTTACTGAAATATTAAGCATGTTTACATTCACAGTTGTAATGATAACTAGTTGCCTACAAAGAAAACATTACCAAAGAGTGTCTTAGTTTGAAAACATTCTACAAGAACCGTGCTAAAACGCATAATTTCAATGAGAGACAACTAGCAACTCACCATCATCCTGCGAGCCACGCCCTCAAGCTGGGACGCTTCCAACCTCATCCTCTGTGCGATGCGGAGCGGGGCCCCTCCCTCCAATGGCGGCAGTGAACGGTGGGCCAGAACGTTGTTGCCAGAGACAAAGTGGAGCTGCACAGCAGCCGAGTCATTCTTCAGTGCCAGCAGGCCTTGCCATACTATGGGGTATTTCTGCACAAACAAAAGTGGAGCAAAGACAGATCAGAGAAATATGTGACATTTTAAGTATAAGCAATATTATCTAAACTGATTTCTAATTCTAATCTATCCTTACTAATGATGACTGAAAGTCTTCAGGATTGTTTTAATTCCCATGATCAGCCTCCTTACCATTAAAAGCTGCACCATATCGACGGACCGGTATCCTGAGTGCCCCAGTTTACTCTCAGGGTGCCACTGTGAGGAACTTGCGAGGGGTGCTACTGGAGGGCTCGGCATGAAGACTGGTGGTGGGCCCTTCTGCAGAGCTAGCTCTTGCTTGTGGGAGAGAGCCATGGGAGAAGTATAAGAGGGCGAAATGGTGTCCCTCTGCATCCGGGGCATGTGGGATAAGTCCATGGAGGCTGTGTGACGGAGGTGGGAGTTGTCCAATTTGGTTTCACTTCCTCCACCAAGTGACCCAGCAGAGAGTGACTGAGATGGCTTGCCCCTGTGGCTGAGATCACCATCCTGAAGAAGTAAATAAGACTTCAGTGCTATCTACATAGAAGTAAATGTACTGTAGGAGAGAAACGCTAAAATAATTGTCAAAGTCAATCCCAACTGAAAACACTGGCAAAAACACTAAACATCTGATAAACGAATGAACTAAATGTAAACATGAATGCATAGTTCTCTGACCTGGGAAGGTGTGATGCCGCGGGGAGCCAAGTTCAATCCCATCGAAGAGTGACTGGAAAACTGGGAGTGGAAGCCCTGCATATCCCGGTACACTGGGAAGGAGCCAGTGCCACCTGGATGAATCATCTGAACACCTTGAGGATGATGAGGAGACACCATAACAGGGACAGATGGATGGACCCCCATGATCCTGCTGCTCTCAGTATGAGGTGGGTGAGACATCTTTGCCTCCAATGTTTTAGGAATCTCCTTCCGCATCTGCGTCATTCCTTTTGGACTCTTAGAGGCAGCAGAGAGGTTGGTGATTGCGGTTGCTCCTGCCTCAGGAGTTTGTGACCGACGTCCCTCTGCAATGGTGTGCTCTCCTAGCTGATGGTGCATCAGGATGCGCATGTCCCGTATGTCGCGCATGTCTCTGATGTCTCGGGAGGCCATGCTGTACTGGTCCAGACGTAGGCCTGCATGATGCAGCCCTCTGTGCTGCTCTGCCTGCATCATCATCGCATCTGACTGGAGCTGGGGTGCAGAGGGTCTGCACAGCCCCTGGTGGTAGTGCTTCATGTTCTCTTCGGCACAGCTGTCTGAGGCTCCCCGAGTGGGGCCTGCATGTGACTGCAGCACCATTTCTCTGATGGTGTTGGCGTGCTGAGGAGGTCCAGTGCGGGGAGATGGCAGGGAATTTGCCCGTCTTCCATGACTCATTCCAGAGAGCTGTGGGGTATTCATCCTGACATCGCTGTGCAAGAGGTGACATATAGACACTGACTGGGTGACGCTGTGTGACACCGGGGTCATTATAACAGACTGCTCTGGGTGGGGATGGTGCATACTGGCAACATATGGAGACATCTCAGGCATGCCAGGATGCAAAACCATAGAGCTGGCATGGGGGGACATTGAGTTTCTGGGAGAGCAAACTTTCGCAAAGGGTAAAGGTGAGTGGCCCGTTGCTCGAGGGGAATGAGGCTCTTGCTTGAGGTGTGGGACTGACCGATCAGAAGGGGTACTGGGACTAGGACTCATGCGGTTTCCAGTCAAAGATGGGTAATGTGGATTCATGATTGGGCTGAGGTTGGATGTCTGGTGTGACTTTGCCATATCCACCATCATTGGTTTGGATTCTGCTCCAGGCTCTTTCTTTACATGCTGCTGCATCACAGCCCGATTGTACATCAATATTTGAGGACTAGTGACTGGTTGTTGAAACATCTTTACTGCGCTACCCTGGGGTCCAGTGTGATATGACGACTCTGACTTTTCAGAACCAGGACTCTCCTGCTTAATGGTGGAGATGACAGGCTGAGAATTGTATGTATGGCAAGTTAAGAGTACCCCTGGTTGTCCGTACCCTGTGGGTGTCAGGGGTCCCTTGGGGGTGCAAAGCTGGGATGGGGCAAATGGTTCTTGCTTAATCTGAGATTTAGACACAGACTGCTGAAACTCTATGTCGACTGCACTGGCCGGTGGGATCTGGCTAATTTTGGCGCTGATCCGTTGAGGTCCCTCTGTTTTTTGCCCTGAGTAACTTAGTACTACCACACCCTCTGATGTATTTACCCTGAGGCCACGACTGGAGCCTGTGTTGTAGGGTGTGCTCTCAACTACAGACCGTCCTCTGCAGTTTACATCCTCTACCACATCCACTCCATGGTAACAGTTGTTTTCGTTCATACTTGATCTGGATTTCTGTTTGGTTAGAGATAGGCCAGCATTACGGTTACTTAGGGAGATTCGAGGTGCTTCCTCAGTGTCAAAGGGCATTGGAATCCGGCTGATGACAGAGGTAGTAGGGGAAGAAATGACTGAATGCACCATCTTCTCTCCAAAGTTCTGCTGGGTCTCGGTGAGCGGGGATGGTTTTTGAAGAGTGAAAGGCAAGGGTCTGTCTTCAGGATGCATGTGCCTAGCAGCCATTGTGTCAGATGAGTTTTCATTCTCTGACATGCGAGGATCTGCCAGCGTTGTGGTTAGCACTGTAGTAGGAATGGCATTGCTGTTTGATGCTGACACATATTTGGGATCCATGAGGATCTTTCTGAGAGTGCTGGAGCTAGGGTCAATATCCGATGCCTTAGTATCAGGAGGCATAAGTGGATTTGCCGACTGGCTTCCAAGCGCTGTTACTGCTGGTGCAGAGGGAGTCAATACAGAAACTAGAGTTGCAGGAGTAGCATGTATTATACTTTCTTCAGATCTGTGAAGCCAGTCTGGTGAAACAGGCATCTTGCCTTGACAGGGTGGAGGGACATTCAATTGGGTTGGAGAAGGTGTGAGAGCAGGGGATGGAGAGAGAGCAGGGGCTACTGCGGATATTTGAAACTTTTTGAAATGAGGAAGTCTCTTGGTGCCAGAGTGAAAGGCTGATTCTTCAGGTACGGGTTGTTCCACAGCAGGTTGTTCTGCCTCCTTGGGAGTGTTCACAGTCATGGTGCATGTGATATCACATTTGCAGGTAGCAGCTGAGGTGACAACAGTGGCTGTAGCAGTAGCTGCCTTAGAGTTGATGACTTCAATTTCTTCAGGAATGGACTCTGGTAGCTTGAAGGGGGAGGTCTCAGCTTCTGATACCTCTTCAGCAGTCTCTCCCTTCCGGTTGACAGCCTTTCGTCCTCTGGACCTCTTTGGAGTCTTAGGTCTGACTGCTTTCCCTTTTTTTGCATGTGTTTCTGATGGAAGAGACTCATCTTCGGCAGAGGCCCCAGAGACTGTTGATTCAGAGGCTTTAGCATCGGTCATCAGGGGTTTGGCACTGGGAATCAAAACTCCCATCTCTGGGTCTGGGTCAATAATGTTGCTGATAGCCATGTGTGTTTCTGGTTCCAAGACATCATTGGCAGAGGGTAGGACCAGAGGCTCTGGGGTAGGAACAATTGCAGTATAAGTGGAAGGAGCTGTGAAACCATCTGTATCAGTAGATATGTCTTCAGCAGTAATGGAATCAATAGCAGCAGCTAGTTCGGTTTCACTGGCAGGAATAGCTGACTTCTCCCCCTCCATTTCATTCTCTGGTTCTACAGTGACAGGGGGCAGCAGGGTAGGTGGCTCTGCAGGTGGTTCCTTATAGGGTTGAAGAGGTTGCACAACTGTAAGTTTGGCAATATTCTCCACTGCCCGTTCCAGTTCCATCTGACGTGCCAAAATAGCGGCTGCTGGGTCTACCGTTTGTTCAGGGTCTAACAGAACATCTTCCTTTTCCTCTGGGCTGAACTCTGCAGCAGCTTTCAGATAACACTGAGTCCTTGCTTCTTCTTTATCTGGTACTCCTGGTTTGACATTTTTAGCAGTGGTCTCAAAAGATACAGCCTCATCCTCCTCAGAGCAAAGCAACCCTTTCACATCATCTACGCTTACACGAATCTCAAGGTTTCTCAAGCCATGCGATTTATCCTCTGTCACCAATTTGGCATTTCGTGTAAACCTTGGTGCATTTACTTTCCCACTCTTTTCAGATTGTCTTTTCTCCACATGGGTAGATTCTATCCTCTCAATGTCCCCTTCAGAATACTTTTTCTCAATTTGATCAGTTAGCACTTTGTCTCCTTCGTCTTTCTGTGTTGGCAAGCATTGCATTGCTTCCTCTAATAATTTCCCTGCTTCTTCGGACTCATCTTTTATTTTGGGCTCAGGCTCTTCAGTAGTTGTACTATCAACTGACTTCTCTCCTGATGATGTTTCCCTCTTGGATTGTTTGTCTACTCTACTTGCTTTCCTACCAATTGAAGCCCCAGTAAGTGAAGACACTTGAGCTGTCTGCACTTTCTGCATACGGGGTGAACACCACCCCTCAGACATTCTGGAACCCTGTCCAGTGTTCGCAGGCTCTTTCATGTCACTGTCTTCCTCTGATGATTTCTGCGAGTCCCCTTTCACTGGTGACACATCTTCCCCTCGCCTGCGTGACTTGGGTGGGCGACCTCGCCTTGTGTAGGTAGATGTGTTCAATGCATCCTGCTGCAGCACTATATCCTTGTCGACACCACACTTACGGGTGGAGCAGGAGGACTCCACCACCTCTTTACATGGTGGCTGGGCATCCCCTTCAGACTGTGTGGCATAAACTGACCGTACATTTCGTCGTCTGCTTCTTCCGTGGATTAGGATTGATTCATTCTCAGAGTCAGGGACATTAACTGGTGACTTGGCTATGGTTTTAGGTTCTGATGATGCCTTTAATACTTCTCCTCGTGGAGATGAAGACCTTTTCAGCTTCTCTCTGTCAATTCGCTCACTCTTTCGAGTTACTGGTTTCTCAGAGACAGCAGTTTTGGGGGGCTCCAGGATTTGTGTTACTGATACATTTGGCTTAGCTCTTTTACTCTTGGGTTGTTTGTGAATTGGCTTTGCTGGTTTGATTCCAGCCTCTGAGACTGGTATGTGAACCTCTTGGGAATCGTCAGATTTCTGAGGTTTGTCAAAGTCCTTAGAATATGGTTTCTCTGGTTGGGTCTCTATCTTTACCATTTCTATATTCTCGTCAACCTTGGGGGAAGCAGAACAGGTGAATTCAGCAGCATTTGCCTCAAAACTACTTAATGAGGCACCAGGAGTGGGAGGCTTATTATCAAGGAAAGATGTATGATCCACTGTAAGATTGCCTTCAGTTGTAACTCTGGGTTCACATAATACCTCTTTAGGTTCAACTTTAACCTCAGCATCTGAAAGGAAAGGTGATAAGGGTGTGATTAAAATTGAGGCAGGGGGTTGGATCTCTACTAAAGGAGATTGGGGTGGGAACACTTCAAGATTATGTTCTACTTTTTCCTCTTCAATCAGTGAAAGAGTCTGTTCAGAGGATGAAGTAGTTAAAACAACCTCTTTCTCCTGCTGTGGAGAAATCTCTCTCGGTGAAGAAAGAAACTGTGAAATTGGCAAGATGAGAGCAGGGCTGACTGATTTAATATCGGCCTTCTGCATGAACTCTAAAACCTTGGGAGACGCGTCTTGTTCACTCTCATCAACACTTTCAATTTCTTGTGGAAAGTGGCCCCATGATGTCTCCTTCTGTTGTTGAAGCTCCAGAAAGCGGCTATGAAAAAGAACTATGGGCTCTTGAAGGTCCCCTCCCCATGGCCCAGGTTGTCCTTTGACAGCATCTTGTTTGGCAGGATGTCTGCCAACTCCCAACTCAGGATCTTTGCGCTCAAGATGTTGTAGACGCCGTGAATCTTGCTCAAAGATTGAACTATGAAGAAAACGAGATGCAAACAGCTCCTGCCGTTCCAGATCCTCTGCTTTGGGGTCTTTCTTATTGTCATCCAGTTTACCTTCAGAGTCAGTACGAATCTTCTTCTTTTTCATGTACCAAGACGGGATAGGTCGTGGTACAGACTCTACCTTTTCTTTGTCTGAGCCACCGCGAAGACTGGCAAAGCGAGAGTCTCTGTCAAGAAAAGACCAATTATCCTCCCTTGCGGAGGACAATGACTTGGCTCGCTCAAGAAGTGCTTGTGTGTCTGGAGTGATAGTCTTGTCTAATGCAAAAGAATAGAACTTGTTCTTCTCCAGGGAGCATGAGAGCTTGAGGCCTGTCAACCTTTCTTCACGTTCCCCAAGGATAGAGGACAGTGAGGTGTTGGGCTTAGGGGAGTGGTTTTTGTTCCCACCATCATCATCTGAATCTGACGATACTTCTCCAGGCTCTAGTTCACACACAAGACGTTTGCAAATGCTTTCTTGTTTCACAATGCTACTGGGGAAGGTCATGTCCATTCGGAGGCAGTCAGATTTGATTCTACTCTCCCATCGTTGAAGTAACTGCTCGTTACACCCAAGCAATGCTGTTTTAAGCTTAGGAAATTCTGTGATAGGGGAACGGAAACGATTAGGTGTCATGTCCAAGCTGTATTTCAATGAATCTACATGCGAGTAGACTTTGTCCTCTTCTTTTGGAGAGTCTTTAGTCTTTTTATTGGTAACTGATTGTGCTAACCGGGAAGCACACTCTTCTTCATTTGAAGGAAAGGGACCAGAGCCAGATAAAGATATGACACTCAGGTCAAGGTCTTCATTTAATTCACAGGAAGACCTGTAGTTGCGGTCTCTCTTACCACTTAGCAAGTCGAAGTCAAAACTCTCGGATTTCTTACGTTTGCTAGATGGATAATCGTCTGTAACATCTTGAGGTGTTTTTCCTACCTCATGCACCAGACTGCACTGTTCAAAGTCCTCTGTGTCGCCGTCTTGTGGGCTTTCTGATTTATGTGATTTGTCAGGCTCTTGTCGGCTCTGTTCCATTTGTTTTCTGCAGGTCTGAGAGTGGTCAAGGTCAGACTCAAGTCGTTCTTCAGTCTCCCCTCTACTTTTGTATAGTCCTACACCCTGCTCGCCATTGTCTTGTTGCGGCAGTTGCGTGAATGCGTCCTGGTCAAGACTCCCATCAGAGATTTTCGTGAGACTTGATCCCCAAAACTGAATTTTCAGACAGGTTGGGTCTAATGGATCTGTTGCCTCTTCTGTTGGTTCTCCAAGTCGTGACTGAAGTTCCAAACTGAGTCCAAGCCCCATTCCCATGGAGACTATTTCAGACTCTTTTTCATCTTTAGGACTGCAAACAGTAACAAGTCTCTCAGATTTAGCCTTGCAATGCTCCATCTTATGCACCACTTTGCGCAATAGGCTCTTTTCACCCTCATTCTCCTTTGCCATAGCACTGTCAGGTGTCTTCCTAAGTCCCAGTCTACTGCCCTCTTCCGGACTCTCCCTCTTCAGTTGATCGGTCTTCCCCATGGAGTCTTCAAAACGCCTCTTTCGTGCAGCTAGACGGTCAACATCCACAGAGTTAGAACCATCATACCTAGGGTCAGCTTTCATATGTTTTTTGGCTTTCATTTTACCATCCTTGTCAACAACTTCAAGGTGGTTGTCTTTTGGCACCTTCCCATGCTTGACTATATCTCCTTTTTGCTGATCTATGCGGAAGGGAGGACTTTTCTGATCCCTTGAAGGTGATGCAAGCCGGATACTGTCATTCCCACCTCTAACTCTTTGTTTTTCTAGGACAGCATGACCAAGCAAGTTCACTTCCTTCTCCTTCACACGTGTTAGCTGCACCACACAAGGTGGTAGGTCTAGCCGTCCTTTGCCTGAGCCTTCTTTTTCCTTAAGGGGAAACTTGCTGACTTTGCTTCGAAGGACTGCATCTGGACTAACTTCTCTTTCCAGTTTAGGCACTGTCTCAGGCGATGGAACGCTGGGAGATTGCAATTTAAGCTTTCTCAGCTTCTGTTTCTCACCCTTCTCCTTGCGCCCAGACCACTTTTCCTTATCACCCCCAGTACCATGTTCAGTTTCAAATGGTCTATCCTTTTCTGTCTTATCACTCTTATTATACCGATCGGGTCGTGCCTTGTCAAATCTTGGAGGTGAGAGTGAACTGCAGCTGGCACTTCGCTCTGAGGATCTACAGCAAATGCGGCGATCAGAGTCATTTGGTAGACGCTCAGAGAGGGAGTGGGACGCTGTAGGACTGGCAGGGCGATGAGGGTGAGAAGGGCTCTGGCTGTGTTCCATTGTTCTCCGCCCATGGTCACGTTCACGGTCTGTTTCAAAGCGCTCACGCTCACGTTCCCTCTGCAAGTAACTGTATTTGCGGATGTCCTGCTCATAGGGGTCTCTGTAATCTCTGTACTCACGCGGATCATCAAAGTAACGCGGGTCATAGAAATCCCCCTGGTATGAGTCCCATTCTGTGTAGAACTCGCGGCCTCTGTCAGGTAACTTGCGACGGGGATCTTCTGTGAAGGTTCCTCCAGGTGTTCGTACACTATTGTCAAAGAATGGCCGTTCAGCTGTAAACTCATATTGCGGCCTGCGCTCATCCCTGATAAAAAAAAAAGAGGAACCAAATTCAAATTATTCAATGTCATTGGAATTTTTCAAATGGGGATATGTGACAAAATTAATCTAGTAAAAATGATACAAACCTTCGCTCAGATAGGATTTCATAGAAGTCGCGAATGTCCTGCCCAGATGCCTGCATTGAGTGATAGAAAGCCATCTGACTTTCCTGATTGGCAAAGTCCACCTGCAAGCAAAAACACATGGAAGTTGATAAATCAGAGACAAATATCATTGTTTGGACTATGGTCTTCAATCACCTGGCCTATTTCCCCAACTAACAGGGATTCTAATTCATAAGACATTTTTTTGCTACCTTAATTTTGTTGCCACCAATCTTCCACCCCTTGGTCTCCTTGACAGCTGCCTGTGCATATTCTATGTTATTATACAGTATAAGGGCCATTCCTTTGGGTCTGTCAAATACAACCTGTGGTGGGAGGGGAGAGAAGAAACATATTTAGTAAAAACCAAAATTATCTTTCTTATATACAGTGCATTCGGAAAGTATTTGACCCCTTGAATTATTCCACATTTGGTTAAATTACAGCCTTGTTCTAAAATTGATTAAATAGTCCACCCCCCCCCACCCACCCACCCAATCACTCTACACACAATACCACATAACTACTAAGGGAAAAACAGAATTTGTTTGCAAATATATATATATATAAAAAACTTAAATAAAACACATTTACTGTAAGTATTCAGACCCTTTTCTCAGTACTTTTGAAGCACCTTTGGCAGCGATTACAGCCTAGACTCTTCTTGGGTATGACACTACAAGCTTAGCACACCTGTATTTGGAGAGTTTCTCACATTCTTCTCTGCAGATCCTCTCAAGCTCTGTCAGGTTGGATGGGGAGCGTCACAACAAAGCTATTTTCCAGTCAGGTTCAAGTCCAGGCTCTGGCTAGGCCACTCAAGGACATTCGTAGACTTGTCCCGAAGCCATTCCTGTGTTGTCTTGGCTCTGTGCTTAGGGTCATTGTCCTGTTGGAAGGTGAACCTTTGCCTCAGTCTGAGCAGGTTTTCATCAAGGATCTCTGTACTTCGCTCTGTTAATCTTTCCCTTCATCTTGACTAGTCTCCCAGTCCCTGCTGCTGAAAACCATCACCGCAGCATGATGCTTCCACCACGATTCACCATAGGGATGGTGCCAGGTTTCTTTCAGACGTGATGCTTGGCATGCAGGCCAAAGAGTTCAATCTTGGTTTCATCAGGCCAGAGAATCGTGTTTCTCATGGGCTGACAGTCCTTTAGGTTCCTTTTGGCTAACTCCAATGTGCCTTTTACTGAGGAGTGGCTTCCGTCTGGCCACTCTACCGTAAATGGCCTGAATGGTGGAGTGCTGCAGAAATGGTTATCCTTCTAGAAGGTTCTCCCATCTCTGCAGAGGAACTCTGGAGTGCGGTCAGAGTGACCATCGGGTTCTTGGTCAGGGAGGTGACCCAGATCATTCTCCCCCGATTGCTGAGTATGGCTGAGCAGCCAGCTATAGAAACAGGATTGGTAGTGCCAAACTTTTTCCATTTAAGAACGATTGAGGCCACTGTGTTCTTGGGGACCTTCATTACTGCAGAAATGTTTTGGTACCCTTATCCAGATATGTGCCTCGATACAATTCTTTCTAGGAGCTCTACGGACAATTCCTTCAACCTCTTGGCTTGGTTTTTGCTCTGACATACACGGTCAACTGTGGGACCTTCTTGTAGACAGGAGTGTGCCGTTGCAAATCATGTCCAATCAATTGAATTTACCACAGGTGGACTCCAATCAAGTTGTAGATACATCTCAAGGATGATCAATGGAAACCGGATGAACCGGAGCTCAATTTTGAGTCTCATAGCAAAGGGAAAGGGAGATACCTCGTCAGTATTACAACTGAATGCATTAAATTGAAATGTGTCTTCTGCATTTAACACAACCCCTCTGAATACGAGATGTGCGGGGAGCTGCCCTAAATTGACATCTATGCCATCGGTGCACAGGGAACAGTGGGCTGACTGCCTTGCTCATGGGCAGAACGGGGCATTCAGTTGTAACCTTGTCAGCTTGGGGATTTGATTCAGCAACCTTTCGGTTACTGGCCCAGGGTCTGAATACTTATGTAAATAAGATGTTTTTTTAAATTTTGTAGTAAATTTACAAAAATTTCTAAAAACCTTTTTTCGCTTTGTCATTATAGGGTATTGAGGTTGAGATTAAAAAAAAAAGTGATCAATTTTACAATAAGGCTGTAAACGTAACAAAAAAATGAAAGAGGAATGGGTCCGACAACATTCTGAAGCCACTTTACGAATACACACTCACACAGTACCAGTGAAAAGTTAGGACACCTACTCATTCAAGGGTTTTAATTTATTTATTTAAATGTTCTACATTTTAGAATAGTGAAGACATCAAAACTATGAAATAACACTTATGGAATCATCTAGTAACTGAAAAAGTGTTAAAGAACTCAAAATGTATTTTATATTTGAGATTCCTCAAAGTAGCCACCCTTTGCCTTGACAGTTTTGCACATGCTTGGCATTTTCTCAACCAGCTTCATGAGGTAGTCAACCTGGAATGCATTTCAATTAACAGGTGTGTCTTGTTAAAAGTTAATTTGTGGAATTTATTTCATTTGATCCAATCATTTGTGCTGTGAAAAGTACGCGCTTCAAAGCCATGCAACACTCCTTCCGTGGCCTCCAACTGCTCTTAAATGCTAGTAAAACCAAATGCATGCTTTTCAACCGTTCGCTGCCTGCACCCGCACGCCCGACTAGCATCACCACCCTGGATGGTTCCGACCTAGAATATGTGGACATCTATAAGTACCTAGGTGTCTGGCTAGACTGTAAACTCTCCTTCCAGACTCATATCAAACATCTTCAATCTAAAATCAAATCTAGAATCGGCTTTCTATTTCGCAACAAAGCCTCCTTCACTCACGCCGCCAAACTTACCCTATTAAAACTGACTATCCTACCGATCCTCGACTTCGATGTCATCTACAAAATGGCTTCCAATACTCTACTCAGCAAACTGGATGCAGTTTATCACAGTGCCATCCGCTTTGTTACTAAAGCACCTTATACCACCCACCACTGCGACCTGTATGCTCTAGTCGACTGGCCCTCGCTACATATTCGTCGCCAGACCCACTGGCTCCAGGTCATCTACAAGTCCATGCTAGGTAAAGCTAGGTAAAACCTTTCCTTCCAGTTCTCCGCTGCCTGTGACTGGAACGAACTGCAAAAATCACTGACGCTGGAGACTCATATCTCCCTCACCAACTTTAAACATTTGCTATCTGAGCAGCTAACCGATCGCTGCAGCTGTACATAGTCTATCGGTAAATAGCCCACCCAATTTACCTACATCATCCCCATACTGTTTTTATTTATTTACCTTTTTGCTCTTTTGCACACCAGTATCTTTACCTGCACATGACCATCTGATCATTTATCACTCCAGTGTTAATCTGCTAAAATTGTTATTATTCACCAACCTCCTCATGCCTTTTGCACACAATGTATATAGACCTTTTTTTCTACTGTGTTATTGACTTGTTTATTGCTTACTCCATGTGTAACTCCGTGTTGCTGTCTGTTCACACTGCTATGCTTTTATCTTGGCCAGGTCGCAGTTGTAAATGAGAACTTGTTCTTAACTAGCCTACCTGGTTAAATACAGGTGAAATAAAATGTAAAAAATAAAAGCTGCTATTTGAGTTGTGAGGCGTCTGTTTCTCAAACTAGACACTAATGTACTTGTCCTCTTGCTCAGTTGTGCACCGGGGCTTCCCACTCCTCTTTCTATTCTGGTTAGGGCCAGTTTGCACTGTTCTGTGAAGGGAGTAGTACACAGCATTGTACGAGATCTTCAGTTTCTTGGCAATTTCTCACATGGTATAGCCTTCATTTCTCAGAACAAGAATAGGCTGATGAGTTTCAGAAGAAAGTTCTTTGTTTCTGACCATTTTGAGCCTGTAATTGAACCGACAAATGCTGATGCTCCAGACACTCAACTAGTCTAAAGAAGGCCAGTTTTAGTGCTTCTTTTCAGCTGTGCTAACAATTGCAAAATGGTTTTCTAATGATCAATTAGCCTTTTAAAATGATAAACTTGGATTAGCTAACACAACGTGCCACTGGAACACAGGAGTGATGGTCGCTGATAATGGGCCTCTGTACACCTATATATAGATATTTCATGATTCAAAATAAATAAAAAAATCTGCCATTTCCAGTTACAATAGTCATTTCCAACATTAACAATGTCTACACTGTATTTTTGATCAATTTGATGTTATTTTAATATGGACCAAAAAAAGTGCTTTTCTTTCAAAAACAAGGACATTTCTAAGTGACCCCAAACTTTTGAACGGTACTGTATGTATGTATGTATGTATGTATGTATGTATGTATGTATGTATGTATGTATGTATGTATGTATGTATGTATGTATGTATGTATGTGGCAAGAAAAAGTATGTGAACCCTTTGGAAATACCTGTACTTCTGCATAAATTGGTCATCAAATTTTATCTGATCTTCATCTAAGTCACAACAATAAACAGTCTGCTTAAACTAATAACACACAAACAATACGTTTTCATGTCTTTATTGAACACACCGTGTAAACATTCACAGTGCAGGGTGGAAAAAGTATGTGAACCCTTGGATTTAATAACTGGTTGATCCTCCTTTGGCAGCAATAACCTCAACCCCAAACATTTTCTGTAGTTGCGGATCAAACCTGCACAATGGTCAGGAGGAATTTTGGACCATTCCTCTTTACAAAACTGTTTCAGTTCAGCAATATTCTTGGGATGTCTGGTGTGAACTGCTCGAGGTCATGCCACAGCATCTCAAATCGGGTTGAGTTCAGGACTCTGGCTGGGCCACTCCAGAAGGCGTATCTTCATCTGTTGAAGCCATTCTGTTGTTGATTTACTTCTGTTTTGAGTTGTTGTCTTGTTGCATTACCCAACTTCTGTTGAGCTTCAATTGGCAGACAGATAGCCCTACATTCTCCGGCAAAATGTCTAGATAAACTTGGGAATACATTTTTTGGGCGATGATAGCAAGCTGTCCAGGCACTGAGGCAGTAAAGCAGCTCCAAACCATGATGCTCCCTCCACCATACTTTACAGTTGAGATGAGGTTGGTGTGTTGTGCCTTTTTTTCTCCACACAGTGTTGTTTGTTCCTTCCAAACTGAACTGAACTGTAGTTTCATCTGTACACAGAATATTTTGCCAGTAGCACTGTGGAATATCTAGATGCTCTTTTGTGAACTTCAGACGTACAGCAATGTTTTTTTTGGACAGCAGTGGCTTCTTCCGTGATGTCCTCCCATGAACACCATTTTTGTTTAGTGTTTTACGTATCATAGACTTGTCAACAGAGATGTTAGCATGTTCCAGAAATGTCTGTAAGTCTATGGCTGACACTCTAGGATTCTTCTTAACCTCATTGAGCATTCCGCTCTGTGCTCTTGCAGTCATCTTTGTAGGACAGCCACTCCTAGGGAGAGTAGCAACAGTGCTGAACTTTCTCTATTTATAGACAATTTGTCTTATCGTGGACTGATGAACACCAAGGCTTTTAGATATACTTTTGAAACCCTTTCCAGCTTTATGCAAGTCAACAATTTCTAATCTTGGGTCTTCTGAGATCTCTTTTGCTAGAGGCATGGTTCACATTAGGCAATGCTTCTTGTAAATAGCAAACTCAAAAGGCAGGGCAGCTCTAACCAACATATCCACTCTCGTCTCAATGATTGTACTCAAGGTTAGCTGACTCCAATTAGCTTTTGGATAAGTCATAAGCCTAGGGGTTAACATACTTTTTCCAACCTACACTGTGAATGTGTTCAATAAAGACAAGAAAAATACAATAATTTGTGTTTTATTAGTTTAAGCAGTCTGTTGTTGTGACTTAGACGAAGATCAGATCAATTTATGACCAATTTATGTAGAAATCCAGATTATTCCAAATGGTTCACATACTTTTTCTTGCCACTGTATGTATGTACATAGGAGTTGAATTTGGAAGTTTACTTACACCTTAGCCAAATACATTTAAATCAGTTTTTCACAATTCCTGACATTTAATCCTAGTAAAAATTCCCTGTTTTAGGTGAGTTAGGATTACCACTTTATTTTCAGAATGTGAAGTCAGAATAACAGTAGAGAATTATTTATTTCAGCTTTTATTTCTTTCATCACATTCTCAGTGCGTCAGAAGTTCACATACACTCAATAGGTTTTGGTAGCATTGCCTTCAAATTGTGTAACTTGGGTGTAACTTGGGTCAAACGTTTTGGGTAGCCTTCCACAACCTTCCCACAATAAGTTGGGTGAATTTTGGCTCATTCCTCCTGACAGAGCTGGTGTAACTGAGTCAGGTTTGTAGGCCTCCTTGCTTGCACACGCCTTTTCAGTTCTGACCACACATTTTCTATTGGATTGAGGTCAGGGCTTTGTGATGGCCACTCCAATACCTTGACTTTGTTGTCCTTAAGCCATTTTGCCATAACATTGGAAGTGTGCTTGTGGTCATTGTCCATTTGGAAGACCCATTTGCAACCAAGTTTTAACTGAAGTCTTGAGATGTTGCTTCAATATGTCCACATAATTTTCACTTCTCATGATGCCATCTATTTTGTGAAGTCCACCAGTCCCTCCTGCAGCAAAACACCCCCACAACATGATGCTGCCACCCCCGTGCTTCATGGTTGGGATGTTCTTCACCTTGCAAGCCTCCCCCTTTTCCTCCAAACATAACGATGGTCATTATGTGCAAACAGTCCTATTTTTGTTTCATCAGACCAGAGGACATTTCTCCAAAAAGTACAATCTTTGTCCCCATGTGCAGCAAACGTTAGCCTGGCTTTTTTAATGCCGGTTTTGGAGCAGTGGCTTCTTCCTTGCTGAACGGCCTTTCAGATTATGTCGATATAGGACTCGTTTTACTGTGGATATAGATACTTTGGTATCGGTTTCCTCCAGCATCTTCACAAGGCCCTTTACTGTTGTTCTGGGATTGAGTTGCACTTTTCGCACCAAAGTACATTCATCTCTAGGAGACAGAACGCGTCTCCTTCCTGAGTGGTATGACAGCTGCGTGGTCCCATGGTGTTTATACTTGCGTACTATTGTTTGTTTGTACAGATGAAAGTGGAACCTTCAGGCATTTGGAAATTGCTCCCAAGGATGAACCAGACTTGAGGTCTACAATTTAATTTTCTGAGGTCTTGGCTGATTTCTTTTGATTTTTCCCATGATGTCAAGCAAAGAGGCACAGAGTTTGAAGGTAGGCCTTGAAATACATTCACAGGTACACCTCCAATTGACTCAAATGATGTCAATTAGCCTATCAGAAGCTTCTAACGCCATGACATTTTCTGGAATTTTCCAAGCTGTTTAAAAGGCACAGTCAACTTAGTTTATGTAAACTTCTGACCCACTGGAATTGTGATACAGTGAATTATAAGTGAAATAATCTGTCCGTAAATAATTATTTGAAAAAGTACTTTTGTCTTGCACAAAGTAGATGTCCTAAACGATTTGCCAAAACTATAGTTTTTTTTACAAGAAATTTGTGGAGTGGTTGCAAAACGAGTTTTAATGACTCCAACTATGCATATAGATATATACAAAATAATGACATGGGGATGTGTCACAAGAGAAAGGCTTAAACATGAATAAGGAGCAGGCTTACCTTGATAACATGTCCATAACGACAGAAATGACGAGTGAGATATTGCTCTGTGATGTTGGAGGCTAAACCATCCAACCAAACACAAGTTGTGGGCATACTTTTTCCAAATCCAAGCTGTAGAAAGATGGAAAATTAACATACCAACAATATTATCCTGTTGACATCACTCCAGTCAACAACAAAAAATCTCAGTTGTACATTCAAAAGATGTGTTTCGTGAAATTCTAGTTTTATGCTCTTCTCACCTTTAGCCTATTGTTGCCGAGGTACTCTCCATCCATCTTCTTTATGGCCTTACAGACACTGGTAATGTCACTGTACTGTAGAAAGGCATACTGAGGGGCACCATTAACTTTCTTGATGTCAATATCCTATGTGAATGGAAAGAAAGGCAACACTGAATTAAGAGAGGCAGTTTCGAATTTGGAAATGTGTTCCTCATAAAATCTCATTTGCAGCATGCAGATTCATAATGTATTTCACTTACCACTATCTCCCCAAAGCGCTGAAAGATATTGAGCAGATCATGGTAGCTGGTGGTCTTTTCCAGGTTGCCAATAAACAGAGTCCGTGTGGCTTTGGGGTGAAACTCATCTATCCTCTCATCCAGAGGCCGGAACTCATTCTCGCTTTCAGTCTCTGAAAAGAGAAATACATCTTTTCATGAACCTGTACAAATCATTAAAAAATATATATAAAATATATATATTTTTTTACATAATCTTAATAGAACCCAGAGATTTTCCTGGTCAGGTTACACGGTTAGGAAAAACTCAAGCCCCTTTATATACCAGTTGTGGACGCACCAGGGCCGTTCCAGGCAATGACCTCAATTTGCATGCCAAAAAACAGCTTCCCCTTTGATGCAGCCAGGGCCTTTTCCTGGTCCTCCTGCTGGCGAAAGAACACTAGTCCATAGCGCTCCTCTAAAGCTCCATGGATTTGCACAGACGTCACCTTCCCATACTTCTTGAACTCATGGAACAGGCCATCTTTTAGACTTGTATCTGAAAGCAGAGGGAACAAATACTAAAATAAACGTTGACTAAATACCTTCAAATGCATACAGAGTGACTCATTCTTATCTGCAGTACAAAAATCATCAACAATGTAATTAACTCAACAAATTATATTATTACCAAAACCTAGCAGGTTATTGCCCACATGTAGCGTGGAGTAGATAATATATGGTATATACACAGCAGCCGTGGTGTAAACTACTAAAGTATTTTTACTTTAGTAGTTTACACCACTGCTGCTGTATCTTGCCTAGTTCAATAAAATATTAAATACAAATAAGTCATTTTTGGGGGTATTTGTACTTCACTATTTATATATTTGACAACTTTTACATTCCGAAAGAAAATAATGTAGTTTTACTCCATACATTTTTCTGACACGCAAAAGTATCTGGTACATTTTGAATGCTTAGCAGAACAGGAAAATGGTACAATTGAAGCACTTATCAATTTAACATCTCTGGTCAGCCCAACTACTTATGATCTGGCGGACTCACTAAACACAAACGCTTCATTTATAAATGATGTCCGAGTGTGGCCCTGGCTATCCGTACATTTATAAAACAAGAAAATGAAGCTGTCTGGTTTGCTTAATAAGGAATTTTAAATTATTTATACTTTTGATACTTAAGTATATTTAAAACCAAATACTTTTAGACAAGTAGTATTTTACTGGGTGACTTAAATTTGACTTAAGTCATTTTCTATTAAGGTAACTTTACTTTTACTCAAGTATGAACTTTGGGTACTTATTCCCTCCGCAGCACAGCTTAAGGGATCAAATCCTCACCTGTCGAACGCACAGGAAGATTCTGGACCTTGACACCAAAGCTTTTTCGAGGCTCATCCTTGTCAAGGGCAGATAAAGGCAGAGATAAAGGTGCAGGGACGGCAGCAGACTGAACTGAACGTGCTGGGGAGCCATCACTTGAACTACTGCTGGAATCACTGCTGGCAAAGAGGAACACAGAGGCTTAATGAGAAATAGATTAGTGTGCATGTCACAGAATCTCATATATCCGTCATAAGAAGAGGAGTAAAATCACTGTAAAGAACTGATGACTCAGATAGTGTGCTTTTGTCTGAAATGTTACATTTAAAAGACATCTCTATGCACAAAGATATAGCTCACAGATGTGATATATATCGGAATCATCGTCAATCCATTATACGGGTGATTCTCACGAAACCAGTTTTAACCATGGCAGTAACAAATTGATGCATCTGCAACAACCAATTATCATTCTGAAGACTAAGATGACTAGTTTATGACACAGTGTCTTATTTGAAATAAATTGTACATTTTTTACTGAAATTAGTCCAATTAAATTTTCAGGTAACTTTATAAAATGTTGAATAAAACAAAATATGTTGCTGTAGTTTGTCCATAAATCATACAAGTTATATTTTTTACTTAAAACAGTGTCTGTGGATGTTTCTCATTACCGTAACACTTTTCAAGTTGCTATAAAAAATAAAAAAATAAATAAAGTGTAATTCACCCATGATGCATCATCTAGAGGAGTAGTCCTTAGATGAGCACAAGTTATTTTAATTTATATGCCTTCAGAATGAGGATCTTCTTCTCAAACATCCCTTTAAAAGACACTTGACCTTTCACCGAAATGACAAAAAAGCTCCAATTGGGAAAAACGTAGAAAACCATTACCTTACCAACATGGAGGCATGAATGGGCTTTAGTGATGGTCAATTGTTTGCTAACTCAATGTCTGTCTCCTATTACTTGCAGATTGAGCTTTCATTACCGAAACGCACATATCATTATTTAATAATTTGTCAGGTCTTTTTCGGTAATGATAATAATTAAATTCTAATGTATAGCCAATGGGTGTTTCTTATTTACTAGGACCACTGTTACAACTATTGATTATATATTTTTGTAAAACATAAAATTTTATTAGTCACATGCGCCGAATCTAACAGGTGTAAATTTGACAGTGAAATGCTTACTTACGATCCCCTAACCAACAATGCAGTTTTAAAAAATACGGATAAGAATAATAAACTAAAGTCATTAAAGAGCAGCAGCTAAATAACAATAGCAAGACTATATACAGGGTGGTACTGGAACAAAGTCAATGTGTGTGGGCACCGGTTAGTTGAGGTAGTATGTACATGTAGGTAGAGTTATTGAAGTGACTATGCATAGATGATAACAGAGAGAAGACGTGGTGTAAAAAAAAGAGGGGAAGTGGGACAATGCAAATAGTCTGGGTAGTCATTTGATTAGGTGTTCAGGAATTTTATGGCTTGGGGTTAGAAGCTGTTTAGAAGCCTCTTGGACCTAGACTTGGTGCTCCGGTACCGCTTGCCGTGCGGTAGCAGAGAGAACAGTCTATGACTGGAGTGGCTGGAGTCTTGGACAATTTTTAGGGCTTTCCTCTGACACCGCCTGATATAGAGGTCCTGGGTGGCAGGAAGCTTGGCCCCAGAATGTTACCTACCCTTAGTACCTGGGGGCGGCCAGTTAGGAAGACCAGGATCCAGTTGCAGAGGGAGGTGTTTAGTCCCAGGGTCCTTAGCTTATTGATGAGCTTTGAGGGCACTATGGTGTTGAACGCTGAGCTGTAGTCAATGAAGAGCACTCTCACATAGGTGTTCCTTTTGTCTAGGTGTGAAAGGGCAGAGTGAAGTGCAATAGAGATTGCATCATCTGTGGATCTGTTGGGCGGTATGCAAATTGGAGTGGGTCTTGGGTTTCTGGGATAATGGCATTGATGTGAGCCATGACCAGCCTTTCAAAGCACTTCATGGCTACAGATGTGAGTACTACAGGTCGTTAGTCATTTAGGCAGGTGTAGTGTTCTTGGGAACAGGCACTATGGCGGTCTGCTTAAAACATGTTGGTATTACAGACTCGGACAGGGAGGGGTTGAAAATGTCAGTGAAGACAATTGCCAGTTGGTCAGCGCATGCTCGCAGTACACGTCCTGGTAATCCGTCTGAATGTTGACCTGTTTAAAGGTCTTACATCGGCTGTGGAGAACGTGGTGCTCTCATGCATGTTTCAGTGTTATTTGCCTTGAAGCGATTATTGAAGTAGTTTAGCTGTTCTGATACTGGGCAGTGTCACTGGGCAGCTCTCTGCTGTGCTTCCCTTTGTAGTCTAATGGTTTGCAAGCCCTGCCACATCCGACGAGCATCAGAGCCGGTGTAGTACGATTCGATCTTTGTCCTGTATTGATGCTTTGCCTATTTGATGGTTCGTCGGAGGGCAAAGTGGGATTTCTTATAAGCTTCCGGGTTGGAGTCCCACTCCTTGAAAGCGGCAGCTCCTCCCTTTAACTCAGTGCGGATGTTGCCTGTAATCCATGGGTTCTGGTATGTACGTACGATGCACTTACTGATGAAGCCAATGACTGATGTGGTGTACTCCTCAATGCTATCGGCGGAATCCCGGAACATATTCCAGTCTATGTTAGCAAAACAGTCCTGTAGCTTAACGTCTGCTTCATCTGACCACTTTTGTATTGATCTAGTCACGGGTGTTTCTTGCTTTAAGTTCTGCTAGTAAGCAGGAGGATAGAATTATGGTCATAATTGTCAAATGGAGGGCAAGGGAGAGCTTTGTATGAGTCTGTTTGTGGAGTAAAGGTGGTTCAGAGGTCTTTTTCCTCTGGTTGCAAATGTAACATGCTGATAGAAATTTAGTAAAACGGATTTAAGTTTCCCTGCATTAAAGTTCCCGGCTACTAGGAATGCCACCTCTGGTGAGCGTTTTCTTGTTTGCTTATGGCGGAATACAGCTCATTCAATGCGGTTTTAGTGCCAGCCTCTGACTGTGGTGGTATGTAAAAAAAGGTGGTATGTCAATTTAGAAATGCATCTAAAATACCTTAGAATCACACATATCCACATCCTAAAGACCTTGGAGAAATTACAATTTTTTTTAACCTTATACTTAAGTCCACTTTTGAAAACACATGCACATAATTACAGTACTTATAATTATGCTAGAGTTATTTTACACAATCGCATTAAGATAATTGATTTTAATATTACGTAAAGCATTTGCGATTTACAAATGTACAGTTTTTCCAATGGCAAACAATGCAACACTAATTTCCGAAAACTGCTCATCATTACCATAATGCAGCCATATTTAATAAATATCACGAAAAGTAAAACGTATACTTCATCAGATTTATCGAAAATTCCTAAAGAACAAAAGGGACACTATCAAAAATGTGTACATAAAAATAGCATACATACCAGTTGAAGTCGGAAGTTTACATACACCTGATCAAAATTTAAACTCAGTTTCACAGTTCCTGACATTTAATCCTAGTAAAAATTCCCTGTCTTAGGTCAGTTAGGATCACCACTTTATTTTAAGAATGTGAAATGTCAGAATAAACAGTAGAGAGAATGATTTCAGCTTTTATTTACTAATTTCATCACATTCCCAGTGGGTCAGCAGTTTGCATACACTCAATTAGTATTTGGTAGATTTGCCTTTAAAATTGTTTAACTTGGGTCAAATGTTTTGGGTAGCCTTCCACAAGCTTCCCACAGTAACTTGGGTGAGTTTTGGCCCATTCCTCCTGACAGAACTGGTGTAACTGAGTCAGGTTTGTAGGCCTCCTTGCTCGCACACGCCTTTTCAGTTCGGACCACACATTTCCTATAGGATTGAGGTCAGGGCTTTGTGATGGCCACTCCAATACCTTGACTGGTCATTGGCCATTTGGAAGACCCATTTGCGACCAAGCTTCAACTTCCTGACTGATGTTGTGAGATGTTGCTTCAATATATCCATATAACTTTCCTTCCTCATGACGCCATCCCTACAACAGGATGCTGCCACCCCCATGCTTCACGGATGGGATGGTGTTCCCTCGGCTTGCAAGCCTCCACCTTTTCACTCCAAACATAACGATGGTCATTACGGCCAAACAGTTCCATTTTTGTTTCATCATGCCAGAGGACATTTCTCCAAAAAGTACGATCTTTGTCCCCATGTGCAGTTGCAAACCGTAGTCTGGCTTTTTTATGGTGGTTTTGGGGCACTGACTTCTTCCTTGCTGAGCGGCCTTTCAGGTTATGTCGATATTGGACTTGTTTTACTGTGGATATAGATAGTTTTGTACCTGTTTCCTCCAGCATCTTCACAAGGTCCTTTGCTTTTGTTCTGGGATTGATTTGCACTTTTCACACCAAAGTACATTCATCTCTAGGAGGCAGAAAGCGTCTCCTTCCTGAGCAGTATGATGGCTGTGTGGTCCCATGGTGTTTATACTTGTGTACGATTGTTTGTACAGATGAACGTGGTACCTTCAGGCATTTGGAAATTGCTCCCAAGGATGAACCAGACGTGTGGAGGTCTACAATTGTTTTTCTGAGGTCTTGGCAGATTTCTTTTGATTTTCCCATGAAGTCAAGCAAAGAGGCACTGAGTTTGAAGGTAGGCCTTGAAATACAGCCACAGGTACACCCCCAATTGACTCAAATTATGTCAATTAGCCTATCAGAAGCTTCTAAAGCCATGACATAATTTTCTGGAATTTTTCAAGCTGTTTAAAGGCACAGTCAACTTAGTGCATGTGTAACCAATGTGAAATGGCTAGCTATTTAGCAGGGTGCGCGCTGGGGCGGCAGGGTAGCCTAGTGGTTAGAGCGTTGGACTAGTAACCGGAAGCTTGCGAGTTCAAACCCCTGAGCTGACAAGGTACAAATCTGTCGTTCTGCCCCTGAACAGGCAGTTAACCCACTGTTCCCAGGCCGTCATTGAAAATAAGAATTTGTTCTTAACTGACTTGCCTGGTTAAATAAAGGTAAAATAAAAAAAATAAAAAATAAAAATAGCGTTTCAATCGGTGACGTCACTCGCTCTGAGAACTTGAAGTGGTTGTCCCCCTTGCTCTGCAAGGGCCGCGACTTTTGTGGAGCGGTTGGTAACGATGCTTCGTTGGGTGTCAGTTGTTGATGTGTGTAGAGGGTCCCTGGTCGAGCCCAGGCTGGGGCGAGGAGAGGGACGGAAGCTATACTGTTACACATGTAAACTAACTGGAATTGTGATACAGTGAATTATAAGATAAATAATCTGTCTGTAAACAATTGTTGGAAAAATTCCTTGTGTCATGCACAAAGTATATGTCATAACGGACTTCCCGTTAATTAACAAGACATTTGTGGAGTCGTTGAAAAATGAGATTTATTGACTCCAAACTAAGTGTATGTAAACTTCCGACTTCAACTTTACATACACAAGTAATTATGACAAAAAACAAGATTCAGAAGAAGGTTGTGTAATGAGATATATTACAAAATACATTAACTTAAGCCTTTTCATTAGGTGAGCAATGTTAAATATTACAAATTATATTTGTTTCCCACTTTGTTGGACTTCAACAACTGTTGTGGTAATGAGAGTTTTTGTATTGATAGTTGTGGAAATTGTGGTTAAATGCATAATATCTGAACAATAAACATAACAATAATTATGAAATAGATAACTACAGAAGCTAATCTTATTGATCCAAGAGGAATTATGGTGTAGAATCTATTTTTTTGGTAAAACATTTTTTTGTCACGTGCCAGTTGTGAGAATCACCCAGTACACTCAACAATCATGTTGAACAAACTTCTATATGAAGTTGGAAATAATGAAAGTTACCCTAGCATAAAGGAATATGTAATACCATTACCTGTCTTTGAGTGGCACTGTTCTCACAATTCATACAAATGGAATCAAATCTGTTGAGATTGTTTTTTTCTATTTATTTGTTGAAGCAGAATATTCTGTACATCTGTTCACCGTGTTTGTGAATATATGAGTTATCCATGAGTCCATTCAGCAGATCGTGCCCATATGGATTTGAATCAAATCCCCATGACTAACAACCAAGGTTTGAGAGCCGCTGAGAACTACAATAGATCACAAGTGCATAGATCCCAATTTTAGAAAACAATGACTCACCAGGTAGATGACAAAACGGAAAGACACTGGCTTTTATAGAGCAAATAGAGAGCAGTTTTGAAATTATAGTGCTTGTGTTGTTAGATGGAATAATATATTTTACAACAGAAGTAACAAAGGGAACAAAAAAAGGAAATGTTTTAGAAAATAAATATGAGCCGCAACCCTCATATGGCATAAAAATGAAACAATTACCTTCGTATTTTCATTGTACAGTTCTACCATTCCACTTCAATCTCTTGTGAGATGGTAATTCAGTTTGCTTTGCTAAATTATGCTCAAATAGTTTTTAATATCACAGTATACTGTCCCACAGTAGTAAACATGACCAGATATGTTCACACTTGCAATAGACATTTCATTAGCCGTGCATCCCTTTAGTAGAACACCCCACTATTCTCATGCCCTTCTCAATTTTCCAGCCTTCCCTTTGCCTCTGCTCCTCCTCCTTCCCTCAGACACTCCCATAAGTGCAGCTTATGGAGCCTGGCCTGTGGGAGTGGGCAAGGAGCCAGCAGTGGCTAGAAATGTCCAGTTCTAACTGGATCTCAGGGTGGGAGGGAGTGGGGGGGGGGGGCAATACCCATACACAGAGGTGGGCAGTGAGAAAATACACCAGCAGTCTCCAAAAATTCCCTGTAGCATTTCTTCCTGAAACCACCAAACATGTCAAGCTACACAGTATGGTGTGTCAGATCGCAATGCTCTCAAATAACCAATGAAACTGCTTAAATTACATAACCTACTTATTCTTGCCGCGCTAAAGAAGTCTCCTTGCATATTTTCACTGTCATACCATATCAATTTCCTTTTTGAAGCCGGTTTTTGGAATTTGTCATGACATTTATACCAGATTTCCAAGGAGTTACTTCGGCTCAAGACTAGTGGGGCTTTAAATTCTAGCCCCCTCAAATTCAAAGCTGGACCTCGAAGCCAGTTCCACTGCTTTTTAATTTGTCACCTCTAATCAGGGACTGATTTAGACATGGGACAGCAGGGGGGTGCAATAATTATCAGGTAGAACAGAAAACCAGCAGTACTCCGGACCTCCCAGGGTAAGATTTGAATACCCTTGTTTTAGCATTTCACACCCAAATCTTTAAGGAATTTAGTGGGTCTGAGAAATTCACACAGAATAAGCAAGTGGAAATAGTATTGTACAATTAAAAAAAAACACAAATTAGAACCATTTTCTACTATTGAGTTCATTGCATTACATTCGTCAAAGCCAAGTTGGTGCACACTGAACAGGAGTTCCGATGCGAATAACGCTAACTAGCTTTAATTTCACTCAGACGTTTGTGAGCCAGAGGCGCTTAAACTACTATCAATTTGAGTTGAGTGAATTCAAATCATATGACACAAGTAAGATGAATAAGCTAGCCCTTTTAAGTTCTTGCGGGGACATGCTTTTCATAAAGCATTACATAAGGGTGATTCCTCACAACTCTAGAACAAAACACCACCATGATTTTGGGAATTTTCACAATTTTATCTATAGAATGGTCCTTTGGAGGAAGGATTGTATCTTAAAGGGATACTTCGGGATTTTGGCAAATTAGGACCTTTATCTACTTCCCCAGAGTCAAATGAACTTATGGATACCATTTATGTCTCTGCATCCAGTATGAAGGAAGTTGGAGGTAGTTTCCTTATAGCAGATACTATAGACTTCCAGCCCTAGTGAGCATTTGCCCTAGCGCTAGTGAGCATTTGCCCTAGCGAGCATTTGCCCTAGTGCTAGTTAGCAACTTCCTTCCATCTGCACACTACACATAAAAATGGTATCCACGAGTTCATCTGACTCTGGGAAAGTAGGGCCTCATTGCCAAAATCCTGAAGTATCCCTTTAACCTCCAAGGGATCGGTGACCCCCCCGCGGGACGGTTGAGCTAACGTAGGCTAATATGATTAGCATGAAGTTGTAAGTAACAAAAACATTTCCCAAGACATATACATATCTGATATGGGCAGAAAGTTTAAATTCTTGTTAATCTAACTGCACTGTCCAAGTTACACTAGCTATTACAGTGAAAAGAATGCCATGCTATTGTTTGAGAGTGCACAATTATGAACTCGAAAATGTATTAATAAACCAATTAGGCACATTTGGGGAGTCTTGATACAACATTTTGAACAGATATGCAATGGTTCATTGGCGCAGTAGGTAGCCTAGTGGTGAGCGTTGGACTAGTAACGGAAAAGTTGCAAGATCGAATCCCCGAGCTGACAAGGTAAGAATCTGACGTTCTGCCCCTGAACAAGGCAGTTAACCCACTGTTCCTAGCCAGTAATTGAAAATAAGAATTTGTTCATAATACAAAAATCAGTCTAAAACTTTGCACACACTGCTGCCAAAATCAAAATTTCACCTGGGCTGGAATAATACATTATGGCCTTTCTTACATTTCAAAGAAGTTACAAAGAAATTACATTTAAAATACACGTTTTTTTCTTTGTATTATCTTTTACTAGATCTAAATGTGTTATATTCAACTACATTAACTTCGTGTTTCCACAAACTTCAACGTGTTTCCTTTCAAATGGTATCAAGAATATGCATATCCTTGCTTCAGGTCCTGAGCTACAGGCAGTTAGATTAGGGTGTCATATTAGGTGAAAATTTAGGGGGGGGAAAGGGTTCGATCCTTAACATAATTGAGAAATAATTAAATGAAGCTGGAATAATTGTACTATTTTGGCCGCACCCAAGCCTCCTTTAAGACTCAATAATGTTTAATCTGTAAGTGCTACAAAGCACAAGTTGGTGTCATATAAAGCTTTACTGCTTGCTCTGTAATATGAGTAGTATTTTGATTTCAATTTTTTTTTTCACCTTTATTTAACCAGGTAGGCTAGTTGAGAACAAGTTCTCATTTACAACTGCGACCTGGCCAAGAATAAAGCAAAGCAGTTCGACACATACAACAACACAGAGTTACACATGGAATAAACAAAACATACAGTCAATAACACAGTTGAAGAAAATCTATATACAGTGTGTGCAAATGAGGTAAGATAAGGGAGGTAAGGCAATAAATAGGCCATGGTGGCGAAGTAATTACAATATACCAATTAGACACTGGAGTGATTGATGTGCAGAAGATGAATGTGCAAGTAGAGATACTGGGGTGCAAAGGAGCAAGACAAATAAATAAATACAGTATGGGGATGAGGTAGTTGGATGGGCTTTGTACATGTGCAGTGATCTGTGAGTAGCTCTGACAGCTGGTGCTTAAAGCTAGTGAGGGAGATATGGGTCTCCAGCTTCAGTGATTTTTGCAGTTCGTTCCAGTCATTGGCAGCAGAGATCTGGAAGGAAAGACGGCCGAAGGAGGAATTGGCTTTGAGGGTGACTAGTGAGATATACCTGCTGGAGTGCGTGCTATGGGTGGGTGCTGCTATGGTGACCAGTGAGCTGAGATAAGGCAGGTCTTTACCTAGCAGAGACTTGTAGATGACCTGGAGCCAGTGGGTTTGGCGACGAGTATGAAGCGAGGGCCAGGCTTGGGTGAGTTGCTATGGGTGATGCCGGGCAGTTGACCGGGGAAGGGGTAGCCAGGTGGAAAGCATGGCCAGCCGTAGAAAAGCGCTTATTGAAATTCTTAATTATAGTGGATTTATCAGTGGTGACAGTGTTTCCTAGCCTCACTGTACTGGGCAGCTGGGAGGAGGTGCTCTTATTCTCCATGGACTTCAGTGTCCCAGAACTTTTTTTTGAGTTTGCACATTTTAATAGCACATTTCTTAAAAATGAATGAATATTGAAAATAGACCATTTTGATTTTGCTCAAAATTTGGTCATAAAGGAGGCCTTGGTAAGGCCAAAATGGCACAAATATTCCAACTTAACTTAATGTCTCAATTATGCTTTAAGATACAAACGTCAAATATATGTAAACAATCCTTTCTCTAAATGTCCCTTCTATAGATAATATTATATGAAAATCAAAAAATGTATGGTCTTGTTCTGTTCTAGTTTCATAAGGAATCACCCATAACTAAACAAAAAAAAAATGAACGTCCCTTTATCAGGACCCTGTCTTTCAAAGATAATTCGTAAAAATCCAAATAACTTCAGATCTTCATTGTAAAGGGGTTAAACACTGTTTCCCATGCTAGTTCAATGAACCATGAACAAGTAATGAACATGCACCTGTGGAACGGTTGTTAAGACACTAACAACTTACAGACGGTAGGCAATTAAGGTCACAATCATGAAAACTTAGGACACTAAAGAGGCCTTTCTACTGACTCTGAAAAGACCTAAAGAAAGACGCCCAAGGTCCCTGTTCATCTGCGTGAACGTGCCTTAGGCATGCTGCAAGGAGGCATGAAGACTGCAGATGTGGCCAGGGCAATAAATTGCAATGTTTGTACTGTGAGACGCCTAAGACAGCGCCACAGGGAGACAGGATGGACAGCTGATCGTCCTCGCAGTGGCAGACCACGTATAACAACACCTGTACAGGATCGGTACATCCGAGCATCACACCTGCGGGACAGGTACAGGACAGCAACAACAACTGCCCAAGTTACACCAGGAACGCACAATCCCTCCATCAGTGCTCAGACTGTCCGCAATAGGCTGAGAGAGGCTGGACTGAGGGTTTGTAGGCCTGATGTAAGACAGGTCCTCACCAGACATCACCGGCAATAACGTCACCTATGGGCACAATCCCACCGTTGCTGGACCAGACAACTAGCAAAAAGTGCTCTTCACTGACGAGTCACAGTTGTCTCACCAGGGGTGATGGTCGGATTCGCGTTTATCGTCGAAGGAATAAGCGTTACACCGAGGCCTGTACTCTGGAGCGGGATCGATTTGGAGGTGGAGGGTCCGTCATGGTCTGGGGCGGTGTGTCACAGCATCATCGTATTGAGCTTGATGTCATTGCAGGCAATCTCAAAGCTGTGCATTACAGGGAAGACATCCTCCTTCCTCATGTGGTACCCTTCCTGCAGGCTCATCCTGACATGACCCTCCAGCATGACAATGCCACCAGCCATACTGCTCATTCTGTGAGTGATTTCCTGAAAGACAGGGATGTCAGTGTTCTGCCATGGCCAGCGAAGAGCCCGGATCTCAATCCCATTGAGCACGTCTGGGACCTGTTGGATCGGAGGGTGAGGTCTAGGGCCATTCCCCCCAGAAATGTCTGGGAACTTGCAGGTGCCTTGGTGGAAGAGTGGGGTAACAGCTCACAGCAAGAACTGGAAAATCTGGTGCAGTCCATGAGGTGGAGATGCACTGGAGTACTTAATGCAGCTGGTGGCCACACTAGATACTGACTGTTACGTTTGATTTTGAACCCCCATTTGTTCCCGGGACACATTATTCCATTTCTGTTAGTCACATGTCTGTGGAACTTGTTCAGTTTAATGTCTCAGTTGTTGAATCTTGTTATGTTCATAGAAATATTTACACATGTTAAGTTTGTTGAAAATAAATGCAGTTGACAGTGAAAGGACGTTTCTTTTTTTGCTGAGTTTGGGTTGCATTTTGAGATTAACATAACTTTGAATGTGGGTGGCTAAGTACTACATTTGGGTGGCTAACTATGCTTCTTGTTTAAGAAACATTTTAGATTCATTATTTCATTGAGCAAGTTGTACTCGAGTAAAACAGAAAGATGGGCACAGACACCATGTGATAACTGCAGGGGACAGAATGCATGAAAGTGAAACTAATGAGCACTCGCTCTACCTACCTGCCACTGGTGCTGCTGCTGGTACTGCTGACTGAGTCGGAACTGGAGGAACGGCTACGAGAGCCAGAGCCACTGTGGGAGCGGGGAGGCCGGGATGCCTGAGTCGACAACCTTTGTGGAGAGGGGTTACGTGAATGTGTAGAGTGTGGAGATCGGCTGCGACTGTCGTGGTAAGACCGATCTCTACGCCGACCTCCCTCTTCTTGGTACAAATCCCTGTGAACTACGCTGGCCAGTATAAATGGTTCTCTGGCACGAGGCTCATATCGAGGTTCTGGTGTATCAAAGTGGCTAGGGCTTCGGCTATGTGAACGATAGTATCCCACACCAACAGATGAAGATCCTCCACTTCCTCCAGCCACAGCCCCACCACCTGTTCCACTGATGCCAGCACCTACAACACCTCCACCAATCCCTGCAGAGACAGCCCCACCACCTCCACAGGCAGTTCCAGTCACAGAGTTAAGCATTCTCTCCCTGGTATCGCGGTAATAGTCTGTGTCGTAGTGACGCTGCCGGTCAAAGCTGCTGCTAGCACGCTCGTGATGACCATAGGCACTGTGATCATATGCTCGATCCCGACTTTCAGCAGTCCTGAGTGACAGGGATAGGGATGGAAGGAGAAAATGGTGAGAGACAAAGAGATACACATTATGCTTTTTGACACTAAATACAAAACTAGTTGAGCTTCACATGGTGGTAAATAAAAGTATATCAGGTTATCAAATAACTAAGACAGCAGTCAAGTTGAGTGTTCAAATGGGGTATCTGTTTGAAACGGTATACAGTAAACATTTCAATTGACATATCATACTTTACATTAGCAATATATTTAGTTTAAAATATTTGTAAAATGTTCTAATGAATTCATATCGCTCATTAATTTCTGCAGAATTTGTCACCTATAGTTGTCTAGATACTTTCAGGTTATCTAAATGAAAATGTTTAACTGCTACTAACTAGGCATGGCAATTTATATCAAATCTTTGGAAATGTATTGAAAACTGGTAAGAACCTAAATTAAAAGGAGTAGATATTTTAGACACCGTATTACATGTACTCGACTGAAAAGCAGAAAGAAAGTTGATATATTTTTATGGCCCATAATATAGAGCACACCCTGATCTGGAAAAACAAGAGTCTGGGGCATTCCCAATGGATTTAATGCTAAAACCTAAACGCAAAAAATGTATACACTACCATTCAAAAGTTTGGGGTCACTTAGAAACTAAAGAAATTTCATTTTTTGTCCATTAAAATAACAAAATTGATCAGAAATACAGTGTTGACATTGTTAATGTTGTAAATGACTATTGTAGCTGGAAACGGCAGATTTTTTATGGAATATCTACATAGGCGTACAGAGGCCCATTATCAGCAACCATCACTCCGGCGTTCCAATGGCACGTTGCGTTAGCCTTTTAAAATTATCAACTTGGATTAGCTAATTGATCATTAGAAAACCCTTTTGCAATTATGTTAGCACTGCTGAAAACTGTTGTTCTGATTAAAGAAGCCATAAAACAGGCCTTCTTTTGACGTGAGTATCTGGAGCGTCAGCATTTGTGGGTTCGATTTGAGGCATAAAATGGCCAGAAACAAAGACCTCTTCTGAAACTCGTCAGTCTATTCTTGTTCTGAAATATTAAGGCTATTCCATGCAAAAAATGGCCAAGAAACTGAAGATCTCGTACAATGCTGTGTACTACTCCTTTCACAGAACCGCGCAAACTGGCTCTAACCAGAATAGAAAGAGGAGTGAGTGGCCCCGGTGCACAACAGAGCAAGAGGACAAGTACATTAGAGTGTCAAGTTTGAGAAACAGACGCCGCACAAGTCCTGAACTGGCAGCTTCATTAAATAGTACCCGCAAAACACCAGTCTCAACGTCAACAACGAAGAGGCGACTCCAGGATGTTGGTCTTCTAGGCAGAGTTGCAGAGAAAAAGCTATAACTCAGACTGGCCAATAAAAATAAAAGATAAAGATGGGCAAAAGAACACATACAAGGGACAGACGGATCTAAGTTTGAGGTGTTCAGATCACAAAGAACATTTGTGAGACGCAGGAAAAAATAAAAAGATGCTGGAGGAGTGCTTGACGCCATCTGTCAAGCATGGTGGAGGCAATGTGATGGTCTGGGGGTGCTTTGGTGGTGTTAAAGTGGGAGATTTGTACAGGGTAAGAGGGATCTTGAAGAAGGCCATCACTCCATTTTGCAATGCCATACCCTGTGGACGTTGCTTAATTGAAGCCAATTTCCTCCTACAACAGAACAATGACCCAAAGCACAACTCCAAACTATGCAATAACTATTTATGGAAGAAGCAGTTAGCTGGTATTCTGTCTATAATGGAGTGGCCAGCACAGTCACCAGATCTCAACCCTACTGAGCTGTTGTGGAAGCAGCTTGACCATATGGTACGTAACTAGTGCCCATCAAGCCAATCCAATTTGCAGGAGGTGCTTCAGGAAGCATGGGGTGAAATCTCTTCAGATTACCTCAACAAATCGACAACTAGAACGCCAAAGGTCTGCAAGACTAATTGCTACAAATGGAGGATTCTTTGACGAAAGCTCAATAATAATAATAATAATAATAATAATAATAATAATAATAATCTACTGAGCTTGCCATTAGGGATGTCGAGAATAAGATTTTGATATTATGATAACTGTGTAATTGCGATTATTTTTTAAGGGTTTTCACTGTATTGTGCAAATAAGATCATAATGTTATTGCACAACTAGTTATTTTAGCTTTTAGGGAATTGCGCAGCGGTAGCTGCTAGCTAGAAATATACTGCACTCATCCATATTCAATTACTGGAATCATTACAAAAATGCAGCAGTTTCTAAAGATTAGATAGCAAGTTATCTTGCAGGATCAACTACAAAAATCACCAAACCTCCTAACTGGTAGATTGTCAAGGTGCGAGAGCCTTCATCTGTTGGAATGCCTAAAACAGTAAAAACACGATTCCAATTTTAAAGATTTTATGCACACTGAAATGTAATCATTTGCTCTGCTCTGCTGATGAATACTAATGTATGTTCTTAAAGCAGGTACACCACCACTTCAATTAAGAGGCAGTTGGGGTCTATCAAAAATGTGTGAGTTAACGAGATGGAGATTTATCAACAAATATTAGAGGGGGAGGAACACATTTAAAAAAATGTCATGCCTACTTAAAAATTTAACACAAAACAAGTTGTCTCCACTGAGAATAAAATGTAAGAATCACACTAACATGCTGACCAGACCGCCCGCATGTTGATTTTGTACACCCACACCAGACAACGATCAGGACACGCTGGCTGAACTTTCAAAAATAACTTTGAACCAACTATATTAATTTGGAGACAGGTTGAAAAGATTTAGCTAGCTAACTTGCTATTGCTAGCTAATTTGTCCTGGGATATAAATTTTAGCATTTTTCTCAAATGCACAAGGTCCTCTACACCGACAACTAAATCACAAATAAAAGGGTAAACAGAGTTTGTTTGCAGTAATCTCTCCTCCTTCAGAATTCTTCTTCTTTGGACTTTATATGGAGGTTGGCAACCAACTTTAAGGTGCATTACCGCCACCAACTGAACTGGAGTTGCGACCTCAGCTTATCTTTCAATCACCCGTGTGGATATTTGCGCCGAAAAACAAATGAGGGGATGGGAGAAGCAGGACTTGCAGCGCGTCACAAAACTTGCTTCTATTTCAGTGCCTGGCTAAGCAGACACTCGTTGACGCGCGCGAGCAGTGTCGGTGCAATGATTGAATAACATGTACATTTATTTTGTAAAGCCTGCGCACGTGACACGAGCGGTGTGGCCAGCATGTTAGATGATTAGTTACCCATTTCATACGTATGAGATGCAGTTTAGAAGGTGCTGGATCTAACTTCGGTAACACTTTATACAGCCTAGTTTAAGATGGTACCTTTAAAAAAAAACTGTGGTAACAATGGGATACGGTCTTTCTAGTACTTTTTGCACTTGAAGGAATAAAACAATTGGTAACTGCCTGGTACTAAATGGTAGATAGTGACACTTAAGACCATGAATCTCAAAGAAACCAAATTATAATGACTAAAATAACTACCTGGTACATAAGCCATCTGTAAAATAAACCTTCACCATAACTTCCTTTCTGAATACAGTGATGAGTATGATGGAAGTTTAATGATAAGTTTCAAAACCACACCTATTGTTAGGGCCTTATAAATTCTGTTTTATTTCTTGCGTAATTCTATTGATTTTTTCCCCCAAATTCCATTTAGTTTTTTCAGGTTCTCTCTAGAAATCACTTTAATAGAATAATAACAAAATTGGATGTCCTAAGTCCACAACAACGCTCAAATGACATCAGGAGACCACTTTAGAGATCTGGGAAAAATCTAAGAAAAATGTAAAATTTTTGGGGGTGTAGATACCCTTTAATTCAAGTCTGCACCAGCAAGAGACTTGTTTGGTTTGGGGAGTTTCTGTAGTGCACGTTATTACGGAGTTTGCTAAAAGCAACAAAAATAAATTGCCACTGGATTGATGCAAATAATCATGTCATTCTACCAGGCAGGCATAGGCTACTTTGTAGTTAACGTTTAATTGAGAAAGCTTTTCCATCTACCAGAAGACGGTTATCATTAGCATTATCCCTAACAGCTACACAAAGTGGTAAACAAACAGAAGGGGGCATTCCCGCTTTGCCTCTTCAGAAAGTTTAAGGAAAATACAAATCACTGAAGCATTTTGTTCACGTCTTGTGATAATCTTGGGCAAAGCATGCTAGCAGATTGCCCAATGACTGGAAGTCTATGGGTAACGCCAGTTAGCATTGGCTCGTACAACTACTTCTAACTTCCGTCATACTGGACACGGAGACATGAAAATGGTATGCACAAGTTAATCTGTTCCTGGAGATATCCTACTCTTTGGCTCAGAAGAAAAAGGTTCAGCCACTGACAAAATGAGACTTTGCCATAGCCTTCCAAACATTGTCATAAACCCTTTAGTCATGACAAATCTGACAGTGAACTGTAATATACAGTAGCAATTCAAATTAGGTTGAATCTAAATCTTATTTTTGTTAACTAACACAACTATTAAATATGATGTAATTGTTCATGGTTTAAAAAAAAACATTCCCGAGGTGCATCCCTCTGTTTAGAACATTTGATCTGTGTCAGTTTTTAGTAACAAGGTACTATTGACTAGGGGATTAGGAGCTGGGAAGTGGGTCGAGTAGGTTCAGGGTGAGCGGGACAGCCGGAAAAAGGTACATAATCTGCAAATAACAACAAGAAGCAATTAAAACAGTCTGTTCAACAGCCATTTCTGTTAGTAGGAAATATGGAGAGAGACAGGGGTTCAAACTAGGGGTTAGAGAGAACAGCTAAAATACACAAGGCAGGATATACCAACCTTTTGAAACAGCGGTAACCCGATCTACAATTCCAAATACAATCTAGGGAGACAGAACTTTGTGAGCAAAAAGGAAAACTGTAGGGTTGGTATAAAAAAAGATATATCCCGGGCAGGTTTATGTTCAAAATAGTCATCCTCATCAGTATGGCGGGAATCGTCACTTGCTTTGAGGGACTGGAATATCAATATCAAAAATCTAATCCAATTGTAACAAGATTTTGCTGTGGTGGAAAATAGTCATAGGAAGTCAGACTAAACTATTCTTTCAAAAATGGTTACATAAAACGTAACGGATCAATTTTTAAATGTTCATGGAAAATAGGCAACATAGTCCAGTCAAATCAATGATCTATATACAATTGTCCAGCTTCTGTAAACAGTGCTCTATTGATTCCCCATGAGCAATGAGTCTGGAACATCATGGCACACAACTAGTGGGAAAAAAGTATTTAATCTTTAATAGTCCGCCACATTCTATGTGCAAAATTGAGAAATTGTCCAACTAGATCCATTGACGCAAAAATGATCTTGTAATAACACAGTTTATTTGTCAGTAGTAATCCATGTCTTAAACTCCATGATTCTCCCTCATAGGTACAGTTGCCTAATTATTTGATGTTGACAGGATGTTGTCTTTTCTGATTCTGAGAATAATTGTATCCAAGGATGGACAGATGTAGTTCCACATTCAGAAGGGAGGTAATCCACTGACAGAAGGCAGGTATCTCCACTGACATCCAGTACCATGTTCTTCGGACCCATATTTCCATGTAATTGTATTGATTTGTATGATTCCAAAATAATCCAATCCTCTACTACGCGATTCTGTTTAATGCTTCCCCCTACATCCATTGGAAAGTCTCACTCTTTCAAGAGCAAAATATAACAAATTATTTGAACCACCAACAAAAATTTGTTTGGATAAAAAAAAAGTGTATAATTTGCTCACCCTTTGTCGTTTCTCTACAAAGTTGATCAACAGTTGAGGTCTCCCAGCATTTAATTGTTAAACCCTGATATCAAACATAATCCCATCACAAAACCGGAAAACCCATACCTTTATCGAATGATAGAATATCCTTTCGTGATTGGCCAGTTTTAATCCAATAGGGGAATACATATCCGGGTTAGGTTATCCACATGACTCCGGACCACAAGGAAAGCGCTGCACTTGAAAACACCACTGGAAGGGTTGCAGAATGATCGAGAACCCAATTTCTATTCATCCAAAAACTAGTTAATGCGTCTTAAAATGTGTAAATATGTATTCTTGGTCGTTATACGAAAATAGGGTGACCCATTAATCCACCAAGGAGGGCACGGTACTCCAGATCAGGGAGATCCCAGGGAAGGCCGCTGGAACAAACTCTCTCCAGCATCCATTAATCCCAGGAATGTTACGATATCCAATATGCCCCGTACTCTCCGCAAATGGGATATCCACCTCACAGGAATGTTTAAACTCACAAAGATAATCCCCAACAGCCAATACGCTATTTACCACACACATAGAAGTACAATTGTGTGCATAATGTACATACATGCTCATTTACAGTGTAGCTTGGTGTCTACCATATCAATCCATGAGCGATGGCAATGCTCTGAGGACTTTAGAAGGGATGCCTACTGATTTAATCCTGTTTATGAACCTGCTTATAAATTAATAGATGGAAAAATGCTTGGGGGTAAGGAGTTATCAGAAACCAAGTTCCCCCTGCCTTCAGAGAAACTTTGTCCACTTACCCGTCTAGTCTGCGCTCATAGCGTCCCTCTCTGCTGTGGAGAGATGCAGGGGGCCCATACACCGGGCCCCCTGCCGCCCTTATGAACCCTGAAACATCCCGTCCACGAGAGCCTAAGGACAGGCTATCGTCCAGCCCTCTCACGGCACTAGGGATTGTGCCTGGCTCATTGTAATCAGTGCGCAGGTCTCTGTCCCCCATCTTGTTGATTGAATTATGTGCCTTCTGAGCACTTTTAATGTCCACAAAATCCACAAAGGCTGCGACTCCACCTTCTGACCCCCGCTTTGGAAGGACCTTGACACTCTCCACCCGTCCATATCTAGGGAGGAAATGGAGAATGAAAAGAAAACGGTTTATTTATTGATTTAAGTTGTATACCAATTGGAATGTGGAAATGGAAACAAGTCAATAGGTAAAGTAGACCTATGCATTTTATAAAATTGAGTCAAGGTGTGTATGTGCGTGCAGGGGGGTCCACAAAGGGGTGTCCTTACAAAATATTTGTTAGGCCACTATCATTTCCTAACCTCACCAGGCAACAGTAACCAAGCAACTACAAATCTTGGCACATAGCACGATATACAGGTAACTGCCAAAATAAAGGAAACACCAACATAGTGTCTAAATAGGATGTTGGGCCTCATTTGCTTTGAGATCTGGTGACAAGCACACGTAGTTTAAACTTCCTATGCTCTTCGAGGCCCTCTTTCAAAGTCACTGAGCTGTTTTCTTCTAGCCATGGTAGCCAAAGTAATGGGCAACTGGTCATTTTTAATCATGACCTTAAGCATGATGTTATGTTAATTGCTTAAGGGCATTTCCATCCAAAACACTTCTAAAACTCATTCCACTGAGGGCCGAGTGTCTGCGGGTTTCTACTCCTCCCTTATACTCGTTTGATGAAATAAGGTCACTAATTGGTAAGGAACTTCCCTAACCTGGTTGTCTGTCTTCTTTGAAAGGAAAACCCACAGACACTAGGCTCTCCATAGAATGCGTTTGACCCATGAGCACTAACATGTGAAGTTCATAGGAGAATGTCAAAAGAAAGCTAAGAGTATGTTTTAAAAATATATATAATTTGTTATATAACAACCAACAGCTTTAATTTCTGGTCAAACAGATGGAAAAGGGGTCTTTGACAACACCTACCAAAAAAAGTCTTACGGTATTAGAAATACATCAAAACACAATAAATGTTGAAGACCCCTGACAACTAATATCAACACTTCTATTTAGTTTGAGAAATTATTTGCCTTCTGTAAGTTTAAGAAACATTGCCTTGTGCACATATCTTTAAGATATTTTCTCATTTCTCTCCCTCAAGGGGGAGGATAATGAAAGTTCATAGAAGCAACAAGTGAAGGTAGACTGCCGATTAGTTATAATGATTTTACTGATATCAGGTTTATGAATTATTAAGTGATTAAAACTCGGAATTGTTACCAAATCAGTATCGGAATTACTGCAATTTAATTGGCTACAATGGGAAATCATACTAGAGACAAACCACAGTTGGGTGACCTGCTACTGTACTCCCTTCCACTGGCATACTGTTATGTTCAAGTCATAACTGTTCTGTTTCTCTTTCTGTCTACTGGTGGCCAAAGCAAGACTGTGAAAACCATCTGGACAATCTCTCCCTTCTTTCACTTTCAAGTTAAATGTTACCTCACCCAGCTCTTACTGGCACCTACCATGACACCTGTCCTAGTTACATGTACTGTAACAAACATCCTCAACTACTGAGCACCAACCAACGCTGGACTTCAAAAAGTAGTTTGAGTCAGTCCACCCTGGCCAGACCAAATCTGAACCAATCACAGACATTTATGTTTCACAAGTTTGGACAGCACCGTAGAGAACAGTACAGTAGAGCAGAGTTCAGTACAGTACAGTATAATGTAGATAGACTTTAAATGTACTCTACTGTGATGTCCAAACTTGAGAAACATAGATGTCTATGATTGGTCCTGACCAGACCAAATCTGAAACTAACAAAAGTGTTCTTGTTTTGTGGCAGAACTCATTACAATAATAGCCAGCGTGTCAAATAATACCCAGATATGCAAAAGAAGAATATTGCATATTTCTACCTTAGTGTACCATGATACATTACCATGAAGTAAGAGAATGATATTCATATCCGTAATTAGACATTTCTGTATAATACAGATCAGAGACCCATGATGTAATTCCGTTACCGGATGTGAATCCACTTCACCTACCATAGATCAATAGCCAAAAATAATAATAATGAAACCCAAGGTGTCACGTCATAGCTGACACCCCATTCTTTCTGCAGACATCTCTGAATCTTAATTCTGGGCAGATACTTAAGAGTTTATGGAAAACTTAGTCCCATAAACTGAGGGAGATTTTACTTTAATTCTGTTATCAAACTTTGCATCTGCAAAGTTCCTCCACTAAAAGTGTTTTTGTGAAATGTCCTGTTTAAATTGTTCAACGTAGTCCTTGTGCATAGAGTTGTATGGTTTGTTAAACTTTGTTTGGCATAGACTTTAAAGCTGAAATGTTTCAATTAACTCAGGAACCACACCTGTGTGGAAGCACCTGCATTCAATATACTTTGTAGGCCTATCCCTCATGACCTCAAGTGTTTCCTGTATTTTGGGAGTTACCTGTACATACAGTATATCACAAAAGCGAGTAAACACCTCACATTTTTGTAAATATTTGAGTATATATCTTTTCATGTGACAACACTGAAGAAATTACACTTTGCTACAATGTAAAGTAGTGAGTGTACAGCTTGTATAACAGTGTAAATTTGCTGTCCCCTCAAAATAACTCACACAGCCATTAATGTCTAAACCGCTGGCAACAAAAGTGAGTACACCCTTAAGTGAAAATGTCCAAATTGAGCCCAATTAGCCATTTTCCCTCCCCGGTGTCATGTGACTCGTTAGTGTTACAAGGTCTCAGGTGTGAATGGGGAGCAGGTGTGTTAAATTTGGTGTCATCGCTCTCACACTCCCTCATACTGACTGGTCACTGGAAGTTCAACATGCCACCTCATGGCAAAGAACTCTCTGGGGATCTGAAAAAATTAATTGTTGCTCTACATAAAGATGGCCTGGGCTATAAGAAGATTGCCAAGACCCTGAAACGGAGCTGCAGCACGGTGGCCAAGACCATACAGCGGTTTAACTGGACAGGTTCCACTCAGAACAGGCCTCGCCATGGTCGACCAAAGAAGTGGAGTGCACTTGCTCAGTGTCATATCCAGAGGTTGTCTTTGGGAAATAGACGTATGAGTGCTGCCAGCATTGCTGCAGAGGTTGAAGGGGTGGGGTGGGGTGGGGGTCAGCCTGTCAGTGCTCAGACCATACGCCGTACACTGCATCAAATTGGTCTGCATGGCTGTCGTCCCAGAAGGAAGCCTCTTCTAAAGATGATGCACAAGAAAGCCCGCAAACAGTTTGCTGAAGACAAGCAGACTTGGGACATGGATTACTGGAACCATGTCCTGTGGTCTGATGAGACCAAGATAAACTTGTGGTTCAGATGGTGTCAAGCGTGTGTGGCGGCAACCAGGTAAGGAGTACAAAGACAAGTGTGTCTTGCCTACAGTCAAGCGTGGTGGTGGGAGTGTCATGGTCTGGGGCTGCATGAGTGCTGCCGGCACTGGGGAGCTACAGTTCATTGAGGGAACCATGAACGCCAACATGTACTGTGACATACTGAGGGCAGTATTCCAACATGATAACCAACCCAAACACACCTCCAAGACGACCACTGCCTTGCTAAAGAAGCTGAGGGTAAAGGTGATGGACTGGCCAAGCATGTCTCCAGACCTAAACCCAATTGAGAACCTGTGGGGCATCCTCAAACGAAAGGTGGAGGAGTGCAAGGTCTCTAACATCCACCAGCTCCGTGATGTCATCATGGAGGAGTGGAAGAGGACTCCAGTGGCAACCTGTGAATCTCTGGTGAACTCCATGCCCAAGAGGGTTAAGGCAGTGCTGGAAAATGATGGTGGCCACACAAAATATTGACACTTTGGGCCCAATTTGGACATTTTCCACTTAGGGGTGTACTCACTTTTGTTGCCAGCGGTTTAGACATTAATGGCTGTGTGTTGAGTTATTTTGAGGGGACAGCAAATGTACTGTTATACAAGCTGTACACTCACTACTTTACATTGTAGCAAAGTGTAATTTCTTCAGTGTTGTCACATGAAAATATATACTCAAATATTTACAAAAATGTGAGGGGTGTACTCACTTTTGCGATATACTGTACATTCAATATATCATGTATTCTAGTTATGAGAAAGGTCCCTTAAGTTATTCAAAGATGGAACTCTGAGGTCTGCACAATGCAGCATATATACACACACGTGAAATTCTGGTTTGCTCTTCCGGGGCCTCATTTATAAATGTTGGGTACGCACAAAATATGCCCCAAAATATGTGTGCGCCTGTTTTCACGCAAAAGTTGGCATTTATACGTTTCAAGTTAACGCTGAGGCGTATTTCTGTCTGTAATAAAGTCCTTTTGTGGTAGAAAAAAAAATCTGATTGGCTGGGTCTGGTTCCCCAGTGGGTGGGCCTATGCCCTCCCAGGCTCACCCATGGCTGAGCCCCTGCCCAGTTATGTAAAATCCATAGAAAAGGCCCCAATTAATTTATTTAAAATTGACCGATTTTCTTATATGAACTGTAACTCAGTAAAATCTTTGAAATTGTTGAATGCTGCATTTATATTCTTGTTCAGTATTCAGTACCAGTCAAAAGTTGTCACCGACTCATTTTTCAGTTTCTTTATTTTTTACATGGTAGAATAATAGTGAAGACATCAGAACTATGAAATAACACACATGGATTAATGTAATAACCAAAAAAAGGTTAAATCAAAATATATTTCATATTAGAGATTCTTCAAAGTAGACACCCTTTGCCTTGACACGCTTGGCAAGTCAAATCTCTCGAGTAGACAATATTTAATTTAGAAACATGTACATTTTTCATAACCATTGCAGAATAAATTCCTCACCTTTTCTGGCCATGTTGAGACAGCAGAGTTCATATTCCCGAAGTAGCCATACAACAAATGACCATGTTCATCTCTCATTTAAATTGCGCCTATTAGAAAGGATATTATAATTTCAAGCTTTTGCTCTATGCATCGGGCAGGGAGCACAGTTTATAGTATACAGTAGAATGTAATAGGTGAACAGATAGTGGTAGCCTACACACTTCAATGCAAACTAACTAGGTCTACCCAAGTTCATTTTTTTCAAAGCGGAAAATGTTTCAGAATTCTCAGACAGTGCAGCATATTTAGGTTAGGGAAAAAGTGAATGCAAACATTGCTGCATTCAAACGATTTGTTAACAGGTCCACAACAATTTGCAATGAGTATTTATGCTGCAATAGTTTGTGTCAGGGGGCTAGGGTCAGTCTGTTATATCTGGAGTATTTCTCCTTTCTTATCCGGTGTGAATTTAAGTGTCTATCCCTCTCCCCACTACCTGGCCTGATGACTCCTTGCTGTCCCCCAGTCCACCTGGTTGTGCTGCTGCTCGTTTCAACTGTTCTATGGAACCCTGACCTGTTCACCGAACATGCTACCTTGTCTCAGACCTGCTGTTTTCAACTCTCTAGAGAAAGCGGTAGAGATACTATGAATGATGAGCTATGAAAAGCCAACTGACATTTACTCCTGAGGTGCACCCTCTCCAACCACTGTGATGATTGTGATTATTATTTGACCCTGCTGGTCATCTATGAATGTTTGAACATCTTGGTCATGTTCTGTTATAATCTCCACCCAGCACAGCCAGAAGAGGACTGGCCGCCCCTCATAGCCTGGTTCCTCTCTAGGTTTCTTCCTAGGGAGTTTTTCCTAGCCACCGTGCTTCTACACCTGCATTGCTTGCTGTTTGGGATTTTAGGCTGGATTTCTGTACAGCACTTTGTGACATCAGCTGATGTAAAAAGGGCTTAATAAATACATTGGATTGATTAATTGAATACAGCAAATGTCACTGGAAAAAAAAAAACGTTCTGCCAACACCTCCAAATAAATTTTAATCAAGTTCGCCATTGCCATTTCCTTTAGATACGGTCTTGGTCTAGTTCCAATACTTCCAAAGTATACAGGCTGGTTTTGTCACAACAAAATATTAATTATGGGCGTGTTTCAGGCAGCGTTATAATGCTCGTTAACGCGCGCAATTTTTAATGACAGGTTTGATTTATAACGGGAAACATGGGGATGTATGGCGTGCGCCATGTAAACAATTCTCAATATTTTTGTGCTCAGATATTTCGTGTTAATTTACTTAAAGGTTATAAATGAGGACCCAGGGCTCTACACTGAGTTTTGTTGTTGTTACAAGGAGCACGTATGCGCGTAAGTTGAAAAACGTAGGCGCACACAAATACATGCACAATAAAAAAATAACGCTTGAATCCTTAATTTGTCTAAGCGCACTGGTGCTCCTAAATTAAAATATCAGGTCTGAAAGCTATATGTATTTTGGCGCATATAAGAGTAAAATGGTCGCACTGTGGAGCCCTCCTCTTGCTTGTGGGTGCAAACCCGATGCATTACGCAATATGGGATCATTTCACTTGTCCTTCCAATAAGGCTTGCTAAAGAGAAATATAGCTATATGGGCTTCTACATTTTAATACGGAAAGTGCAACTGTTTTATGCAAGGAAAATTCAAGTTTATTTCACAGAGGAAAAAGTGATTTCAATCGTTTCCCTGGATATAGCCTATAATTAAAATGGGTTATTGCCTTAAAATGTATTTCCATTGTAGCCTATGGCGTCTATAAAACTGGAATATTACAGTTACGATGTTATTTCTGATTCGAGTTATTTGCCAACGTCTTGGGGAGCTTAGGCTACTCAATACAACACTTTTTTATATTCAGGGAGAAAATGAAAACCACAGAACACACATCTATCTATTTCTGCTTATTGTCCGACCGACACCCAGAGAATGCCCATAAGTGTAGACTCTAAGGTATGCCAGTTCCCACATTGAATAGCCTCCGACGCCATTTTAGAAACCCGTTCACACTGCTTACTCATTCTGCCGTCCCCCATCTTCAATGACTCCTATCACACACTCAGCTGTCATGCACCTGCATACGCTGTCTGCTTCTTTGTTTGTTACAATATAACCAGAAGCTGTTTGACGAGCAGTGAGCACCCGAAATGTTTTTCCATGCGCACTCATTACCTCGATGAATGCCTCATCTTCAAAACAAAATGTCAAAATGTCTGTGATCAATTGTCAAATTTAATAGTCTATGCATATTACATTTCTATGACATAATGCATGAAAATCATAAGGATGACATAAATGCACCGCAAGATTTGAAAAGCAGATAGGTTACCAGAATTCATGCATGCATCTGAACATAACATCAAAGATTAAGGATTAAATTCAATGAAACTAGGCCTAAATGAACATCCGTTTGAGATTAACCTACAAAATACAGTCAGAAATTGCCAGTCATAATGGTCTGATGAGAATACGCTGTTTGTCTCTATAGCAAAACCTGCGCTGGAAACTGTGGCAGAAATAGGCCACTTAGGACATACAGCCATAATGTTGTAACTTAAAAATGCAGCACTTCAGCTAACGGAAAGAAATAATACGGATATCGCGTATTTTAATTAGGCTACTCCTCCTGCCTAGCTCGACAGATAGGCGGCCTGTTTTTTCTTTGACAGCCAGTAGGAACTAGAGCGCACAGTGTCAAGACAATAACCAAATTTAGCCCAATTCAGATGTTGGGAAATGTTTGTTAAATGCACAAAAGCTATATAGTTTACCATCCATCACACAGTCTGATTTGACAAAAATTTTAAAAATGTGAAGTAATAATAATGGAGCGATGGCAATAAAATCGCCCTTTACATTTCAGAAGTGAAACATAATGTCCCAATAGCCTATAGTTTATATAGGGTTAACTATATCGACAATCATGTAGGCTACCAATAGGGAATATGATCAGTGCCTTAATCACCGTGATTCTTATTCCTACATTGACAGTTTAATTAGGGCTTATGGTCGTCATTATTGTCGTTTGTTTACACAATTTATGAATGCAACCAATGTAAAGAGGGGGACAATCTTGGAATTGTAGGCTGTTACCTATAGGCCTACGAAATGTTAGGCTATATTACTCATTTGAATAACAAATCATAGCAACCATACATGCATTCAATTAACATTTCAGTTTATTTTGAAAAACATGTTGATTGTCAACTGACATTTAATTCCATTATTTGGCTAATTGAGGCCAATAGTCACACACAGTATGATGCTGCTGGCAAGCCAGCTCTGCATCACCTCAATATTTTTGACGTTGCAGAGCCTCAGCGGAACTTGACACTTTGAAACTACTTGAAATTTGCAACAAATGTTGCGGTGGGGCCCAGCAATGGCAGTTGATCTCACAATGAACCATCACTTGGCTGAACAGCGAGCAGTTGCATCAAGGAAAAACATTGATGCGAAGTAGTGATTAACATGCTTCGAAGGTGTGAGTACATTGCACGTGGGCAGTATGTTTTGATTTTAGAACTATGATTGATTGCTGACAGACTTCTAGCCACTGCATGGTTCGTTACAATTCCATTGCTGGAGACACTCCACAACTAGCAAGTTTTAATTAGGCTATACCATGGCATAACTTTGAAACAAGCCAAGTCGCTCGGTCTTAACACACCACAACCAGCAGGCTGCTACAGTGGCACGATTGTTCAGTGGCGCTAGCTAGCTGTTTTCTAAAGTAATTAACTAGCTACCTAAGCTATTTCTAAGTCCACCGCGTGTGAGAAGTGGCTTGCAAAAGACCTCGAAATCCAGATAAATGGGCCATAAGATAGCAATTGGTAAACTCATGTTATTTAGTTAGTTATAATATCTATCTTCCTCTTCACCCGAGTTGTTTGCATTGGGTTGCTGGTTTGTTGGCAGTGGGTTAGCCAGGCTGTCACTTGCCTGGGCAATTCGATCCAGAATTGATCTCCCTGTGATTTAAGGGGAATCAGGCAGACAGATGCTGACAGTTGTGGGATAACGTTACTCGGTGAAATATTTGGCGTTACTCACCGTTTGAAATGTTCAATGATCTTCTCCTCTCGTACATTTTCGGGTAAATTTCCCACCCATAAATGTCTGGTTTCCCGGACCATACTGTGCGCTCCTGTCCCCCGATCATACAGATGAGTTTGATGTCCTTATCTTCTCCGATACAAAGTAAAATACGTTGTGAAATTGAGCGCAGCGAAGTATTGTGCGTAGATCATCGACTGCATGTTCTGGCCCAATGTAACCATTGGGGTTCAATTCTTGCACGCTGTTTGATTCCCTTTGCTGTCTAAGCGCGATCCGGGCTTACGAGCACGCGCTGTATTACTGTTCCCGTGACTAGGCGCGTCCCTGACACCATGCGACCCTTTGGCTGTCGAAAGAACGCTTGTAGCTACCTAAAAAAGATGCAGCAACCTTGCTCGTAATGAGGCGCACACAGCGCACGCGTGGCACTGTGTGAGAACTATTTTTTTCGCTTTCAGACGAGATCGCCTTTCGTCATGCGCATGCGTGGGTATCGATGTGTGAGTTTGGGGTTTGGGTAGGAGGGTGTGAATAGAATGTTTCACAGAGACAGATAGCACCTGGCAAGCAGTCCTACAACAGGCCACTGAATAACGTTTTACTTTGTGACATTGAATAGTGTCACAAAGTATACATAAGAAGTGGTATTAGAAGAAAAAAAAAGAACTGTAGGCTTCAGTTGCTATTCAAAGACCCAAATGACAAAAACAAACAATGGAGAATAAAACATTTATTAGACATTTGTACTAAGCTCATACGGTATTTCTAAGTTTATAGAAATGTATTATTTTCAAGAAATTCTTGAAAATAATAAATAAATGACCAGCCTAGAGCTGGTCTTACGACCAAACTGAGCAACCGGGCAAGAAGGACCTTGGTCAGGGAGGTGACCAAGAACCAAATGAACACTCTGACAGAACTACAGAGTTCCTTAACAATCTCTACAGCATTCCTCCAATCTTGACTTTATGGGAGAGTGGCCAGACGGAAGCCACTCCTGAGAAAAGGGCACATGACAGCATGCCTGGAGTTTGCAAAAAGGCATGTGAAAGACTCAGAGCATAAGGCAAAAGATGATGTGTTCTGATGAGACAAAAAATGTAACTCTGGCCTGAATGCAAAGCGCTATGTCTGGAGAAAACCAGGCACAGCTCATCACCCATCTAATACCATCCCTACTGTGAAGCATGGTAGTGGCATGCTATGGGGATGCTTTTCAGCGGCAGGGACTGAGAGACTGGTAAGGATAGAGGGAACAATGAATGGAGCCAAATACAGGCAAATCCTTAATGAGAACCTGCTTCAGAGTGCAAATGACCTTAGACTAGGGTGAACATTTACATTCCAACAGGACAATGACCCCAAGCATACAGCCAAAGCAAAGCTGGAATGGCTTCAGAACAAGAATGTGAAAGTAAAAGACCTTGAGTGCCCAAAGTCCAGACTTGAATCCCATTGAAAATCTGTGGAAAGACTTGAAGATTGCTGTTCACTGCTGCTCCCCTTCTAATTTAACAGAGCTTGAGAAAATCTGCAAGAAAGAATGCAAGAAAATCCCCAAAGCTGATAGATATACCCAAGACAACCCAATGCTGTAATTGCCACCAAAGGTGCTTTTACAAAGTATTCTCAGGGATGTGAATGGGATGTAAATGAGATATTTCTGTATTGCATTTTCAATAAATGTGCAAAGATTTCTAAAAACATGTTTTCACTATGTCATTATGGGGTATTATGTGTAGATGGGTGAGAATAGTTGTATTTAATCCATTTTGAAAATCAGGCTGTAACACAACAACATTTCAAATAAGTCAAGGGGTATGAATACTTTCTGAAGGCACTGTACCTTCGCTGTGAGACAAAATGAGACAGGATGTCGAATGGTGACAGAGAGGATGATGCATTACCACCAACAGCATCGGTGTGCAATTACATTTAAAATTAAAAGTAGCGCAGATAAGAGGTTAGTTGTCTATCTTTGCTAGTAGTACTAGCTATCCAGTGTAGCCAATGTATCAAGGTGACAGCTAAAGTACAAGCAACAGTGGTTGCATGGTTGTAGTGATTTTTTTGCATTAATAATAACATTGTATCCAAAAATTATAAAAACAATATATTCATCCTGAAAAAAGCTAGCTAGCTAACTCTCCCAACTTCAACCACTATGCTACTAAACACACTAACATAATGCCCTGGATCAGATCTAGTGTGCCGACTGATACAGTTGAAGTCGGAAGTTTACATACACTTAGGTTGGAGTCATTAAAACTTGTTTTTCAACCACTCCACAAATTTCTTGTTAACAAACTATAGTTTTGGCAAGCCGGTTAGGACATCTACTTTGTGCACGATACAACTAATTTTTCCAACAATTGTTTATAGACAGATTATTTCACTTATAATTCACTGTATCACAATTCCAGTGGGTCAGAAGTTTACATACACTAAGTTGACTATGCCTTTTAAACAGCTTGGAAAATTCCAGAAAATTATGTCATGGCTTTAGAAGTTTCTGTCAAGCTACTTGACATAATTTCAGTCAATTGGGGGTGTACCTCCACAAGTCTGGTTCATCCTTGGGAGCAATTTCCAACACCTGAAGGTACAACGTTCATCTGAACAAACAATAGTACGCAAGTATAAACACTATGGGACCACGCAGCTGTCATACCGCTCAGGAAAGAGACACATGTTCTGTCTCCTAGAGATGAACGTGCTTTGGTGCAAAAAGTGTGAAATCAATCCCAGAATAACAGCAATGGACCTTGTGAAGATACTGGAGGAAACGGGTACAAAAGTATCTATATCCACAGTAAAACGAGTCCTAAGAAGCCACAGCTCCAAAACCGCCATAAAAAAGCCTGACTATGGTTTGCAACTGCACATGGGGATGAAGATCTTACTTTTTGGAGAAATGTCCTCTGATCTGATGAAACAAAAATAGAACTGTTTGGCCATAATGACCATTGTTATGTTTGGAGGAAAAAGGGGGATGCTTGCAAACTGAAGAACACCATCCCAACCGTGAAGCACAGGGTGGCAGCATCATGTTCTGGGGGTGCTTTGCTGCAGGAGGGACTGGTGCACTTCACAAAATAGATGGCATCATGAGGGGGGAACATTTTTGTTGATATACTGAAGCAACATCTCAAGACATCATTCAGGAAGTTAAAGCTTGGTCGCAAATGGGTCTGAAAGAAATAAAAGCTGAAATAAACCATTCTCTCTACTGTTATTCTGACATTTCACATTCTTAAAATAAAGTGGTGATCCTAACTCACATAAAACAGGGAATTTTTACTCAGATTAAATGTCAGGAATTGTGAAAAACTGAGTTTAAATGTATTTGGCTAAGGTGTATGTAAACTTCCGACTTCAAATGTACGTGTTAATACTGATGCCCTGGAACACGTCACAAGTTCAGGTTGCACACATAGCAACTGAGACACAAAGATACCCTCTGAGACACACGTGCATGCGCATGGCGGGAAATTTGTTAAAAACTCACAAAGAGAGTAAAACCTTTTTACCAATAACAGCTAGTTTTCAGTTGTCCCCTTCCCACTCAGACCATTCCCACAGTCCTAGCAAAATTCTTGCTTGAGAAATTGCTCTTTGCTAAGAAGCTTTATTTTTTTTAGCATTTTAACTGAAAACAATCAGTTAAGTGCTTAATTGTTACAAATAAATTATTTAAAATTGAGATAAAAACGGCTGAATTGGACCTTTAACATTAAGAATTAAACAGATTTCTAGTCAAAACCACAATGGAAGGGCCACCAATTTGGTGGACAGTACCATCACCTACAAACCCCGATTTGAACCGTGAATAAGACAGGCTATACCTGAAAAATGCAGTATTGGAGTAAGCACAAACAGACTATACTTTTTTCATATCTGCAAGAACTAAACATATAACTAACTTCTGTTCTTCTGAATGAGCAGAACATAGTTTGAAATGCACATGAGGAACACAGAGTGAAAACAAGAGAAATATATCACACAATTGTCACGAGAGAGAATGGTTAACCGATACCTCTATAACAGTGATCATTGTACTGCTCAACTGCCCCTCAAGGATCATAACTTATGACAACCAATTATATAGTGGAGGGTGAACTTCATCCAGCACCTTTGTATTTAGTGAATATGGTGTCCCCAACCTATTTTTAAGTTGTTGTTTTAACGTTTTTTTTACCATTGAATCTATAACATACCTAGCAGTGTACAAAATATATCTTTGCCCTTTTGAATAAGTAAATGAGTTGCAATGCCATTTCAATTTAGTGCCTATACCACAATGTCAGTAATTAAACACTTTTGCCAGCAGAAATCAGGCACAACAAGTCCAAAAAACAAAGTATACAATGTGATAAGATATGATAGCCTATAGGTCAACGTCCATGGTTTTGCAAGTGCAGTAGGCTAGTTAAATATCAAATTGCTTGAAGGAATGATAGTTTACAGTGAAGGTTTCATGAAATCTAATGGACAGTTTGAATAAAGATTGATAACGAATTTTGAAAACGAGTTGGCCCTACGTAGGCATGCGCTGCAATGCGGTAAAAAAATGATCTGCATTTTGGAACAAGGACGCATGCGTATGGCATGCTACCAAGGGGTCAATAGAGACATTTCTAGAAATAAGCTACAGTAGAGTCCAGCCGTCAGAGGAGGTACAGGAAAATTATAATTCCCACAGTTTATTTTTAGAAATCCATACTTGAGCGCTGTTGGAAATAATCGTGTCCTTCCAGTAAACTCAACGAATTCATCGTTCTGATGAAAAAAGGAACAGCTTAATAAAGTCTACCAATAACATCGTGGATTGTAAAATGTTCGTATTGCCTAAAAACATTGTGGTGGAACTACCGAACCTATACCATGCCAATGTCCTTTACAACTTCGGTCTTGGTCGACCCTGGATTATTTTGAAAATGCGGCACCGTTTTATTATCCACATTTCTTCAACAGATCATGGAATAAATTAACGGAATAAACAAAGCCCCATTTTGGATGCAGGCAAATAAGTCACCCACTGTTAAATAAAATCGGCGCATATAAACAGTTTCTCAAAACAGCTATCAAATGATAAAGGACTGACAAAAATCTGGTTTGTGGGTGCCATAAATTTCGGATTTAAACGAGAACTGCATACAGCAAGGAAAACAGCGCCGAATAGGCTTTTTGTGGGAGGCATAATTGACATTTTAGTGTTTCGGTATATTCGATGTAATTATAGTCAATTTATTCATACACGTAATATACTTGAGTGTCTGAAGACACTCAAAACAATCCGAATTCAAACTATTAGATTTGACACTTTCTATGCAGTGAGTTATGGGATTGGTTTGTTCCTCTTTTCTGAAAATAGCCTGAAGAGTCATTTTGTATAACGCCATTTTGTGTGACTTACAAGTGCCAACATTATGCTTCAGCCATTTTGTACAAGTTTATTTTCAAGATGAGTTGGCATGGTTCACATTAATATACAGTGGCAAGAAAAAGTATGTGAACCCTTTGGAATTACCTGTATTTCTGAATAAATTTGTCATCAAATTTCATATGATTTTCATCTAAGTCACAACAATAGACAAACAGTGTGCTTAAACTAATAAACACACAATGTATCGTATTTTTGAATATGTTGAATACATAATTTAAACATTCACAGTGTACAGTTGTGGCCAAAAGTTTTGAGAATGACACAAATATTCATTTTCACAAAGTCTGCTGCCTCAGTTTATATGATGGCAATTTGCATATACTCCAGAATGTTATGAAGAGTGATCAGATGAATTGCAATTCATTGCAAAGTCCCTCTTTGCCATGCAAATTAACTGAATCCCCTGCCCCCCAAAAAATTTGCTGCATTTCAGCCCTGCCACAAAAGGACCAGCTGATATCATGTCAGTGATTCTCTTGTTAACACAGGTGTGAGTGTTGATGAGGACAAGGTTAGAGATCACTCTGTCATGCTGATTGAGTTCAAATAACAGACTGGAAGCTTCAAAAGGAGGGTGGTGATTGGAATCATTGTTCTTCCTCTGTCAACCATGGTTACCTGCAAGGAAACACGTGCCGCCATCATTGCTTTGCACAAAAAGGGCTTCACAGGCAAGGATATTGCTGCCAGTAAGATTGCACCTGAATCAACCATTTATCGATCATCAAGCACTTCAAGGAAAGCGGTTCAGTTGTTGTGAAGAAGGCGTCAGGGCGCCCAAGAAAGTCCAGCAAACGCCAGGACCGTCTCCTAAAGTTGATTCAGCTGCGGGATCGGGGCACCACCAGTACAGAGCTTGCTCAGGAATGGCAGCAGGCAGGTGTGAGTGCATCTGCACACACAGTGAGGCAAAGACTTTTGGAGGATGGAGTGGTGTCAAGAAGGGAAGCAAAGAAGCCACTTCTCTCCAGGAAAAACATCAGGGACAGACTGATATTCTGCAAAAGGTACAGGGATTGGACTGCTGAGGACTGGGGTAAAGTCATTTTCTCTCGTGAATCCCCTTTCCTATTGTTTGGGGCATCCGGAGAAAACCTTGTCCGGAGAAGACAAGTTGAGCGCTACCATCAGTCCTGTGTCATGCCAACAGTAAAGCACCCTGAGACCATTCATGTGTGGGGTTGCTTCTCAGCTCACTCACAATTTTGCCTAAGAACACAGCCATGAATAAAGAATGGTACCAGCACATCCTCCAAGAGCAACTTCTCCCAACCATCCAGGAACAGTTTGGTGACGGACAATGCCTTTTCCAGCTTGATGGAGCACCTTGCCATAAGGCAAAAGTGATAACTAAGTGGCCCGGGGAACAAAACATTGATATATTGGGTCCATGGCCCGGAAACTCCCCAGACCTTAATCCCATTGAGAACTTGTGGTCAATTCTCAAGATGCGGGTGGACAAACAAAAACCCACAAATTCTGACAAACTCCAAACATTGATTATGCAAGAATGGGCTGCCATCAGTCAGGATGTGGCCCAGAAGTTAATTGACAGCATGCCAGGGCGGATTGCAGAGGTCTTGAAAAAGAAGGGTCAACACTGCAAATATTGACTCTTTGCATCAACTTCATGTAATTGTAAATAAAACACTTTGACACTTATGAAATGCTTGAAATTATACTTCAGTATTCCATAGTAACATCTGACGAAAATATCTAAAGACACTGAGGCAGCAGACTTTGTGATAATTAATATCTGTGTCATTCTCAACTTTTGGCAACGACTGTAGGTTGAAAAAAAGTGAACCCCTAGGCTAATTACTTCTCCAAAAGCTAATTGGAGTCAGCTAACCTGGTCCAATCAACGAGACAAGATTGGATATGTTGGTTAGAGCTGCCTTGACCTAAAAAACACTCACAAAATTTGAGTTTGCTATTCACAAGAAGCATTGCCTGATGTGAACAATGCCTTGAACAAAAGAGATCTCAGAAGACCAAAGATTAAGAATTGTTGACATGCATGAAGCTGGAAAGGGTTGCAAAAGTATATATAAAAGCCTTGATGTTCATCAGTCCATGGTAAGGCAAATTGCCTATAAATAGAGAAAGTTCAGCACTGTTGCTACACCCTAGGAGTGGCCATCCTGCAAAGATGACTGCAAGAGCACAGCGCAGAATGCTCAGTGAGTTTAAGAAGAATCCTACAGTGTCAGCTAAAGACTTACAGAAATCTCTGGAACATGCTAACATCTCTGTTGACGAGTCTACGATACGTAAAACACTAAACAAGGAAGGTGTTCATGGGAGGACATCACGGAAGAAGCTGCTTCTGTCCAAAAAAAACATTGCTGTACGTCTGAAGTTTACAAAAGTGCACCTGGATGTTCCACAGCGCTACTTGCAAAATATTCTATGTACAGATGAAACTACAGTTGAGTTGTTTGGAAGGAACACAACACTGTGTGTGGAGAAAAAAAGGCACAGCACACCAACATCAAAACCTCACCTCAACTGTAAAGTATGGTGGAGGGAGCATCATGGTTTGGAGCTGCTTTTCTGCCTCAGGGCCTGGACAGCTTGCTATCATCGCTGGAAAAATGAATTCCCAAGTTTATCTAGACATTTTGCAGGAGAATGTAAGGCTATCTGTCCGCCATTTAAAGCTCAACAGAAGTTGGATGATGCAACAGGACAACGACCTAAAACACAGAAGTAAATCAACAACAGATGGCTTCAACAGAAGAAGATACGCCTTCTGGAGTGGCCCAGTCAGAGTCCTGAACTCAGAGTCCTGATTGAGATGCTGGGGCATGACCTCAAGAGAGCAGTTCACACCAGACACCCCAAGAATATTGCTGAACTGAAACAGTGTTGTAAAGAGGAATGGTCCAAAATTCCTCCTGACCGTTGTGCAGGTCTGATCCGCAACTACAGAAAACGTTTGGTTAAGGTTATTGCTGCCAAAGGAGGGTCAACCAGTTATTAAATCCAAGGGTTCACATACTTTTCAATCTTGCACTGTGAATGTTTACACGGTGTGTTCAATAAAGACATTAAAACTTATAATTGTTTGTGTGTTTAGTTTAAGCAGACTGTGTTTGTCTATTGTTGTGACCTAGATGAAGATCAGATAACATTTTATGACCAACTCATGCAGAAGTCCAGGTATTTCCAAAGGGTTCACGTACTTTTCCTTGCCACTTTAACATAATATGACATAGCTTGTGCTGGAGAGCCTGCCTGTGATGAAATACAATCTACCCAAAGAAAGTAGAGGAAATTGTATACCATAAACATCCTGTGTTCAGGGGATTATGATCACATCTCTGGTGTGAAGTGATACTGTTACAGCAGCTGCTACTGTTACATGACATGATGTAGCCTTAACCAATGCTTTACACTAAAGCAGTATTTGTTAGATTACTTCAGGGCTGATAAGGTCCATTCTGTGCATTCTAAACAGCTTCTGGCTTAATTTAATGGCAGTGATATTTGAAAACAAAGGCAAGAGCATCATTCCTATCTCCCAAAAGCTCTGCATTTCTATGTGAAAATAACATTATTGCAAGGTACCTTATTCAAATGGTTAGTAGATGTGTCATAATACAATTTTATTATTATTTTAATTATATCCTTCCTAGGTATAAAAGGCAACACTTGTCAATAATTCATATGATTATAATCATAGAATATAATACACTATTGCTAAGAAAGATTCCCAGCACGAATAGTTTCTTCCCATGACTTAACTCTGGTGGTCTTTGCCAGGTGTCAGGTGTCTCCTACGGTTCTCACTACCCTGGGAATGTCTGGGAACTTCCTCCATATCCTGCATACAAACACACATTTATATTATGTTAGATAAATTGAAATGACAGAAATATTTACATAGATTGATGGATGCAGGGCAATCTGCAACAGCACGGTAAATTGAAGGAGAATCATTCTCACCTGTGTTGTAGCATCCAACAGGTCTCTGGAGGGTATCAGACAGCCAGCCTCACCCAGGAAGCATAGAAGGATATGGAGCACATCTGCCCAGCGGCCGACAGTCAGCATCAGGACCATGAGCCCCCCCAGACGCACCACCACTGTGTTTATAACAGCTTGGCCACTTGGCTGGCGATGTTGCTCCTCTGAGTAGAAAATAATTATCATCAGTTGAACGCTTTCTCAATGAGAATGACAACACTATGCTTGTAATTTACTATTTGGGTATTTTGTAAATACCACAAAACAAGTATCTGACAATCTGCTGCTTAAACGTTTCCCCATACAGGATACAGTATGTTCAGTCTCTCACCCTGCATATACACCACCAGCAGTGTGTAGCAGATTGTCAGTGGAGTCCAGAACCTGAGGGCTTCTGTAGCTGAGAGGAAGTGTTTGTTTATTATAGATATGGCGGAAATGGCAGCCACTGCAAAGCTGAGCATAAGGGCCCTGGTCAGGTGTGGTAACAAAGAGCAACCTGATGTGAGCAGTGCAATGCACACTCCACAGTAGCGCTGGGAACTGTGTAGTTTGTACAGTGCAGTGACATGGAGCTGTAGGCGCCCAGTCTGGCTGGCCAGGAACCAGCTCAGTCCTGCAGCTAGGAGGAGGCAGAGCCAGCGCTGCGGCGCCCCCTCATGGAGGAAATGGAGACTGCAGCTGAGGGCACAACCCAGGGAGAACTGGCACTGGACCAGCAGCTGCTGTAGGAACCTACTAGACTCCTGCAGATTCAGAGAGCAGGAGGGAAATTAATTTAGAGATGGATCAAGGCTGATGAATGGGAGATGTGAGAGATATTTTCATATAATTATAAGTGACATTTATGTTATTATCTTGCAAGTGCCTCACTGGTCCAGCTGTGACCCAAGCTGACACTGCTCTGAGGGAGAACTCTAGAACCACCAGGGAGGCAACCCGAGAGCCCACTACAGCCAGCATCACTGACAGGAACAAGAACTGGAGAGTTCCACTCAGCCCAAATGTAGCACTGGCTTGATGCCTTGATTTCTTCTGCATAGATGTCTCTTTACTGCTGCTTTTGTTGCTTGAACTGAGTAGAGAAAGTATTAATTTCAAAGCAGTGAAATACAAATCAATGATTTCTAAGGATACATTGATTACTATTGACAATGTAAATCACAGTCTTTGTTCATAGTGACGAAATCAAGCACAATATTCAATAGAACAAATTATTAAACTACATCAAAAGGCCTATATGGTTTGGTCCTGTTTCTCACGTGTTTTTAAATGTCCCTGTCTATAATATGGTAATTGCATCCAGATTCTAATTATAGGGAAACAGGTATAGCAACAATCAGTTTGTTTATTTATCAAACGCTATTACAACTAACAATGTAGCCTAACCTATATACTGAAGTTGCCTAACTACAATGCAATTAAAAAGGTATGATAATAACAAGAAGTGTAGCCTGAGACCCAAGTGAAATCATATCTTCCAATGTCATATTTTGGGAGTTGTCCATAGTTGTATACGTTTCTCACCTTTCAGCCTCTAAGAATACGTGTACTCTCAACAGGTTACAGAGAACAGAGATCCCACATGCGCCGATAAGTCCTGTGTCACACAAAACATGTCATCAACAGAATTGTATTATAAAATATCGGTTCTTAAAATAAACGTACAGCATGAGTAGCAACCTGCAAAAAGGCATTCGGCACAAACCAAGCAAGGAGAAGGCCCTTTACCCGGAGTAGCCTAGAACGATACAAACATCTCACCTTGGAGTAGACTGTCCAGGGGGGTTGCATCGAGCGTCAGCCATCCAGGTAAACTCGGAAGAAACGATGTAATTAAAGATAACATTTTCGTTAAATCGCTAGAATATTGGACTAATGATTCCCTAAAGCTAATGCTAGTTTCGATATCAAACCTATTGCCGGTTTACACCCTATCGTGTGCACATGACCAATACACTTTGAATTGAAAAATAGGCTAATTTCAGAAATGGGTCATTTATTTGCAACAGTTATATTTCGATAAAAGATAAGACCATGCCAGTTGGTCAATTGACAAAATACTTGAATCATTTCAAAAGTTTAAATGACTATCTCTGTCTATTTCTCTGTGATTAAATAACCGCTTTGCTCAGTCATTGTGCCGTTCAAAGGTCAGTCGTGGGCAGTCATTGTGAGACAAAAACTGAGACAAAAATGTATGTGAAATTCATTTTAAAAAAGGTGTCTTTGAATAAACAACGTTTAATTGTTGTAGAAACAACCAATGTAATTACTCTACAACCAAAAATGTGTGGCAAAAATACCTTAAATGTAAAAGTTATATTTAAAAAAAATAAACCTTCACTAGAGAACATAGTGTAAATCATGTGTTTGGAAGTACAACAAAAACTCACTACTGTAATTCACTCTGTATAAGAGTATCAAAAATCCAGTGATTGTCCCAGTAGCATAACTAAGTCACCTATATCAAACAGGCAAAGCCTATTACACCGGCTCTGACGCTCAATGGATGTGGCAGGGCATGCAAACTATCACAGATTACAAAGGGATACCCAGCCATGAGCTGCCCAGTGACACAAGCCTACCAGATGAGCTAAATGCCTTCTATGAGCTCACATCTGTAGACATGAAATGCTTTGAAAGGCTGGTTGGTAATGGCTCACAATACCATCATCCCAGACACCATGGACCCACTCCAATTCGCTTACTGCCTCAACAGATCCACAGATGACGCAATTTCTATGCACTCCACACTGCCCTTTCCCACTTGGACAAAAGGAACACCTATTCTACGTGAGAATTCTGTTCATTGACTAGAGCTCATTACTTGTTTTACTTTTCTATTTCCATTCTCTCTGCATTGTTGGGTAGGGCCCATAAGTAAGTATTCCACTGTTAGCCCAAACCTGTTGTTTTATGAAGCATGTGACGAATACAATTTTATTTGATTTATATGTTGTGATATCATTGAGTTCACGACTTCAGAGGCATTTCGTGAGCGTTCAAATTTTCTTCTAAAACTTAAATCAATTCTAACTTAAATTCTAACAGTGTAGCTCATGTGTAATCATCAATGGGGTGGCAGGGTAGCCTAGTGGTTAGAGCGTTGGACTAGTAACCGTACAAATATTTTGTTCTGCCCCTGAACAGGCAGTTAACCCACTGTTCCTAGGCCGTCATTGAAAATAAGAATTTGTTCTTAACTGACTTGCCTAGTTAGTTACATTTTTATTTTATTTTTTTCTGTGTTTTATATCATATTGTACAACAGCTGATGCAATTAACACTGTAAAAAGTCATTTGATCAGTGTTAATTCCTGATAGTTGTTGGTTGAAAATAGAATCTACACGACCTACTAATCGGCACGTTTGCAGGGACGAGAGTTTCAACATGCGTAAATTGGTTAATAGACCAATAACAAAGAGATTTCCAAACCTAGTTTTCATTTTTCCCCTCCCCACTCAGACCACTCCCAGACAGTCCTAGCAAAATTCTTGCTTGAGAAATAGTTTTTGCTAAAAAGCAATTTTTTCCAATTTGAATGTAAATCTATTACAGTAAGGTACTTAATTGTTACCCATAAATGATTTGATATTGATATAAAAACAGCTGCATTGAGCCTTTAAATAACAGTTTCAACCATTTGAAAACATCTACATTACATATATTTCAGGATGTTGTGTATCCCTGGAAATAATCATAATTAATGTAAACATTATACAGTTTTGAAAACATAGCTTGTCCATATAAAGTGGCCTCTTGGCACAACTTACCCCAGGAATGTGGTAAGTTGAGGCGCGGGACAGTGCAAGTTAAGCAACCTACACATTTTTGTGCAGAATAAAATATTACCACTACTTTTTAAAACCATGTCTAATCTTTATTTCCCAAACACAATATTCGCAATCACATTTTTTTTGTTGTCTTTTAATCATTTTATTAAGCATCTTTTAACACAGTCTTGACAACTAACAAACACGTTGTACTTTTTTAAACACTTAACATAGGCCAGGTCCTGTTACCTCATATCCCAGCAATAATGCTTGCGTTACACCTGGGAAGACAACATTTGAATTTTCTTGACTGGCCATTGTCTCAAACACTGGCTCAATTTAACCCATGGCCATTGGCTCAACTTACCCAATGGCAAACATTTTGACTATATTAGCCCACACAACCACAATGATGCACTTTCATGCTAGGTTTAGTACCTCATATTGAAGCTTATAGAGACCACCAACTGGTGCATAGAACAATCTTAAAATTAACTACTTTGGTTTAGATACAAGCATCACGATACCTCTAACACAAATTAATTTGACTTGGTCAAAATCTTATTATTTTTTTACCTAACTTGCTTACCACTTTTTTCATGCTTCTTCCTTCACTGATAAATAATTCCTTTTATGTGTGGTTTCCTAGAAATAAGGGAGGCTCAAGTTCAACTTACCCCTTTGGCTCAACTTACCCCACTCTCCCCCACTGTACTATCTGTAGTCTACAAATCAGCACAAGCTTGCATTGAGCATATACTATAGCAATAAAATAGCCAACGACAGATTTATGCATGTAGTTTGTAACCAGTAGTCTATGTCAAATGGTTATTCTTGCAAAGACAGTTTCTTAGACGTTCAAAACAAGTGTGGCTTGCCTCTTAACTTAGTTTGATCTTTGTCTACCATCCTTGTTTGGTGTCTTTGACTGTCGGGCTTTCCTACCTATCCGAGAGCTAAGATTAATGATATGTGACTATATTGGTCTGTTGAGGTTTCCTATGCTGTAGCTGTACTTAAATGTACTCGAGATCTCTCCAAATGTTAAAATTATTGCCAACTCTCTTCATGAGGATGTCAGGCAGAAAGCCATGAAAAGGGTTATTGTCAGCGCTGTTCATAAAATATTTTACTAGCCCGACTGCCGCCAGATGGTGGTAATATTCCATAATTATGACGTAAGGAATAATACCGCCAATGGGTGACAGTACGTCGAAGATTTTACAGTATGGAAACACAAGTAGCCTAATTTTCCGGGCCAGAAAATCCCCAAAATTGTCAGCAATTAATTAAATTACAGTATTTATATATATTTTAACTGTAAATATCAACTTAAATTATTTTAATTAAAAACACATTTTCTTCAACACTGGGGTGCTAAGCCATTTATGTAGACATAGGCCTAATGCTATTGGCAAAGTGGGTGGGGTTATATCCTGCCTGTTTGGCCCTGTCCGGGGGTATCATCGGATGGGGCCACAGTGTCTCCTGACCCCATCCTATCTCAGCCTCCAGTATTTATGCTGCAGTAGTTCATGTGTCGGGGGGCTAGGGTCAGTCTGTTATATCTGGAGCACTTCTCCTGTCTTATCCGGTGTCCTGTGTGAATTTAAGTATGCTGTCTCTAATTATTTATTTATTTATTTCTCTCTCTCTCAGAGGACCTGAGCCCTAGGACCATTTCTCAGGACTACCTGGCCTGATGACTCCTTGCTGTCCCCAGTCCACCTGGCCGTGCTGCTGCTCCAGTTTCAACTGTTCTGCCTGCGGCTATGGAACCCTGGCCTGTTCACTGGACGTGCTACCTGTCCCAGACCTGCTGTTTTCAACTCTCTAGAGACAGGAGGAGCGGTAGAGATACTCTTAATGATCGGCTATGAAAAGCCAACTGACATTTACTCCTGAGGTGCTGACTTGTTGCACTCTCGACAACTACTGTGATTATTATTATTTGACCATGCTGGTCATTTATGAACATTTGAACATCTTGGCCATGTTCTGTTATAATCTCCACCTGGCACTGCCAGAAGAGGACTGGCCACCCCTCATAGCCTGGTTCCTCTCTAGGTTTCTTCCTAGGTTTTAACCTTTCTAGGGAGTTTTTCCTAGCCACCGTGCTTCTACACCTGCATTGCTTGCTGTTTGGGGTTTTAGGCTGGGCTTCTGTACAGCATTTTGAGATATCAGCTGATGTAAGAAGGGCTATATAAATACATTTGATTTGATGTGCACTTCAAGTCTGGGAAGACTATGATGGATGACTCTGTGGGCATATTTGGGTTAGCTGACAATGTCACAAACGATGCGCACGCTTCAATGAAGCAGTAGTCTGTGAGTTGTGATTCTGGTTGGCCAGATTGCTACAAGCAATGACAAGAAATTGCATTGTGGGAAATTGTTAGTGACTCGTTTCAGCTAGTTTAATCCTGTTTTTGATACCATGTCTTGTTTTCAGATGTTTTGACTAATTAGGTCAATTAATGTCAGCAATCTAACATGCTGACCCCACTGCCCACATTGCGTTCGCGAGTGTTGCAAAATAAATGTACACATACATTTTATACTCTTAAGGATCGGACCCTTTTTTCAATTTTTACCTAAAATGACATACCCAAATCTAACTGCCTGTAGCTCAGGACCTGAAGCAAGGATATGCATATTTTATTTTATTTTACCTTTATTTAACTAGGCAAGTCAGTTAAGAACAAATTCTTATTTTCAATGATGGCCTAGGAACAGTGGGTTAACTGCCTGTTCAGGGGCAGAACGACAGATTTGGACCTTGTCAGCTCGGGGGTTTGAACTTGCAACCTTCCGGTTACTAGTCTAACCACTAGGCTACCCTGCCGCCCCTGCCGCCCCTACCATTTGAAAGGAAACACTGAAGTTTGTGGAAATGTGAAATTGATTTAGGAGAATAACACATTAGATCTGCTAAAAGATAATACCAAGAAAAAAACGTGATTTTTATTGTTTTGTTTTTGCTCCATCATCTTTGAAATGCAAGAGAAAGGCCAAAATGTAATATTCCAAGTTAGGCGCATTTTGGCCACTAGATGGCAGCAGTGTATGTGCAAAGTTTTAGACTGATTCAATGAACCATTGCATTTCTGTTCAAAATATTGTATCAAGACTGCCCAAATGTTCCTAATTGGTTTATTAATACATTTAAGTTCATAACTGTGCACTCTCCTCAAACAATAGCATGGTATTCCTTCACTGTAATAGCTACTGTAAATTGGACAGTGCAATTAGATTAACAAGAATTGAAGCTTTCTGCCCATATCAGGTATGTCTATGTCCTGGGAAATGTTCTTGTTACTTACAACCTCATGCTAATCACATTAGTGCACGTTAGCTCAGTCGTCCCGTGGGGGGTAGGGTCACCGATCCCTTAGAAGTTATTCAATAATTTAATCTAAACTGCTCACGCGCGTCTGCTCAGCCAGGCGCTAATATAGAATTTGGTTCTATTTTTGACGCTTGACGAGAAGCAAGTCCTGCCTCTCCCATCACTTCATTGGTTTTTAGGAGCGTATACCCATGTGGGGGATTGAAAGATGAATTGAGGTACTCCCCAGTCCAGTGGGTGGTGGAGATGCACCTTAAAGTTGGTTGCCAACCACCATATGTAAAGTATAAAGAAGAAGAAGCCCGAAAGAGAGATTACTAGAAACGAAGTAGATGTCCCCTTATCTGTGGATTAGTTGTCTGAGGAGAGAACACACAATTTTGTGACTCAAAATGGGTAAAAATTATACAAAGATCCAGAAAAAAGGATCTTGTGCATTTCAGATAAAATAACAACCCAATGTTTATATCCCTGGACAAATTAGCTAACAACAGCAAGCTAGCTAGCTAAATGTCCATGAGTGTTTCATGTGTTTCAACCTGTCCTCAACTCAATATAAAGTCAGCAAAAAATAAACATCCTCACTGTCAACTGCATTTATTTTCAGCAAACTTATCATATGTAAATATTTGTATGACCATAAGATTCAACAAGTGAGACATAAACTGAACAAGTTCCACAGACATGTGACGAACAGAAATTGAATAATGTGTCCCTGAACAAAGGGGGGGTCAAAATCCAAAGTAACAGTCAGTATCTGGTGTGGCCACCAGCTGCATTAAGTACTGCAGTGCATCTTCTCCTCATGGACTGTACCAGATTTGCCAGTTCTTGCTGTGAGATGTTACCCCACTCTTCCACCAAGGCACCTGCAAGTTCCCAGACATTTCTGAGGGGAATGGCCCTAGCCCTCACCTTCCGATCCAACAGGTCCCAGACGTGCTCAATGGGATTGAGATCCGGGCTCTTCGTGGGCTATGGCAGAACACTGACATTCCTGTCTTGCAGGAAATCACGCACAGAATGAGCAGTGTCTGGTGGCATTGTCATGCTGGAGGGTCATGTCAGGATGAGCCTGCAGGAAGGGTACCACATGAGGGAGGATGATGTATTCCCTGTAAACGCACAGCTTTGAGATTGCCTGCAATGACAACAAGCTCAGTCTGATGATGCTGACACACCACCCCAGACCATGACGGACCCTCCACTTCCAAATCGATCCCGCTCCAGAGTACAGGCCTCAGTGTAACGCTCATTCCTTTGACAATAAACGCGAATCCGACCATCACCCCTGGTGAGACAAAACCGCGACTCGTCAGTGAAGAGCACTTTTTGCCAGTCCTGTCTGGTCCAGCAACAGTGGGTTTGTGCCCATAGGCGACATTGTTGCCGGTGATGTCTGGTGAGGACCTGCTTTACAACATGCCGACAAGCCCTCAGTCCAGCCTCTCTCAGCCTATTGCGGACAGTCTCAGCACTGATGGAGGGATTGTGTGTTCCTGGTGGAACTCGGGCAGTTGTTGTTGCCATCCTGTCTGAGCACTCCCTGTAACGCTGTCTTAGGCGTCTCACAGTACGGACATTGCAATTTATTGCCCTGTCCACATCTGCAGTCCTCATGCCTCCTTACAGCATGCCTAAGGCACATTCACGGAGATGAGCAGGGACCCTGGGCATCTTTCTTTTGGTGTTTTTCAGAGTCAGTAGAAAGGGCTCTTTAGTGTCCTACGTTTTCATAACTGTGACCTTAATTGCCTACAGTCTATAAGCTGTTAGTGTCTTAATGACCATTCCACAGGTGCATGTTCATTAATTGTTTATGGCTCATTGAACAAGCATGGGAAATGGTGTTTAAACCCTTTACAATGAAGATTTGTGAAGTTATTTGGATTTTTACGAACTATCTTTGAAAGACTGTCCTGAAAAGGGGACGTTTTTTTGTTGTTGCTGAGTTTAGTTAGTTTAGAGTTCATTTTGATATTAAACCTTTGTGTCCTTATCACATCTGGTGTGGAGCACAAAAATCAACATGTGCGCGATTCTGGACGCATGTCTGTTTTGCCCCATAGTTGCACACAGTGGTTTTGTTGCCAAACAACCAAAACATCTATACAACATGATAAAGACATTTTTTATAGTTGAAATCTGGTTGGGACGTCTTATAAGCAAATCACATTTTGTTTGATATCTGTTTTTTGGTTGAAATCTGATCGACCTACTGACCAGTTGCCTAAGTGCTAGTCACTTAATCGATACCAATCTATATAAACATGTGTAGGGCTGTCCCCGAAAAAAATAAAATATTGGTCAACTGAGAGTCAATTGTTTGACTTCAATTTTTCCCTATATAAACACACCCTGTGTGTATTAATAAAATCAACACTAATTATTGAGCTTGTCTCATGCTTTAAGCGCACTGTTTGATTAAATAATTAAGACACAATGACACAGAGGGCAGCCCAGCGGGAGCTCGATGGCAATTGATTTGGACCGGACCGGGCTCAGATTTACCGCTCTGTTTAAAAAAAATAAACACAGCGAGTGCCTGTGACTAGCGCACGTTGTCTTTCTCGCCTCCCTGCTAGAGTAACCAGGCACCACAGCACAGCAACAGTGTTTATTGCGCTGTCTGTGGTGCTAAAGCTACAACATAATTTCATCCATTTCTAGTTTCTTACTTGTTGTTTCTCTGACTGAAAAGTTCTGATACCAAAATCCCTCATTTGTTTAGAAAAAACATTCCATATTCCCTCAACCCTTGCTCTCTTTACGTGACACGTATGCATCGCATGCACGTGACCAATAGGGCCTGACCTATAGCATAATCACAGCAATAAATTGGTTTTTACAGGCTCCAACACCATAGCACGTGACAGCATAATGGATGCGGAGGACGTGAAAAAGAAACTCGAAATGGTTGCTCGGGAGGGAAAGGGGAAGTCAGATGTGTGGAAGACATTTGACTTAGGGCGTTTTCACACAGTTTTGGGGTGTAGTTCGGTTATTTGTTACATTGTATTTTTTTCATCTGGTTGGTTTCAGATTGCCAAATGTAAAAAAGTTTTTGTACAATTTCTTTATTGTACAAAAATGCTAATGTTAAATAATCTATATAATGAAGCTTCACTTGTGTCCCGATCTTCATATTACTTTTGCTATTCAGTAGCCTATAACCCCGGTATAGCCCCGTCTCCACTAATCCGCATAAAATATGCTCATAAATGTGCTGCTATACTCAATGTTTCAGAGATAAAGTCATGATGCTGTATTTCATCAAATACTCATAGTCAAATAACCAATAATAGGCCTGCTGTGTGACTCTGGTTCTTTTCCTGTGTTTGGTCTGGATTGCGTTCTTGCCCCCTTTCAAGGCTTCATTGGCTAGCTAAGATTCTTGAATCCTTGGTAAATTTACAACTTTGCTCTTTATCTGAGAAATTAATTTTGAATGTAAACCAATCAGGGTTTAGGCCTGGGCACATCACTATTACAGCAACCACTTTAGTTGTTAATGTTCTTGTCAATGCTTTAGACACTAAAATGACATTTGTTTGCTTTGTTTGTGGACCTGTCAATAGCTTTTGATACTGTTGACCATGCTATTTTATTGAATAAGTTGTCCTTAATAGGCATCAGAGCTCAGGCCTGTTCATGGTTTCATGATTATCTTAGTGACAAAACTCAGGCCATCGTGATTGATGGGGTTAAGTCTGAATTTCTTGAAGTACATAAAGGTGTTCCGCAGGGATCGACACTAAGACCTTTCTTTTCACTATTTATATACATTTTATTGGTCAATATATTAATTCTAAACTTCATCTATAAGCGGATTATACTATTATGTATGCAATTTCCCCGACTGCTGTGACAAAGCTACAATCCGATTTTCCAGTTTTGCAGGAAGCCCTTTGACTTAAAACTCATACTTAATATGGGCAAAACTAGATACATGTTGTTTAAGTCTTCATAAGATTGTCTCAGATGGATTACATCTTTACTCATCGGATGGTTCTATAATCGAACGAGTCCCTGCATACAAATACCTTAGTATATGGATTGAGGTCAATCATTTAAAAAACACACGACTAAACTTGTTAACGATCCAACCCTTTTTCTCAATTTTCGCCTAAAATGACATACCCAAATCTAACTGCCTGTTGCTCAGGACTAGGGGATGCACATATCGTAACGGGCCATTAGCTAAAAATGCCAACATCGGTATCAGCCCGATGTCTAGTTTAATGCCAATGTTAAAAACTGATGTCAACGCTACCGTGCATATACCCTATATAAAACGTAGGTACATGACATTATGATGCCACGTAAAATTTGGCGCTACACGTGCAACACAGCATTCCTAACATAGCCCACAATGTCTGCTGTGTGGATCGAGCAGTCAATAAGTCGAGCAGTCATTGGAAAGTGTAAGAATTTCAGCGAGACAACTCCAAGGCGAAATTCATTAAAGCCACGATAATGGAATTCATTGCCCTTGACAATCAACCGTTCACTGTCATGGGTGATGTTGGCTTTTGCCAACTGGTCGAGCACTGGTACACACTACCAAGTGGCTATTTTTCAGATGTTGCCCTACCAGAGTTGCACAGTAATGGCGTCACTGCAATTAGCTTCACGACATACATACTATGGAACTCCGTTTGGGTCTTTATGTGTCAAAAATACAGTTGCACTGTCAAAGCTGTATTAAAAAAGTCTGCAAACACCGGCCACAAACGATGTGTTTACAATACCGCGTTAGTAATAAAGCTTAATTTGTTCGATCGCAACTTGTGGAATAGCTAGCACGAATACAACCAGACTGAAAACAATGACCAGTAGAAACTGCAGTCATTTTCATTACTCTTTGCAATGATTTAGGAATTCTTGTAAGTATTAGCTAGGTAGCCACTTGTTGTTCGCCTATTGAAACTGAACTTCAGTTCATGAAAATACATAGGCTACTAGCAATACATAGGCTACTAGAAAATACATAGGCTACCTAGCTACTGAACCCTGTTGCCAAAAGATAACGTTATAAGCAGCCAGCTAGCTTCATCTGGCTAGAGGCTCGACTGGACCGGGTTATGAAGATAGCCACAATAAGGATTACACAATAGTGGAATTTGCTGTTTGCATTCAAAATACGTGTCATTGACAGTGATGCAAATGAATACGAATAGTAGAATTATGCCATACTTTTATGTTGAAGGCTAACCGGAAAGTCCTATATTGTGGCTAGCTTCAGATGGGTCCGAACACCATTAATCAAATAAGAACTGTCTTATAAATTAGGGCTATTTTTAGATGCTAACTATAGCTACAGTACTGAAACAGATAGTCGTTTTGCTATGTTTTTGGGGAAGAACTACATTGTTTGCATCCATGAGCTAGCTTGCTTTTTTATGACCAGCACTGTAACGTGAAGTGCGATACAACTTTACCAGCCTCGTAGCATACGTATCGATGAATCATATATACACACACACACTGTCAACTGCGTTCATTTCTTCTAATGTACTTCACTGAAGTAGGAACTTAGGTGCAATGTCAGACTGTATTTTGGGGAGGGATCGAGTGCAAAAAAACTGATGTCCATAAAAGCTTTAGTGAGTACCTACTTTAAACTTAATGCTACACCGATATCTGAAAGTGTGCCCAAATGTTAAATTAATGTATGTTTGGAATGAAAGGAATCCATGAGCGTCAGCCCAAGTCTGTCAGGTGGTCAGCCTCTGGCCTCTTCAGTATGCCATGATGATATTTTGAATGGGAGGAATATCAGCACACTATTCCAAAGAACTCAGGTGAGTCCAGTTGCCTCTAACATTACTGCTTCAGATAGAAATGTGAAAAAGTATTTGCCCCCTTTCTGATTCTCTATTCAAAAGTAGAGCAAATTAAAGGGGAAAATACTTTTTCATAGTACTGTATCTATCAACCATTCATTCACCTAGTGTTCAGTAACATCACCTCCCAACTGACTATTCAGTTTTCATCCGATGTTGGTTGTGAAAGCTTTACATGGCAGAGAGTAACCCTGGATATTAAGGTTTTTCTGAAAGTCCTCTGTCCACACTAAGAGGGGGAGACAGGATCAACAGGGTTTGTGAAGCTCTGAGTGAGAACAAAACTGCCGGTAAATTTTACAATTTAATTAAAATTATTTATAAAAAAAATATATTAAAAAATCTACTGCGTTTCTTTTATATCTCAAAATGGCCATGACATTTTAGAGTGATATTGATTTCACCACAGAAATGATACGTACAGTGGGGCAAAAAAGTATTTAGTCAGCCACCAATTGTGCAAGTTCTCCCACTTAAAAAGATGAGAGGCCTTTCATTTTCATCATAGGTACACTTCAACTATGACAGACAAAATTAGAAGAAAAAAAATCCAGAAAATCACATTGTAGGATTTTTAATGAATTTATTTGGAAATTATGGTGGAAAATAAGTATTTGGTCACCTACAAACAAGCAAGATTTCTGGCTCTCACAGACCTGTAACTTCTTCTTTAAGAGGCTCCTCTGTCCTCCACTCGTTACCTGTATTAATGGCACCTGTTTGAACTTGTTATCAGTATAAAAGACACCTGTCCACAACCTCAAACAGTCACACTCCAAACTCCACTATGGCCAAGACCAAAGAGCTGTCAAAGGACACTAGAAAGAAAATTGTAGACCTGCACCAGGCTGGGAAGACTGATTCTGCAATAGGTAAGCAGCTTGGTTTGAAGAAATCAACTGTGGGAGCAATTATTCGGAAATGGAAGACATACAAGACCACTGATAATCTCCCTCGATCTGGGGCTCCACGCAAGATGTCACCCCGTGGGGTCAAAATGATCACAAGAACGGTGAGCAAAAATACCAGAACCACACAGGGGGACCTAGTGAATGACCTGCAGAGAGCTGGGACCAAAGTAACAAAGCCTACCATCAGTAACACACTACGCTGCCAGGGACTCAAATCCTGCAGTGCCAGACGTGTCCCCCTGCTTAAGCCAGTACATGTCCAGGCCCGTCTGAAGTTTGCTAGAGAGCATTTGGATGATCCAGAAGAAGATTGGGAGAATGTCATATGGTCAGATGAAACCAAAATAGAACTTTTTTGGTAAAAACTCAACTCGTCGTGTTTGGAGGACAAAGAATGCTAAGTTGCATCCAAAGAACACCATACCTACTGTGAAGCATGGGGGTGGAAACATCATGCTTTGGGGCTGTTTTTCTACAAAGGAACCAGGACGACTGATCTGTGTAAAGAAATGAATGAATAGGGCCATGTATCGTGAGATTTTGAGTGAAAACCTCATGATCCCAAACACACCGCCCGGGCAACGAAGGAGTGGCTTCGTAAGAAGCATTTCGATGTCCTGGAGTGGCCTAGCCAGTCTCCAAATCTCAACCCCATAGAAAATCTTTGGAGGGAGTTGAAAGTCTGTGTTGCCCAGCAACAGCCCTAAAACATCACTGCTCTAGAGGAGATTTGCATGGAGGAATGGGCCAAAATACCAGCAACAGTGTGTGAAAACCTTGTGAAGACTTACAGAAAACATTTTGACCTCTGTCATTGCCAACAAAGGGTATATAACAAAGTATTGAGATAAACTTTTGTTATTGACCAAATACTTATTTTCCACCATAATTTGCAAATACATTCATAAAAAAATCCTACAATGTGATTTTCTGGATTTTTTTTTCTCATTTTGTCTGTCATAGCTGAAGTGTACCTATGATGAAAATTAGAGGCCTCTCTCATCTTTTTAAGTGGGAGAACTTGCACAATTGGTGGCTGACTAAATATTTTTTGGCCCCACTGTATAACATCCACATTTGTTGTCCATTGGTGTCCCGTATTGAACACATTGATGGGATCAAATTAGCTCTCTTGTAAACATTTCACTTTTCTCTAAAGTGTTGCAACCACCTACCTCTGAGAAACATTAATACAACCTGACAAGAACATTTAAAAAATAGTTTTATTCCTAATACTATTGAAATTTTGAGCTTTTCATAATCTTATATCACTGGCTGGTATTTATTTTATTTAACTTGGCAAATCAGTTAAGAACAAATTCTAATTTACAATGATGGCCTACCCCGGACAACGCTGGGCCAATTGTGCGCCGCCCTATGGGACTCCCAATCACGGCCAGTTGTGATACAGCCTGGAATCGAACCAGGGTCTGTAGTGACACCTAACACTGAGATGCAGTGCCTTGCACCACTCGGCAGCCCAGTGGCACAGTATTGTACTTCACACTGCTGTTGAAAAGGAAAAATGTGTGAAACAGACTTCAGAGGTTTGTTCACGGTCCTCACTGCGACATTGTGGATGTGGCTCAGATCCTAGGCACTCTTTGGCTGGGGAAATATTGAGAGAGTTCGATTAAAATGAACCACGGTTCACCGGTCTATGGCTTGTGATGTAAATGGGCGAAAGCAGTGAGGGAGGAGCGCCTTTATCAAATTGAAGAGTAATCTGCACCGCTCGGTCATGTCAACAATGGAGCATGGTTTATCGATAAAATGTTAGAATTTTCTAACTTTCATTGGGAAGACAGAAAGCGTTAATCTAAAGCAATCACTTTTACATGTGAACACAGAATCCTACTCATTACTTCACCTACATCACTTTTGTTTAGAGCCGACTTCGCCATCGGACAGAGCTGGGCACTTGGCTGACTCATCCCCAGGAGGCAGCAGGGTTCCAAAACTAATGCTATCGGTTTAGATTCCTCCCACCGAGGCAACCTGGGCCAGATAATCAAATCTCTCAATATTGTGCAATGGGAGGAGAGGCTGATGCTAGCTCAGGCCAATGACTGTGCACTGGGAAGGGACTAGTGGTTGGTCCAGGGGGGGCCAGGAGGGAGAATCTGACAGGAGGACGTCTAGGCGCTTGTACTGCTTCTTGGACTGGCGCCTCCCTCGGAGCAGACGCAGGCAGTTCAGCATACCTCGGTCTATCAGCATCTACAGGAGAGCCAGTAGGATATAGTCACACAGTCATTGAGTACGTTTAAATGCATAGTAATAATTTGATATTAAACTGATTATGGCAGTATGCAGATTATGCAATAGTCACGTAAACACCTTACTCTGCTTATCTTAATTGGCTTAAGGTCAAGTTCAAAGTAAGCATATGGGGCCTCTTATCAATCATGCGTTGGCACAAATCTGCGTAAACCATGTCTGGAATCATTTCCACACAAAATGTGATTTATCAATATGAACATTTGCTTGAGTGCATACATTTCACGCACAGCCATGCGTAGGCACAATGCCAAGTGGTGGAATAAGGGAACTATTTGTCAAGCGTAGAATGGGGAAAATGTGTGAAATTGTGAGTAATAATATACATTTTTTCTACTTCATTGCATTTTCATTGTGAATTCATGCAACATACTGCATCTGGTCAGGCTATATCACATAATTTGACCACAGTGGATTTGCTACGATAATAATTAGAGCTGAACCCAAATAGTCGACTGGTCAGTCGACCAAGCAAGTATATATTTTTTCATGGCACACGGGAGACCTGTCTTATTTGCACCCATCTGAGGGAACTAATCCATAGCGGAGACTGAGACAAAGGCTCTGCATGGTCAATTTGACATCTGCAGTGGCCGTACAGCATTTACTGTGATGAGGCCTCCGCAGAAGTCTGAGCAAACATACATTTTGCACATCGTGGAGTAGAGCTATTGTCAAAGAAGTGAGTTCGTGTTCATACAGGACCTCCCGCACCACACCTACCATCAACCAATCATGTCAATGCGGGGCTATAAGGAGCCCTCGGCCTTGATTTGGCCTCCAGAGGTTCTGCAATTGCGTCACACCAACGAAGCCACCAACCATATTTACGTCTCAAGCATAAATTGTCTTTAATCCATTGTGGAGGTCACGGGGATGGCACAGTACAAGAAGAAGTGTAGTGTGGCTAAAATGCACAATGCACCTCTCTCTCCAGAATCCGCGCTCTCCCGACAATTTGTGTACATTCATTGTTTCATAACATCGTTGTGTGAATTGTTTGCATCTATCAATTCCCCATATCACCAGTAGTATATTTACCGTTAATTCCTAATCTGTTTGTTTGTCTACGGTAATTTCTGTTAATGCATTCAATATATTATTATATTGTTAGGTTGTGTGCTCTGCTATGCTACACTTTTGAGAAACAAGTCAACTTAGTCAGTCTTTGTTTGGAGTGCTCCTGTCAATGTTGAGTAAGGACGTTCACAATCAGGTAGAAGTAGGCCTATATGCTCGCAAATGTATGCATATAGATGTTTCCATTTGGGGATCTGATAGTATTTCTGATTGGCTTAACGCACTACCACTAATGAGCTGTGGAGCTTTTCAAAGTAGGCTAATGTTTTCTTTACCTCAAACGGCAAGCAAACAAAGTCAGTTTTTATATCCATTGAGAATGACAATAGTTCCTCAATGTATTTGAAAAATCTTTACAGTCCTCTCCTTTTCGATAACCACTTAGCGTGAAAGGGAAAAATGTAATTCTCTGATCCTTCGGCCCAAAATAGCTGAAACAACGTTTCAAGTTCGTTGCAGACAGGGCCATGCACAGCCAATGTGATTTATAGGATATTTATTTTTATCAGGATATTTTATAATTACAGGCTGCAATGATCGTATTTGTTTGCTTTATAGGAAATTTTTACACAGTTGGCAATAGAAGTTACTTTTTAGGTTTATCATTTTCATTTAGATAACCACATGACAAGGATTTTAAGATGCGAAGACATTATACATTTAAATTAAACTGTGCATATGAAAACCATAACTGGCAAGAGAAATTGACATTTCACATGAGAAAAATCTTTGCTGACTCCTTGTTTAGCTTATAGAGCCCCACAGTGGAGGTGTGTGTCATAATACGCATAAAACCTAGCTGTCAAACAGGGAAATGGTTCTAATTGTTTTTTCCCCCATAGAGGATTTTTAGAAAGACTTAAAATAAGGGCAGTGTTTCATGTAGGCTCACCGTGGCAGTGTCTATCGACTTATGTCAATATATTTGGCTCTATTTACATTGATTCGAAAATGCTAATGAGCATCAAAGTAAACAAAAATACATAACTTGCACAAGACCATTCACAGAATTGTCAATTTAAAGACATTTTGCCAATTTATTCATTACTACATTTAGGTAACATTAGATAGTTAATCCAGAGATTCTTACCTTTGCCTCGATTCGGCAGTCTGGTCCAGACCAACATGGCATTTGTACTTCTTTATGATAGCCAAATTACCATTTCATTTTTGGGGGGGCCAAGTATAACTGATCAAATTATGAAAAAGACAAGCATTGTAATTTTGAACTCCATAAAAGTGAGTGTGGAAGAAGTTAAACAATAATTTATCTATCAACAACGACAAGCCACCGGGATCTAACAACTTGGATGGGAAATTACTGAGGATAATAGCGGCTGATATTGCCACTCCTATTTGCCATATCTTCAATCTAAGCCTATAAGAAAGTGTGTCCTTAGGCCTGGAGGGGAGCAAAAGTAATTCCGATAACCATGAATAGTAAAGCCCCCTTTACTGGCTAAAATAGGCGACCAATAAGCCTTTTACCAACCCTTAATAAACGTTTGGAAAAAATGGTGTTTGACCAGACACAATACTATTTTACTGTAAACAAATTGACAACAGACTTTCAGCACGCTTATAGGGAGGACACTCAACAAGCACAGCGCTTACACAAATGACTGATGATTGGCTGAGAGAAAGATTGAGGGAGTTTTTTTGCGGCTTTTGACATTATCGATCATAGTCTGCTGATGGAAAAGCATATGTTTTATGGCTTTACACCCCCTGCCATATTGTGGATAAAGAGTTAACAGTCTAATATAACACAGAGGGCGTTCTTTAATGGAAGCATCTCCAACATAATCCTGGTAGAATCAGGCCCCTTACTTTTTTCAATCTTTACTAATGACATGCAACTGGCCTTGAGTAAAGCCAGTGTGTCTATGTATGCGGATGACTCAACACTATACACGTCAGCTACTACAGAGTGAAATCACGGCAACATTTAACAAAAAGCTGCAGTTAGTTTCAGAATGGGTGGCAAGGAATTCATTTTTCCTAAATATTTCCAACTAAAAACATTGTATTTGGGACAAATCATTCACTAAAACCTAAATCTTATAATAAATGTAATAATTTAGGAAGTTGAGGTGACTAAACTGCTTGGAGTTACCCTGGATTGTAAACTGTCATGGTCAAAACATATTGATACAACAGTATCTTAGATGTGGAGAAGTTTGTCCATAATAAAGCGCTGCTCTGCCTTCTTAACAACACTATAAACAAGGCAGGTCCTACAGGCCCTAATTTTGTCAAACCTGGACTACTGTTTAGTAGTGTGGTCAGATGCCACAAAGAGGGACTTAGGAAAAGTACACAGGGAGCTAACATTAATAATACGCATGTCAATCTATCATGACTCAAAGTGGAAGAGAGATTGACTTCGTCACTACTTGTTTTTGTAAGACGTGTTGACAAGCTGAATGTACCGAGCTGTTTGTTTAAACTACTAGCACACAGCTCGGACACCCATGCATACCACACAAGACATGCCACCAGAGGTCTCTTCACAATCCCCAAGTCCAGAACAGACTATGGGGGGCACACAGTACTACATAGAGCCATGGATACATGGAACTCTATTCCACATCAGGTAACTGATGCAAGCAGTAGAATCAGATTTGTTTTTTTTTAAACAGGTAAAAATACACCTTATGGAACAACGGGGACTGTGAAGATACACACAGGTACGGACACACGCATACGCACACAAGCACTAGCACACACTCTACACACACATACATTGTAGATATGTAGTGGTGTAATAATGTTATGTGATGTAAGTGCCTTAATGTGTTTGGACCCCTGGAAGAGTAGCTAATGGGGATCCCTAATAAATACAAAAATGTAATGTCATGTCGTATTTTAAATTGTATATAACTTCCTTAATGTTCTGGGTAATTTGCGTCTTACTTCATCAAACAGTATGCTTAAAGCATCAGACAAGCTCAATGCATATATAGTTGATTCTATAAAAAAAATATATATATATTTTTTTAAACAAATCAAATGTTCAAAAGAATGCCCTTCCGGTGAACCAATATTTTTTTGTTTGTTGGACAGCCCTAATAACAATCCATATAAAGTACAGTAATTTGTTCAATTAGAGGCACGTGTGAAAATGAAACCGCTGTTGAAATACTATAAAAGACTGCGATAATGGGAAATTGAATTAGATTTGGCACACACTGCATTTCGCAGAGAGTGCGGTTTTTGGAGACGGGTGGGATTTTTTTTTGTAGAAAGTACAGATCGGCTCATCAGATATCGTTTTCCAAAACCACATCATACTTTTTCCTATGTTATGAATATTCTCAAGTAGTATTTTAGAATAGTTTCTACGCAATATTGATAAGAGGCCCCTGGTTTTCTGAGCAAATGTCTAATTATTAGGACAAGTCTTGCTGCAGTGTATTTGGTCTGCGCATGTGCTAGCTCCAGCCGAGTGAGTCTCCCGCTTTTGCACAAGTGAAGTGAGTTCGAAACAACTGAATGTATGCCTCTTTGAAGTAGTTTTCACATACACATTTTATATGTCCAAACTCAAAATAAAATTTGCTTCCGAAAAATAACATGGTCAATGTGGTAGGAAGTTTATTTTGATTGCCGATTTCTCTGAATTTATCAGAGTGCCATCAAGTAGCCTGATTTCAGATGTGTCCATGTAAACAGGATTTTTGGGGAAATCGTTCGTAAATGTTTTAATCAAACTATTATATTAATCTGACGATCCACAATAAATCGCATTATTGTGTGCATGTAACCATACTCACTAAGCGCTGAATCCTAACATGAGATTACCTCAAGGAAGGAAGGACAATTTTTAGAACAGGGCCCTAGAGTTGGCTAGGCATACATTACCTCCAATAGGAAGCAGAAGACAAAGTTGAGTGCGGCCAGGGCCACTAGCAGGATTTTGAAGTTCATATCAGGGATGTAGTAAAGCTTCAGCAGCTTGCGCAGGAAAGGCACGGGAGCTAGCACCAGCCAACTCATCAGAGCGAACAAGACCAGCAGCACACACACAAAAACCACTGTTAGGAGAGAGAGAAAAGATGGGCATCATGTAAGAGACCTTGGCAGCTACTGTGATTATCAGAGTTTACTGCTTAAAGGGATAGTTCACTCAAATCTAAGTGTCAGATGGTTAAGTACCTCAACATTGGTTAAGTGGATTTAAAACCACTTTTTAAATTGACCAATCAAGTAAACTATCCGTTACAGCACACTGAATGAACGTCAAGGAGGGGAAAGGAGACCCAGCAACAGGTGCTTTTTTTGTGGCTTTGATTTGCAAGGCACGTTCATACAACATTACCGAACCCCACAAAGAATGATGTGATATGTCTGGAGCACCTTGGTTGGTGCCTCACCGTTGTAGTACAGAGGTCTCTTGTAGGGGTATCCTTTAGTCACCACCACCGCCATGATGATGTACTGGTACCCTGACAGGTCAAACACACTGGTGTCCTCAAGGTTGGGCAGGTTCGCTGCTCCTGACATTGTTGAATTGAGAGGAACAAACCTGAAAGGATGGATGAAGAGAGGAATAATTCATATTAATTTACCTAGACATTCCCCCACAATGCACTGCATTTGTTGAAAGTCATTGAGCTGCTGTGTTTTTGATACATAATTTTAAACCTCAATGTGACTGAGTCACACCCAAAACCCTTCTTATTATTCCTTTGGTCCTTCTCAAGGATCTATTACAATGAGAACTCCTTAATTCCCCCTCCTCAAAACATCAGAACATTATTCTGTGTCATTAAGAATAGGGCTGGGATTGTCAGGGACATCACAATACTTCGGTGCTGATACAATATGTATTAGGATTTTATTGGGATTCTATGTTCCAAACATATTGCACACCATGTCTGCTTCAGATGGACAAGAGAGAGCCATGAAAAAAATTGTTTTAAAAATATTTCCAGCCATGGAAATAAGTGCTAAAAACATGTTGGCTCACCATTTAATAATAACATAGAGAACAAGCTATAGGACGAGTTTTGGAGCAGGTACAGTCGACTAAACTAGAGGTAGCTAACGTTAACTACCTACCAATTATTAGAACAAATATTTTATTTTTTAGAATAGATCAGTGGAGTCGGTATCATATATATTTATTTTTTTAAATCGGCAAAAATTATATTGAGATACTGTTTTCATCCCCCAACACTAATTACTAATATTATTAGGGCTGACCACATTTAGTCGACTGGTTGATTGTTTAATTGATAGGTTGTTGGTCGATAAAGATTGTTTTTAGTCGAGCAGTGGCAAATGTTTATAAAAACAATTATGGCACACAAGACAACAACTGTCTCATTCACGCTTGTCAGAATCTATTGCGGAGGCCGCGGTGATGGCACACCAGTATCACCAGTAGAACATTTACCTTTAATTCCTAATCTACAATGTTTGTTTGGTTTATTTCTGTTAATGCATTCAATATATTATTATTACAGTCTTACCGTTGCCATTGTCGGAGTGGGCACGTTGTTTGCAGAGTGCACAACCTTGGCTACACTTGTGAGAAAAGTTTGTTAATTTCATTCCATTTGTGAAATGTATTCATTGACTTTTGTTTGGGGTGCTCTTGTCAATCTTGAGTAAGGACACGCAACTGATTACGCATATAGAAGTAGGACTAGTCTACCTGGCCTGAGTGCAAATGTAGGCCTATAAAATGTACCCATTTGGGGATCTGATACTATTTCTGATTTTCTTAACTCACCATCACTGTGGAGCTTCTCAAAGTATTTTTCTCTTTGCATCAAACAGCAAGTAAACAAAGTCTGTTTTTACATCCATTGATAATGACAATCAGGGCCGGCCCTCCCATTAGGCGGCCACCTATGGCGGCACTTGAATTTGGGGTGGAAGTTTGACAATTGGCAATTTGACAATTAGCTGCCACTACACCGCCCGCGGCACCCCAGCCACCAACATAGCGTTGCTGCAGTTCCCGTCCCCACCCCATTCCCGCTTCTCCAGAAGTTCACTCCCACTATCATTGGTAGCTATGATGATGTGTATGTTTATATGGGATTATCCAATTGTGAAATATTAAAAATTAATCTGGCAATTCAATTATTGTATTTTTGGGGGGGTGTTGTGTGTGACAAACAATTAGTGATTAAGGCAGTAGCATAACCTAGCCTGTTAATGTTAGCTAACTACTACTAGTGGATATAATTTTAGCTAAAAGTAATCTATAGAGATTTTAAACTATTTGCTACCATGTCTAAGAGACAAAAACTATCAGGAAGCAAATATTAAAAATAAAAATGAGAAAAGAGGCACAATCTCTAAACAAAATAAATTTGCTGGTGAAATGTATCAGTGTGCAGCAATGTACATCCACCAGAGTGGAGAATGACAAGCCTAAAAGGCCCGGCCATTCACGGAGATCTACGCTGGTCAGGGATGGAACCAGGGACTGGAAGAAGCTTTCCGCCTCCTCAGCTCGCATGAGAAGTTGCATGACCACCTAGATAGTTTCCAGAGGTAGAAGGAGCAGGAGATCAGGCTGGTGTCTAAGCAAACTCTGATGATTTGACTTCAGGACCATGGACAGCTACCGAGAAAAAACATCACTGACTGCAATGCAGCAGAGGAAAGAGGCCAATATAAGCGGAGGCAAAATAAATAAATGCTGAAACTGATGTTGGACAATCAAATTCGATATGTAAATAAACTCAATTCGTTAAGGCTGGGTCAATGACATAAAGCTTATGCTCCAGCGAAATAACGCCCACCATGCATTTATGAAAGCACTTGTTTCCAAAGCTCAAATGATCTTACTCTGTTTTACAGTTCTACAGGAATATTAAAATATATACTGTTGAAGTCGGAAGATTACATATACTTAGGTTGGAGTCATTAAAACTTGTTTTTCAATCACTCCACACATTTCTTGTTAACAAACTATAGTTTTGGCATGTCACTTAGGACATCTACTTTGTGCATGACACAAGTAGTTTTTCCAACAACTGTTTACAGACAGATTATTTCACTTATAACTCACTGTATCACAATTCCAGTAGGTCAGAAGTTAACATACACTAAGTTGACTGTGCTTTTAAAAAGTTTGGAAAATTCCAGAAAATATCATGTCTTTAGAAGCTTCTGAAAGACTAATTGACATCATTTGAGTCAATTGGAGGTGTACCTGTGGATGTATTTCAAGGCCTACCTTCAAACTCAGTGCCTCTTTGCTTGACATCATTGGAAAATCTAAAAATTGTAGACCTCCACAAGTCTGGTTCATCTTTGGGAACAATTTCCAAACGCCTGAAGGTACCACATTCATCTGTACGAACAATAGTACGCAAGTATAAACACCATGGGACCATGCAACCGTCATGCTGCTCAGGAAGGAGACGCGTTCTGTCTCCTAGAGATTAAAGTACTTTGATGCGAAAAGTGCAAATCAATCCGAGAACAACAGCAAAGGACCTTGTGAAGATGCTGGAGGAAACAGGTACAAAAGTATCTATATCCACAGTAAAATGAGTCCTATTTCGACGTAACCTGAAAGGCCGCTTAGCAAGGAAGAAGCCACTGCTCCAAAACCGCCATTAAAAAGCCAGACTACGGTTTGCAACTGCACATAGGAACAAAGATCATAGAACACCATCCCAACTGTGAAGCGCTGGGGTGGCAGCATCATGTTGTGGCGGTGCTTTGCTGCAGTAGGGACTGGTGCACTTCACAAAATAGATGGCATCATGAGGGAGGAAAATTATGTGGATATATTGAAGGAACATTTCAAGACATCAGTCAGCTCAGTCACAAATGGGTCTTCCAAATGGACAATAACGTCAAGCATACTTCCAAAGTTGTAGCAAAACGGCTTAAGAACAACAAAGTCAAGGTATTGGAGTGACCATCACAAAGCCCTGACCTCAATCCTATAGAAAAGCAGAACTGAAAAAGCGTGTGCGAGCAAGGAGGCCTACAAACCTGACTCAGTTACACCAGCTCTGTCAGGAGGAATGGGCCAAAATGCACCCAACTTATTGTGGGAAGGTTTTGGAAGGCTACCCGAAACATTTGACCCAAGTTTAAAAAAAATTAAAGGCAATGCTACCAAATACTAATTGAAATGTATGTCAACTTTTGACCCACTGGGAATGTGATGAAATAAATAAAAGCTGAAATAATTCTCTCTACTATTATTCTGACATTTCACATTTTTACAATAAAGTGGTGATCCTAACTGACCTAAGACAGGGAATTTTTACTAGGATTAAATGTCAGGAATTGTGAAAAACTGAGTTTAAATTTATTTGGCTAAGGTGTATGTAAACTTCCGACTTCAACTGTATGTTAAATATGTTATATGAAAGTGTTATTTTTTATTGTAATTGTAACAATTATGGGGTCGTGCCAAGATAACAGGTGGGATATTATTATTAAGAAACTCGGTTTCCTACTATAGGTAGTAGGTTGCATAGTGATAGCAACATTGTAACTCCCCAATGCAGAGGTTAAAGTAAAATTATCTTCTGCCTGGTAAGGGACCTCCTATATGTGCACGCGTGCACCAAAAATTTTTATGGGCATAAACATAGAATTGCATATATAATTGGAGCCTATTTCTTCATCTTCCAAAAAATAAGTGGTAAGCCTACCTGTTTGACAGACACAATTATCCTATTCATAGATGTCTGTATAGCCAAATACTGTCGAAATAAAATCATAAAACGTATCCAGATTATATCAAGCGTTCTATAGCTATGCTTAACTCGGAGATGCCTTATGGTAGAAACAAGCTCTAAAATGCCCGCAAAAGATGTGACTGATGCATATGGGGATATATTGATTCCTCTCTATGACAATCTGAAGCTAAAACTGCAGCCTATAATAATCGAGGAGACAAGACAAATAAAATTGACCCTATTAATTGAGCTTTTCTCTTTCTGGAAAGAGAAGATGTTTGTTTAAATCCAGGCAGCTTTAAGGGAAGCACTTATGTTTTGGGTTTATACAACGGACGAGTAGCCAGCAGTTGAATCTTACAGTTTTCTGTGTCAGTACAGCCTCTGTCTGGGTAGAAAGGTGCCATGCTTAGATTCATAGGGATGTCTAAGATGTAATTATTTTTGTCTCGCCTAGGGCGGCAGAACGTCCAGGGCATTGGTGATTTTATCAATGTAATCAGATTGAAGATATTAGGCTATGTTATTGACATTGAACTGATTATATAGCCTACTAACCAGATGTGTTAAAAATGGTGTTTAATTTGTAGCATAGGCCTATTAATTGGGCTGCTATTATTTTCTGTTCCTCCGACTTTTAGCTGAGAAATAAATTGGCCCAACGCCAAACCTATTGGGGGGGTGGCAGATTTTTGCCGGCCCTGTTGACAATAGTTCCTCAACATCGCCTATTTGAAAAATCTTTCCAACTCTCCCTTTCGAATACCACTCAGCATGAAAGGGGAAAAAAAGTTGTGCTGTGATCTGGTGGAAATGTCATAAAATAGGCATACCGGATTACTTCTTATCCCTTGCGCTAAAATGCCTACTGCACTGTCTGTCCGAAGCTCACTGGCGCTGGAAACTAAGGGCTCAGAATATTTTCTACAATGTTGCAAGTTTGCTAGCACAAGCTTCCCACCAGACCAAGTTAATACAATAGTTGATACAATGTTTTAGGTTTCTTGCAGACAGGCCATGCGTAGCCAATGTGATTTATAGGATATTTATCAGAATATTTTCTACCTGCGGGCTGCAAGTTTTTTATTAGTTGGCTTTATGTAGGCTATTTTCACATTTTGGCAATGGCAATAGAAGTTACTTTTACATTGGTATAATTTTCATTTAGATATAATTTTAATGAACCACATGACATTGATTTTGAAATATGAAAACTTTATAAATGAAACTGTTCCACAGAAATGTGCATATGAAAATCATAACTGGCACAAAGATTAGTAGAACTGGTACGATAACTTGGCACTCCAAATGCAAAAGGTTGCCGTCTGCTGGTGTTAACGGCAACTTCAGGAGCATAACAGCAAAATCTGCAGCGTGGGAGGATGGCCCGGGAACAGGTTATTTTTCTTCTGGTTAGGCTATATTGATCTCTGGCGCCCTCATTTGTGTCTTAACAAGCTCAGTAACCTACATATAGTTGATTCATTCAAACATAGGCTGTGTCTAAATATGGAAAAATACACGTTTTAAAATGTCGACCAATCAAACAGATGGCTCTCGGTCGACTAACATTTTTTTTGTGTTGTTGTCGGGGACAGCCCTAAATATTATACAGTATTAAAAGGTGCTATACAAATCTAGCTGATCATAATCACTATTCATAAATGGTTCTTACCAGTCCTGGGAGGTGGTGATCAGCAGAGCAGACACCTGGCCCAGGATGAGAAGCAGGGTGTGCAGCGTAAGGCTAGCCAGGACTGGCAGCGCCAGCAAGCTGGCTGGGGGCCGCTGGGGGTGCAGCTCTGTGCTTGGGCCCCCTTTCCCCATGACGATAGCCAGCAGCGTCACCAGGACCATGTCAAAGAACAGAAACTGCAGGTCGCCCAGGTTAGTCTTCTCCTGAATGGGGTACACAAAATAGAATCAACACATGCTATAGGTGGGGGAGGGTAAAATAACATTCCAAGGCATTCTACAGATCCAGACAAATGTTGTGCCTGTTAGATACAGTTGAAGTCGGAAGTTTACAGACACCTTAGCCAAATACTTTAACTCAGTTTCACACAATTCCTGACATTTAATCCAAGTAAAAATTCGGATCACCACTTTATTAGGATCACCACTTTATTTTAAGAATGTGAAATGTCAGAAAAATAGTAGAGAGAATGATTTATTTCAGCTTTTATTTCTTTCATCACATCCCCAGTGGGTCAGAAGTTTACATACACACAATTAGTATTTGGTAGCATTGCCTTTAAATTGTTAAACTTGGTCAAATGTTTCGGGTAGCCTTCCATAAGTTTCCCACAATAAGTTGGGTGAATTTTGGCCCATTCCTCCTGACAGAGCTGGTGTAAATGAGTCAGAGTTGTAGGCCTCCTTGATCGCACATGCTTTTTCAGTTCTGCCCACAAATCTTCTATGGGATTGAGGTCAGGGCTTTGTGATGGCCACTCCAATACCTTGACTTTGTTGTCCTTAAGCCAATTTGCCACAACCTTGGAAGTATGCTTGGGGTCATTGTCCATTTGGAAGACCCATTTGCGACCAAGCTTTAACTTCCTGACTAATGTCTTGAGATGATGCTTCAATATATCCACATCATTTTCTTTCCTCAAGATGCCATCTATTTTGAGAAGTGCACCAGTCCCTTCTGTAGCAAAGCACCCCCACAACATGATGCTGCCACCCCAGTGCTTCACGGTTGGGATGGTGTTCTTCGGCTTGCAAGCATCCCCCTTTTTCCTACAAACATAACGATGGTCATTATGGCCAAACAGTTCTATTTTTGTTTCATCAGACCAGAGGACATTTCTCCAAAAAGTATGATCTATGTCCCCATGTGCAGTTGCAAACAGTAGTCTGGATTTTTTATGTCGATTTTGAAGCAGTGGCTTCTTCCTTGCTGAGCGGCCTTTCAGGTTATGTCAATATAGGACTCGTTTTACTGTGGATATAGGTACTTTTGTACCTGTTTCCTCCAGCATCTTCACAAGGTCCTTTGCTGTTGTTCTGGAATTGATTTGATTTGACTTTTCACACAAAAGTACGTTCATCTCTAGGAGACAGAATGTGTCTCCTTCCTGAACGGTATGACAGCTGCATGGCCCCATGGTGTTTATACTTGCGTACTATTGTTTGTACAGATGAACGTGGTACCTTCAGGCATTTGGAAATTCATCCACAGGTACACCTCCAATTGACTCAAATTATGTCAATTAGCCTATCAGAAGCTTCTAAAGCCATGACTTCATTTTCTGGAATATTCCAAGCTGTTTAAAGGCACAGTCAACTTCTGACCCACTGGAATTGTGATACAGTGAATTATAAGTGAAATAATCTGTCTGTATATAATTGTTGGAAAAAACTTGTGTCATGCACAAAGTAGATGTCCTAACCGACTTTCCAAAACTATAGTTTGTTAATTAACAAGAAATTTGTGGAGTGGTTGAAATAGTTTTAATGTGAACTTCTGACTTCAACTGTACATACAATAATTCAGTTTAAAAGACTATAGCATGTTTTTGCTAAAGTGATGAAACATGAGAACGTATGCACAATGAACCCCTCCAAACTACTGCACACATTATCTGGCATATCTCCTGTCTTTCTTTCCAGGGGTAAAGAAACACTATAAGCTTGGCAGAACTCACAGTGTAGAGGATGAGCACAGAGGAGAACTGGATGAGACTGTACAAGGCCATGTACTTGAAGAGACTGAATGATGTCACCAGAGAACACCGGCCCTCCCTGTGAGACAGAGGAAGAATCACCCTTGTTAAAAAGAATGACAACGGCACATATTATTTTTCCTTTGACATTACAGTACTCATTACTGTTGGATGTCAGGCTACTCTTGAACAGAGTGTGGTGTCCTTACCGGATGAGTAGAGGCACACAGCTGATGTTGTCTGACTTGGAGGTGAAGGGAGAGGCCACGGATGCCTCTGCCTCTGACAGAGACACGCCTACGTCTGCGGCCCTTAGGGCTCCGCAGTCGTTGGCCCCGTCTCCGCACATGCCCACACGGTAGCTACACATTGAAGGAGAGAGGGTGAATGGGTGAGAACTTAGGACTATTCCCTTTTCACACTACCGAGCTGTGCCGAAAAGAGCCAATCAATGGAAGAATCTGCCTGTCTGTCCATCTATCCTTTCATGTACCTTAATTTGCTACCGAGTTCCTTTGTGTCTTCCTCCTTTTCCCTATGCATGACTCTACCCTCCATCTCTCTCATTCTAGGCTGGTCTCTTCTTCCCTGACTGGTTTCCTCTGTTCTTTCCACCTCTGCTCCCCCTCTCTTACTTCAGTTTCTGCAGCTCTGTGACCAGCTGAGTCTTCTGTTCAGGGGCCATCCGTGCGTAGACCGTTCCCCGCATCAACACCTGAAAACACAACGCACTCATAATGCATTGTCTATTCTACACAATAACTGACCATTCAGAACCATTTCCCCAGTATGTGTTAAAACTATTCAGCTAACTGGGTGGCTGTTGAGTTGAGTGGACAATGGGAAGGTGGCCTCACCTTTGGCAGATACTCAGGGAAGTGGTCACACAGCGCGGAGAAGGACTTTCCATTGATGGCCAGGTGATAGTTGATAACACCCTGGTACAGACCCTGAGAAAGCAAGGGGCGGTGAACTGGAGTATTACAAACAGTACCTTTCGTAATAGGTATGGCACAAGGAATAGGTCTGTCTCAAAATAAAATTATAACATGAAAGAACAGTGGGGTGGATCCTAACTTCCACTTCCTAAAATGTTTCACTTAGTCTCCCATTGACATCAATGCATGACTAGACTTGTGGCAGTCATGAAATTTTGTCAGCCAATGATTGTCAAGCAAATAACTGCCAGTCTCACTATAATTGACCGTTAATTAACATAAAAACATGTAGCTTCTCCTGGCTTCCATGCACAGCCTACAAACCACCGTTGCAGACCTTTGGAACATCTACATTTTAAAAAGTCTAATAAATCCATGTAATATAGCCTACACCATCACAATAAAGACATTACTTATTTTAAACAGGTCTAAAGAAACATGTTATGAAGAAAATGTAGTCTATTTCAGAAGAACAGAATATCATACTCTAAGTTGTCCTTATATTAGGTCCTGATCTGGCTCTGCCATATGGCTGTGGGCTACACTGGTTCCTTTAGCAGACAAGATTTGCTTAGAATTCTGTGGCATTATTTTATAGTACGAAGAAAACAACTGAACATAGCTGAATAAAATAGAAAGGATATTCTCCAAACGATTTGAGGGAGAGAAACAGGCACTCCTATATGCTTAATTTAGTTATTTATGTAACTTTAGTTGTGATACAAATATTGTCCTATATGTTATGATTTTTTAATACATTCTAAGGCTGCATGATGCGACTAATGATGATTTGACAAAAGTTGCATAAAAGGCATGAGCTCTGCCTTTTGTTTATGCGCAGGCTGTACACACTTCATCAGTCTCTCATTCACAATTTTAAAAGCACTTGATAATGCCTCGAATTTCCCGGCTGCATCCCCTTTTGGCTCCCGAGTGGCGCAGCGGTCTAAGACACTGCATCTCAGTGCTAGAGTTATCACTACAGACCCTGGTTCGATTACAGGCTGTATCACAACCAGCCGTGATTGGGAGTCTCATAAGGCGGCGCACAATTGGCCCAGCGTCATCCGGGTTAAGGTTTGGCCAGGGTAGGCTGTCATTCTAAATAAGAATTTGTTCTTAACTGACTTGCCTAGTTAAATAGAGGTCAAATAAAAAAAATGTTCAAATAGGTAGTGCATTTTTATGGTGAAAATAATCTTCCCCAAACTTGAAACTCACATGCTGCGTATGCATGCCAGTTAAGGCTCTACACACGTTGTAAAGCCGATTAATGTGTTTCATTTTAAGAAGTTATTTGGCCACTTTAGTTGCGATACAAACCTAATCAAAACGTATAGGCCAGGCAACATGAGGTGTGCAACGATGATTTGTAAAAGTAAAAAAAATAGTTATGCCTGTTTCTTGCCTTAAACTGGGCATATTTCCCAAGTGATAATATATATATAATATATATATATATAATATATATATATAATGGCCTATGTGATAGGCCAATATTGTTACCCATTAGATTGTTCTTGATTTTATCTCATCTTTACACATACTAAATGATGTGTGTGAAATTCATTTTGATTTCGAATGGACGATTATCATGCACCTGTCTCAAAACAGGGGCAAAAAATACATGTCATCTATGCACTTAAATAGCAAATGGAGGATGCTTTCCCGTGGTTAATTTTTATGCAAGCCAGATAGGCTATACTCCTGTTGTAAAGATGAGCAATGTGCTTAATATTAGGAAAGTTTAGAAATAAATATAGTAGGGCTAACCTATAGAAAGCTTATGGGATCCTTCTATTTTTAATAGAGGCCATCACTCTGTTTTCTCATGCAAGTGCATAGCCTATAGAAATGTTGCACAACAAGAGCTCATGGGCTCTCAATAAGTTTTTGATTACATTTATATTGATGTCAGAGTGATTAAAGTGACAATAGAGTGCTGAGTACCAGGCAGTTAGAAAGTTTGGTAGGCTACTAATGACTATCAGAAGCCTAATTATCGTGACTCAGCGGTCACATGGAATTTGAATGTCATCATGACTCGTGACCGCTGGTGTGGCGGTAATACGGTCACCGTAACAGCCTTATGAATGACCAAGTGAAATTTTGACTTAAGTGGAAGTTACGAATCGCCCTAGCATGAGGTAAAGACAAACCTGAGTGTACATGTCTATGGAGCTCTGTGTAGCTGTGTCCTCCGTCCCTCCTTCCCCCAGGTGGAAGCGCAGTGAGGGCAGAGACTGGGCCGTCTGGGGGGTGGCGTGAACAAAAATCACCCTCTCGTTTGAGCCCAACATCCCACAGGTTCGAGCCACATTGACTGCAGTCAGAACGTTGTCACCTGTGAAGTAGGAAAATAAATACTTAGACTAGATGGCCTGCTGTGGGACATACTGTAATATTTTTGAGTGAGAGGATTGGACTTAAGAGTGTATGCCTTAGAGTGGGTTGCTCTGGAGGGCCATAGCATGTGCATGTTTTGTTCTAGCCCAGTGTCATGACTGTCCTGATCAGCTCAGGTTACAGGAGACCACAACCCTACAGATTATCTCTCAACCCCAACAGAGGAGGAGAGATCTAGGGGTCTGAAGATGTGGGGGGTTTTATGACCCCTCACGCCCCTGGTAAATCTCAGGCCACAGACAAATTCCTTTGTCCTGTTACTATGGAGAACCAGCCTCAGAACATTAAACATGAAATAAAGGGACTTTGGAACAATGGTTTCCGTCAGCCACAATGGTGGTCATGACAATAGATGGAATATGAAAATGTATGTCATTTTTGTTATTAAAGGTTAATAGAGGACGTTATTACGAAAACATTGAAACGTGAAGAGTTTTCCTAGTATATGTTTGATGTTTATACATCGTACGTTGTGTGGAAAATGTCCAAATCAAAGGGAATGTTTTGGTAAAGATGAAATGTTAAGTTAGTTGTCTAAAATTGGATTTGAGTGAAATCTAGAACTTGCCCTCAAGGTGGTTACGCCCACTTCTGACCCAAGGGTAAAAAACCTGTGAGTAAAGAATTCACAGAGAAGACTACGTGACCCAAGCTGCAGCCAAGGTCTAAAAAGGCAACGAACCCAGAACGCAACACAAGTTTGAAGACAAAGATATCCTTTTCTACCCAAGCTACGGATGAGTAGCTGTGTCTAAGCGGGTGAATTCAAGTCAAACCACCTAGACTCCATCTCCCATCGAATCGTGGTATCTAAAAGGTTTCATTCCTATGCTGTGAGCTCTGAGCTACAGAGCTGTCTGTCCTCAGAAGACCCCTTCCAAGGGTGAGGGAACAGACTCCTAAGCCAAAAGGACACTGACAACGGGAGGACGATCAGAGAGGTGCGCAGGAGAAGTGCGTCATCGAGCAGCTGAACGGTCCCCTTAACGGTCCACGCAGAGCATCCTCGGAGGTCTACCCCACGTAATTACATCATTATATTCTGACCCATAAGAGTGACAGTTTGGGGCAGGGCTAGGGTTAGAATAAGCATAGCTGACAAATTCACCCAAATGTATATTTCTCTCGTGTACTTAATTTTTTTTCTCTCCCTCTTTGAAATCCCCATTTTGGGTAACACGCGCCATAGTGTGTTGACCCGTTATACTAAGTTCTAATCAATAGCCTATAATGTGTTTTGTCTATGTGTATCTTTTATCATCATTTTAGCTTTTTAGTAAATAAATATTCAACTAAGATTGGTGTGGTACGAACTCATTGGTGAGACCCGGGTCCGTGCAGATTCACGGGCTATACGACGTTCAGAATGAGATTGGTAGAGGTAACTGGTTAATTAGCGGCTGTTGCAAAATTGATATTCTGATATTCTTTGAGTTAATCTGGGAAATAGAAACTCAATAAAAACTAGTTTTCCCATGGTGCCCCAGGTTAATGAGTTAATAATTGCTTGATTCAGATAATCACACAATTAGAAACTTGTAATCATTCGATGAACAACAGTCGTCACATTAACTAATACAACGTCACGACACCAGCACTAACCCTCCTGGGGGGAAAAAAATCCTGTACACTGCGGTCCTCTATGGCCATGACTGATATTTATAATAGTCTAATTATGTTTGGGTTACAAAGACAGAAAAGAGATATGCTATTCATACCAGTGACCATGACGGTACGAAGATGTGCCAATCTGAGGGTAGTTATGACCTCGGCACTCTCCGGCTTGACCAGATTCTTCATCACCAGCAGACCCAGGAACTGCATGTCTCGCTCTACCTCTCCCCTGTGGACACCAACACAGCTCCATCAACACCTACTGACATGATAGTTCACCAGCGGAGCTATAGGCACAGGTTTAGAAGAATTAATTGAGGACTTGGGTAGTAGCTAGAAGGGACATAACCCCATTTGATGTTCTTCATAAAAATGTCCTACCGTTCAATGGTGCTCAAGTCAGTCTGCCCATACAGTGTTTTGTAGCCGAGAGCTAGCACCCTGAAGCCGTCACTTGCGAAAGTACGCAGGGTGTTTGAGAATTGTGCAGGCACTGCAAGTCACGGGTTAAAAGAAAGACAGTAGAAGTAAACAATAACCAAAAAAAGACAGACTTAAAACACAATTACATCACAAACCAGTGCCAATGCTAATCTTACAGCAACTTATTATTTCTGTGAAATATCTATTTCAATTCATAGCTCTCTTCACTCTGTCTCCCTCTCTCTTCCATACCGCTTTCTCTCAGGCAGAGGCTGGCCACCATCTCTGGGGCCCCTTTGATAAAGGCGAGGGACGACTGTCCCTCAGGATTCACCGTCACCACACTCATCCGCTGGAGGGACGAGGAGAAAGGGAAACGCTGCACGAGGGCCACCGCCTCATGGATGGACTGATGGGACAGGAGAGAAGAAAAGCATGGTTAAACTCCCTGGCTTGAATCTTTCATCATAAGGCTTTCATAACAGTGTTAAAGCGATTTCACAGATGTCATGATAACTGGAAGTCAGTTTATGACAATGGCCTTAACACAAACCACTATCTATTGTAGGTCAGTGTTTCCCAAACACATTTAGGTTTTTTGTCCTAGCACTACACAGCTGATTCAAATAATCAACTCATCAAGCTTTGATTATTTGAATCAACTGTGTAGTGATAGGGCAAAAACCAAAATGTGCACTCCTTGGAGTCCCCAGGACCGAGTTTGGGAAAAGCTGATCTGGGTAAAGGGATTCAAGTGTACCCATTGACACAAACATTGCAGAGTTCCTATGAATAATGAATTAATAATCTGAGAAGAACCCAAGAACAAAGAAAACCTTGTCAGTAGATGGGGAAGGCTAGGTAGGTCACTATTAACCTTGTGAGCCAGACTCGAAGTCTGTCACTATGGAAACAGGCCCACATAGCCCTAGGCCTAGATAGTGCTAACTTTTTCATAGTGCCAACCCCTTTGGTGTCCACAGATCTGGGCCGACAATAAAAGCTAAGAGCTTCTTCCACCACATTGATTGAATTCACTTATTCAATTATTTCAGATCTGTGAACACCTCAGGGGCCATGACCACGTGGGATACTCACTACACTCTCAGATTGGAGCGGACAGGCAGGGGGTCGCATCACTGCCAGAACCCTGTGACCTCCGAAATCTGAGTCTAACGTTTTGTCATCTCCTGCAGGCTCCTCCAGCTCCTGGCAGGAAAAGTCAGTAAGTCACATAAATGAAATACTCAGCCCCTATTGAAGAACTGACTTTGCACCTAGTACAAACACTCCATAAATATGGTTATTGGTTTCTCAGTCTTACCCAGCCAGTGGACTCAATCATCTTGAGCTCTAGAGGGTCTCCCAGGGGTTGTCCCCCCAGCAAGGCCACAGAGTGGCAGCAGGCCATTGCAGAGAGCATGGGCCCCTGGGGCAGGAGGCGTGGGTCAGGGACCAGCTCAGAGAACCCAGCTCCACTACCCTCCATCACCCCCCACACGTCCAGTCCCTCCTCAGTTAGAGTGCCTGTCTGAATAGAGAGGAATAGAGAGTAGAGACACACTTCCTTCTTCAAAATAGTTCTTCACTAGGGTCATGTTCAGTAGAGCGTAACGTAGCAGAGCGTTTTGCAAACAAAAACAAAAACTTGGGTAGTAGCTCCGTTTCAAAATGTGTTCTCCTGTTTTGTGCTTACAGAACATGACCAAGATATGATTTCAACTGCTGTCAGTCCTCCTCGCTGCGTCCGCCCCAAAACACACACACTAGGGCATACTGGTTTGGGGCCTCACCTTGTCAAAGCAAAAGAGCGAGACCTTCCCAGAGATGTTGATGCGCGGGGGGCTTATGCAGAAGACCCCTTCTCTCTTCAGACGACTCTGGGCGTAAATGGTACCGGTGGTGATAGCAGCGGGGAGGGCAGGGGGCACCACAATGGTCACAATATCCAGAGCCCGAATCACCAGCTCCCACCACGTGGTCTAGAGACACAATTACATTTTATTAAGAAATAATCCTCAGAGGGTCAAATATTTTTGCCCAGGTCCAAGATCACCACATTGTTGTTTGTTTATCTAATCAATTAGGGTGGAAATGAACTCACGGTATTAATAAGGTTGGTATGGCAAATACTTACGTTGGTTCTGCTTAGGATCACGATGCTGTACACTGTGCCACACAATGCTGAAACACAATTAAATATTGGTTCATGCTGAAATTATATGCTTACACAATACAAGGGGCTAATTGGTAATACTTTTATACTTCTCAAAACTTGTCTAGCACCCATTTAAAATAATTCAAAAGTGAGTTATTTTACGACGTGCAACTCTACTGTGTGTCGGGGCTTACCTACACCCCCCAGGAAAAGCAAGAACTTAATAGCGTCTTGGTAGAAGCGGAAGTTGATAGGTTGGGGGTAGAGGATGGAGCTGACCAGGTCTCCCTTGGCTGTGAAGAACCCTGAGGGACAAAAACCAACAACATTGAGTGGAAGACAAACACAGTCCTTTTATAACGTAATATGATGAGGTCTAATTATGTACATACATACATACACTTTATTATGCATGTACAGTGGGGCAAAAAAGTAATAATAAGTATTTGGTCACCTACAAACAAGCAAGATTTCTGGAACTTGGGTGCAGTGACCAAATACTTATTTTCCATCATAATTTGCAAATAAATTCATTAAAAATCCTACAATGTGATTTTCTGGATTTTTTTTTCCAATTTTGTCTGTCATAGTTGAAGTGTACCTATGATGAAAATTACAGGCCTCTCATCTTTTTAAGTGGGAGAACTTGCACAATTGGTGGCTGACTAAATACTTTTTTGCCCCACTGTACATACAGTGCCAGTCAAAAGTTCGGACACACCTACTCATTCAAGGATTTTTCTTCATTTTTACTATTTTCTACTAGAATAATAGTGAAGACATCAAAACTATGAAATGACACATATGGAATCATGTAGTAACCAAAAAAGTGTTAACTGATCGCCACCCAGTCATCAAGGCAAAGGGTGGCTACTCTGCATGTGATGTTCCCACCATGAAGCATGGAGGAGGTGTGATGGTGCTTTGCTGGTGACACTGTCAGGGATTTATTTAGAATTTAAGGCACACTTAACCACTTTGGCTACCACAGCATTCTGCAGCGATACGCCTTCCCATCTGGTTTGCACTTAGTGGGACTATCATTTGTTTTTCAACAGGACAATGCCCCAACTCACCTCCAGGCTGTGTAAGGGCTATTTGACGAAGAAGGAGAGGGATGGAGTGCTGCATCAGATGACCTGGCCTCCACAATCACCCAACCTCAACCCAATTGAGATGGTTGGGATGAGTTGGCGTGCAGAGTGAAGGAAAAGCAGCCATCAAGTGCTCAGCACATGTGGGAACTTGTTCAAGACTGTTGGAAAAGCATTCCAGGATTTTTTTTTAACCTTAATTTAACTAGGCGAGTCAGTTAAGAACAAATTCTTATTTACAATGACGGCCTACCCCGGCCAAACCCATCCCATACCCAGACGACATTGTGCCAATTCTGCGCCGCCCTATGGGACTCGGTTGTGATGCAGCCCGGGATCGAACCCGGGTCTTTAGTGACACATCTAGCACTGTGATGCAGTGCCTTAGACAGTTGCTCCACTCAGGATCGCCACTCAGTCATCAAGGCAAAGGGTGGCTACTTCGAAGAATCCCAAATATATTTACATTTGTTTAACACTTTTTTGATTACTTCATAATGCCATATGTGTTATTTCATAGTTTTGATGTCTTCACTATTATTTTACAATATAGAAAATAGTAAAAATAAAGAAAAAACCTTGAATGAGTAGTTGTGTCCAAACTTTTGACTGGTACTGTACATACATAGATACATACACTGTACATATGCATGATTTAATTGTCTGTTGTTTGACCTTTCATATTGGTAGTGTAAAAGTATCTGTCTCACCTGTGCTTGTGACCACGGCAATGGCCCCGCCCCTTCCTGGCCGGCCCCCTTTGGCCTGGATGCACTGCGTGCCGCAGAAGAGGGTGTGTCTGCGCTGAGTCTCAGGGCTGTAACGCCCCCCAGCAGCCGGCAGCGGGGTCTTCATCACAGGGACACTCTCACCTAGAGGTAAGGCAGGTGGCTATTACAATGGATTCACATTGCTCACTACTAAGAGCTTCAAAAGGTTCCACAATCAACGGAGGAGACATTTAACGAGTTTATCATTGGCAAGTTCAACTAGACATTTTGTGACGAGAGTTGAGAAAGTTTCAACTTAATGCACATTTCAGCCAGACCTCAGTGTAGTTCATGACTGAAGTCATTTTGTGATCGAGTTCTGTTTGGCCTCACCGGTTAGCATACTCTCGTTGACCATGCACTCCCCGGCCAGCAGAGCAGCGTCGCAGGGCAGCAGCAGCCCCTCCTGAGGGATCAGCACACAGTCCCCCGGGACCAGCTCCACAGAGCTCAAACTGTCCTCCTCTGAAAGACAGGGCCAGGGCATCAATTGGCTCCTACTACAGCAGAGGATGCAGACTTTTGTTTTGGGGATTTGCGTGTATTGTTAGGTATTACTGCACTGTTGGAGATAGGAACATAAGCATTTCGCTAAACCCACGATAACATCTGCTTAAAATGTGTACGCTGGCTGTGGAAGTCAAAAATGGAGGGAAAGCTCACCCCCGGAGCTTCTGCGCACGGTAACATTGGTTATCTGCTGAGCCATGCTACGGATCGTGTTGCTTTGCTGTGGAACCACAGAATCAACAATTCAGTGGTGAACATGTAGACAGCTAGATGATAGTCTGCCCTATAACAGGTAATAGGAAAATATGAATATAAAAAGGAGTGTTGCATAATGTATCACCCACTATAACAGAACCATAACAATCTCAAAAATACCTATTGGTAAATTTATCTGAAAGCTTTCATGGGAGCACAGAAGACATGGGAGGAGCCTCCTGGTGTCACTCACCTTGCGGATCTCGTAGAGAGACACACATATGGAGATAAGGGAGATGATGACGATGCAAGCAGCATAGTAGTAGTAACTATCTGTCAGCCACAAAGCAATGCTGAACACCTGGAACACGTAGAATGGGTTGAGCACCTACAGAGATGGAGGGAGGGAGAATAGAGGGATGGATGGAGAAAGAGAGAGAGGGGTACAGATTGGGCAGGCCTTAAACCTGTATTATTGTATGTAACTGTTGGTAAATTAAAGTTTATATGGAACAATGAGACCTTAAGCCTAAGTTTCATGATTCGGCTTTTGTGAATGTATATTTCCTTTATGAATATAAACAAGTGCACCACTTAGTAAATCTAGTCCTGTACATGTAAATCAATGAGAAAACGTCAATCGTTGTTCAAGCCAATCACCTCCTCAATCAGTAGTCGCATGAAGGACTTCACAGGCACATTGATGAGATTGGTCCCGTAGATCTTCCTCCTGAAAGATGGAGAGAACTGGAGTCAGACACTGGATGAGGCAGCAAGGGGGGGGGTGAAGTGTGTGGGAATTAAAGTATGTTTGACGTAAGCGTTTGAGGTAAGCCTTCAAAAAGAGCTAGGTCCAAGAGAGGACCCTTGAGGAAAGGGTGTGATACCATCATGTGGAGCAGTGTACCTGGTGTTCTGCTCTAGGCGACTCAGGCCCTCCCGGAAACGATAAATGTCGGCACATGTCCAGTCCTCATTGAGGACACTGTGGAGGAAGAGGCAACTGTCTTTACATCAACATTTTATGTTTATCTATAGATATAAATAAATAAATAAATAATTGCCACTGACTCCAGTCCAACCCAATAGCCCACACCTCCATACAGTACCTAACACGACAGAAGGCTCCCTTCCTGGCCATCCATACGTAGCGCAGCCCCTCAAACAGGTAGTAATGCAGCAGCGGTACCTGAAAGCCATTCAGGGTGCATAAAAGCTGCAGACTTCTCTAGCCATTGGCTCTCTAGCTGCACCTTCAATACAATTTAATTCAATTCAACTTTGTTCATACAACTTTACTACCCCTTCCTTACCTCCTCTTTGTGTAGCTGGACAGTATCTCTCCAGTCTGAACTGTCCTCCGCCTCACTCCCTGCCGACTCCAAACTACCGAGAGCACGAGAAACACTACATCAGAAGTCAGGACGACCAACATGAGTTGTTACAGAGCAACAGATTCAACTACATACAGGAGTCATTGTACAGCAGTCAGTGCATTCCAGCTGACCAACATGCAAACACTGAACATTTGAAAATGACAGTGTTTTTTTATGGTAGCACTGACAGAGCAATTCTATTTTGGCAAATAATATGGAAAATCTTTCATGTCAACATACAACAGATGGTCTGATGATAAAGACGTATATCTAACCTGCCCTCCTCCAGCTCTTCTGTGAGGACCTCCACGACATACTGCTGTCCAAAACTGTCCTGAGAGAAGATCAAGAATAAAACCATTAACCCAAGTGCTGCTTCCCAAACTACCAAAGAACACTGAATCATGACAATGACATTACCCTCAGAAGCAGAATATTGGCGAAGGCCAGGGGACAGGAGTTGCAGCGAGCAAGGACCCCTAGACGAGGGCGCCAGCGAAACAGCACCAGCAACAGACCCAGGGACAACACGGACCCAATGTGACACAGCCAGACACGCCAGCGCACCCATCTGAACCCCTGGACATCCTGACACACAGACAGAGAGAGCAATCAGATTAGATGTCATTCATTCAAAAGCAGCACATTGATTTCCACCTGTCATTTTGCATTGCAGACAAGTTGATATGGAACCCATTGTTTAGCTTGCAGCACAAAATTAAAGGCTCCTACCATGTGTGTTTCGGGTTTGCAGTGGGGTTCTCTCCTTGGACTAGGGGAGCAGAACCCTCCCGGTGGCTCCTCCTCCGGACAACCTGTGGAACAGGCTGGAGGTTAGTCAACAGACACAGTCAACAAAGTGACGCCACTGCAAACACAACATAACACTGCACTGCATGTACACACCCATTATGTTAACATTAACAAGGCACACATACGCTGTAAAAGTCACCAATGTCACACACAGCTCACATGAAAGAAAGGCAAATGTATTACATTAGCAGTATGAATGAATGAACCAATTGGGAATCAGTGTAGGGGGCCCATTCCACTTTTCATTCAATCAGCTCAAGTAGGTGAATGTAAACTAAATTAATTAATAGAAAAATTCTTATATATTGGTGTAATCCTTCATTTACACATTAATTGACACGGGTGGGCATATGATTGATGTGGCCTAGATACTCAAACAAATAAGAGGGTGTTGTTCCATGCCTAGTTTCAAATGCAGTAGGGTTTATCTATTTGGTTCTACAAGTTAACAAACTCATCAATTTTTCAAAATAAAGCTTTTGTAATAAAACAAGGAAGACCAAGGGGTTACATTACTTATTCAGGTTATAGAACAAACATTTTTGGGGGCAAATATTCAGTTAATAAACTATACAGTTACAGTGGATAGCCTAAAATGAGTTAAATCTATCCAACTCGTGCTTGCTTGCACAATGTTAAGGTCTATACACAGCGAAAATAGGATATTTGATAAGCTAACACTAGCCTAGATATTATCATTACCAGTTTATACCAGAAAAAGTCATCTGACAACAGATATATTATTCCCTTGGAAAGACAAGACCCCTCTCTCTCCCTCTCTCTCATTTCAACAGCTACGACCCGGTAAACGATGAAAAAGAGACCCGTCTGAATAGATCACCATAAGTGCGGTCGAGGTGAGGGTAAAACTGATTTCATCGACTCGAATAGCCTATCGAAATAAATAATATATTAATAGAAATGTTGACAATGTTGAAGATGTTTTGGCTTCCGGGTATACACGTATCAGTAACCTGTTTTAGTTACGATGTAAATATCATCACAGATGTTGGCTTTGTATTTATTTGAAATATCAACGAAAGTAGTACTTACCTTATTTATCTGGTCATAATTATATCCGAAACTGTGATTAGAGTAGTTGGCAATGCTATTTTTGCGTCGCGTGTCAAAAGCGCACCTGTGTTTACCTGTCTACGTAGCAATGCTCCGATACGCATGTCTGTCCAGTTTCACTGTCGAGTTCCGCCATTCATTATGGCCTACACACTAATAATAACATGTAGGCCTACGCATACTGTATTTCCCTCGTTCATTTAAAATGTTTTGATTTGTAATACTGGCACACAGTAGTGGCTTCAACTTCTGAGGTCCTATCAGGTGCCACACACATATTAGCCTGTCTGGGAAAGTATTGAATTAATTGTCATCTGATTGATTCCTTTGAGAAAGATTTATGGAATGATATTGCATTATTAGGCTACATTGCTTTTATATAGAAACAAAGTCACTATGTGTGGGCTAATATACATTTGTCATCAAATTAATACTGCCAATATCTGGAATCGCCTTCACAATGACCACTTTGTTTCCATACACACCACTTTTGACTAGCTCCCAAACTTGTTTATAGGGAACCTGAAAGGAGCATACCACCCTGCATCCCACTGCTGGCTTGCTTTGGAAGCTAAGCAGGGTTGGTCCTGGTTAGTCCCTGGATGGGAGACCAGATGCTGCTGGAAGTGGTGTTGGAGGGCCAGTAGGAGGCACTCTTTCCTCTGGTCTTAAAAAAATATCCCAGGGCAGTGATTGGGGACATTGCCCTGTGTAGGGTGCTGTCTTTCGGATGGGATGTTAACAGGTGTCCTGACTCTTTGCGGTCACTGAAAGATCCCATGGCACTTATTGTAAGAGTAGTTGTGTTAACCCCAGTGTCCTGGCTAAATTCCCAGTCTGGCCCTCATAAGGTCACCTAATCATCCCCAGTTTACTGGGCACATTCATCCCCTGTAACTATTCCCCAGGTTGTTGCTGGAATGTGTTCTCAGTCAACTAAAATGAAAAGGCCTGTGGTGGTGCTTTTAGAGCTGATGTTTTTGTTGGTACAGAAACCACAGCGTAGCAGCGTATTTTCTTATAAAACCACATTCCTTTAAGGATTTTACAGAGCGGAAACTGCAACTCAACGGGCTGACTGACATAAAGCAGGCCTCTTGGTGCCAGTGTAGGCTAATGTAGTAATATTAGTTTCATTCAAAACATATGAAGCCCAAACCAGTCCCTATAAACTAGAGTTCTCCTGGCTTCAAGTAACTATTCAATTGACATTGCACAAGAATCCTAAACATCTGGATCATGCTGCCTACAGTAGTTTCAGGGCTAACGCAAAGAGGAACTAGGCTATTCTGTTAAGTTTATTATAGTGTGTGTCATCTAGGTCAATGTTAACATAATCCTGTTCCTCCACACCATTGACTGAACCAATTAAATGTTTGATATTTCGTTATATTTTATCTTACCATTGCTCATCTTTTCTTCAATAAAATGTTCACACTAAGTAGCTCATAATGAATGCCCCTAAGTTCCACTTCTTCAGTAAAACCTAATATGTTCATTTCCAGTTGAAGACACAGGAAATTATAGTGCTAAAAGTGACAGCACTGGGCAGAAATCTGAGCTCACGAGATCTACGAATACTGAGAGGTAAAACCAGTCATTCCTCCAAAGCCCTCAGCAAATGTTAAATCTCCCACACCCAGGAACTCGTAAATCCAGGGTAAGAGAAAAAAATGCTCCTTGCATAAGACTAGGCCCAACTGCTGAGGGTGGTTTTATTTGGCCCCTCAAGGTGTTTTGTTGTTGAATTTTCATTGTTGGACATAAAATACTTTTAAAAACACCAGAAAATCAGCTCCAAGTGATTTTAAATGTGTAAATCTGTTCAAGTATTTCCACGCATAATAGAGAGAAGTGATTTTATACGAATGTAAGCAAGGTTTGAAATGATTATGTTTTAGTCAAATATTATATCGGATTGGGCTTCTTGCAGTTAATTTGCAGTCTACAAATGAAATGTTGTCCCACTCTTCACCAGTTGTGCGAAGTTGCTGGATATTGTCTGGAACTGGATCTGGAACACTCGATCCAGCGCATCCCAAACGTGCTCAATGGGTGACATGTCTGGTGAGTATGCAGGCCATGGAAGAACTGGGACATTTTCAGCTTCCAGGAATTGTGTACAGATCCTTGCAAAACATGAGGTGATGGCGGCGGATGAATGGCAAGACAATGGGCAGAAGACAATGGGCACGATATCTCTGTGCATTCAAATTGCCAAAGATAAAATGCAATTGTGTTCGTTGTCTGTAGCTTATGCCTGCTCATACCATAAACCCACCATGTTCACAATGTTGACATCAGCAAACCACTCACCCACACGACGCCATACACGTTGTCTGCCATCTGCCTGGTACAGTTCAAACCAGGATTCATCCGTGAAGAACACACTTCTGCAGCCTGCCAGTGGCCATCGTAGGTGAGAATTTGCCCACTGAAATTGTTTACAACACCGAAGCAGTCAGTTCAAGACCCTAGTGAGGACGATGAGCTCGCAGATTAGCTTCCCTGAGACGGTTTCGGACAGTTTGTGCAGAAATTCTTCAGTTGTGCAAACCCACAGATTCATCAGCTGTCCGAGTGGCTGGTCTCACGACGATCCCACAGGTGAAGAATCCGGATGTGGAGGTCCTGGGCTGGCATGGTTACACGTGGTCTGCGGTTGTGAGGCCGGTTGGACATACTATCAAATTCTCTAAAACTACGTTAGAAGCGGCTTATGTTTGAGAAATAAACATACAATTCTCTGGCAACAGCTCTGGTGGACATTCCTGCGGTGAGCATGCCAATTGCACGCTCCCTCAAAACTTGAGACATCTAGGGCCTCCCGGGTGGCGCAGTGGTTAAGGGCGCTGTACTGCAGCGCCAGCTGTGCCATCAGAGACTCTGGGTTCGTGCCCAGGCTCTGTCGTAACCGGCCGCGACCGGGAGGTCCGTGGGGCGACGCACAATTGGCCTAGCGTCGTCCAGGTTAGGGAGGGTTTGGCAGGTAGGGATGTCCTCGTCTCATCGTGCACCAGCGACTCCTGTGGCGGGCCGGGCGCAGTGCGCGCTAACCAAGGTTGCCAGGTGCACGGTGTTTCCTCCGACACATTGGTGCGGCTGGCTTCCGGGTTGGATGCGCGCTGTGTAAAGAAGCAGTGCGGCTTGGTTGGGTTGTGTATCGGAGGACGCATGACTTTCAACCTACGTCTCTCCCGAGCTCGTACGGGAGTTGTAACGATGAGACAAGATAGTAGCTACTAAAACAATTGGATACCACGAAATTGGGGAGAAAAAGGGGTAAAGTTCAAAACCAAAAAAAGAAACTTGAGACCTCTGTGACATTGTTGGACCTGCTGACTAGTGGTATTGTAGTGTCAGCTGAGAGTCAGGACATTTGAAACTTACATTCACTGGAGAAAATGGTTCTAAAACTAGGATTGGGGAGGGTAATCTTTGTCTCATTTATGCCTCATCTGTACATTCGATCAGCCTGAGCAAAGTACTGCAGACTCACTGATCTATCACCTTGCATTCCAAACAAATATCCTAGCGTACTCATTAGCCTAATGATATGCACATCTGTGCAACTCCTTGCCTTTAGAAGTTGACCCAAAGCCTCTTCTCTAGTTGAAGATAATGAAAAGGCAGTCCAGCCAACTTTTCCTTTGGCAAAGCATGCAGATCAGTTGCCAAATAAATCAGACTGTGATACCAATTTATATTTCCTTACAAGACAGAATATTGAATAAAATTACATTTGAACTTACTCTATCAGTTGTCTGTGCAGTTGGTCCTTCAGCTGGTCAAAATTTGAGATAGAATATCCATAAGTATTATTTGCCCAACTTTTTAGAGCACCGGTACTGCCTTTGAAATTTAAATCAATCAAATGTATTTATAAAGCCCTATTTACAGAAACCCAGTCTAAAACCCCAAAGCAGCAAGCAATGCAGATGTAGAAGCACGGTGGCTAGGAAAAACTCCCTAGAAAGGCAGGAACCCAGCAAAGAAATCTAGAGAGGAACCAGGCTCTGAGGGGTGGCCAGTCCTCTTCTGGCTTTGACGAGTGGAGATTATAAGAGTACAGTGCCTTGCAAAAGTATTCATCCCCCTTCGCGTTTTTCATATTTGGTTGTGCTACAACCTGTAATTTAAATCGATTTTTGGGGGATTTCATGTAATGGACATGTAATAGTGTAATAGTCCAAATTGGTGAAGTGAAATGAAAAAAACAACTTGTTACAAAAAAACCACAGGAAACATGGTGCGTGCATATACCCCTTTGCTATGAAGCCCCTAAATAAGATCTGGTGCAACCAATTCCCTTCAGAAGTCACATAATTAGTTAAATAAAGTCCACCTGTGTGCAATCTAAGTGTCACATGATCTCACTACATGTACGCCTGTTCTGAAAGGCCCCAGAGTCTGCAACATCACCAAGCAAGGGGCACCACAAAGCGAGCGGCACATGAAGACCAAGGAGCTCTCCAAACAGGTCAGGGACAAAGTTGTGGAGAAGTACAGATCAGGGTTGGGTTATAAAAAAAATATCAAAAACTTTGAACATCCCACGGAGCACCATTAAATCCGTTATTAAAAAATGGAAAGAATATGGCACCACAACAAACCTGCCAAGAGAGGGCCACCCACCGAAACTCATGGACCAGGCAAGGAGGGCATTAATCAGAGAGGCAACAAAGAGACCAAAGATAACCCTGAAGGAGCTGCAAAGCTCTACAGAGGAGATTGGAGTATCTGTCCATAGGACCACTTTAAGCCGTACACTCCACAGAGCTGGGCTTTATGGAAGAGTGGCCAGAAAAAAAGTCATTGCTTAGAGAGAAAAATAAGAAAACAAGTTTGGTGTTCACCAAAAGGCATTTGGAAGACTCCCCAAACATATTATTGGATTCGGGATAAACTTTGAACATTGAGATATTAAATAAGTGATAGATCAGAAGCATAGAATATAAGGAGTGGAAGAGACTGGGTTTTATGTCAGAAGATAATGGTTTACTGTAGAAAGACAGATGGCTTTGGAATGTGTTGGGTGGACGGGAGGAGATCACAGGATTGCTATAGGGGAGCGGATGGAGGGGTTGATGTCAAGAGGTCAGGCCAGATCCCTTGAAGGGAGTAATAAGGGTTTATTATCCTGTTACCCTTTTCCTGTGGAACCATAGGATGTACGAATTGGAGAGAAGGAGTGTCTAAAGTGGGGTATATATACTTGTTTTTTGTCTGAATACAGCTGTGTCAACCTTTTGAGAAGAATTCAACTTGGTTAAGCTTCTCCAGTGTCCGTGAGTTATATAAGAACCTAAACATATGGAAAAAGGTACTCTGGTCAGGTGAGACTAAAAATGAGCTTTTAAGCCATCAAGGAAAATGCTATGTCTGGTGCAAACCCAACACCCCATCACCCCAAGAATACCATCCCCACGGTGAAGCATGTTGGTGGCAGCATCATGCTGTGGGGATGTTTTTCATCGGCAGGGACTGGGAAACTGGTCCGAATTGACAGAATGATGGATGGTGCTAAATACTGGGAAATTCTTGTGGGGAAACCTGTTTCAGTATTCAAGAGATTTGAGACTGGGACGGCAGTTCACCTTCCAGCAGGGCAATGACCCTAAGCATACTGCTAAAGCAACACTTGAGTGGTTTAAGGGGAAGCATTTAAATGTCTTGCAATGGCCTAGTCAAAGCCCAGACCTTAATTCAATTGAGAATCTGTGGTGTAATTTAAAGATTGTTATACACCAGCGGAACCCATCCAATTTGAAGGACTTGGAGCAGTTTTGCCATGAAGAATGGGCAAAAATCCCAGTGGCTAGATGTGCCAAGCTTGTAGAGACATACTCCAAGAGACTTGCAGCTGTGATTGCTGCAAAAGGTTGCTCTACAAAGTATTGACTTTGGGGGCGTGAATAGTTATGCACGCTCAAGTTTTCTGTTTTGTCTTATTTCTTGTTTGTTTCACAATAAAAAATATTTAGCATCTTCAGTGGTAGGCATGTTGTGTAAATCAAATGATACTAACCCCCCCAAAAAAATATATTTTAATTCCAGGTTGTAAGGCAACAAAATAGGAAAAATGCCAAGGGGGGTGAATACTTTCGCAAGCCACTGTACATGGCCATTTAAGGCCAGATTGTTTTTCAAGATGTTCAAACGTTCATAGATGACCAGCAGAGTCAAATAATAATCAGTGGTTGTAGAGGGTGCAACAGGTCAGTACAATCACCTGGCACATGCACAGAATCATGTAAACACCTGCAAGACTATGTTTATTATGCACCATGTGCACATGTAGCACTCGCTCCAGCAGGTATATCTCTCTGGTCACCCCCAAAACCAATTCTTCCTTTGGCCGCTTCTCCTTCCAGTTCTCTGCTACCAATGACTGGAACGAATTACAAAAATCTCTGAAACTGGAAACACTTATCTCCCTCACTAGCTTTAAGCACCAGCTGTCAGAGCAGCTCACATATTACTGCACCTGTACATTGCCCATGTATAATTTAGCCCAAACAACTACCTCTCCCCCTACTGTATTTATTTTGCTTCTTTGCACCTCATTATTTCTCTCTCTACTTTGCAAGTTCTTCCACTGCAAATCTACCATTCCAGTGTTTTACTTGCTATATTGTATTTACTTCGCCACCATAGCCTTTTTTTTTTGCCTTTACCTCCATTATCTCACCTCATTTGCTCACATTGTATATACTTATTTTTTACTGTATTATTGACTGTATGTTTGTTTTACTCCATGTGTTGTGTGTCGAACTGCTTTGCTTTATCTTGGCCAGGTCGCAATTGTAAATGAGAACTTGTTCTCAACTTGCCTACCTGGTTAAATAAAGGTGAAGTAAATAAATAAAATAAATAAAATGTACTTTTGTCTTGTGCACGTGCCTTACAGTAGGTCAAAAGCAAACAAATATTGATTGCCACACGGAGACCTGACAAAGTGTTGGTCAGTTACTTCCCTGCAGGTGTGCTACTACCTCTGCCAAGAGGCCCAGGCTAATTGGCACAGGCCGTTCCCACAATCACTACACTGAGAGGGTTCAAGGAATCAGGACTAGATCATGATTCAGCCCTTACTGGGGAGGCATGGCTGAAGTTGTCACATGTTAGCAAATTCAGCTTGTGCTGTTGTAACCATGTCCCATGATCATTTCATCATGAGAGAAAGATTTAGTTGTGCTTGCAGTTTTAAAAAGAATCATAATTCGATCATAATCATAGTTGAATTTTGTTTTAGGCTAAATCCTATTCATTCCAAATTAATTAATTATTATAAAACTGATTGTGCCTTGACAGGCGAGTTGTCAGAAAGAGTTTTAAGCCGGCAACTCCCATAGCTAGACAACACAGAGGTAAACAACCTGCTGCAGTGTCAGTTAGCTACAACTGTGTTCACAATAAATGGTTCAGCTACGGTTGCTACAGGTGGTCAACACCGACTTTGCACATTTCCCAAAAGCAAAATGTTGGATTAGTTTGTAGCTCAACACCAGTGTTTTCCAATACAAATACTGCAGAGAAGCATTCAGCTGCAGATTATGGGTGCCAACTCCGTGTGGTCTGCGAACCTCAAAACAGATGCGCTCAAGGTTTAGAAACTCTTGTGGTGTCAGATCTGGTCCAGGGCGTTATATTAACCACGGTTGATATTGCAGCTAGCTAGTACACACGAGCTAGGCTAGCTAGTTCACGTCACTACTTTAGCTAGCTAGCATACAGTATCTAGCATTCTAGTATCTAGCATTCTAGTTAACGTTAGTACCTAGCTTCTAATTCTAAATGTGATTTCACCACCTCTTCTGTTGGTGAAAGTAACGCACCATCCTATCTGGCACCAGTCCACATCCTGTCTCATTGAGTCTGTATGAGAAGATATTTGCTGGAGCCAGAAATTCAAGAGTTTGCTAGTTACTAGCCGACTCAGCTCAACGATTTATGTTGGAGTTGAGCGGCGACTGGTGTGGGCGGAGCTCTGACGTCATACAATTCCGTTTCTATCTGAAACTACTTTCAGCACCCAGAACAATGTCATGTCGGGCTATTTTTTGGATGCTGAAATCATTAAAAAATATATTTTTAAAATGCATTTTATGTGACGTCTGCACTTCAGTCCGCCCACGCTAGGTACCGCTCAACTCCAACATAAATCGTTGAGTTTAATCGGCTAAATTTGGTAGCTACATACATTAACGTTAGATTCAATGTTCATTCCCCAAGCAGGATTGTCAGGGGGTGGCGTAACGGCCATACTGCAAAACTCACCAAGCGTGTCCATCCTTCCTTTAGTCATGATAATTTAGTAATCGATACCATAATTAGTTGCCAGTCATACAACTGGCAAAATTGTCTTGCACAAGTACCCGATACTAGCGAAACCGTTATCTTCCGTTTTGCCTCTCTATCCCGTCATGTGACACCAAACGCATTTCTACGGAAGCCCACGAATAGTTTGACAATAATAAAACAGAGTTTATTCAACAACAAAAAAAGTTAATAAATAAATAGGCGTTGGTATGCAATGGGGTTTGTTTTTGTTTATTTTGATCAATCAGCATAGTGTATATAATCTGAAAATGACAGGGGAGATCTTTTCGGGGGCTTTGCCACCAAAATAGAGCCCCACACCTAGACATGAAATCAAATTTCGCCATACAATATTTACGAGATGTAACATACATTTTTCCCAACTCCATTCCCCATGGGACAATGCTAAATCATAGTTTTGATAACATACTTGCATTCTGAGTAGATCTTTGACCCCAAAACTATTCTTACAGCCATTAACCAGATAAAGTATCAATTCTTTTAAAAATCAACTAAACCATTTCAGTTTCGTTCATGAAACCTATCAATGTGTTACAATGGTAAATTAAGACATCTCCAAAGCCTGTTTTAATTCTACTTCCTTTATTGATAAGCATTTAAATAACATTTAACTGGTTTTCCTTAAAATATTATGTATAGATACAGTATATCCAATGAACAAACATCAAATTGTGGTCCAGAGCTCATCATCCCATAATGTGGTTATAAGGCTGCACAACATGGGTAGGCAACTAGAATCAGCTGTTGGCTGATTTTTGTAGGAGTGGATAGTCGGGGGTGCCGGAACATAATTCAAAATAATTTACACACTGCAAATTGACCACAACTAAGCCCCAAAAGAGATTGAATTTGAAATAGCAATAATTTCAGACCCTGATTACATTGAAACACGATCACATCTTTTTTTATTAATGGGAATACTTGAACAGATTTCCTAAACGAAACACATTTTTTGCTGAATTCCTGGTGGTTTTAGAATTTTTTTCTCCCAAAACTAAAATCCCCCCAAAATCTTAAATACTTGTAGGCCAGTACCTGGTGCCAACCTCTGCTGTACAATCTACACACACACACTGAGTAATAAGCTCTATCACCACATCAAACATTACTTTTGTATGTATTTTTAGAAGGAAAAAAAAACATTTCTAGAAGGAGGAGCAGTTATTCCACTCTCACATATATAAAATCAGCAGTATCTTCTAGGCTGCCTGTATCTTTTTTCATGTGCGAAGCCTAATGAAAGGGACAGACACTGTTGAAAGGCTAATGTTTAATCGAAAGTTCAGCATTAGAGTCATTACTAGTGGATTTCAAGTCCGGTGGTTATCCACAATGTTCACAGGGTTAATGACTTTCTCTTTATATGTTGCCATCATTTTCTTGATCTCAGCAATAGCCTTTCCTGGGTTGAGTCCCTGTGGAATTAATAGAAAATAAAAGGTAAATAAAGATGGAATGATGAATAACATGACAGAAAGGGATCGGCAATAACTACCTTTAAGCTGCATGAGTTGTATAAGTGGTCTGAAGTCCACTGTGCTGAACTCTACACTAGTCTTATTACTGTATTTAGAAATGGTGGTTTGGTTTAGCAAATGAAGGCTAAACCAGATGCACTCTATTCAGATGTTGAGTGTACCTTGGGGCATGTCTTAGTGCAGTTCATGATTGTGTGACAGCGGTAGAGAGAGAAGGGGTCCTGGAGCTTCGACAGTCGTTCCTCTGTGAACTCATCACGTGAATCAATCATCCAACGATAGGCCTGTTGAGGAAGGAAACACATTAATCAGATTAATTTACTTCATACAGCAATATCATAAATCTCTGGGATGGAGATGCCAGACAAACTCATTAGGTGAATCAATCATCCAATTACATGCCTGTTGAAAATGCATTCATACGTCAGCTTTACTTTGTTTTCAGACATCGGTTCTCCCTGTCAAAAAAGTAAAAGCATAAAAAAAAGATTCATATATTGACTAAAAACCCAATACATACCTGCATGAGGACAGCAGGGCCCAGATACTTATCTCCATTCCACCAGTAACTAGGGCAGCTGGTGCTACAGCAGGCACAGAGAATGCACTCATACAGACCATCCTGGGAGAGGAGGACAATTAGAGATCAGATTTATTTTGTCATGAAAACTCCTTGCGCTCTAACAATATAACATATGTTCAAATATACAAAGTGGTAAGTTGAAATGCCAGAAAGGTTTGGCAAAGTGTGGTTCACGTGTATAAAATTATTTCCTTCTCAAGGGCGAGACAAGGTTTCAATGCAACAAATTAAATTGGTTCAACTGACTAGATTACTTCAACCCTACAAAATAGTACATTGTTCCTTTCTGATAGCTTAATCAAATGGGTATATGTACTTGTTTTTCAGACTAGACATGGAAATTGCATATGATGCATTGATAGTATAGCTACTGAAATCTGCTGCCAATGGCCAGGAGATGAAATATGTACCAGCTTTTGCCTGTCTTCCACAGTCTGGTGGTACTGCTCCTTGCCCTCCTGAGACTCATCTTTCTTCTTCAGGAAGGGCTCGATGGACTTGTACTGGGCATAGAAATTACTCATGTCCTGTAGAGGCACACACAATACATGTACACCCTTAGTCAACAAAATATAGGCTACCACATGGTGACTAAACATTGCATTGTTTTATTCAGTGTTTGTCTTTTAGATTTGTTACTTTTTTAATGCAGCTATAATAATCAGTATTCATTTACTTCTAAATGTAACCATAATACTCACCGGCACCAGATCTTTGACAACGTACATATGTGGGAGTGGGTAAATTTTGATCGGTTTGCTGGTATTGATGTCTATTTTGTTTAAGCAGGCCAGTGTGTTGCCTCCGTTGATGTTCATGGCACATGAGCCGCAGATACCTAAAGCAAGATGCATGTATATCACACCACTGAAAAGGACAACTCCACACCAAGGCTCATTTCATATTTCATGACGCTCTATCATTGTAGAATAGGATACATTATATCTATAGGTCTATATTTTATGATTTCTACTTTCTACCTATAATGATGACACCCACTTCTCTCCACTCTGCAAATTGCTCTTCATGCCTTACCCTCTCTGCAGGAGCGTCTGAATGTGAGCGTGGGGTCCATCTCATTCTTGATTTTAATGAGGGCATCCAAAACCATGGGGCCACAGCTGTAATAGTAGGGAGAAGGATTTGTTAACAATGCAGATATTAATCAATGAGAGCAATTCCATCAATGCAGACTATACGCTGACATTGATAGGTTTTAAACAACTGAAGACCCTTTCTGTCGTTGTACTTACTTGTTAAGGTCAATTTCATATGTCTGCATGCGTGGCTTATCCCCCATTGTGTCTGGGTCCCAGCGGTAGATCTGGAACTTCTTGATCCTGGGCTCAGATGCCGGGGCGGCTGCGGTCTGTGCATAGCGCACCATCTGGAGACGAGACATAGACAACATGTATCAATGTAGGAGGAATTAAATGTTAAAATTAGACTTATATTATTGTTTTTGGTGTTAAATGCTGGTTTTAGTATCTAATATTACTAACTATATATAGCCATGTTATTTGTACATGTTATTTTCATTCCTTATTCACTATTTACATTTTTTATTATATTTCTTAATCTTATCTTTAACTATGCATTGTTGGAAAAGGTCCTGTAAGCATTTCACTGTTAGTCTACAGCTGTTGTCTACGAAGCATCTGACAAATAAAATTTGATTTGAATTTGATTCATACAGCTGTTTATGGGCTTTGCTTTGATATCAATAGATAGGCAAGACATGGGGTGAGTGAAAGTATACTACACCAGATTTACACAATAGATCAACTGAAATGAAAATGTATTTCAGTCGGAAATAAAAATATCTACCGTATGTCAAAAAGACAGTTGTATATTCATATGGGGGTTTTAAGCTAAAGGAAAATATCTACTTTCATAACAAGGTAGACATTTCCCTCTAGCGGTAGGACATATGTACTGCTCTGAGTTGTTATATCACCCTCAATTTCAAGTTTCATAACTAACATTTTGGCCACAATACATTCGATAAGGATAAATAAACCTTAAGTTAAGAGTAACGCTGTTCTTAAAAATAAAAACTAAATTATGAAAGAAAACTAACAATTACATTAAAAAAATCTCTAATCTGAAACACAATTTGCGCAACAGTCGTTCAAAAGATGCATAGGCCTATAAACCTAACTGAAACATGCGCCATTTCAAAATCGATTAGGCAAATCATATTTCGTAACTGAATATATTATTTACTTTAACAAAGTCACTCAAATTAAGGAATAGCTTCTCTTTGATTGTTCTACTGTGCTTTACTCTGATGTAAGGTAAACCTCCAATTGACAACAGTTTGTGAGCTTTCCTTTTAGAGGAACTGTCTAGTAAGCTATATGAACAACAGCATACTATTTGAAGCCATGCCATAAACCAGACATGGATCTATTGACAGCTAGTAAAAACACGTTGCATGGCCAGGCAGGAAGGTGGTCTACGACCACCCATTTGATATGAGTCTACCTATCCCAGTCATAGGTATTTTCTTTCCATTCCCCAACTTCATTATTTTTCTCCTTTACTTACCACCATCGCCCCGGTGTTCCGTAATGCCACGGCGTTTCGGGCTAAAGAGGTGCACACGACCGACATGCTTATATTTTCAGGTTGAATATTCTAACCGATACAGCGCGGTGCCTGTTCCAGTTTATGTATCTTGTCGCTGTCCCGCCCCAAGCATGACGTCAGTTTATGTCACGACTCAGGAGTAGCCTACTTACTGACAGCTATGCGTGCACTGCAGGCTGTTATGTCAGACTCTTTTACAACGCTCATTGCTTAGACGGGGTGTAGGTTATATACAGTGAGCTCCAAAAGTATTGGGACAGTAACACATTTTTTGTTGTTGTTTTGGCTCTGTACTCCAGCACATTCAATTTGAAATGATACAATGACTGAGGTTAAAGTGCAGACTGTCAGCTTTAATAGGAGGGTATTTTCATCCATATCGGTGAACCATAAAAATAAAATAAAAACTCAGGGACACAACTTTCACTGGGGACATTCTGAAATGGCATGTCTTGGGGGTATGATATTTGTGCATCTGTAACTTGCTATAATTTCTAAACTGTTCAAATTAAAAAGATGAGTTTGCACTTTAACCTCCTAGTCATTGCATCATTTCAAATCCAAAGTGCTGGAGAACAGTGACAAAACAACTGAAAATGTGTCTGTCCTAATACCTTGAGCTCACCGTAGAAGGTTATTATTGTCAGATATAATATATATGTATTGCTAACTCCATTCATTGTCAAATTTGAAATCACATAATTTAATCAAGGGTAATGAAAATCTCTTGCATTGGTAACTTTGTTGCCCCCTTAAGCATATAGCCTACACATGCATATAAAATGTATACCAATGCAATTCTAAGACCACTGCGCCACCCAACATGGCTACCACAGCATTCTGCAGCGATATGCCATCCCATCTGGTTTGCGCTTAATGGGACTACCATTTGTTTTTCAACAGGACAATGACCCAACACACCTCCAGGCTGTGTAAGGGCAATTTGATCAAGAAGGAGAGTGACTGAGTGCTGCATCAGATGTTCTGGACTTCACAATCACCCGATCTCAACCCAATTGAGATAGTTTGGGATGAGTTTGACTGCAGAGTGAAGGAAAAGCAGCCAACAAGTGCTCAGCATATGTGGAAACTCCTTCAAGACTGTTGGAAAAGCATTCAAAGTGAAGCTGGTTGAGAGAAAGCCAAAAGTACACAAAGCTGTCAGCAAGGCAAAGGGTGGCTACTTTGAAGAATCTCAAATATAAAATATATTTTGATTTGCTTTACACTTCTTTGGTTACTACATGATTCCATGTGTTATTTCATAGTTTTGATGTCTTCACTGTTATTCTACAATGTAGAGAATAGTAAAAATAACTAAACTTTTGACTGGTACTGTACATATTCAGGTTATCGTGGATGTTTAAAGAGCCTGCGATTATGGACATCCTAAAATCTATATATCCCCTAATTCTTATTTATTGTATTATATTGGTCACCACCATCACTTCATGTGTGTTGCTGTGCTCAGACAATTTCATAATCTCTCCTCAAGAAGGTAGACCTATTCCACTTCCCCAGCCCAATGTGCCTAAATGGTTGACAATGTAATATGTGCCTTATTATAATATTTTCATTGGGATGAACTTAGTTGTATTACATGCGGTTGCATAACAACCATCTATCCATCTCCTTGCACGGGCATGCTGTGCCCAAACCCCATGACATACCATTTTGTCAACAGAGCCTACTTAAAGGATACACATTACACTCTGGCTGGTCTGGAGAGAGCCATTGCCACACACCACCAGAGATAAGCATGAACATAGTGAACAGTGTGTGTCATGGTTCCACCCTGGCACCATATTTCATGATTGTGTACCTGTTAAAATAAGTGTGCTTTTTGTGGTCCTTTGCAGAAGCTTGAATTGTTTACTGTGTGCGTTCATTTCCTGAGTGAGTTTGAGACTTAGTGTTTGCTGTTTTTTCAAGTGTACTGTGATCCGGTGGCTACCAAATCTTAGTAATGTACAGTGCCTTGCGAAAGTATTCGGCCCCCTTGAACTTTGCGACCTTTTTCCACATTTCAGGCTTCAAACATAAAGATATAAAACTGTATTTTTTTGTGAAGAATCAACAACAAGTGGGACACAATCATGAAGTGGAACGACATTTATTGGATATTTCAAACTTTTTTAACAAATCAAAAACTGAAAAATTGGGCGTTCAAAATTATTCAGCCCCCTTAAGTTATTACTTTGTAGCGCCACCTTTTGCTGCGATTACAGCTGTAAGTCGCTTGGGGTATGTCTCTATCAGTTTTGCACATCAAGAGACTGACATTTTTTCCCATTCCTCCTTGCAAAACAGCTCGAGCTCAGTGAGGTTGGATGGAGAGCATTTGTGAACAGCAGTTTTCAGTTCTTTCCACAGATTCTCGATTGGATTCAGGTCTGGACTTTGACTTGGCCATTCTAACACCTGGATATGTTTATTTTTGAACCATTCCATTGTAGATTTTGCTTTATGTTTTGGATCATTGTCTTGTTGGAAGACAAATCTCCGTCCCAGTCTCAGGTCTTTTGCAGACTCCATCAGGTTTTCTTCCAGAATGGTCCTGTATTTGGTTCCATCCATCTTCCCATCAATTTTAACCATCTTCCCTGTCCCTGCTGAAGAAAAGCAGGCCCAAACCATGATGATGCCACCACCATGTTTGACAGTGGGCATGGTGTGTTCAGCTGTGTTGCTTTTACGCCAAACATAACGTTTTGCATTGTTGCCAAAAAGTTCAATTTTGGTTTCATCTGACCAGAGCACCTTCTTCCACATGTTTGGTGTGTCTCCCAGGTGGCTTGTGGCAAACTTTAAACAACACTTTTTATGGATATCTTTAAGAAATGGCTTTCTTCTTGCCACTCTTCCATAAAGGCCAGATTTGTGCAATATACGACTGATTGTTGTCCTATGGACAGAGTCTCCCACCTCAGCTGTAGATCTCTGTAGTTCATCCAGAGTGATCATGGGCCTCTTGGCTGCATCTCTGATCAGTCTTCTCCTTGTATGAGCTGAAAGTTTAGAGGGACGGCCAGGTCTTGGTAGATTTGCAGTGGTCTGATACTCCTTCCATTTCAATATTATCGCTTGCACAGTGCTCCTTGGGATGTTTAAAGCTTGGGAAATCTTTTTGTATCCAAATCCGGCTTTAAACTTCTTCACAACAGTATCTCGGACCTGCCTGGTGTGTTCCTTGTTCTTCATGATGCTCTCTGCGCTTTTAACGGACCTCTGAGACTATCACAGTGCAGGTGCATTTATACGGAGACTTGATTACACACAGGTGGATTGTATGTATCATCATTAGTCATTTAGGTCAACATTGGATCATTCAGAGATCCTCACTGAACTTCTGGAGAGAGTTTGCTGCACTGAAAGTAAAGGGGCTGAATAATTTTGCACGCCCAATTTTTCAGTTTTTTATTTGTTAAAAAAGTTTGAAATATCCAATAAATGTCGTTCCACTTCATGATTGTGTCCCAATTGTTGTTGATTCTTCACAAAAAAATACAGTTTTATATCTTTATGTTTGAAGCCTGAAATGTGGCAAAAGGTCGCAAAGTTCAAGGGGGCCGAATACTTTCATAAGGCACTGTATGTTTATCCTTAACCACTGATTCCTCATCTGGTCTCTTCTCTGCACCTTGGTCCAACCTTACCACGTCACAGTGTAGGTTACAGTCTCAATGAAGGGCAAAGATACAGAAAGAGCAATAGTAATGGCGTCTTTTTGTAGGCACTAACTCCGCTATGGTTCGTTGAACAAAGCTTATGGGAAAATGTAGTTTTTGGATAAACGCTGAATATTAGGTCTGTGGTAAACACAGTTTTAGGAAATCTTAAACGTTTTGTTCTATGATAATCTTAAAATCAGCTGAATTTAATGATATGTAATCACGCACAAAGATTTAATAAATCATAAAGGTCATGTTAACTGACTGATATCTCACAGAACAAAAAGGTATAACATGTCATAAGCCTGTGTTTATTCCCAAACCCTATGCTTTCTCCATTAATTTTGCCCATATGAATGGCTGAATGAACTAGAGGTAAATAATTTCATTGTTTTAGGACTACAAGCTTGTGAGCTCTATAACACGCTTATCTCAAGGATGAAACTAGTTCCAAAGGCTTGTTCGTGTATGTGAAGTTATCCAAAGACGCTATGGCAAGCCATATATAGCCTAGATCTTTAATCAGACTTGAGAACACTGGATATTTGTTTTTTTTATGTATACACATAATTATACAATCTAAGGCTGTTAAGAGTTTAGGAGGAGTGGGTAATCTTACCCTCTGTGTACTTGCAGAGAGATATCTCATACTAATCACCAAATCAGAGTTTTCAATCAAGGGTTGGATTAGTAGAACCCGGTGTGTTACTGATACAACTCAGGAGGTGCAAGTGATTTCGAATATAGTATGGTTGCAGCACTGCACATTGATGATCTTGAGCGGGAGAGAGCGTCATCGCTTTACTAACCAATAAGGATGCAGTATTTTAGACAACCCTGCCCACCATGTCGCGTTTGCCTGGAAGACTCGTCCCGACACACATGGAGCTATAGGGGTGGAGGTGTGTACTGTATAGGATCCTGTGAAGAATAGTGGCGGTAGAAGAACTGGACCCGTCAGGCAACCTCAACACGAGGAGCAAGAAGACGACTCCATATGAGTAATGTCATGAGTAACGTGCAGACTGTGTTGCGTGAGGTACATTTTGCAATCTAATGCAAATATACCATTGCGATATCGTTGCAGAAAATGAACAATGAAACAACTGACTACCTCAACAAATATACATCTAACGTCAATCAACTATATACACTATGGCATGAACTAGAGTCGACTGGATCAACATACTATCTGCGACAGGCTTTGATGGGCGTGTCAGTGATTGAAAGAACAAAGGTGTTCTTCATGGGGATGTTGTCTGTCCTTCCACTTGTTCAAGACACATTCCTGTCGATGTGTGCAAAAGAGCATGTGTGACCTGCATCTAGACCACTGAGTGGCCGCATAGGCTTGAGGGTCTGCGTACCCCAATAAGCAAAACATTTTAGTGGTCCCTCTCTTGACAGCAGCCAGAAAAATGTTTAAGTTTGAAAGTACATTTCCTGGAATTCTACACATTTTGCCATGGAATGTAGCTTAAAAAATAACTATTTCAAAGCTAATTTCCTGCTATTCTACACATTTTGTCATATGGTGGAGAGAAATGTTTGCAGTTTTGAATATGATATCTGAGTAAGAGTGACTAACAAAATCAATAGGGACCCTCCGGTCAGTAATTCCTCCTTGATTAAGTTTAGGTAGCAGGCCGCTAGACACATTTACCAATAAAAAAAAAATTGCTACTCAATGGGCTAATTGAGTGACTGTCAGTGACTAACGAAGAGAAAAACTGCTGATGCACAACCAAATCTCGAAATTGCACCTCGTGCAACAGTAAGTTGAGACCTCGGCTGATTGATCTATTGCCCATCCCTGATCTAGACCTATGGCCTGCTGTTGCATATACAGTGGGGCAAAAAAATATTTAGTCAGCCACCAATTGTGCAAGTTCTCCCACTTAAAAACATGTGTATCTATGATGAAAATTACAGGCCTCTTCAACTATGACAGACAAAATGAGTGAAGAAAATCCAGAAAATCACTTTGTAGGATTTGTAATGAATTTATTTGCAAATTATGGTGGGAAATAAGTATTTGGTCAATAACAACAGCTTATCTCAATACTTTGTTATATTCCCTTTGTTGGCAATGACAGAGGTCAAACGTTTTCTGTAAGTCTTCACAAGATTTTCACACACTGTTGCTGGTATTTTGGCCCATTCCTCCATGCAGATCTCCTCTAGAGCAGTGATGTTTTGGGGCTGTTGCTGGGCAACACGGACTTTCAACTCCCTCCAAAGATTTTCTATGGGGTTGAGATCTGGAGACTGGCTAGGCCACTCCAGGACATTGAAATGTTTCTTACGAAGCCACTCCTTCGTTGCCTGGGCGGTGTGTTTGGGATCATTGTCATGCTGAAAGACCCAGTCACGTTTCATCTTCAATGCCCTTGCTGATGGAAGGAGGTTTTCACTCAAAATCTCACGATACATGGCCCCATTCATTCTTTCCTTTACACGGATCAGTTGTCCTGGTCCCTTTGCAGAAAAACAGCCCCAAAGCATGATGTTTCCACCCCCATGCTTCACAGTAGGTATGGTGTTCTTTGGATGCAACTCAGCATTCTTTGTCCTCCAAACACGATGAGTTGAGTTTTTACCAAAAAGTAATATTTTGGTTTCATCTGACCATATGACATTCTCCCAATCTTCTTCTGGATCATCCAAATGCTCTCTAGCAAACTTCAGACGGGCCTGGACATGTACTGGCTTAAGCAGGGGGACACGTCTGGCACTGCAGGATTTGAGTCCCTGACGGCGTAGTGTGTTACTGATGGTAGGCTTTGTTACTTTGGTCCCAGCTCTCTGCAGGTAATTCACTAGGTCCCCCAGTGTGGTTCTGGAATTTTTGCTCACCGTTCTTGTGATCATTTTGACCCCACGGGGTGAGATCTTGCGTGGAGCCCCAGATCGAGGGAGATTATCAGTGGTCTTGTATGTCTTTCATTTCCTAATAAATTGCTGCCACAGTTGATTTCTTCAAACCAAGCTGCTTCCTATTGCAGATTCAGTCTTCCCAGCCTGGTGCAGGTCTACAATTTTGTTTCCGGTGTCCTTTGACAGCTCTTTGGTCTTGGCCATAGTGGAGTTTGGAGTGTGACTGTTTGAGGTTGTGGACAGGTGTCTTTTATACTGATAACAAGTTCAAACAGGTGCCATTAATACAGGTAACGAGTGGAGGACAGAGGAGCCTCTTAAAGAAGAAGTTACAGGTCTGTGAGAGCCAGAAATCTTGCTTGTTTGTAGGTGACCAAATACTTATTTTCCACCATAATTTGCAAATAAATTCATTAAAAATCCTACAATGTGATTTTCTGGATTTTCTTTCTCATTTTGCCTGTCATAGTTGAAGTGTACCTATGATGAAAATGACAGGCCTCTCATCTTTTTAAGTGGGAGAACTTGCACAATTGGTGGCTGACTAAATACTTTTTTGCCCCACTGTATGGGGGTGTATATTAAGCCAATAAATGTCAGTTTGGCACATACGGTCATCCTGTGTACATTAACCTTGTCCCCCAGCTAATGAGACTAGTGTACATTAATCAGTACTTTTGAGGAACAGATGTCCAAAGCTTGCGACTCATTACAGAAAAAGTGGTATTGTTTGTGAATTAATGGCAAAAATGTTGCCATAAATCTTGAAGCTAAATAATTAATGTTGTTCCCCAAAGGAACAGCCAAACTCGTAGTATCAAGTTACAAACTGAAAGAGAAGTGTCTTAATCATGTTTCCACCTCAACTCTATAGGCCATGCGAAAGAGGCACTTGATCTGGCAAGCATGCGAGAGCAGTTGGTACAACTGGAGCATTAGAGTAAAGTGAAGGTGGATCACTTTCAAATGTCTGGTTATTAGGTTTATCCATCAAATTGTTTGGAGCATATATTGAGTAGCAACTTTATTTTTATAAAGTTTGGCATGAAATGGAACTGTTAAATTATATGCAATGTCTGGCTTCTATACATCTTCTCCATAATGAATCAGCAATGCTCAGGGTGGAGACAGGCATGTAGAACCATCATCTCATGGGAACTTTTTTTTCTTGTGACAGGTAGGCCAACATTTGGTGCAGCATAGTCTATGCTACAGTAATATAAAGACAGAATGCTCGTCTAATTTACCCATCTCCATCTGTCTTTTGGGGTCACTATTTAATTGTGAAAATAATATATTTTTAAATTGCAGCTGCATTGTTTTAAAATGGCCTATCTGTGCACGTGTGAGCACTCTCTCGCAGGCTTTATCTCGCCATCAACTCCATTCAAAATGTGCAACGGTTCTTTTTTTATTTTTATTAACCTTCATTTAACCAGGAAAATCTATTTTTCAAGGGAGACCTTGCCAATAGGCAGCTACAATCGATACATTAGAAAATTAAAACATACAACATGATCCATACTAAAAAAAAGCATTTACAATCCTCCATAACAGAGTCTCCAATCAATATTATAAATTCATTCAGTGGCACTAACATATCTAGATGAAGCATGGATTGTAGACTATTCCATGCCTCTAGTGCACAAGAAGAGAAGGTAGTCTTAACGAATACTGTGAATGTCCTGGGGACTTTAAGTAAGGTAGAAACCACTTAGTAGACCAGGTATAGTTACTGCTGGTGGTGAAGAAGACCAGACTACAGAGGGAGTTTATCCAAAAGGGCTTTGTAGATGAACACATACAAATGTAGCTTACTGTGCACATAAAGTGAGGGCCAACCTACTATTTGGTATAAGGTGCAATGGTGGGTGAGTGACTTGGCATTTGTAATAAAGCGCAATGATGCATGATAAACAGAGTCCAGTCCCTGGAAGACGGAGGAGGTTGTATGCATATATATCAAGTCAACGTAATCAATTACAGAGAGAAAAAGTGGCCTGAACAAGCTTCTTTCTTTCCCTAAGCAAGCCTTATTATGAAAATAAAAACCCAATTTCAATTTAAGCTTCCTCACAAGATTATCCATATGAACTTTAAAGGACAACTTGTCATCCAACCATATACCTAGGTATTTGTATGATGTTTTTGTACATTCATGACCAGTTAGAAACCATAAAGGGAGGCCTGGAGTGACAGAAATGCAGTCTGGAGCTCTTCAACAGCCTGAACCAGAGAAGGAGCACATGAATATATGACTATCCTCTGCATAGAGATGTAACTTTGCTGGTTGTATCCCATTTCCCAACTCATTCATAAAAATTGAGAACAACACAGGAGCTAAAATGGAACCCTGGGGCACACCTCTATTAATCTCAAGAAAGCTAGATTTGTGATCGTCAGTATATATACACATTGTGTTCTGTCAGAAAGATAGTTCCTAAACCAATTTACTGCCCCTTCACTGAAACCAATGTTACTGAGTCTAGCAACAATAATTAATGGTCAACTGAATCAAATGCCTTTGATACATTAACAAACAGAGCAACACAACGTTGCTTTTTATCAAGTGCATTTGCCACTGCCATATTTGCAGTTGTGGTGCTGTGCCCCGATCTAAAGCCAGACTGAACCAGGCTCAGTATGTTCTTTTCAATTAAGAAGTTCACTAGGGATTCATAGACCTTGGCCAGGATAGGGAGTTTGGAGATAGATGCTAATAACTGTCATCCTGAGGGATCTCCACCCTTTAGCAGTGGGAGGACATGAGTTGATTTCCAAATGCTGGGTATGGAATTGGTCAAGAGACTGAAGTTGAAAATGTGAACCAGAGGTTCAGTAATAATACCAGCTGCTATCTTTAAGAGGTAGGGATCCAGGTTGTCTGAAACTGCAGACGTTTTAGTGTCTATTGCCTTTTGTGCTTTATATACCTCAGCATAACACGGAACCCAAACCGGCGTGCGCTGCCGTGCATAATTTTATTTTGCCCCCCCACACCAAACGTGTTCACGACAAGCAGGTTAAAATATCAAAACAAACTCTGAATCATTGACATTAATTTGGGGACAGGTCGAAAATCATTAAACATGTATGGCAATTTAGCTTGTTAGCTTGCACTTGCTAGCTAAAGTTAATGTGTCCTATTTAGCTAGCTTGCTGTTGCTAGGTAATTTGTTCTGGGATATAAACATTGAGTTGTAATTTTACCTGAAATGCACAAGGACCTCTACTCCGACAATTAATCCACACATAAAACGGCCAACCGAATCGTTTCTAGTCATCTCTCCTCCTTCCAGGCCTTTTCATCATTTAATTTATATGGTGATCGCATCTAAACTACAGGCAAAACAGTTCGTCTTCGGTACCTGCTTCTATAAACCAATGAGGAGATGGGAGAGGCATGACTTTCAGCGCGCTGCGTCAGAAATAGGAATGAGTTCTATTTTAGCCCTTGGTGTCGCAGACGCCCGTTGGCGCGCGCGAGCAGTGTGGGTGCAATAATTGAATAACATGGATTTCTAAATTTAATTTGCGACGATCGCGCACGCGACGTGTCCGGTCTAGTCAGCGTGTAAGAAACAGGCTCAAAGATAAAATGGTTCACATAAGGACCGTAGTTTACTGTAACAGAGCTTACGTTATAGGCCTGGGCACCACCATTATCAAAAACTGACATTATCAGCTTTATCCTTCACTTCATTAGAATCCATCATTAAATGGTCAGGAACGCCAGAGGATTCATTAGAACCTGACACTGATTTGATTGCGTCTAGAACTTGGTAGGGTTGTTCAGGTTCTCTGTGACTGCATTTAGATAGAAATCTGATTTGGACTTCCTGGTAAATCCTGGACATGTGTTTCTTAGCACTCTGAAGGAGGCCCAGTCAACAGGAGCATTTGTATGTCTAGCTTGAGCACAAGAGACATTTCTCTTTCTAATTAATTCTGCCAAGTTATCTGAAAACCAGGGATTGCCCCTTCCACTGATTCAACATTTCTTCACAGGGGCATGTTTATCACAAATGGACACAAATTGCATAGAAAAATACTCCCTGGCAGTGTCAAAATCGGGAATGAGACTTACTCTGTCCATTGTATGGTACAGATTATGTAAGAACGCTTGCTCATCAAACTGTCTAAAATGTCTTTTAGAAATATAACGGGGTTTGGCTTTGGTCATTTTGTACTTCTAACACAAGAAATTGCACAGTGATCACTGACATCATTACAGAATATCCCAGTCGATGTGTATTTGTGAGGGGTTTTGTTAGAAGAATGTCCAATGGCGTTGATTTGTTAGGTGCTCTGGGATTCGGTCTGGTAGGCGCATTCATTAATTGCGCGAGATTCAGAGAGTCACACAGTTCTTTAAAAGAGTCCGATACAGATGTAAGCATGTCCCAGTTCAAATCTCCTAAAATAATGAATTCAGAGTCATTTAGCTTGTGCAGGACATCAGAAATAGTTTAGTGCGTCTCCCGAAGCCGAGGGCGGTCTGTAGCAGCCGACTACAGTGATGTGGGAGTCCTTACATACTTTCATTTTAACCGCAAGCAATTCAAAATGTTTGGCTTTGGTAATTGAGATAATTTCAGAGGTGTTAAACTTGGATTTAACATCAATTGCAACTCCTCCTCCTTTACTCTTCCGATTCGTTCTAAAAAGACGTGTACTCATCAATATAAATCGAGTTATTTGACATAGATTTCTTTAGCCAAGTTTCTGATAAAACCATTAGGTCTGCATTTGTCGTATTGGCCCATATTCTAAAAATGTATATTTTTGTTAAATAGACTTCTGACATTAACATACAAGAGGCCAAAACCTGCTCTGTTTTTAAAATCATAGGGAGTCGGTAGAGATTGCATGGTATCCACCGGCCCAGCGTTTGGTCGCACATTACCAGAGATCAACAATAAAAACATAACAATATATCTATAGAAACTGCAGCTGAGATCCTTGCAACTGCTGTGGCAAGGATTCTGAGGCGACTGAAATTACAGCTTCCACAGCGGTGCAACGGAAACCTCTGGCACTCTGGAGGCAGATGCTAGTAAAGTTGAAACACCTCTAGCAAAAGACCAGGAAAGTGACGACCCAACCAAACCTAAAGACCCTCCTAAAAAAATGATGGTGAAGCTACTGAAACACATTGGTAGGGAGCAAGATGAAATATGTTGAAGCAAAAAATATGGAGTTTTGTCATGCGATTAAACGGCTATTGATTATTCTGTCTCAGTAGCTACATTTCCTTCCAATTGCCAACAGATTTTCATGCAAATATTCTAAAATTCACATAAAAAAAATATGTACATTTTTCCCCCAGAGGGATGTTTCCATCAAACTGACTTGTTGCGGATAAAAGTCTGTGTGATGATGTAGTGCACATAAATACCACAACCTCTTTTGCAATATAAGGAGGGCTGAACTTCCTGATTTGGTCTCAATTCTGGCTTGACCATTAAAAAATGCAGTGGCCAAGACTGAAGCCAAACAAGAGTTGTCTTGGTGGGGTGGTTTAATGTGGGTGTCGTGCTTGTGTGTGCTTGCATAAGGCAAGTGTTTGTACATTGTCTGCCAAAACGGTACACAGTACATCACTCGCCCTTCTAGATAACTTGAAACAGCCTAACCAGGTCTTGTCTTGAAGTCGCCTAGGCTAGCTAGTGCTAGCTGGCTTCTTTCGCCAATTAACTTCAGCCAGCTGGTGTGCAACCATGGCAAAGTAGTTTTGACGTTGGATAGCCTATAGCTGGGGCTAGTTAGGGACCGTTAATAAATTACACAATGTAAATGGGAGAATATTTTCATGTTGCACACCTTTGAGTACTCGTTAAAGGGAATCTTCACAATTTTTCAACTTCATATTCATCATATTTGTTTTATCACAGGAGACTGTTTTATTACTCATCACTGTATTATTTACCAAAAGGTTGGCTGGACCCCTTTGAAGTCATGTAGATCACATCATTATACTCTTTTTGTTTACAAAGCTCTGCTCCTCAAACTTTTGACTTACTTATTTATCACTGTCATGATTTAAAATGACAAGTTATCAAACCCGGTCACAAGGTTTGTTAACTCTGGAGACTCCTTGGGTGTCTAGAGAGTTAGGTAAATCAGCCTTTAATTTCCTTGCACCTTACGTGTGGAATGATCTACAATGCAATTGTAAAATTAAAATTGGAGGAATTGTTGCCTCTAGGTCATTTCAGACAGTTGTTAGGGGACCATTTTACTGAAGAATGTGTCTGTTTTTTATGATTGTGTTTTGCTTTTTGTGTATTGTTGTGTATAATAACATGTAGGGGGTGCGTCACCTGAGTGGAGGGGGTGTGTCACCTGAGTGGGTTGAGTCACTGATGTGGTCATCCTGTCTGGGTTGGCGCCCCCCCCCCCCCCCCCCCCCCCCCCCCTTGGGTTGTGCCGTGGCGGAGGTCTTTGTGGGCTATACTCAGCCTTGTCTCAGGATGGTAAGCTGGTGGTTGGAGATATCCCTCTAGTGGTGTGGGGGCTGTGCTTTGGCAAAGTGGGTGGGGTTATATCCTTCCTGTTTGGCCCTGTCCGGGGGTGTCCTCGGAGTGGGCCACAGTGTCTCCTGACCCCTCCTGTCTCAGCCTCCAGTATTTATGCTGCAGTAGTTTATGTGTCGGGGGGCTAGGGTCAGTTTGTTATATCTGGAGTACTTCTCCTGTCCTATTCGGTGTCCTGTGTGAATCTAAGTGTGCGTTCTCTAATTCTCTCCTTCTCTCTTTCTCTCTCTCGGAGGACCTGAGCCCTAGGACCATGCCCCAGGACTACCTGACATGATGACTCCTTGCTGTCCCCAGTCCACCTGGCTGTGCTGCTGCTCCAGTTTCAACTGTTCTGCCTTATTATTATTCGACCATGCTGGTCATTTATGAACATTTGAACATCTTGGCCATGTTCTGTTATAATCTCCACCCGGCACAGCCAGAAGATGACTGGCCATCCCACATATGCTCTCTCTAATTCTCTCTTTCTTTCTCTCTCTCGGAGGACCTGAGCCCTAGGACCATGCCCCAGGAATACCTGACATGATGACTCCTTGCTGTCCCCAGTCCACCTGGCTGTGCTGCTGCTCCAGTTTCAACTGTTCTGCCTTATTATTATTCGACCATGCTGGTCATTTATGAACATTTGAACATCTTGACCATGTTTTGTTATAATCTCCACCCGGCACAGCCAGAAGAGGACTGGCCACCCCACATAGCCTGGTTCCTCTCTAGGTTTCTTCCTAGGTTTTGGCCTTTCTAGGGAGTTTTTCCTAGCCACCGTGCTTCTACACCTGCATTGCTTGCTGTTTGGGGTTTTAGGCTGGGTTTCTGTACAGCACTTTGAGATATCAGCTGATGTACGAAGGGCTATATAAATAAATTTGATTTGATTTGATTTGATGTATTTGAATGTGTTTATTGTATTTTTATGTGTTTTGTGGTTCTGTACAGGGGTCATCTGGAAAACATACTTTGGTCTCAGCTTTGACTCCCTCTCAAAATAAAGGTTACATAAAATAATTTCCAGCAGCACCCCAACATCAACATATGTGATGTTTTGTAGTAAAGGAAGATAAGTGTTTCCAATGACATCATCAGTGTTATTGACCAATTGTGAGTAGGGCCTGCCTACTAATTGTCGACTAACTGGTTGATGTCATTGGAAACACTTAGCTTTTTTTACTACAAGACATAGAATTGCGCATTTTCGCTTATGTTGATGTTGGGGTGGTGCTGGAGATAATGAATATGAAGTAGAACATTTTTGACATTTCCATTTAAATGCTTTCAATATTTGTATATGAATTTCTACAATTTATTGTTGGTTCTGTGGTTTTAAGTCATTGAAATTTGGAGCTATTGACATTTTAAAATGTTGCCCCATGTATATTGTGTAATTTACTGATGGTCCCTAACTAGCCCCCATAGGGATATCGACTGTTAAACTAAATTGACCATGGGCATTACAGTCGGGTCACGTCCAGCTGAGCTCTGAACTGATGATTACTTGGGTGCTGCCAGCTGTGGGTATGTGGAAATAAACCCAGCCCAAGGAAAAGTTTTACTATACCCTTCATTCCGTGACATGCCCTTTTTCCCTATTATCTCGCAAATCTCAGTTTTGTATGAGACTGACTTTATGACCAAAATGATCCCATTTACAGTTTTCACACAATAATAAATGTTTCTTACTCATATCAATGCCACATAGAGTTTTCAAAACGAGAAGTTGCTTTTTAGGGGCAGTTGTTCTTCAATTGCCCAAGATAAATGGGTTTCCATTACATTTGAGATTTTACTGATGGTTTTGTCACATAAATTGTTGCAATAATATAGAACATTTGCCCAATCTGGTTTTGGCGTATGCTCTGGTCTAGACAGTTGAGATGCGGATAAAAGATATGATGAGATGCGGATAAAATACAGATTATTTGATAATTGACAGCCGATCACCGATCATCATGTCACCGGCATCATTCAAATGATCTGTTTGCATAAGACCTGTCGTGAGTTTTTTTTTAAATGCATCAGGTAATTCAGCTGCATTAAATGGTTGGATTAAACCTGGTTAATAATGGTGTCTTATTGCACTTTTAGAGTGGACGCCATGAGAAAATGACAACAGATCGGACCTGTATACATCTCAACATCAAATAGACTGGAATGGAGCGCCCTATTACAATTCCACCACTTTTCAACACCATTCATTATCTCCAGCACCATACCAGTGTGTGCCTATTATAAAACAGCACATTTCTATGATCTGTGGTTAAAAAGATAAGAAGAAAGGTCCCCAAAAAAATGCTTCTCGGTTGCTATGTTTCCATCCAATTGGAGACAGATTTCCATGCAAATATTCTAAAATCTGCATAAAAACAGTATGGACATTTTCCCACTAGAGATGTGTTTCCATCAAATTGACTTGTTTTATTATTATTTTTTTTTACATTTTATTTAAAAAATATATATATTATTTTTCATTCATAATACAAAAATCAACTTACATTGCTACATCAAACATGTCTAGCAAACCAAACACAGGTATTAACAATGCTCAAACATACAACAAATATAAATACAAATACAATACAAAAAATAAACAATTTAAGTGCAATTACTGTATATTCACTCTGAAAATATCTTATTATAATGATTCATGAATATGTTCTTCTTTTTGTTATTCACTAGGGTCAGTGTTTTAATAAGATAATTAAATTCAATCAGAAAAATCAGTAGTTTTGGTATAGAATTTTGGAATTTTTGTTTGTGTATATAGTATTTGGCAACAAGAATAAAAAAATTAACAATCATTTCAGTGGTTTTGTTATCATTGCAATAGTAATATATTATATATTTTATGTTAAAATGATAGGCAGTGTTCATAATGGTAAATAAGTACTTTGCAAGGTTTTCCCAAAATTCAAACACAAATTTACATTCAAAGAACAAGTGAGACAGATTCTCACCTTCTTTTTCACAGAAAACACAGATATCAACAGCTACAAATGTGGAAATCATAGAATTACATGGATATATCTCATGCAAAATGTTGAAGTGCACTTCCTTAACTTTGTTTGGTATACAGTATTTGTAAGGCCTTAACCATGCATTTTTCCAGACAATGTCAGGAATAAGCATGTTCCAGAAAAACTTTCCTCTCTGTGTAAGTTGGTTTTGTGAATTAAGAATTTGTCTTATATACACTGCTCAAAAAAATAAAGGGAACACTTAAACAACACAATGTCAATCACACTTCTGTGAAATCAAACTGTCCACTTAGGAAGCAACACTGATTGACAGTAAATTTCAAATGCTGTTGTGCAAATGGAATAGACAACAGGTGGAAATTATAGGCAATTAGTAAGACACCCCCAATAAAGGAGTGGTTCTGCAGGTGGTGACCACAGACCACTTCTCAGTTCCTATGCTTCCTGGCTGATGTTTTGGTCACTTTTGAATGCTGGCGGTGCTTTCACTCTAGTGGTAGCATGAGACGGAGTCTACAACCCACACAAGTTGCTCAGGTAGTGCAGCTCATCCAGGATGGCACATCAATGCGAGCTGTGGCAAGAAGGTTTGCTGTGTCTGTCAGCGTAGTGTCCAGAGCATGGAGGCGCTACCAGGAGACAGGCCAGTACATCAGGAGACGTGGAGGAGGCCGTAGGAGGGCAACAACCCAGCAGCAGGACCGCTACCTCCGCCTTTGTGCAAGGAGGAGCAGGAGGAACACTGCCAGAGGCCTGCAAAATGACCTCCAGCAGGCCACAAAGGTGCATGTGTCTGCTCAAACGGTCAGAAACAGACTCCATGAGGGTGGTATGAGGGCCCGACGTCCACAGGTAGGGGTTGTGCTTACAGCCCAACACCGTGCAGGACGTTTGGCATTTGCCAGAGAACACCAAGATTGGCAAATTCGCCACTAGCGCCCTGTGCTCTTCACAGATGAAAGCAGGTTAACACTGAGCACATGTGACAGAGTCTGGAGACGCCGCGGAGAACGTTCTGCTGCCTGCAACATCCTCCAGCATGACCGGTTTGGCGGTGGGTCAGTCATGGTGTGGGGTGGCATTTCTTTGGGGGCCCGCACAGCCCTCCATGTGCTCGCCAGAGGTAGCCTGACTGCCATTAGGTACCGAGATGAGATCCTCAGACCCCTTGTGAGACCATATGCTGGTGCGGTTGGCCCTGGGTTCCTCTTAATGCAAGACAATGCTAGATCTCATGTGGCTGGAGTGTGTCAGCAGTTCCTGCAAGAGGAAGGCATTGATGCTATGGACTGGCCCGCCCGTTCCCCAGACCTGAATCCAATTGAGCACATCTGGGACATCATGTCTCGCTCCATCCACCAACGCCACATTGCACCACAGACTGTCCAGGAGTTGGCGGATGCTTTAGTCCAGGTCTGGGAGGAGATCCCTCAGGAGACCATCCGCCACCTCATCAGGAGCCTGCCCAGGCATTGTAGGGAGGTCATACAGGCACGTGGAGGCCACACACACTACTGAGCCTCATTTTGACTTGTTTTAAGGACATTACATCAAAGTTAGATCAGCCTGTAGTGTGGTTTTCCACTTTAATTTTGAGTGTGACTCCAAATCCAGACCTCCATGGGTTGATAAATTTTATTTCCATTGATAATTTTTGTGTGATTTTGTTGTCAGCACATTCAACTATGTAAAGAAAAAAGTATTTAATAAGAATATTTCATTCATTCAGATCTAGGATGTATTTTAGTGTTCCCTTTTTTTTCAGCAGTGTCTTTATTACAACAAGATTTCTCAAGTAAGCCCACGCCTTCCAATCTGAGTTCTGGATTTACTTTGTGATCATTCCCAAAATTAAGATGACTTTTCATAAGTGTAGTTAGACCACTGGGAACGGCTTTGATCACAGAAATAAACTCTCTGAAAGGTATTGGAAACTCTTTCAATGTTATAAATTGTTCATATGTGAGAATATTACCCTTGTTGTCGAAAATATCAAGAACAAAGTCAATATTTCTCTCATGCCAGCTGGGGTAGAACAATGACTTATTCCTTACAGTTATGTCTGAATTATTCCACAAAAGAGCTTTATGAGGGGAAAAAAATTGTGCAGGAAACAAATTGACTTGTTGTAGATAAAAGGCTCTGTGATGACGTATTGCACATAAAAATTACTTTTGCGGTTACATTTCTATGTACCGAATAAAAAATACAATTTAAATGTGTTTCCATTGCATTTTATTCTACTGATGGTTTTCTCACAAAAACAATTGTGTTATATAGGAAGTGTGCTCACTCTGGTATTGTTGGCATGTGCGCTATAGCCAACAGCTCGCTGATACAGTGCGGGTATATTTACGTGTATAGATTATTATGGACAAAAGAGCGAGATTATTTTTATTATTCAAAAGGCAGTCAAGCATCGATGATCATGTCACCAGAATAAGACACTTGATATTTATTGGAAAGCAGCATAAAGCTCATCACCTTGCACTTTTACCCCCCTGTGAAGTTCATCATCACTAATTTCATCTGTAGCCTAAAAAACTGCAAGCTTTCCTGACGAGTCGTAGTGGCAGGATCACACAACATGTCATCACGTGACTCCAAATTCACTTCGATTTAATGGTTATCATATCAATATTTGCGTATAAAAGCGCTTCCACCACCATTTCTCGCATAATACATTTTACCAACGTATTTTGTTTTGTCGACATCACAAGGTAGGATTAAAATGAAGAAAAACGGATTTTCAAAACCTGCAACAACTTTCTAGCTAGAGGGAGGGTATTTTCTTGCTCCCCACATCATAGTGTTTGCAAAATCACTGTTTTTAAAATGTTTTAACTTTTGATGATGTCGTCAGGTAGAACTTTTTCACTTTATTTTTTTTCTATAAAACTTAGAAATGCTGTTGTATCAAGTTGGCTGGATGTATTTGGGTGGTGGACCATTCTTGATACACACAGGAAACTGCTGAGCGTGAAAAACCCAGCAGATTTGCAGTTCTTGACACAAACCGGTTTGCCTGGCACATACTACCATAACCCCTTTGAAAGGCACTTAAATCTTTCATCTTGCCCATTCACCCTCTGAATTGCACACATACACAATCCATGTTTCAATTGTCTCAAGGCTTAAATATCCTTCTTTAATTAACCTGTCTCCTCCCCTTCAACTACTCTGATTGAAGTGGTTTTAACAAGTGACATCAATAAGGGCTCATAGCTTTCATAGATTCACTGGTCAGTCTATCATGGAAAGAGCAGTATGCTCAGTGTATGTGAACAATAAGCAGTCATAATAAATGCATGCATTGTTTATGATACAGTTATAATAAACAATTCTTACAAATGTACCTTGTTTATATCCTATCCTAGTTCACAGGGATGGGTGAAGGGATGGATGCTGAATAGTAAGGTTCCTGGGAATGCTTTTTCCCCATACATACACTCCCCTATGTAATTATTTAGTGAAGCTTTACATTTTGCTGAATTGTCTCTATACTCAGGATTTTGGATTGTTCAAATGTTTTATATGAGGCACCAATACAGTATGTCACCTTTTATTTGAGGGTATTATTATTAATATTATTTACTGTGTAGAAATGAAAACATTTTATGTATCTAGTTCCACCATTTGAAAATTGTCATAAGTATTTTTGACAAATTCACTTATAGTGTATTACATTTAGTCAAAGTTACAGAGGTGTAAATTTCATACCCCCCCCCCCCCCCCCCCCCACCCAAAATGCTATCCTCCCTTGTTATTGGTAATGATGCAAGGTTAACATGTTTTGGGAACATGATCTTTGTGCATCTGTAACTTTCTCACTCATCACTATTCATGATTCATTCATGATTATCCGTAATGAATGTAGAAGTGTTCAGAAACATATTCTATTTTAATTTACAATAAAAGTGACTCCAAAACGGCACAATACATTATTTACCATTCATTTCTATTGGGCACATCATAATCCAAAACACAACCAAAACAAAATGCAAATGCATCCAACAAGTTTGTAGAGTCACAAGCTTGATTTAGTCATTGTGTGCTAGGAATATGGGACCAAGTACTAAACTTTTGACTAAATTGAACTAAGGGAATTGTCCAAATACTTATGACACCTTCAAATGGGGGGGACCAGATACATAAAGTGCTTGAGTTTATAAACGGTAAAACAGATATGTATGAAAATACCCTCAAATAAAAGGTGTCATTCTGTACTGTCACCTCATATAAAACATTTTATCTCAAATTCAAAATGCTGGAGTATAGAACCAATTTAAAATATTTAACTTCACTACTAAATAATTATGTATGGAAGCGTATCTATTGAACAGTATATCTACTGATGTTGAGGCAATGACACATTCAAACATTAGGGGTCACTGTTGTTTTTCAATGGCACTTTTAATAAAACAGACATTTTATCCTCACAACAGCAATGTCTGGACAGAGAGGGGAGGGGGACTAGGTGAAGGTTCCCGCTGCTGCTAGGCTGGTTGCTCCTGATAAGTATGAGGCAATTGGATGTAGCAAATTGGGAAGTGCTATTGGACACAGTATTGGGAAGACAAGGGAAGTACTGAACTGTCTCTCCGTCTTCTCTGGGCTGGCATCAATTTATTTTCTACCTTCTCATAAATAATAACACAGCGCAGAGAACCCTGACCACAAACGTATGCTCCCCTCCCCTTCTTTATATTTACATGTAAATTAATACATTCATTTAATTCACAAAGTAACAAAGCTAATTCATCTGTGTTTTTAGCAGAAATCACACTCTTCAACCCCAGATGGCTGTCATCCTCATCTTCCCTACCCTCCGTTTATCCTCCCATACAGTCCATCAGCTCTACTCGTAACACTTGACTCATCACACTCACAAACAAACCCCCCCCCCCATACCCTGTGTTCCCACTTCCCTATATTTATTAGTATTTACAGAAGCAGCAATCTAATCTTCCCATCACAAAATCTTGAAAAACACCCCTTTCCATTTACCTCCCTCCCACTTTAGAGAAAGACCCTCCCCATAGAGAAAAACCCACACTGTGGCACCCCATTCGTACTCCCCCCACTTTCTGGACACTGCCCGCATCGTACCCATGCCAAGTTTCAACAATGAACACAGAAAATGTGGACATAGACAAGATTTCAGTAGCGACTATCTTCTTCTTCTGCTGCTCGAGTTTGGATTGGTTGGTGCTGACTTGTGTCAGGGTTGTCATAAGAAAGTCTCAGTGACAGGGGTGTTATGAACAGTGAGAGGGCAGTCTTCCAGGGTCTCTGAGGCAGCAGTTGGCCATGGGGCAGTTTGGGGGGGCTGGGATGGGGGATTCTTGTTTTAGAGTCAGAGGTGGCGTGGGCTGGGGTGGCCGTTGTGGTAGAGCTTCTGCTTGATGTGGACCATGTTGCCACTGGAGTCCTCCAGCTGTCTGAGCTGGGCTCGTCGACGTAGATCTCGAAGGTTGCAGAATGAGGGGAGCCATGACCAAGAAGGGGTGTCTGGTGGACAAGAGGAGAGAGGGAGGTTGTTATAGGAGGGTAGAAACTAGAGAAGAAAGATAAATGATTAGAACATTTATCTCATTGTGGGGTTAATAAGAGAATGGTAGTGCATTTGGTTAGGTATATTAGATGCCCAATACTGTATGTCCAAAACATCCTTGATGCTCCCACCAACCTAATTGTTGGTAGTACAATACATCAATCCTACATACTCATGTGTTGCCCATGTAACTGGTGTAAAATAGCTAGCTAGTTAGCAATGCACACTAGTAGCGTTTCAATTGGTGTTGTCGCTCGCTCTGAGACCTTGAAGGAGTTGTTTCCCTTGCACTAGCTCTTTTGTGGAGAGCTAGGTAACAATGCCTTGAGCGTTATGGTTGTCGATGTGTGCAGAGGGTCCCTGGTTCAAGCCCAAAATGGGACGGTTGCAATACTGTTACACCCACACATTCATATGCCAAATATAAAATGTTACATTACTATTCTGCCCTACCAAGCAATAAGGCAGTAGCTGCTCATTTGGTCTAAAAGGAGTTAATGTCATTTTTGCTACATTAAATACATGCTTAATCATGTGGACAAGTATCCTGCCTCTGTTGTGTTGTGTTTTGGAGAAAATAGGGGTCATGTTAGCAGTAACTGCATAAGGTTACTGTGAAACCAAGGTAAATAAAAACAATTTTTCTCAGTTCCATGCTATGAGCAGTTACTCCTTTTTTGCCTGGTATGGCAGTATTACCCATGTGGTATGTACACTATATATACAAGTATGTGGACACCCCTTCAAATAATGGATTTGGCTATTTCAGCTACACCCGTTGCTGACTGGTGTATAAAATTGAGGACACAGCCATGCAATCTCCATAGACAAACACTGTCAGTAGAACGGCCTTACAGAAGAGCTCAGTGACTTTCAACGTGGCACCATGTTAGAATGCCAACTTTCCAACAGGTCATTTCGTCAAATTTCTGCCCTGCTAGAGCTGCCCCAGTCAACTGTAAGTGTATAGGAAATCACATTGCAAACTATCACCCTTAAGGAAATCATGAATGTTTCGGATATATTGGAATTAGTGGATATATGGAGGCTTAAATACCCTGAACCAGTGAGATATACATGGCGGAAGCTTTATCAAGCTAGTCATCTTGATTACTTTCTTATGTCATTCTCTCTGGCACCAAAAGTTTAAGAAATGTTGATGGGGACAGAATGCAGTCGGATCATAATTGGCATATACAGAATTTCCACATGGATGGAATATGGGAAAAAATGCACCAAATTAATTTTCAATCTTCAACATAGAAATGCTAACACTTTTTTTTATTGAAACCTGTTACAAATGATGGAGTCACGCATGATTCACTGAATTATATTTTGAAAGCGGAAGTAAAGTACTTTAAGAATATGTTTTTGGCCTCCCGGGTGGCACAGTGGTTAAGGGCGCTGTACTGCAGCGCCAGCTGTGCCACCACAGACTCTGTGTTCGCGCCCAGGCTCTGCCGTTACCTGGGAGGGCCGTGGGGTGATGCACAATTGGCATAGCGTCATCCAGGTTAGGGAGGGTTTGGCAGGTAGGGATATCCTTGTCTCATCGTGCATCAGCAACTCCTTTGGCGGGCCGGGCGCAGTGCACGCTAACCAAGGTTGCCAGGTGCACGGTGTTTCCTCTGACACATTGGTGCGGCTGGCTTCCGGGTTGGATGCGCGCTGTGTTAAGAAGTAGTGTGGCTTGGTTGGGTTGTGTATCGGAGGACGCATAACCTTTGTCTCTCCCAAGCCCGTACGGGAGTTGTAGCGATAGTAGCTAACAACAATGAAAAAGGGGGTTAAACATTTTTAAAGACTATGTTTTCGTTTCAGTCTCCTCCACCTCCATCTCCACTAACTTTCCTATTAATAATATAAAATTAACATCTGTACAAAAAGACTCACGTGAAGGCCAAATTGCAGCCTTTAAGTCCAGGAAAACTCCAGGGCTGGGTGGCAAGTAAAGTACTTTACTTCCTCTTTCATACCAGGGGTAGTATACCAAAAAAAATGTATCATACTTTAACCACTCCTATATAAATAATAGATTATCAGACACGCAACAAGAAGGTCTGATTTCATTATTAAAATAGGATCCAAGTGTTATATATAAAGATCCAGCCCATAAAAAAATTGGAGGCCTCTTACACTTCAGTGTTGTGATGCAAAAATGATAGCTAAATGCTTGGCACATAGAATTAAAAGGGTATTGTCAGATATTCTTCATCCTAATCTGACAGGTTTTTTACATGGACGATATATTGGAGATAATGTAAGACAAGTACTGGAAACAATAGAATACTATTACATATCGGGGAAACCAGGCCTGGTTTTCATAGCTGAATTTGAAAAGGCTTTTGATAAAGTACGACTGGATAAATGTATAGAATATTTCAATTTTGGAGAATCTCTTGTAAAATGGGCTAAAGTTATGTTTAAAATAGTAAATAATGAGTACATATCAGAAAGTTTTAAACTGTCAAGAGGAATAAAACAAGGTTGTCCACTATCGGCATATCTATTTAATATTATTATGTTAAAATGAGATGCAACAATAGTATTAGGGGTTAGAAACCCATGGATTAAAAACAAAAGTGTCATTGTACGCTGATGATTCATGTTTTCTTTTAAAACCACAATTAGAATCCCTCCACAGCCTCATAAAGGATCTAAATACTTTTGCTAACCTCTCTGGATTAAAAACAAATTATGATAAGTGTACTACAGTCGGAAGTTTACATACACTTAGGTTGTAGTCATTAAAACTTGTTTTTTAACCACTCCACAAATGTATCGCTGACAACCTATAGTTATGCAAGTCGTTTAGGATCTCTACTTTGTGCATGACACAGGTAATTTTCCCAACAATTGTTTACAGGCAGATTATTTCACTTATAATTCATTGTATCACAATTCTAGTGGGTCAGAAGTTTACATACACTAAGTTATACTGTGCCTTAAAACAGCTTGGTAAATTCCAGAAAATTATGCCATGGCTTTCATAGCTTCTGATAGGCTAATTGACATAATTTCAGTCAATTGGAGGTATACCTGTGGATGTATTTCAAGTCCTACCTTCAAACTCAGTGCCTCTTTGCTTGACATCATGGGAAAATCAAAAGAAATCAGCCAAGACCTCAGGACAAATTGTAGACCTCCACAAGTCTGGTTCATCCTTGGGAGTAATTTACAAACACCTGAAGGTGCCACATTTATCTGTACAAACAATAGTAGGCACGTATAAACACCATGGGACCACGCAGCCCTCATATCGCTCAGGAAGGAGACATGTTCTGTCTCCTAGAGATGAACGTACTTTGGGGCGAAAAGTGCAAATCAATCTCAGAGCAACAGCAAAGGACCTTGGAAAGATGCTGGAGGAAACAGGTACAAATGTATCTATATCCACAGTAAAAACGAGTCCTATGTCGACATAACCTGAAAGGCTGCTCAGCACGGAAGAAGCCACTGCTCCAAAGCCGCCATAAAAAAGCCAGACTATGGTTTGCAACTGCACATGGGGACAAAGATCGTAGTTTTTGGAGAAATGTCCTCTGGTCTGATGAAACAAAAATAGAACTGTTTGGCCATAATGACCATCGTTATGTTTGGAGGAAAAAGGGGAAGGCTTGCAAGCCGAAGAACACCATCCCAACCGTGAAGCACAGGGGTGGCAGCATCATGTTGTGGGGGTGCTTTGCTGCAGGAGGGACTGGTGCACTTCACAAAATAGATGGCATCATGAGGAAAGACAATTATGTGGAGATATTGAAGCAACATTTAAAGACACCAGTTAAAGCTTGGTCGCAAATGGGTCTTCCAAATGGACATTGACCCCAAGCATACTCCCAAAGTTGTGGCAAAATGGCTTAAGGACAACAAAGTCAAGGTATTGGAGTGGCCATAACAAAGCCCTGACCTCAATCCTATATAAAATTTGTGGGCAGAACTGAAAAAGCATGTGTGAGCAAGGAGGCCTACAAACCTGACTCAGTTACACCAGCTCTGTCAGGAGGAATGGGCCAAAATTCACCCAACTTATTGTGGGAAGGTTGTGGAAGGCTACCCAAAACGTGTGACCAAAGTTAAACAATTTAAAGGCAATGCTACCAAATACTAATTGAGTGTATGTAAACTTCTGACCCACTGGGAATGTGATGAAAGAAATAAAAGCTGAAATCAATAATTCTCTCTACTATTATTCTGACAGTTCACATTCTTAAAATAAAGTGTGGATCCTAACTGACCTAAGACAGGGAATTTTTACTCTGATTAAATGTCAGGAATTGTGAAAAACTGAGTTTAAATGTATTTGGCTAAAGTGTATGTAAACTTCCGATGATCCAGACTTGTGGAGGTCTACAATTTCTGTCTGTAAAGAACTATTGGAAAAATTACTTGTGTCATGCACAAAGTAGATGTCCTAACTGACTTGACAAAACTATAGTTTGTTACCAAGAAATTTGTGGAGTGGTTGAAAACTAGTTTTAATGACTTCAGCCTAAGTGTATGTAAACTTCCGACTTCAACTGTATGTATATATGTGTATATGTATGAATGTTTATGTGTATATACAGTATATACAGTATATATATTACATTGATGGAAGCAACAGTCTATCCCCAATATTAAAGCTGATCCACCCCCTAACAAAATGAGAGAGAAAAACGAAAGAAAAAAAGCTGTAAATACTGTTATTGTTAAGTGGAAACGTCTAGAAGCAAGAACAACTCACAGAATGGTCTGAAGCACGTAGCGCACGTAACACTCACTACCGAGTTACACATTTCCTCTGGAAGCAACGTCAGCACAAGAACTGTTCGTCAGGAGCTTCATGGAATAGATTTCCATGGCCGAGCAGCCTCACACAAGCCAAATATCACCATGCGCAATGCCAAGCGTTGGCTGGAGTGAAGTAAAGCTCGCCGCCATTGGACACAGTGGAAAAGGGTTCTTTGGAGTGATGAATCAAGCTTCACCATCTGGCAGTCCGACAGACAAATCTGAGTTTGGCAGATGCCAGGAGAACGTTACCTGCCCCAATTCATAGTGCCAACTGTGAAGTTTGGTAGAGGAGGAATAATGGTCTGGGGCTGTTTTTCATGGTTCGGGCTAGGCCCCTTAGTTCTAGTGAAGGGAAATCTAAACGCTACAGCATATAATGACATTCTGTACGATTCTGGGCTTCCAACTTTGTGGCAACAGTTTGGGGTAGACCCTTTGTTGTGGAAGAACTTGACTGGCCTGCACAGAGCCCTGACCTCAACCACATCAACCACACCACATTAATGCATATGATTTTGGAATGAGACGTTCGACGAGTAGGTGTCAACATACTTTTGGTCATGTTTGTGTATGTTTCAGTTTCTATATCCTGATATGCATGATTAAATAGCATTTTTTTTAAAAATGATTTAGGATTTCTTTCACCAAGTATATGAGTGTGAGGTAGAATTTGTAGAAATGGAAGTGCCGGAATTTGTCTCTGTCAGGCTTAGTTGGCAAGGTGAGTCCCGCTGAGACGGCAGAGAAAGAAGACGGAAATCCCAAGGCAGCACACCCACTAGCACATGGCCCTGCTAGAGGCAGGGGAGAGGGGGGAGTACGGGGAGGCAGGTGGTGGGAAGTGGGGGTCGCTGGCCGGGAGGGAGGAGTGAGTTATTTATAGCTGTGAATGGGTATGCAATCCACAAGGACAGTTCAGAAGGGTATCCAAAGGAAAAGAGAGAACAATACAGGTTCTTCTCATCTGAATAAAAGGATGGAGAGATGGAGATGGAGTCAGGGGAAAAATGTAAATGGTAATATAATGCGGAAAATAGGGTGGGGGTAGAAATGTTAAGGTCTTTTTACGGAGGGAGGGAAGGGGGGGTCATTGTTATCCAAATCATAATTTTCCTCTTTTGTTATCATATTTTCTTTCCTTATTGTGCTAAATAAAATGTCTTTCCACTGATGGTTTCATCACTGATGGTGCCAAAGAATATGAATCAGTTATTCAGGAGAAATAGACAGTAAGGTCACCAAAAGGATTCCTTTTAAAGAAAATGGATATAAGGAGATTCAATAACTGAATAGAGAGCAGGAGACGCAGGGTCTACAGATGGAATTAGAAAAAGCTAAAGGAATCAATGTGCACCTCAATGCAGTCTGTGTCAGTGTGGTGTGCATGTTCCTTCCTCACCCGCCATTCCAGCTGCTCTCACTCTATTTATAGCTCCCTAGGAGAGAGCAATGGTGTGTGTGTGTGTGTGTGTGTGTGTGTGTGTGTGTGTGTGTGTGTGTGTGTGTGTGTGTGTGTGTGTGTGTGTGTGTGTGTGTGTGTGTGTGTGTGTGTGTGTGTGTGTGTGTGTGTGTGTACCTTCCCGCTTCATCAGCCTCACTTTCACTCCCCATCTCAGGGAGGCTAAACAAGTCTGACCCACAATCAATGTCACAGCCAAACACACCAGTGAAGGGGCATTCCCTCCATTCACAAGGATTCCAGCACAAGAAAAGCCTTGAGCCACCCCTCTACCTCGAGGGAAACATTTGAATGTAAAATCTGGGTGTATTTTTTTTATGTGGATGTCATGCACTGAATAGCAGATGGGTTGATTCTGTGCTGCAAATATGAAGCAGTTTTATCTTGACTAATACTTATAGAATCACAGAATCTAAGTCTGGCAATGTTTGTATGCTTCACATCTCCAAATTCTTGTTTATCATAAATAAATAATAAGACATGCATCAAAAGAGTATGGCATCCCTACTTTTTAATGTAGTCTTTTCAAGACATTAAATAATAGGGCTATTTAGTACCCCATCTTTGTGTGGTGGTTTCATTTTAATCAGAGGTGATTAATTGGCCATCTCTTACTTTTACAGTGCCTTGCAAAAGTATTCATCCCCCTTGGTTTTCTTCCTATTTTTGTTCCATTACAACCTGTAATTTAAATGTATTTTTATTTGGATTTCATGTATTGGACATAAACAAAATAGTCCAAATTAGTGAAATGAAATTTAAAAAATAACTTGATTCAAAGAATTCCGACCACCAAAATTAAACGGACCAGGCAAGGAGAGCATTCATCAGAGAGGCAACAAAGATAACCCTGAAGGAGCTGCAAAGCTCCACAGCGGAGATTGGAGAATATGTCCATAGGACCACTTTAAGCACTCCACAGAGCTGGGCTTTATGGAAGAGTGGCCAGAAAAAAAGCCATTGCTTAAGGAAAAAAATAAGCAAACCCATTTGGTGTTCACCAAAAGCCATGTGGGAGACTCCCCAAACATATGGAAGAAGGTACTCTGGTTAGATGAGACTAAATTTGAGCTTTTTGGCCATCAAGGAAAATTCCTGGCGCAAACCCAACACTTCTCATCACCCAGAGAACACCATCCCCACAGTGAAGCATGGTGGTGGCAGCATCAAGATGTGGGTATGTTTTTCATCTGCAGGGACTGCGAAACTGGTCAGAATTGAAGGAACCTGAGGGAAACCTGTTTGTCTTCAAGAGATTTGAGACTGGGACGGAGGTTCACCTTCCAGCAGGACAATGACCCTACGCATACTGCTAAAGCAACACTCGAGTGGTTTAAGGGGAAACATTTAAATGTCTTGGAAGGGCCTAGTTAAAGCCCAGACCTCAATCCAATTGAGAATCTGTGGTGTGACTTAAAGACTGCTGTACCCCAGCGGAACCCATCCAACTTGAAGGAGCTGGAGCAGTTTTGCCTTGAAGAATGGGCAAAAATCCCAGTGGCTAGATGTGCAAGCATATAGAGCCATACCCCAAGAGACTTGCAGCTGTAATTGCTGCAAAAGCTGTTTCTAAAAAATATAGACTTTCGGGGGAGGGGGGGGGTGAATAATTATGCACGCTCAAGTTTTCTGTTTTTTTTTGTCTTGTTCCTTGTTTGTTTCACAATAAAAAAATATTTTGCATCTTCAAGGTGGTAGACATGTTGGGTAAATTTTAATTCCAGGTTGTAAGCCAACCCAATAGGAAAAATGTCAAGGGGGTGAATACTTTTGCAAGCCACTGTATACTCACTAGACATTATGCCCCTCTATTGTCTGACCGTAACAGCAATTGAAATATCCAGGTCACATCACCTCCTTCAGCAATGTCTTATATCTAAAGGATCCAGGCCAGCTACAAAATATAGACCTGTTTTGACATTGAGAGCTGCACAAGATAATATGTAGCTGAAGCAATTGGATTATTCCAACACATTATAAGAACACTCCATTGGGCAAACGTTGGTTGAATCCACAATGTTTCCTTGTCATTTCAACCAAAAATGACGACGTTCAATCAATGTGGAAAACTGATTGGATTTGGAAAAAGTCATCAACGTAAGAGAATTTAGTCTTTTTTTCACTGAACTTTTAACCTAAATCCAATGACATGGTGAAAAAATGTTTTCACCTTAGTTGACAACTCAACCAAATGTAAATCAAAACTAGACGTTGAGCTGAGTCTAGCAAGCAGACTAGACTAACATTGGTAAGAATTTAGACAGTTAATAATTGTATGTCTTCCTGGTGTACAGACACATGTGCTACGGGTAAGGAATCTTTGTTTCAGTGAATCAGTATGTACTGAACATATGACATCTGAGGGCAGCAATATTTCCACAGCATAATTAACATTACAGTTTCACTATGCCTACTTTACACACATAACTATCCCCCCTCAACGGACACAAAGTAATCTTTTTCCAAATTCCTTCTCCCAGTTATACAGTATTAATTACCTGTATAATGTCTTAATTCTAATTCATGACCATAACACACTGTACGTACAGTACTGTACAGCAAATATCCTGTGAGACAATACATTTAGTCTGGAATATACTTTTCCCCTATGAATGCTTCTTTGAGTAAACAACTGAGCCCTTATGTCCTCAAGTTCTGTAAAGTTTCCCATAACCATCACTTATAGCCAGGTGTGTTGCGCCCAACCAAGAAAGCCTGGTTTCAATTGGTTTCAATGAATGTTACAGTGGTCAGAAGCAGCCTGTATGTCAATTCTGGGCATTTGCACACCCACGTTACATCCCCAAGAAAATATGTAGAAGAAACACTGATCAATATGGCAGTCGAAATATTAACACATACACCACTTCACTCAACATCTCTCTTCGCAGACGTGGGAATCAACCAAACAATACTTCTGTCATCAGAAATGTTTTTCTCATTCTGCTGCACATTTTGTCAACCTTGTTGACGTTCCAGTCAGTCCATATAGACCAAGTCTCTGGTTGACTCACCATAGTAGCGACTGGCTCTCCATGCCCTGACAGCACAGTGCAGCACTCCGTCCAGCCACAGCAGGAGCCAGCTGATACAGAATCCCAGCAGCAGCCCCAGCATCAGGTCCATCTCCTGCTTGGTCACGCTGTCACTCACAAAGTAGTTCTCCGACGAGTCCACCAGAGAATGGTCCCCATTGTACGGGATCACGTAGTGGACATGATGCCTGGAAGAGACAAAGCTGGAGGTTAGAAAGTGTTAGTGGTGGAGGGAAGAACAAGGAAAAGAGGGGATAGGGCAAGGGAGGACAAATTAGGGGGTGTAGGTGATGAAATTGAATTCTTAACACTGATTTGGTACAAATGGGAGAATGCAAAGGCATGGAATACATGCTGAATTTACACAGTACAGTGCTGGTGAATAATAATTTCCAGAAAGGTGTGTAGCCTGTCTTCTGTAAATGATTACCATTACTTTTGTCACAGAGTGTTATCCAAGCCTAACATAACGATCTACCTAACGTGCCCCTCAAAGGTACAGTGCCTTGCGAAAGTATTCGGCCCCCTTGAACTTTGCGACCTTTTGCCACATTTCAGGCTTCAAACATAAAGATATAAAACTGTATTTTTTTGTGAAGAATCAACAACAAGTGGGACACAATCATGAAGTGGAACGACATTTATTGGATATTTCAAACTTTTTTAACAAATCAAAAACTGAAAAATTGGGCGTGCAAAATTATTCAGCCCCTTTACTTTCAGTGCAGCAAACTCTCTCCAGAAGTTCAGTGAGGATCTCTGAATGATCCAATGTTGACCTAAATGACTAATGATGATAAATACAATCCACCTGTGTGTAATCAAGTCTCCGTATAAATGCACCTGCACTGTGATAGTCTCAGAGGTCCGTTAAAAGCGCAGAGAGCATCATGAAGAACAAGGAACACACCAGGCAGGTCTGAGATACTGTTGTGAAGAAGTTTAAAGCCGGATTTGGATACAAAAAGATTTCCCAAGCTTTAAACATCCCAAGGAGCACTGTGCAAGCGATAATATTGAAATGGAAGGAGTATCAGACCACTGCAAATCTACCAAGACCTGGCCGTCCCTCTAAACTTTCAGCTCATACAAGGAGAAGACTGATCAGAGATGCAGCCAAGAGGCCCATGGTCACTCTGGATGAACTGCAGAGATCTACAGCTGAGGTGGGAGACTCTGTCCATAGGACAACAATCAGTTGTATATTGCACAAATCTGGCCTTTATGGAAGAGTGGCAAGAAGAAAGCCATTTCTTAAAGATATCCATAAAAAGTGTCGTTTAAAGTTTGCCACAAGCCACCTGGGAGACACACCAAACATGTGGAAGAAGGTGCTCTGGTCAGATGAAACCAAAATTGAACTTTTTAGCAACAATGCAAAACGTTATGTTTGGCGTAAAAGCAACACAGCTGAACACACCATGCCCACTGTCAAACATGGTGGTGGCAGCATCATGGTTTGGGCCTGCTTTTCTTCAGCAGGGACAGGGAAGATGGTTAAAATTGATGGGAAGATGGATGGAGCCAAATACAGGACCATTCTGGAAGAAAACCTGATGGAGTCTGCAAAAGACCTGAGACTGGGGCGGAGATTTGTCTTCCAACAAGACAATGATCCAAAACATAAAGCAAAATCTACAATGGAATGGTTCAAAAATAAACATATCCAGGTGTTAGAATGGCCAAGTCAAAGTTCAGACCTGAATCCAATCGAGAATCTGTGGAAAGAACTGAAAACTGCTGTTCACAAATGCTCTCCATCCAACCTCACTGAGCTCGAGCTGTTTTGCAAGGAGGAATGGGAAAAAATGTCAGTCTCTCGATGTGCAAAACTGATAGAGACATACCCCAAGCGACTTACAGCCGTAATCGCAGCAAAAGGTGGTGCTACAAAGTATTAACTTAAGGGGGCTGAATAATTTTGCACGCCCAATTTTTCAGTTTTTGATTTGTTAAAAAAGTGTGAAATATCCAATAAATGTCGTTCCACTTCATGATTGTGTCCCACTTGTTGTTGATTCTTCACCAAAAAATACAGTTTTATATCTTTATGTTTGAAGCCTGAAATGTGGCAAAAGGTCGCAAAGTTCAAAGGGGCCGAATACTTTCGCAAGGCACTGTACATCTCATAAAATGACAACCTGAGGTTTACAAGCAGTAAAGGAATGACAGTGGATGTGGCCTCAGCCTGACTAGGTGTGCATCATCGCCAGGATGATGCCTCAACACCACATGCACTAAAAGTAGGCTTTCAAGATTAGGTGGCCTCTCATCTGACTGTCTATTCCATGAAATGTTTATACTGAGAGGATAAACATCTTAGGTAAAATTAGTAACTCTTATTGAAGAGCATTTTCAGGTCACTAAAAGACGAAGTGGCTGTGTGCCAAATGGCACCTTTTTCCCTACATAGTGCACTACTTTTGACCAGAGCCTGGAAGCAGACACTGTGTCACTCGCTTTCAATTGGCTTAATTAAAGGCAATGACAACCAGTGTTGTATGCAATTGTTGGGATCTAGTTTAGGACTATATGTACTGTATTTCCCCAGGAACAGGAAGGTAACAAGTATGAAAATATATAATTCATTCAAAGCTAGGAATATTGTGAGATTTGCACATTGAATATTGTGGTTCAGAGGTTTTATCAATATTTAAAAATTACTTAAAATATACCACAAGAAAATGCTGCTATGATAGACAGCGATAATGTTCACTGAAAAAAATATTAACGCAACATGCAATAATTTCAACGATTTTACTGATTTACAGTTCATATAAGAAAATCAGTCAATTTAAATTAATTAATTAGGCCCTAATCTATGGATTTCACATGACTGGGCAGGGGCGCAGCCATGCCTGGGAGGGCATAGGCCCACCCACTTGGGAGCCAGGCCCACCCACTGGGGAGCCAGGCCCAGCCAATCAGAATTAATTTTTCCCCAAAAGGGCTTAATTACAGACAGAAATACTCCTTAATTTCATCATCTGTCCTGGTGGCTGGTCTCAGACAATCCCGCAGGTGAAGAAGCCAGATGTGGAGGTCCTGGGCTGGCGTGGTTACACGTGGTCTGTGGTTGTGAGGCCAGGTGGAAGTACTGCCAAATTCTCTAAAACAACGTTGGAGGTGGCTTATGGTAGAGAAATTAACATTCAATTCTCTGTGAACAGCTCTGGTAGACAATCTTGCAGTCAGCATGCCAATTGCACACTCCCTCAAAACTTGAGCCATCTGTGGCATTGTGTTGTGTGACAAAACTGCACATTTTAGAGTGGCCTTTTATTGTCCCCATCACAAAGTGCACCTGTGTAATGATCATGCTGTTTAATCAGTTTCTTGACATGCCTATCAGGTGGATGGATTACAGGGATGTAAACTAATTTGTGCACAAATTTTGAGTAATACGTTTTTTTTTTGTGAGATCTTTTATTTCAGCACATGAAACATGGGACCAGCACTTCCATGTTGCGTTTATAATTTTGTATAATTTTTTTAAAAATGTGCCAAAAAATGTTGGTCTAAAGGCATACAGGCATAATATAGCACATTACTGAACATTAACTATGAGGAAATCTTGAAATGAGAGGGAGTGAGAGAGAGGCCCTCTCAAAAGTTTGGCCATGATCTTAGTAACACTTCATGACCCATTACTAATCTTACTAACACTTCATGACTCATTTCTCAGGTTGTTAGACTGTAGGCAGTCAAAACAAAGGAGCAGTATTCATACAGGGCCAATAGCAGATTTTCTTCTCTTCTGTGAATGTTAGTTAAGTGAACAATTTGTTTCAGATTCTGCACTGAACAACAATGACCCAACACGTACATAAAGCTACAATATATACAGTGCCTTGCAAAAGTATTCACCCCCTTGGCGTTTTTCCTATTTTGTTGCATTACAACCTGTAATTTAAATGTATTTTTATTTGGATTTCATGTAATGGACATACACAAAATAGTCCAAATTGGTGAAATGAAAAAAAATATCATAAACTTTGAACATCCCACGGAGAACCATTAAATCTATTATTTAAAAAATGGAAAGAATATGGCACCACAACAAACCTGCCAAGAGAGGGCCGCCCACCAAAACTCACAGCCCAGGCAAGGAGGGCATTAATCAGAGAGGCAAAAGAGACCAAAGATACTCCACAGCGGAAATTGGAGTATCTGTCCATAGGACCACTTTAAGCCGTACACTCCACAGAGCTGGGCTTTAAGGAAGAGTGGCCAGAAAAAAAGCCATTGCTTAAAGAAAAAAATAAGCAACCCCATTTGGTGTTTGCCAAAAGCCATGTGGGAGACTCCCCAAACATATGGAAGAAGGTACTCTGGTTAGATGAGACTGAATTTAAGCTTTTTAGCCATCAAGGAAAATGCTATGTCTGGCGCAAACCCAACACCTCTCATCACCCCAAGAACACAATGCCCACAGTAAAGCATGGTGGTGGCAGCATCATGCTGTGGGTACGTTTTTCATCTTCAGGGACAAGGAAACTGGTCAGAATTGAAGGAACGATGGATGGCGCTAAATACAGGGAATTCCTGAGAGAAACATGTTTCAGTCTTCAAGAGATTTGAGACTGGGACGGAGGTTCACCTTCCAGCAGGACAATGACCCTAAGCATACTGCTAAAGCAACACTTGAGTGGTTTAAGGGGAAACATTTAAATGTCTTGGAAGGGCCTAGTCAAAGCCCAGACCTCAATCCAATTGAGAATCTGTGGTGTGACTTAAAGATTGCGGAACCCATCCAACTTGTAGGAGCTGGAGTAGTTTTGCCTTGAAGAATGGGAAAAAGTCCCAGTGGCTAGATGTGCCAAGCATATAGAGACATACCCCAAGAGACTTGCAACTGTAATTGCTGCAAAAGGTGGTTCTACAAAGTATTGACTTTGGGTGGTGGTGGTGGTGGTGGTGGGGGGGGGGGGATAGTTATGCACGCTCAAGTTTTCTGTATTTTTGTCTTGTTTCTTGTTTGTTTCACAATAAAAATGTTTCGCATCTTCAAAGTGGTAGGCATGTTGTGTAAGTCAAATGATACAACATCCCCCCCAAAAAATCTATTTTGATTACAGGTTGTAAGGAAACAAAATAGGAAAAATGCCAAGGGGGGTGAATACTTTCGCAAGCCACTGTAGTTGTTCAGACTCAGGCCTAAACTTGCCTTTATCCATGGCTTAATATTCTAATGACTTACAGTACCAGTCAAAAGTTTGAACACACCTACTCATTCGAGGGTTTTTCTTTGTTTTTTCTATTTTCAAAATTGTAGAATAATAGTGAAGACATCAAAACTATGAAATAACACATGGAATCATGTAGTAACCAAAAAAGTGTTAAACAAATCAAAATATATATTTTATTCTTTCAAGTAGCCACCCTTTGCCTTGATGACAGCTTTACACACTCTTGGCATACTTGCCTAGGAACTTACTTTGTTAAGGTCATAGGACTGAAAATGAACGAATTCAACAACCCCATGTAACAAATTACAGTCATGGTTGGTTACGCTACAATTTAATCGAAAAGGCACACTGGGAAATTATTGGAGGCGTGGCTTAGTGGGGGCATTCAATTTAAGTATACCTTACTAAAATTAAATGCATGTTTTATTGTATTTCTCATAGTACTGCTCACTTCAGCTATTTAAGTTTCTTAACAACATTTATTTTAGGTGATCGTTTTCCTCAAAATATTTGAGTAGAACTTGAATTTAGAAAGATTTTGCAGTGTTGCAAGGAGTCTCTACCAGCAATTGTGAAAATGTGAGGCCCCATATAACTTTTACATGTCTAATCAAAACAGCAATATGATACCTGGCCTAATCACCATTCAACTATAGTTATTTTATGTTTCATTCCATTTTCAGCCTTCATAACATGGGTTATCAATAATAGATCACTGTATACCTATATATTATAATTCTCACAACTGATTCAATATAGGTAGGCCTAATGTCCTCTCTCCAAAAACATTTCCTCCTACAAATATGGTAATATTGCAAATGAAAAACAGCACGAGAACGATCATTGAGAGCTGTCTTCGTTTAAAATGATTCCTTAGCCCATTCCTCATAAATCATAACATACTTTATTTATGGCTCAACCACCTTCGTATGCAGTAAAAGACAAATCACTGAATATAGGCTTGAAAACACCGTCACAACCTAGGCATCACAAACATGAGGCTGTAGCCTACCATTAGACACACATATACCTCGAATAAAACCACAGTCGACATCAATTAGGCAAATTTTCAAGAGATTATGCATGGAACAGGTTGGGATGCTACTTAAAACCAACAGTTCAGCAGGAGAAATCATTCGAGAGGCCTATTGAGGGATTATGATTAGACGAGAAAAATAGCAGCCTTCTTGACTGTTAGGCTACCCTTTCATTGCAGATGCAGCACATTGTATCTATCCAAATGAATCAATGTATTATATTGTTTTTTACCTTCCACAGTTGCAATGACAGACGCGGTCTTCCCCTCGTAAATGCGGTAAGATGTAGTTGTGAAAGCGATCCAGTAGTGCGTTCATGTCCATTAAACAGGCTATCGCCTGCAAAGAACCAAAAGAGTCAACTGGGACACAATAACTATTCCCAACACAGCAGCACCATTATATGACTTGCATTAAGCTAAAGTCCATATAAGAGAAAATAGAAAAATAAATTTGGAAACCCACCTTGCAATCATTTGCGAGGGAAAACTCCCTCGCTCTTATTAAATGGTATTTAGATGATTTATTCATGATAGCCATGTAATTGTTGGCAGACTATGTGTAGCCTACTTCCTCAAGTCTATATGCAGTTAACCATAATTATTTTCAGTGTCCTTATATAAAATGTGCTCTGTAGTTGTAATATCTAGCCTATAACTACATTATTCATTATTATAGGCTAGTAAAAAAAACATATATATCATTGCTGTAGGCGTTAAACACACATGCGGGGTGCAAAAAAAGTGGATCTCTTACCATTACAACTGAAGCGCCAAGAATCATAAAAATCATGGTGGTTGTGATCATATGCATCAAAACTTCCAAACTCGCCGCTGTTCTCTAGCCTTCTCTACCCGCCGCACTGCAAACGCTGGGCTTTAGGCGCTCTGTCCGGGGAGGAGACGGTCATTGAGGCGCCCTTACTGCACCTGACTCTCCGTCCCTCCAAACTCGCCAGGTTGGAGTGCAATTAACCAGTGCACAGGGGATGAGATCGCCCAGTCTCCCTCAAGTACCCCCTTTGACACACGCACTCACGGTCTTCACAGTCTACACCCCATCCAGTGATGCGTCGATTCGATGACGCGGGCCGGGTCGTGGACTGGTCGGTGCCGCGGTTGCTGTGGCGGGAACGGCGAAAATAGGGTGCTGGTGGAGAGGGTGTCCTAGCCTGACTACAAATGCAATGATGTTCTTTTCCCGTAAGGCCAGGTACCGTTCTCATTCAAAAAATCTCAGCAAACAGGAGAAAGGGTGATCCGGTCGCCTCATGGGGATGTCCCTGGCTACTGCCCCCCCCCCCCCCCCTCCCTCCCACCACCACCACCACCTTTCGTCCAAGACAGCAGGTTATTCCCGTCTGCCTTGTCAATTAGTTACTTTATTAATTATCGATACATACGGTTCTCAATCGATGGGAGCATTTAATTAATCTATCACTCAGATTATTCATTTTTATTGCGATTGCGCGTTTTAGGCTACAGTCGTTGTCTTCTACCATGTAAATGGCTTGATAACATCGATGTCAAGCCAAATCGAGATGTAGATCAAGTCGGAACCAGACCCACCCTACCCTCAGTCCAGTAAAGATCAGGCAACGGCAGCTGCATCAACGCCCGGGACCAGACACGCATGATTATCCCATCTTGTTTTAGCTATCGCAGTCAGGAGCATCCACCACCATCTCTTTGCGAGCGTGTGTGTGTGTGTGAGTGTGTGTGTGTGTGTGTGTGTGTGTGTGTGTGTGTGTGTGTGTGTGTGTGTGTGTGTGTGTGTGTGTGTGTGTGAGAGAGAGAGAGAGAGAGAGAGAGAGAGAGAGAGAGAGAGAGAGAGAGAGAGAGAGAGAGAGAGGGGGGAGAGAGAATGACGGAAGGAAGGAAGGAAGGAAGGAAGGAAGGAAGGAAGGAAAGAAAGAAAGAAAGAAAGAGGGAGATTCTGTGCCCCCCTATTGCATTTTACTCTGTGAAACACTCAGAGACATTCAAGCAAATAATTCCAAGAATATTCGCGATGGTTTAACCTCTATACCGTTCCTCCAGAGGCGTCACTAGCTTTACTGATCACCCCCTCCCCTTCGATCTACCACGGTCTCTCTAGTCTCTACCCTCTCCATCGTTGCAGTTCATTTTCGGATTCTACGCCATTTCGCCGGGCTGAATTTCTGGCTGGCACTGTATGCTATGCTACATTATTGGACTCTACGCATATCTACTCGTATTGTATTAGCCATTCACTAGATCTATTGATGTATTAGTTGAAATCAATACGAATTGCATTTCCTAATAGCAAAGGCTGTTGTGGATGAGTGTACTTTCCCCGTTAAAAGCAAGACAGATGTCCTTAAAATAACTCTCATTCACTTCCCAGGAGCTCCATTCATTCAGACCCAACCGAAATCCACTAAATGTGTAACACAACCCGAGGACAAATGTCAAAATATTTAGGCTAAATCCCAAATGTCTTTAGCACTACTTAGCAGGCTACTTTTATAGCGTAAACGTCAAAGCAATTGAAAATCAAACACGGCTACCCATTGTTCGATTCTGGACAAAATCTCAAGGACGTCCCGTTACCTGTTAGAAGATCAACTTTATTTACACAAAGTAGAAACACTCACATTTTAGCTTCAATAGTCATAGCTGTACGTTCTTCAACGATCAAAATTAGCCATGAGGCTAGTCTCATACTGAACTTGGATAGTAGCCTGCCACTCTCCCTTTGTGTTGTGCTACTAGGCTGCTATCAGTTCAGGACCATGGAGAGCACCATTATTAACGGGTTTCTCCCAACACAGTTCGGGACCATGGACATCGATGCTGCCAATGGCTTTCTCCCCCTTTGTCTCTAACTACTATGTTCTAGTCTTTGAATATATTTACTTTGTTTATCATGTTGTTCTACTATGGCCACAAAATGAATAATAACCTATGTATTTCAAAAGAAAAACCCAATTCAAAACTTTTCCTCAATGATATGCAATGCCACCTCTAGTCTTTTGGTGGCCCTAAGCGTGATTCGGTCGGGGCTCCTGTCCTCGCGGGCAAAACGTTTCAGCACTTATTCACATTTTGCCATGGGGCAGAGAACATTTTGTACTTTTAGAGCTATTTTCCTCCAATTCTACACATTTTGCCAGGGGGTGGTGGGAAACTCTTGCAGTTTAAGGTCTAGAAAGCTGGCTAAACTATCTTACTTAGAAATCAAACAAATGTTTAGCTGACATAGGCTATTTGAGTAACTGACATAAGAGGTAACTGTTGATGCACTAACAAATTTCAAAATTTCACTTTGTGCATTTTAATTTTCGAACTCTCAGCAGTAAGTTGATATCTCGAATGAGTTTCTAATATTTTTATTTAACCTTTATTTATCTAGGCAAGTCAGTTAAGAACAAAATCTTGTTTACAATGATGACCTAGGAACAGTGGGTTAACTGCCTTGTTCAGGGGCAGAACAACAGATTTTTACCTTGGCAGCTCGGGGACTCGACTTAGAAACCTTTTAGTTTCTGGCCCAGCATTGGGGCAGGTAACTTTCTCCTGGCATCTGCCAAACCCAGATTTGTCTGTTGACTGTCAGATGGTGAAGCGTGATTCATCACTTCAGAGAAAGCGTTTCCACTGCTCCAGAGTCCAATGGCTGCAAGCTTTACACCACTCCAGCTGGCGCTTGGCATTGCGCATGGTGAGCTTAGGCTTGTGTGCGGCTGTTCGGCCATGGAAACCCATATCATGAAGCTCCCGACAAACAGTTGTCAGCAACAACTGTGTTTGAAATAGCCGAATCCACTAATATGAAGGGGTGTCCACATACTTTTGTATATATATATATATATATATATATATATATATATATATATATATATATATATATATATATATATATATATATATATATATATGTGTGTGTGTGTATATATATATATATATATATATATATATATATATATATATATATATATATATATATATATATATATATATATACACAGTGCATTCAGATAATATTCGGACCTCTTCACTTTTTCTCCATTTTGTTACGTTACAGCCTTATTCTAACATTTATTAAACACAAATTTTTTCTTATCAATCTACACACAATACTCCATAATGACCTTGCAAAAAACAGGTTTTTAAGAAATTTTTGCAAATCTATTCAAAATAAAAAAACAGAAAAAATGTACATATGTATTCAGACCCTTTGCTATGAGACGCAAAATTGAGCTCAGGTGCATCCTGTTTCAATTGATCCCCCTTGTGATGTTTCTACAATTGATTGGAGATTTGGAAAGGCACACACCGGTCTACACAAGGTCTCACAGTTGACAGTGCATGTCAGAGCAAAAAACAAGCCATGGGTTCGAAGGAAGAGCTCCAAGACAGGATTGTGTCGAGCCACAGATCTGGGGAAGAGTAGAAAAAAATGTCTGCAGCATTGAAGGTCCCCAAGAACACAGTGGCCTCATCATTCTTAAATGGAAGAAGTTTGGAACCACCGGCAAAACTGAGCAATCGGGGGAGAAGGTGACAAGAACCCACAGAAGGTGGCAATTGGTCAGGGAGGTGACCAATAACTCGATAAACACTCTGACAGAGCTCTAGAGTTACTCTGTGGAGATGGGAGAACCTTCCAGAAGGACAACCATCCCAGCAGGACTTCACCAAACAGGCCTTTATGGTAGAGTGGCCAGATGGAAGCCACTCCTCTGTAAAAGCCACATGACACCCCGCTTGGAGTTTGCCAAAGGGCACCTGAAGACTCTCATACCATGAAAAGCAAGATTCTCTGGTCTGATGAAACCAAGATTGAACTCTTTGGCCTGAATGCCAAGTGTCACATCTAGAGAAAACCTGGCACCATCCCTACGGTGAAGCATGGTGGTGGAAGCACTATGCTGTGGGGATATTTTTCAGCAGCAGGGATTGGAAGACTAGTCAGGATCAAGGCAAAGATAAAATGAGCAAAGTACAGAGAGATCCTTAATGAAAACCATCTCCGGGAACTCAGACTGGGGCGAAGGTTCACCTTCCAACAGGACAACAACCCTAAGCACACAGCCAAGACAACGCAGGAGTGGCTCGGGACAAGTCTCTAAATATCCTTGAGTGGCCCAGCAAGGGCCTTGAACCTGATCGAACATCTCTGGAGAGTCCTGAAAATAGCTGTGCAGCAACGTTCCCCATTGTTAAGGGATTTTTTATCAATAATGACTCAATTATGTATACATTTCAATCAGGACTGACTAATCAGAATACTATTATGTTACTGTATAGATGTATGAATTTTATTTTAATCCTAGTACTGAATATAATGTGTGTAATTATAATCAAGAATTAGAACAAAGACTGTCTGTTCCTTGGTAGAAACGAATGAACTTATCGTCAGACTGGCTAGAATGCGTATCTACACAGGGAGACCTTGGCCTGGTCGTAAATTATCTAAACCGGTGAGGGAACGATGAAGGAAGGCTTGTGAAGTATACTGGCATTGTATCGAGGTGGAGGAGGAACGGGACAGATTAAAACCTATGACGTCATTTTCGGTTTATAACCTGTTGTAAATTGTATCATGTTCAGTACTCTCGAGAATAAACGCTATTGCTTGATTTTTGAGACTGGTCTCTGCCCATTTTATGCAAATAAGTATCTTACAAATCCTAAGAAATGGGCTGAGTGTATTAATTGAATTGGTTAATAAACATATAGGAATTAAATTCCTCTGACACCCATCCAACCTGACAGGCCTTGAAAGGATCTGCAGAGAGGAAGGGGAGAAATTCCCCAAATACAGGTCTGCCAAGCTTGAAGTGTCATACCCAAGAAGACTCAATGCTGTAATCGCTGCCAAAGGTGCTTCAACAAAGTACTGAGTAAAGGGCCTGAAAATTTATTTAAATGTGATTTTTCATTTTACATTTTTATAAATTAGTAAAAATGTCTAAAAACCTGTTTTACTTTGTCATTATGGGGTATTGTGTGTAGATTAATGAGGGGAAAGAAACAATGTAATACATTTTAGAATAAGGCTGTAATATAACAAAATGTGGAAAAAGTCAAGAGGTCTGAATACTTTTCAAATGCACAGTTTATATATAAACTCAACAAAAAAGAAACATCCTCTCACTGTCAACTGCGTTTATTTTCAATGAACTTAACATGTGTAAATATTTGTATAAAAATAACAAGATTCAACAACTGGGACATAAACTGAACAAGTCCCACAGACATGTGACTAACATAAATTGAATAATGTGTCCCTGAACAAAGAGGGGGTCAAAATCAATAGTAACAGTTAGTTTCTGGTGTGGCCACCAGCTGCATTATGTACTGCAGTTCATCTCCTCCTCGTGGACTGCACCAGATTTGCCAGTTCTTGCTGTGAGATGTAACCCCATTCTTCCCCCAAGGCATCTCCAAGTTCCCGGACATTTCAGGGGGGAATGGCCCTAGCCCTCACTCTCCGATCCAACAGGTCCCAGACGTGCTCAATGGGATTCTTCGCTGGCCAAGGCAGAACACTGACATTCCTGTCTTGCAGGAAATCACGCACAGAACGAGCAGTATGGCTGGTGGCATTGTCATGCTGGAGGTTCATGCCAGGATGAGCCTGCAGGAAGGGTACCACATGAGGAAGGAGGATGTCTTCCCTGTAAACACACAGCGTTGAGATTGCCTGCAATGACAACAAGCTAAGTCCGATGATGCTGTGACACACCGCCCCAGATCATGAAGGACCCTCCACCTCGATCCCGCTCCAGAGTACAGGCCTCTGTGTAACGCTCATTCCTTCAACAATAAACGCAAATCCGACCATCATCCCTGGTGAGGCAAAACCACGACTCGTCAGTGAAGATAACTTTTTGTCAGTCCTGTCTGGTCCAGCAACGGTGGGTGTGTGCCCATAGGCAACGTTGTTGCCGGTGATGTCTGGTGAGGACCTGCCTTACAATAGGCCTGCAAGCCCTCAGTACAGCCTCTCTCAGCCTATTGCGGATAGTCTGAGCACTGATGAAGGGATTGTGCGTTCCTGGTGTATCTCGGGCAGTTGTTGTTGTCATTCTGTACCTGTCCCGCAGGTTTGATGTTCAGATGTACCGAACATCATGTACTGTGCAGGTGTTGTTACACGTGGTCTTCCACTGCGAGGATGATCAGCTGTCCGTCCTGTCTCCCTGTAGCTCTGCCTTAGGCGTCTCACAGTACGGACATTGCAATTTTTTGCCCTGGCCACATCTGCAGTCCTCATTCCTCCTTCCTCCATTTCAGCTTTTCACATTCCCAGTGGGTCAGAAGTTTACATACGCTCAATTAGTGTTTGGTAGTATTGCCTTTAAATTGTTAAATTTGGGTCAAACATTTTGGGTAGCCTTCCACAAGCTTCCGACAATAAGTTGGGTGATTTTTGGCCCATTCCTCCTGACAGAGCTGGTGTAACTGAGTCAGGTTTGTAGGCCTCCTTGCTCTCACATGCTTTTCTCAGTTCTGCCCACAAATGTTCTATGGTATTGAGGTCAGGGCTTTGTGAAGGCCACTCCAATACATTGACTTTGTGGTCCTTAAACCATTTTGCCACAACTTTGGAAGTGTGCTTGGGGTCATTGTTCATTTGGAAGACCCATTTGCGACCAAGCTTTAATGAATAATGATGGTCATTATATCCAAACAGTTCTATTTTTGTTTCATCAGACCAGCGGATATTTCTGCAAAATGTACCATGTTTGTCCCGATGTGCAGTTGCAAACCGTAGTCTGGCTTTTTTATGGCGGTTTTGGAGCAGTGGCTTCTTTCTTGCTAAGCGGCCTTTCAGGTTATGTCGATATAGGACTCGTTTTACTGTGGATATTGATACTTTTGTACCTGTTTCCTCCAGCATCTTCACAACGTCCTCTGCTGTTGTTCTGGGATTGATTTGATTTGACTTTTCACACAAAAGTACGTTCATCTCTAGGAGACAGAACACGTCTCCTTCCTGAGGGGTATGACGGCTGCATGGTCCCATGGTGTTTATACTTGCGTACTATTGTTTGTACAGATGAACGTGATACCTTCAGACGTTTGGAAATTGCTACCAAGGATGAACCAGACTTGTGGAGGTCTACAATTTTCTTTCTTTAGTCTTGACTGATTTCTTTTGATTTCCCCATGATGTCAAGCAAAGAGGAACTGAGTTTGAAGATAGGCCTTGCAATACATCCACAGGTACACCTCCAATTGACTGAAATTATGTCAATTATCCTATCTAAAGCCATGACACCATTTCTGGAATTTTCCAAGCTGTTTAAAGGCACAGTCAACTTAGTGTATGTAAACTTCTGACCCACTGGAATTGTGATACAGTGAATGTTAAGTGAAATAATCTGTCTGTAAACAATTGTTGGAATAATTACTTGTGTCATGCACAAATATATGTCCTAACTGACTTGCCAAAACTATAGTTTGTTAAACAAGAAACTTGTTGTAACGATCGTCTGTGGTGGAAGAAGGTGAGGGCCAAAGCGCAGCGTGGTAAGTGTTCATGTTTTTTAATAAAGAAATGAACACTGAACAAAACAATAAACGTGAAGTAATCAAACCGAAACAGTCCCATGTGGCACCAACACTAACACGGAAAATAAACACCCACAACTCAAAAGTCAAACCAGGCTCCCTAAGTATGATTCTCAATCAGGGACAATGATTGACAGCTGCCTCTGATTGAGAAGCATACCAGGCCAAACACAGCAATCCCAAACCAATAGAAAAAATGACATAGACAACCCACCCAACTCACTGACCATACTAAAACCAAGACATAATAAAATAACTAAGGTCAGAACGTGACACTTGTGGAGTGGTTGAAAAACGAGTTTTAATGACTCCAACCTAAGTGTATGTATACTTCCGACTTCAACTGTATATGTCACACACTGATTTGTCTCACCTGTCTTTGTGATTGTCTCCACCCTCCTGGTTTTGACCTTTGCCTGTCCTGACTCTGAGCCCGTCTGCCTGACCACTCTGCCTGCCCCTGACCCTGAGCCTGCCTGCCGACCTGAACCTTTGTCCCACCTCTGAATTATTGACCTCTGCCTACCCTGACCATGAGGCTGCTTGCCATCCGGTATCGTTGCTCCACCTCTGGTTTTCTGACCCCTGCCTGCCTTGACCTGTCTATTGCCTGCCCCTGTTGGATCATTAAACTATTGTTAATTCGACGTTGTCTGCATCTGGCCTTTACCTTCATACCTGATAGCACAAACTGGCCATTACAGCAGACCCGGGCCAGCTGCTCAATGTCATCTCCACCCAGGGAGCCACCATTGGTAGGCACAAGGAATTGCTTCGTGGCCTTGTGGAGAGGGTCCAAACTTTGGCTGAATGCCATGACCGGCGTTGTACAGTTTGCTGGAGTAATTCCACGGGTTGTCTGGGAGGCCGCCTACCACAGTGGTAACCCCTCAGCTCCTCAGAGACTCAGCTGCTAGCAGCACTGTCTCATCAGTCACTCCACCTTCTCGGGAGCCTCGCTTACCTCCTCCGGAACACTTCAATGGAAAGCCGAGCACCTGTCGGGCGTTCCTAGCTCAGTGTGCCCTCGTCTTCGAGCTTCAGCTCTCCTCCTTCCCCTTGGATCGTTCCAAGATAGCCTACCTCATCACTCTGATGTCCGGGAGTGCGCTCACCTGGGCTACTACGGTGTGGGAACAACAGTCGGCCATATGCAGTAGTCTGGAGGGGTTGATGGGAGAAGTGGGGCAGGTTTTTAATGTCCCGTTCTCCGGGCGAGAGGCTGCCTGGAAGCTAATCCAGCTTCAGCAGGACTCCCGCGGTGTAGCTGATTATGCGGTGGATTTCTGCACGTTGGCAGCGGAGAGTGCTTGGAATCAAGAGGCACTGTTCAATATGTTCCTTCACGGCGTCTCGGAGGAAGTCAGAGATGAGCTCATCGCTTTGACCATCCATATCGGTGGGCGATTACGGGAACAACGGAGGGAGAGGAAATTGGATTTTGCTCGCACGCCAAGGGATCCCACCCTTGCCTTCGAGTCATCCTTGAAGTCTCCGACGGTCTCATTGCCGAGAGAACCCGAGGCTTCCCTACCTGCCCCGAGGGCTGCCGAAGTCACCACATCCTATAGGCCGAGTCACCCACAACACCACTCCCATCAACCTATGTGTGTCAGGGAACCTCAACGAGGCTATCCAGTTCCTGCTCATCAAGTCCTCTCAGATTCCTGTGGTATTGAGATTCTCATGACTCCAGCGACACAATCCCAACATTTTTATTTTATTTTATTTATTTCACCTTTATTTAACCAGGTAGGCAAGTTGAGAACAAGTTCTCATTTACAATTGCGACCTGGCCAAGATAAAGCAAAGCAGTTCGACACATACAACGACACAGAGTTACACATGGAGTAAAACAAACATACAGTCAATAATACAGTATAAACAAGTCTATATACAATGTGAGCAAATGAGGTGAGATAAGGGAGGTAAAGGCAAAAAAAAGGCCATGGTGGCAAAGTAAATACAATATAGCAAGTAAAACACTGGAATGGTAGATTTGCAGTGGAAGAATGTGCAAAGTAGAAATAAAAATAATGGGGTGCAAAGGAGCAAAATAAATAAATAAATAAAATGAATACAGTAGGGAAAGAGGTAGTTGTTTGGGCTTGGTATTGGAGGCTATTTTGTAACTGACATCGCCGAAGTCGAGGATTGGTAGGATGGTCAGTTTTACAAGGGTATGTGTGGCAGCATGAGTGAAGGATGCTTTGTTGCGAAATAGGAAGCCAATTCTAGATTTAACTTTGGATTGGAGATGTTTGATGTGGGTCTGGAAGGAGAGTTTACAGTCTACCCAAACACCTAGGCATTTGTAGTAGAAGTGATGTTGGACAGGCGGGCAGGTGCAGGCAGCGATCGGTTGAAGAGCATGCATTTAGTTTTACTTGTATTTAATTAAGAGCAATTGGAGGCCACGGAAGGAGAGTTGTATGGCATTGAAGCTTGCCTGGAGGGTTGTTAACACAGTGTCCAAAGAAGGGCCAGAAGTATACAGAATGGTGTCGTCTGCGTAGAGGTGGATCAGAGACTCACCAGCAGCAAGAGCGACATCATTGATGTATACAGAGAAGAGAGTCGGTCCGAGAATTGAACCCTGTGGCACCCCCCTAGAGACTGCAAGAGGTCCGGACAGCAGACCCTCCAATTTGACACACTGAACTCTATCAGAGAAGTAGTTGGTGAACCAGGCGAGGCAATCATTTGAGAAACCAAGGCTGTCGAGTCTGCCGATGAGGATGTGGTGATTGACAGAGTCGAAAGCCTTGGCCAGATCAATGAATACGGCTGCACAGTAATGTTTCTTATAAATTAACTGGTCTACTGGTGCCGTCTTGGGCTGGAGCCTGTTCTGCCATGCCCATTGCCTGATGTCAGCACAACCTGCCCCGGGACGTCTTCCTGGGGGCTCGGAAGGTGCCCTGGACCTCTCCGCCATACCCGCAGAGTACCGGTACCTCCAGAATTGTTCAGCAAGGGCCGGCCACTTCGCTCCCGCCGCAATGACCTTATGACTGCAGGATTGACCTTCTCCCTAACACGACTCCGCCCCAGGGACGACTGTACTCTCTGTCAAGACCAGAGACCAAGGCGATGGATACCTACATCAGGGACTCCCTTGCTACAGGATTCATCCGTCCTTCTTCTCCCACTGGCGCAGGGTTCTTTTTTTTGTGGAGAAGAAGGACATGATGCGCTCGTACATCGACTACCTGGGTCTCAAGGACATAACAGTGAAGAACTGCTACCCGCTGCCACTCATCTCCTCGGCCTCCGAGCAGCTCCACTGTGTTTTCCAAGCTGGATCTACGGAACGCCTACAACTTGGTGTGGATACGGGAAGGGGACGAGTGGAAAACCGCCTTCAACATGGTCAGCGGTCACTACAAGTATCTGGTCATGCCTTTTGGCCTTACCAACGCCCCTGCTGTGTTCCATGCTCTGGTCAATTATGTTCTCCACCACATGTTGAACCGGTTCATCTTCGTCTACTTCAATGCGATCCTCATCTTCTCCTGTTCCACCCAAGAACATGTGCTCCACATCCGACAGGTTCTCCAACGCCTCCTGGAGAACCAGCTGTTTGTCAAAGCAGAGAAGTGCAAGTTCCATCGTTCCACCATCACATTTCTGGGTCTCATCATCGCCACAGGGCGTGTGCAAATGTATCCCAGGAAGGTGAGAGCGGTGGTGGATTGGCCCCAGCCTACTTCCAGGGTGAAGCTGCAACGCTTCCTGGGGTTTGCCAACTTCTGTCGCCGCTTTATCCGGGGTTACAGCATGATATTTAACCATTTTAGAGTGATTATTTTTTCAATATGATTTGTCAGTACATTATGTAAATGTTTTGCTGATACAGTGGTTCAGTTTTAGTATGACATATACCACTCAGTGGTATATATCAGTGTTCCTAATGTTTGGTTTCATTCAGTCCATCATACATTTTTAAGATATGAAGGTCAGTCAATGAGGAACATTTCAAGAACTTTGAAAGTTTCTTCAAGTGCAGTCGCAAAAACCATCAAGCTCTATTATGAAACTGGCTCTAATGAGGACTGCCACAGGAAAGGAAGTCCCAGAGTTACCACTGCTGTAGAGGATAAGATCGTTAGAGTTAACTGCACCTCAGGTTGCAGACCAAATAAATGCTTCACAGCGTTCAAGTAACAGACACATCTCGACATCAACTGTTCAAATGAGATTGCATGAATCAGGCCTTCATGGTCGAATTGCTGCAAAGAAACCACAACTAACGGACACCAATAAGAAGAAGAGACTTGCATGGGCCAAGAAACACGACAATGGACATTAGACCAGTGGAAATCTGTCCTTTGTTCTGATGAGTCCAAATTTGAGATTTTTGGTTCTAAACACTGTCTTTGTGAGACGCATAATAGGTGAACGGATGCTCTCCGCATGTGTAGTTCCCACCGTGAAGTATGGAGGAGGAAGGGTGATGGTATGGTGGTGCTTTGCTGGTGACACTGTCTGTGATTTATTTAGAATTCAAGGCACACTTAACCAGCATGGCTACCACATTATTCTGCAGTGATACGCCATCCCATCTGGTTTGTGCTTAGTGGGACAATCATTTGTTTTTCATCAGGACAATGAACCAAAACATACCTCCAGGCTGTGTAAAGGCTATTTGACCAAGGAGAGTGATGGAGTGCGGAATCAGATGACCTCGCCTCCGCAATCACCTGACCTCAAACCAATTGTGATGGTTTGGGATGAGTTGGACCACAGAGTGAAAGAAAAGCAGCCAACAAGTGCTCAGCATATGTGGGAACTCCTTCAAGACTGTTGGAAAAGCATTCCTCATGAAGCTGGTTGAGAGAATGCCAAAAGAGTGCAAAGCTGTCATCATGGCAAAGGGTGGCCATTTAAAAGTTTTGATGTCTCACTATTATTCTACAGTGTAGAACATAGTAAAAATAAATAAAAACCCTTGAATGAGTAGATGTGTCCAAACCTTTGACTGGTACTGTATATACATACACACACTGAGTATACCAGGATGTCTTGCTCCCAGACAGACTAAACAACTTCTTTGCTCGCTTTGAGGACAATACAGTGCCACTGACACGGCCCGCTACCAAAACCTGCGGACTCTCCTTCACTGCATCCGACGTGAGTAAAACATTTAAACGTGTTAACCCTCGCAAGACTGCAGGCCCAGACGGCATCCCCTGCCGCGTCCTCAGAGCATGCTCAGACCAGCTGGCTGGTGTGTTTATGGACATATTCAATCAATTCTTATCCCAGTCTGCTGTTCCCAACTGCTTCAAGAGGGCCACCATTGTTCCTGTTCCCATGAACCGCCCCGTAGCACTCACTTCCGTCATCATGAAGTGCTTTGAGAGACTACCTGACACCCTAGACCCACTCCAATTTGCTTACCGCCCCAATAGGTCCACAGACAACGCAATCGCAACTACATTGCACACTTCCCTAACCCATCTGGACAAGAGGAATATCTATGTGAGAATGCTGTTCATCGACTACAGCTCAGCATTCAACACCAGAGTACCCTCCAAACTCATCATCAAGCTCGAGACCCTGGGTCTCGACCCCGCCCTGTGCAACTGTGTACTGGACTTCCTGACACCCCCAGGTGGTGAGGATAGGTAACAACATCTCCACCCCGCTGATCCTCAACACTGGGGCCCCACAAGGGTGCGTTATGAGCCCTCTCCTGTACTCCCTTTTCACCCACGACTGCGTGGCCATGCACGCCTCCAACTCAATCATCAAGTTTGCAGACGACACTACAGTGGTAGGCTTGATTACCAACAATGACGAGACGGCCTACAGGGAGGAGGTGAGGGCCCTCAGAGTGTGGTATCAGGAAAATAACCTCACACTCAACGTCAACAAAACAAAAGAGATGATCGTGGACTTCAGGAAACAGCAGAGGGAGCACCCCCTATCCACATGACAGTAGTGGAGAGGGTAGTAAGTTTTAAGACCCTCGGCGTACACATCACAGACAACCTGAATTGGTCGACCCACACAGACAGCATGGTGAAGAAGGCGCAGCAGCGCCTCTTCAACCTCAGGAGGCTGAATAAATTTGGCTTGTCACCAAAAGCACTCACAAACTTTTACAGATGCACAATCGAGAGCATCCTGTCGGGCTGTATCACAGCCTGGTATGGCAATTGCTCCGCCCACAACCGTAAGGCACTCCAGAGGGTAGTGAAGTCTGCACAACGCATCACCAGGGGCAAACTACCTGCCCTCCAGGACACCTACACCACCCGATGTCACAGGAAGGCCATTAAGATCATCAAGGACAACAACCACCCGAGCCACTGCCTGTTCACCCCACCATCATCCAGAAGGCGAGGTCTGTACAGGTGCATTAAAGCAGGGACCGAGAGACTGAAAAACAACTTCTATCTCAAGGCCATCAGACTGTTAAACAGCCACCACTAACATTGAGTGGCTGCTGCCAACATACTGACTCAACTCCAGACACTTTAATAATGGAAAAATGGATGTAAAAAATGTATCACTAGCCACTTTAAACAATGCCAATTAATATAATGTTTACATACACTACATTACTCATCTCATATGTATATACTGTACTCGATACCATCTACTGCGTCTTGCCTATGCCGTTCTGTACCATCACTCATTCATATATCTTTATGTACATATTCTTCATCCCTTTACACTTGTGTGTATAAGGTAGTTGTTGTGAAATTGTTAGGTTAGATTACTCGTTGGTTATTACTGCATTGTCGGAACTAGAAGCACAAGCATTTCGCTACACTCGCATTAACATCTGCTTAACCATGTGTATGTGACAAATAACATTTGATTTGATTTTATTATACCAAACATTAGGAACACCCCAGCGTTGCAGTTCTTTACACAACCTAGTGCACCTGGCACCTACTACCATACCCTGTTCAAAGGCACTTACATTTTTTGTCTTGCCCTTTCACCCAATGGATGGTACACTAAATCCTTATTTTTTCTGCCTCCTCTCCTTCATCTACACATATTGAACTGGATTTTCCAAGTGACATCAATAAGTGATCACAGCTTTCACCTGGATTCATCATGTCAGTCTATGGAAAGAGCAGGTGTTATTTTTATTTATAAATTGTACTTCTCTGTAAAGTGTGTTCAGACTGTATTTACTAGAATGAATGTACTTCAGTAATGTACAGTATTTGTTGAGATGAGAGTTGTAGATTAACAATAAACTATGTAGGCTACACTTAGTCAAAGGGGCATCATGTTAACCTTGTTGTTGATCCTTACCTCCTCGTATAAGACTAGGGTAATGAGTAGAGCAGGTATAGGACGTCCCTTCATATGGGAATTTAAACAAAGCAGATAGCTGTTTTATGTACAAGATGCCAGTGCATAAACAAATACAAGCAAATACATTCGTACCATGTAAACCAGAACACATCGTTGTAGTTTCTAATGTAAATCTTTATTGCAACTGGGAAGGTATTTACTTGACTGTGTTTTCTTGTTTTTGTGATCTATATATTCTTATTTCCTTCCAATGCCTGCTGATGCATTTTTAGGCCCTGAGGCGACTTCTTCGACACTGTCTGATATATTTCTACATAGCAAACACTCTCTGTCCTCCTCAACCCACTCCTCCTCCACACAACTCTTTCCAACTGCATTATGTCATAAGGAGGAGTGAATTGGAAAAGAGGGCCTGCATTGTGGTGTTTCAAAATATAACAGATTTTTAAGAGGAGAATAGAGGAGAGGAGAAAAGAGAGTGAAAATAAAGTGCATTCTTTTCACTTTACAACACATAACACACCCTCCCACTTTATCTTGAGTCATACACTGAAAGACACAGATTTCAGACATTAACATAATTCAGTGTGTTACCTTGATAACTGTTGATCGCCATGTACCAGCTGTTTTCATATCTCAGTTGATAGACATGCAACACTTTCTTATAGCATAGAAAGCTTGTTCTGAACTTTACCATAACCAACTTTAATAAGTAGGCCTAGTCTGCTCAATGACTATTATGTAAATGACGTAAAGATAGTGAATTAGGCCTGTGCAGTGGTCATCCTTCCCTGTAAAAATGCCCTACTTTGTTCCCTATTTTTCCCAACATTAGCTACACCATTCTTGCTTAGTGAAATTCAAGTAATGAACATTTCTCAATACAGTTGAAAGTAGGGGTTTTAAGGTGAGCTAAACGTTTTACAAATTGATAGGATTTTTAATAAAAGGGTATGTTTTGTATTTCGTTGACAGTTGTGAATTTGGACGGTAATGTATAAAGTATGATGCTCTCAGGCTTCCGTACTCTTACGACGAGTCCCGGAAGTGCTAAACATGAATTGTAAACAAACTCATGAGCCAGATCTTATTTAGTTTAAAAAAAGAGAACGTACTGCCGTATAGGACGTGGTTTGCGTATCATTGGATGCACCCTGTAGAATGTGAGTAACTTGTTATGTTCCTTATATTCTGGTTGCTTGACATTTAATCACTGTTGTGTTTAACTCCAAATCAATGAGAACGCTATTAGCATTAACCGCTGACTTTTGTAGACTACCTAACGTTAAAGTTAGCTAACTAGCTAAATAGTCGGCTAACCTAACTAGCAGTCATATTCAGCTAGCATAACAGTTGCTAGTTAACCAGTTACTTATCCGATATAATTAGCTAGCTAGCTTACGTCAAACCTGGCCAGTACAGTAGGCTCTCTCTAGCTAGTCGAAATCAAACCCTATCAGCTGTTGCTGTTATTCAGGATGCCAGATCTACCAGCTAGCTAGCATGACAGCTACGGCATTAGACACCACGCTAATACAACTGGTCAGTAGATATCTTTGGTTGTCCTTATCACATTGTAGATAATTAGCTAACCCATGTAGAGTTGCAATTGCGTGCTGTGCCACGTATATCAACTGACTAAACGGACTGTGTAACAACTAGCTAATCCTAACCATATTTTTGTAGCTGGCTACTGTACCAATCCGTGTCAGTGAAATGTGGAAGTAACTAAGTTGTCACGCATAGCTCATCTAAGCAACATTCAAACTCTCTTCATCTCTATTCTTTCCCTCTTCTTTCTGAAACACAGGATTCCACCTGTGTGGAAGTAACCCAACTACATTTGCCAGTGAGTGACGGACAGAGATCTACTTGCATCTGTAGAGATCTGTGTCTGTAGGCAGGGCAGCCATGTCTAGGAAGCAGACAGGAAAGCCACTGCGTGGCAGCAACAGAAAGTGTGATGCGGAGCGAAAGCGGGATGACCGGGTCACACGCAGGGCAATCGCCAAGGACCGCAAGAACCGGCCCCAGGACGGGGACGAGGGAGAGGAGTTTGTCAGCTTCTCCAACCAGCTCCAAGCGCTGGGGCTCAAACTGAGAGAGGTGCCTGGAGATGGGTAAGATTCAGAGAGAGAAGGTCTGACTACATTGCAGACACCTGGCGGACCTATAAACGCCTGAATAGGTATTTAGTATATCAGCTAACCACATACAGTGGGGCAAAAAGTATTTAGTCAGCCACCAATTGTGCAAGTTCTCCCACTTAAAAAGATGAGAGGCCTGTAATTTTCATCATAGGTACACAAAAAAAATCCAGAAAATCACATTGTAGGATTTGTAATACATTTATTTGCATATTATGGTGGAAAATAAGTATTTGGTCAATAACAAAAGTTTATCTCAATGCTTTGTTATATACCCTTTGTTGGCAATGACAGAGGTCAAACGTTTTCTGTAAGTCTTCACAAGGTTCACACACTGCTGGTATTTTGGCCCATTCCTCCATGCAGATCTCCTCTAGAGCAGTGATGTTTTGGGGCTGTTGCTTGGCAACACGGACTTTCAACTCCCTCCAAAGATTTTCTTTGGGGTTGAGATCTGGAGACTTGCTAGGCCACTCCAGGACCTTGAAATGCTTCTTACGAAGCCATTCCTTCGTTGGCCAGGCGGTGTGTTTGGGATCATTGTCATGCTGAAAGACCCAGCCACGTTTCATCTTCAATGCCCTTGCTGATGGAAGGAGGTTTTCACTCAAAATCTCACGATACATGGCCCCATTCATTCTTTCCTTTACACGGATCAGTCGTCCTGGTCCCTTTGCAGAAAAACAGCCCCAAAGCATGATGTTTCCACCCCCATGCTTCACAGTAGGTATGGTGTTCTTTGGATGCAACTCAGCATTCTTTGTCCTCCAAACACGACGAGTTGAGTTTTTACCAAAAAAGTTATATTTTGGTTTCATCTGACCATATGACATTCTCCCAATCTTCTTCTGGATCATCCAAATGCTCTCTAGCAAACTTCAGAAGGGCCTGGACATGTACTGGCTTGAGCAGGGGGACACGTCTGGCACTGCAGGATTTGAGTACCTGGCAGCGTAGTGTGTTACTGATGGTAGGCTTTGTTACTTTGGTCCCAGCTCTCTGCAGGTCATTCACTAGGTCCCCCCGTGTGGTTCTGGGATTTTTGCTCACCGGTCTTGTGATCATTTTGACCCCACGGGGTGAGATCTTGCGTGGAGCCCCAGATCGAGGGAGATTATCAGTGGTCTTGTATGTCTTCCATTTCCTAATAATTGCTCCCACAGTTGATTTCTTCAAACCAAGCTGCCTACCTATTGCAGATTCAGTCTTCCCAGCCTGGTGCAGGTCTACAATTTTGTTTCTGGTGTCTGTTGACAGCTCTTTGGTCTTGGCCATAGTGGAGTTTGGAGTGTGACTGTTTGAGGTTGTGGACAGGTGTCTTTTATACTGATAACAAGTTCAAACAGGTGCCATTAATACAGGTAACGAGTGGAGGACAGAGGAGCCTCTTAAAGAAGACGTTACAGGTCTGTGAGAGCCAGAAATCTTGCTTGTTTGTAGGTGACCAAATACTTATTTTCCACCATAATTTGCAAATAAATCCATTAAAAATCCTACAATGTGATTTTCTGGATTTTTTTTTCTCATTTTGTCTGTCATAATTGAAGTGCACATATGATGAAAATTACAGGCCTCTCTCATCTTTTTAAGTGGGAGAACTTGCACAATTGGTGGCTGACTAAATACTTTTTTGCCCTACTGTATTATATAATCTAGCAATCTGATGACAGACTGTGTAATCTATGACATGGCACACAATCATTGGTTGATGCAATGCAACATCTAAAATGTAGTCAGCCTGGAATGCAACCAAAGTGCTCTTATAAATGGCTGTTACAACGTTGACTAATACTGTGTGTCCATCCTATAGTAACTGCCTGTTCCGGGCTCTGGGTGACCAATTGGAGGGACACTCTCGAGGACACCTGCGCCTGCGCCAGGAGACTGTGCAGTACATGATGGCACACCGGCAGGACTTTGAGCCCTTTGTGGAGGATGATGTGCCCTTCGCCCAGCATTGTAAGATGGAAATAGCATTTGGTTTCTATGTGAAAATGTTGTGGGATGCCCAAGTTTTTGATGGTATGCCAGTCATCCTGGCGAGTGTGTCTTTAAAGATCGTGTCACTAATATTTCTCTCTGTTGTTTTCTTCCTCTCAGTGTCAAACCTCTCCCAGCCTGGTACGTTTGCTGGCAATGATGCCATCGTGGCGTTCGCCCGTAGTCAACAGCTCAAGGTGGTCATTCATCAGCTCAACACCCCACTGTGGGAGGTAGGAAGCTCAGTGACACCCTATTGCCCATATAGTTTACTACTTTTGTCAAGAGACGCATAGCTGTATAAAAGCTAAAGTAGTGCACAATAGGGGAAATTCACACTTATTTTATCTATCTGTTTTTAAAGGAGATTGGAATCCCCAAAAATGTTTTACATTTTTATTTAATGAGAAAGAATGGGAAAGTGGATGGGGATGTAGTAAAAAAAAACAAAAAAACGGCATAGTTTATAAAGTTGGGGAGTAGAGGCATGAATCCCTGTCGCCAGGTGGTATATGTGGTCCTACCACTAGACCACGTTGTAGCACACTGTACTGTATTTTAAGCCAAAGTCCTCTTCTAATGTAACAGACCGTATGAAATACCACTATTGATAAGCCCTACTCATTATGTTTCCTCAATTCAGATAAATGGCTCTGAGAAGCTGGTTGGCCGAGAGCTACACATTGCCTATCGCTATGGAGACCATTACGACAGTGTACGACCAATCGGTGACAACTCTGAGAGCCCTGCTCAGCTGCGTTTAGAGGTACGGGAAAAAAGCGGTTAATTTAAAAACACACTCCCAAATATTTCAATATTTCATTGGATTAGTCTTATTCATAAAATGTTCCTTATTCCCCCCACACCTCTCTTGTGTCGTTTCAGAATCTTCATAATTCGAGTGGGCAGCGTGAGTTTGGTGACGGCCAGAGGGACAGACGGAAAGCCCCCTCGCCCACCCCCTCCGAGGAAGACAATGTGATCCTAAGTTCCCTGAAGAACAGGGGCCCAAACTGTGAGTGGCCCCTCTGTCTTCTCCCCCAGTGTAGTGTGATTATCAGTGTCTACAGGCTGTTTTGGGCAGGTTTTAGGTCCTTTTCTAACCCCAACTCATATAAAACTTTCATTCATCTGCAGTCTACACCTACCGTGTATAATAAACATTGCTAGTAAATACAACTCATGTTTATTGACTATTTAGGGGATTTACATCTTTTAGAGGGAGCTACCATCCAAAAACCATTTGATAATGATCAACAGGAGCATCTGATGCAGTATATTCACTGCAACTGACCCCATGTGTATTGTGTGCCATGTCTCTCAGGTGAAGAGGAGAATCTATTTCAGTTGAGTGCCGCCACCATCAACGCTGAGTGGCTGGTGGATTCTGAGCTAGCTGTCCAAGTGTGTCACGGCCAGTGTGCCTCTGGTTCATGCTCAGCGTGTAGACAGGCAGCGACAGAGTGCAGTGAGCACAAAGCACCACCAGATGGAGGCAACATACACACATCCAAGGTAAATTGTAATTGTTAAATAAATCTTTTTAAGGTGTTTTAACACATTTTATTCAGAAAGTAAGGAACCACTACACCATGACTCTCCACTCAAATTCCAATTCTGAATAAGTATTCTGAGTCTGTGACTTTCAATTCAAGTTCCAAATTAAATTGACCTGCATTTCTCTATTCAATTGAGAAGGGACTTAAGTCTCTCCTTTTCATCTTGACTCCTGTTTTTTACACCTCTCAGGCTTCAAACAAGCAGAGGAAAGAGCAGCAGCGCTTGGAAAAGAAAAAGCGACAGGAGGAAAGACATCGACAGAAGGTTCTTCAAAGCAAAGGAACACCTGACCAAAACCAGAACCTCTCGGAGCCTGTCACTCTAGTGCCAGCTCTAAATACACTTAGTATATAGACCGACAGAGCATGGCCAAATAAAGCTATACCGGGTGGCTGATTACAATGTTTTGCTCACAGAATCAATTTCAATCTCAATCACATTGGATGACTTATATAAACCGTTTAGTTTCTTTGCAAATGTATGGTGCCTGCGATAGGTTGTGTGTGAATGTGTTCGGGGTTGTGGTTGATTATGAGGGTGTTTGATAGTGACCCAAGATGGTGTACATAGTTTCCTCTTTTAGAGACACACTGTCTAGACTCTTTATATGCTGGTGAATGAGGGCTGCTTTTCACTATGACCATGCAGTACATCTCGGGCTCTTCTTTGCTTTTGTTTTGAGTTGAATTTCTCTGATTCCAGCCAAAGAAGAAAGGAATGGGAAGAGACATCATTGTAAACAGAATGAAATGTTTTGTGAACGATACTGAAATGATGTAGTTGATACAGTATGTGAATAATTGATATTTTATCTGGTTAATGGCAGTTACAGTATTATTAATCAAGCTTAAAGAAATTATTCAGTTGGGAGATTTGCTGATGAATGATTGTGATGCACTCTGTCTGGTATGATATGTAATGAGGCAATAAATGAAAAAATGTACAGTATTTGATTTATTCATATTTTTGATATATTTTGTCTTAAATGGTTGTGGTGTTTGTTTTTGATTTGATTAAAGATGCACTATGCAGAAATCAATTCCACCATTTCCCTTTTGCAAAAATTCTAATAGTTTGCGTAATTTCAGTTTAATGTAGAGAAGTATAGTGTAGCGAATCATTGTACCATCTAAACCGCTATGAAATATCTTTTCCATAACCAAACATATTGTATTTTCAAGCTGTTTGAAGCTGCTGTACAAAACTGAAGTATGCAAAAACTAAACTTCAGACCGTGAAGCATATAAATAGTGCACATAGAACAGATGTAGTGCTTCTTTGACTTGCTTTCAATGAGAATGACAGCTCTAAAACTTAAAATTCGCTGTGAATTTGCTTGTGTCGCACAAAAAGTTACATATCACTGAATCAATAGATGTCCTCAATAGATTATACAAGATTGTGTATATTGTTGTTGACTGCACTGTAATTTTATCTGATATTTTGGGCAACATTTGGCCAATACTCATTGCAAGTATGTTTTTAAAACTGATTGATCATTTCACAATGGATAATGTAGATAGGAGCAGTATCAATGTTCAGGATGCTGACTGACTCCTCCCCTTTTCTATGTAGTGTGATGTCACAACATGGGTACATATATTATGACATAGTATGACATCATCAGTGGTCGACACTGCAAACAAAAAACACAGTTGCATTTATAAAATCTCCATTATGGATTATTATGAATTGAGGTTAATACACTCCAATTATTTTCTGAATCTGGAAGGTGGCGAGTACCTCTTCATGATGGACAGATGTTAAGATTAGTGGCATGTAGGCCTTGAGAGCAACGTGTGTGAGAAGCATAAATGTATCAAAAGTTTTAGGCTCTGAGGTGAATAGGAGGCTAGAGGACAAACAGTATTTTGTTAGGCTATAGGCCTTCATTATTGTCATGCATTTTCACTTGCATAAATCAAATGATCTTTAAACAAATGTATACTGGCTTGCCAGTCTGCAATTGACCAGCTAGCAAATTATTAAAACAACTTAATAGATAGAACACATGTCATCGTGAAATACATCAATTCTATGTAAGCAACTAAGGGCAGTTTAGTCAGTTTCTCATTATCATGATACTGTACATACAGGAGTGGTAAGTATAATTTTGGTCTTCAACTGTTGTTGTCTAGTACTGTCTTTTTGCTAGCTAGGGCCATCTACTTTAAGTGCTGCCTGTCTTCCCAGTAGCCTACTTGCTGTGTGAACTGCTGACTGCTATTTAATTGCAGATGATTGTTGACACATCAACCAGGATTAAGGGGCAGAGCAATTTGTGACTGTTGTTGTTTTCGTAATCAGTGGCTGTATTGGAGGGGGAGTGGCTTCTCCTCTCCTAGGCAATCAGCAATTCACCTTTGCAAGGCAATTAGTATTAATACTTCAGTGTCTCCTGTTTTCTCAGCGGCAGCTGTAAGTGATGTCTGATTGCAAAAGTAAGACTGTTGCTGAAGCAAAGATCGTTCTAACGAGTTGTTCTGCACAGTTATTCAAGGAAGGAAAGAGAGGAAGGCTCCACACTACTCTCTCACTTGAGTATCCTACCTAGTTATTTATAGATCATCTCATTTTGCTCTTTTGTAGCTTTGGCAACTGTGTGTTTTCTATCCCAGTTTGCTCCCTTCCCTGTAGGCTTTACAGATGCTCCACACCCCTTGGCTGCAATTCTTGTCATTTAGTGTGCCTTACGCGCATAACCCATGTGGATTTCCAGGTCTCCAGCAGCAATTGGAACTGCCAATCTGCGGTCAAAAACAAAGAGCTCATGTCAGCCTATGCTGCATTTCAGTCCCTTGACTTTTTGGCCCTGATGGAGACATGAATCACCCCAGAGAACACCGCTACTCCAGCTGCTCTCTCTTCACCTGACTACGTTTTCTCTCATAGTAAGAGAGCATCTGGTCGTTGAGGTGGTGGCACAGGGCTACTCATTCCTCCTAAGTGGAGATTTTCTTTTTACTCCCTCTCTCACCTGTCCTTTTCCTCATTTGAATTCCATTCTGTCACTAGTTCACTCAAGCATAATGTTGTTGTCATTTATGGACCACCAAATCCCCTTAGAGTTCCTCAATATAAGCTCATTTCCTGACGATGGCTCACCGCTCTTCGTACTTGGTGACTTCAACCTCCTGACGTCTGCTTTCAATTAATTTCTTTCCAACTCTTTCCCCTCCTTGCCTCTTGACCTATCCCTTCACCAGTCCCCTCCCACTCACAAGGCAGGCAATACCCCCCCTCCAGGTCTCTGATCACTACTTTGTTTCCCTTTCTTCCTCCCTCCCTCCCTCTCCTCCAACCCTAGCCACTCAACCCCAAATCCAGATGGTAATGTGCTGTCACAATCTTCCCTCTCTCTCTCACTACTCTCTCTTCTATCCTATCATCTCTCCCTTCTGCTAAATCCTTCTCTTTCCTGTCTCCTGATTCTGGCTCTTCAACACTACTCTCTTCCCTCTAACCCTAGGAAACTATTTTCCACCTTTTCCTCCCTCCTTAATCCTCCCCTCTCTCTCTGTGGACAAATGTAATAGACAACTTTGTCAACCACTTTGAAAAGAAGGTTGACATCTGCTTCTCATTCACTCAGCCTATTGAGTTCACTGGTCCCACTCACACAGAACTACCCTACGCCTTGACCCATTCTCTCTCCAAATGAAATCCTGCAACTAGTGAGGTCTGGCCGCCCAACAATCTGCCTGCTCGACCACATCCCCTTCTCCCTTCTCCAGACCATCTTTGGGGACCTTCGTCCATTCCTTACTTCCTTCAGCAACTCATCGCTGACCACTGGCTACATCCCCTCTGACATGAAAATGGCCGGAGTCGCTTCCCCTCAAGAAACCAACACTTGACTCCTCTGACATCAAACTACAGACTGGTATCCCTTTCTTTTCTTTCCAAAACACTTGAGCGTGCAGCCTCTGACCAACTCTCTCTGTTTCTCTCAGAACAATATTCTTGACCCAAATCAGTCAGGCTTCAAGACGGGTCGCTCAACCGACACTGCTCTTCTGTGTCACGGAAGCTCTCTGCTCTTCCAAAGCTGACTCTTTCTCCTCTGTTCTCGTCCTCCTAGATCTACCCGCTGCCTTCGACACCGTGAACTAGCAGATCCTTCTCTCCACCCTCTCAGGGCTGGGAGTCTCAGGCTCTGCGCACTCTTTGATTGCATCCTACGCTATATATCCAAAAGTATGTGGACAGCCCTTCAAATTTGTGTATTTGACTATTTCAGCCACACCAGTTGCTGTCAGGTATATAACATCGAGCACACAGCCATGCAATCTCTATAGACAATCATTGACAGTAGAATGGCCTTACTGAAGAGCTCAGTGACTTTCAACATGGCACCGTCATAGGATGCCACCTTTCCATACAAGTCAGTTTATCAAATTTATGACCTGCATGAGTAAGTGCTGTTATTGTGAAGCGGAAATGTCTATGTGCAACAACGGCTTAGCCTCGAAGTGGCAGGCCACATAAGCTCACAGAACGGGACCGCCGAGTGCTGAAGCACATACAAATCCTCAATTGTAACACTCATTACCGAGTTCCAAACTTCTTCTGGAAGCAATGTCAGCACAAGAACTGTTCGTCGGGAGCTTCATGAAATGGGTTTCCATAGCCGCACACAAGCCTAAAATCACTAATGCGCAATGCCAAGCTTCAGCTGGAGTGGTGTAAAGCTTGCCGGCATTGGACTCTGGTGCAATGGAAATGTGCACGATCTGTGTCTGCACCATGTACACTCACGACTGGTGTCCTCCAGGGCTCAGTTCAAGGCCCTCTTCTCTCTATACTCCAAGTCACTCGGCTCCATTATATACTCACATGGTCTCTCCTATCATTGCTATGCGGATGACACTCAACTACTTTTCTCCTGTCCCCCTTCTGACATCCAGGTGGTAACATGCATCTCTGCGTGTCTGGCAGATATCTCAGCCTGAATGTCGTTCCACCACCTCAAGCTCAACCTCGACAAGATGGAGCTGCTCTTCCTCCCAAGGAAGGCCTGCCAGATCAAAGACCTCTCCATCACAGTTGACAACTCCATGGTGTTCCCCTCACAGAGTGCAAAGAACCTTTTTTTTATTTTTTTTATTTTTACTTAACTAGGCAAGTCAGATACAAATACTTTTTTTTTTTACAATGATGGCCTACCAAAAGGCCTCCGACGGGGGCCTGAGATTAAAAACAAATATAGGACAAAACACACATCACGACAATCTCCACCGGAAAATGACCTATGCATAGTCACTTCGCTCCCACCTACATGTACAGATTCCCTCAACTAGCCTGTACCCCTGCACACTGACTCGGTACCGGTGCCCCCTGTATATAGCCTCGTTATTGTTACTTTTTATTTTAGCCTATTTGGTAAATATTTTCTTCTTCTTGAACTGCACTGTTGGTTAAGGGCTTGTGAGTAAACATTTCACTGTAAAGTCTACACTTTTTGTATTCGGGGCATGTGGCAAATAAAGTTTGATTGGATTTTTGACAACACTACATAAAGAGAGACCTAAGACAGCATAGCAAGGCAGCAACACATGACAACACAGCATGGTAGCACCACAACATAACAACAACATGGTATCAACACAATATGGTAGCAGCATAAAACATGGTACAAACATTATTGGGTTACAGCTCGTTCCAGTCGCTAGCTGCAGCGAACTGAAAAGACGAGCGACCCAGGGATGTGTGTGCTTTGGGGACCTTTAACAGAATGTGACTGGCAGAACGGGTGTTGAATGTGGAGGGTGAGGGCTGCAGTAGATATTTCAGATAGGGGGGAGTGAGGCCTAAGAGGGTCTTTATAAATAAGCATCAACCAATGGGTCTTGCGATGGGTATACAGAGATGACCAGTTTACAGAGGAGTATAGAGCGCAGTGATGTGTCCTGTAAGGAGCATTGGTGGAAAATCTGATGGCCGAACGGTAAAGAACATCTAGCCGCCCTCAAAGCTCATCACTAAGCTAAGGACTCTGGGACTAAACACCTCCCTCTGCAAATGGATCTTAGACGTCCTGACGGGCCGCTCCCAGGTGGTAAGGGTAGGTAACAACACATCCGCCACGCTGATCCTCAACACAGTGGCCCCTCAGGGGTGCGCGCTCAGTTCCCTCCTGTACTCCCTGCTCACTCATGACTGCATGGCCAAGCACGACTCCAACACCATCATTAAGTTTGCTGATGACACAACAGTGGTAGGCCTGATCACCGACAATGATGAGACCGCCTATAGGGAGGAGGTCAGACACCTGACCGTGTGATGCAAAGACAACAACCTCTCCCTCAACGTGATCATGACAAAGGAGATGATTGTGGACTACAGGAAAAGGAGGACCGAGCACGCCCCCATTCTTATCGACGGGGCTGTCATGGAGCAGGTTGAGAGCTTCAAGTACCTTGATGTCCACATCACCAACAAACTAACATGGTCCAAGCACACCAAGACAGTCATGAAGAGGGCACGACAAAACCTATTCCCCCTCAGGAGACTGAAAAGACTTGGCATTGTCCTCAGATCCTCAAAAGGTTCTACAGCTGCACCATCGAGAGCATCCTGACTGGTTGCATCACTGTCTGGTATGGCAACTGCTTGGCCTCCGAGGGTAGTGCGTACGGCCCAGTACATCACCGGGGCCAAGCTTCCTGCCATCCAGGACCTCTATACCAGGCTGTGTCAGAGGAAGGCCCTAAAAATTGCCCGCCCCCAAGCTGCTGCTACTCTCTGTTATTATCTATGCATTGCCACTTTAAAAAAAACTACCTGCATGTACATAATTACCTCAATTACCTCGACACCGTTGCCCCCAAACATTGACACATTGACTCTGTACCGGTACCCCCTGTATATACAGTTGAAGTCAGAAGTTTACATACACTTAGGTTGGAGTCATGAAAACTTGATTTCTAACCACTCCACAAATTTCTTGTTGTCTTCTTGTCAAGTTTTGTGCATGACACAAGTCATTTTTCCAACAATTGTTTACAGACAGATTAATTCACTTATAATTCACTGTATCACAATTCCAGTGGGTCAGAAGTTGACTGTGCCTTGACTGTGCCTTTAAACAGCTTGGAAAATTCCTGAAAATGATGTCATGGCTTTAGAAGCTTCTGATAGGCTAATTGACATAATTTGAGTCAATTGTAGGTGTACCTGTGGATGTATTTCAATGCCTACCTTCAAACGCAGTGCCTCTTTGCTTGACATCATGGGAAAATCAAAAGAAATCAGCCAAGACCTCCGAAAAATAATTGTAGACCTCCACAAGTCTGGTTCATCCTGGGAGCAATTTCCAAATGCCTAAAGGTTCCATGTTCATCTGTACAAACAACGGTTTGCAACTGCACATGGGGACAAATGTTGTACTTGTTGGAGAAATGTCCTCTGGTCTGATGAAACAAAAATAGACCTGTTTGGCCATAATGACCATCATTATGTTTGGAGGATAAAAGGGGATGCTTGCAAGCCAAAGAACACCATCCCAACCGTGAAGCATGGGGTTGGCAGCATCATGTTGTGGGGGTGCTTTGCTGCAGGAGGGACTGGTGCACTTCACAAAATAGATGGCATCACGAGGTAGGAAAATTATGTGGATATATTGAAGCAACACCTCAAGACATCAGTCAGGAAGTTAAAGCTTGGTAGCAAATGGGTCTTCCAAATGAACAATGACCCAAAGCACACTTCCAAAGTTGTGGCAAAATGGCTTAAGGACAACAAAGTCAAGGTATTGGAGTGGCCATCACAAAGCCCTGACCTCAATCCTTTAGAGAATTTGTGGGCAGAATGTAAAAAGTGTGTGCGAGCAAGGAGGCCTACAAACCTGACTCAGTTACACCAGCTCTGTCAGGAGAAATGGGCCAAAATTCACCCAACTTATTGTGGGAAGCTTATGGAAGGCTACCCGAAACATTTGACCGAAGTTAAACAATTTAAAGGCAATGCTACTAATTGAGTGTATGTCAACTTCTGACCCACTGGAAATGTGATGAAATAAATAAAAGCTGAAATAAATAATTCTCTCTACTATTATTCTGACATTTCACATTCTTAAAATAAAGTGGTGATCCTAATTGACCTAAAACAGGGAATTTTTACTAGGATTAAATGTCAGGAATTGTGAAACTGAGTTTAGATGTATTTGGCTAAGGTGTATGTAAACTTCCGACTTCAACTGTAGCCCCGCTATTGTTATTTACTGCCGCTCTTTTAATTATTTGTTTTTCTGATCTCTTACTTTTTTGTTGATATTTTCTTGAAACTGCATAGTTGCTTAAGGGCTGATATGTTAGCATTTCACTGTAAGGTCTACTACACCTGTTGTATTCGGAGCATGTGAAAAATACAATTTGATTTGATTTGAATTCCCAACGGCTCCCGAAGGTTCAATCTGCTGATCCTATTGATATCTCTCAGACCAGGTAAATAATCCAAGGCTATTCCTGTTTTGATAGGAGGACAAAAAAAGGACACTCCACAGCTTGCCAGTGTCGCCGTGTAAGTTCCACAAACTTAACATGGCGGTGTTCTTAGCAATCTCACTGGAATAAAGACCTCCTCCATTCCTGTCATTATTGAAAGAGATTGCAATATCTCAAAATAGGGCTACTTGATGTTAGATCCCTCACTTCCAATGCAGTTATAGTCAATTAACTAATCACTGATCATAATCTTGATGTGATTGGCCTGACTGAAACATGGCTTAAACCTGATGAATTTACTGTGTTAAATGAGGCTTCTCCTCCTGGTTACACTAGTGACCATATCCCCGGGGCAGAGGCGGAGGTGTTGCTAACATTTATGATAGCAAATTTCAATTTACAAAAAAAAAATGACTGCGTTTTCATCTTTTGAGCTTCTAGTCATGAAATCTATGCAGCCAACTCAATCACTTTTTATAGCTACTTTTTACAGGCCTCCTGGGCCGTAAACAGCGTTCCTCACTGAGTTCCCAGAATTCCTATCGGATCTTGTAGTCATGGCAGATAATACCGCCTGTTTGGCCCTGCCCGGGGGTATCGTCAAACGGGGCCACAGTGTCTCCCAACCCCCTCATGTCTCAGCCTCCAGTATTTATGCTGCAGTAGGTTGTGTCAGGGGGCTAGGGTCAGTCTGTTTTATCTGGAGTATTTCTCCTGTCTTATCCGGTGTCCTGTGTGAATTTAAGTATTCTCACTCACTCACTCACTCACTCACTCAGAGGACCTGAGCCCTAGGACCATGCCTCAGGACTACCTGGCCTGATGACTCCTTGCTGTCCCCAGTCCACCTGGTCGTGCTGCTGCTCCAGTTTCAATTGTTCTGCCTGCGGCTATGGAACCCTGACCTGTTCATCGGACATGCTACCTTGTCCCAGACCTGCTGTTTTCAACTGTCTAGAGACAGCAGGTCCGGTAGAGATACTCTGTATTATCGGCTATGAAAAGTCAACTGACATTTACTCCTGAGGTGCTGACCTGTTGCACCCTCTAAAACCACTGTGATTATTATCATCTGACCCTGCTGGTCATCCATGAACATTTGAACATCTTGGCCATATTCTGTTATATTCTCCAACCGGCAGAGCCAGAAGAGGACTGGCCTCCCCTCATAGCCTGGTTTCTCTCTAGGTTTCTTCCTAGGTTCTGGCCTTTCTAGGGAGTTTTTCCTAGCCACCATGCTTCTACACCTGCATTGCTTGCTGTTTGGGGTTTTAGGCTGAGTTTCTGTACAGCACTTTGTGACATCAGCTCATGTAAGAAGGGCTTTATAAATACATTTTATTGATTGATTGACAAAGCAGTCTGGTCACAAGCTAAAAGCATAGTTTTCCTTTTTAGAGAGGACATGTCAAGGCTACGCAGCAAAGCTATATTACAACATCTTTGTCTAAATTCTAATCTGGAATCTTGAAACATGTTTCTCCTGCTCAGGAGAGGGACCAGAAGCTTTCTGAGTTTGACCAGAAGATGGCAGAGCTCAACCAGATCGCTAGGGTCCCCTGGGACATGGTGTAGCTGAGGCAAAGTCTGGGGATGATGGACAGCGATGATCAGGACTCTCCAGCATGGAGTCGCAATAACAACCAAAGTGAAAGCCTTGCAGATGGAGACAGAAAGGGGCATACCATTTTTTTTATTTTTTTATTTTTTATTTCACCTTTATTTAACCAAGTAGGCTAGTTGAGAACAAGTTCTCATTTGCAACTGCGACCTGGCCAAGATAAAGCATAGCAGTATGAGCAGACAACACAGAGTTACACATGGAGTAAACAATTAACAAGTCAATAACACAGTAGAAAACAAAGGGGGAGTCTATATACAATGTGTGCAAAAGGCATGAGGAGGTAGGCGAATAATTACAATTTTGCAGATTAACACTGGAGTGATAAATGATCAGATGGTCATGTACAGGTAGAGATATTGGTGTGCAAAAGAGCAGAAAAGTAAATAAATAAAAACAGTATGGGGATGAGGTAGGTGAAAATGGGTGGGCTATTTACCAATAGACTATGTACAGCTGCAGCGATCGGTTAGCTGCTCAGATAGCAGATGTTTGAAGTTGGTGAGGGAGATAAAAGTCTCCAACTTCAGCGATTTTTGCAATTCGTTCCAGTCACAGGCAGCAGAGTACTGGAACGAAAGGCGGCCAAATGAGGTGTTGGCTTTAGGGATGATCAGTGAGATACACCTGCTGGAGCGCGTGCTACGGATGGGTGTTGCCATCGTGACCAGTGAGCTGAGATAAGGCGGAGCTTTACCTAGCATGGACTTGTAGATGACCTGGAGCCAGTGGGTCTGGCGACGAATATGTAGCGAGGGCCAGCCGACTAGAGCATACAAGTCGCAGTGGTGGGTGGTATAAGGTGCTTTAGTGACAAAACGGATGGCACTGTGATAGACTGCATCCAGTTTGCTGAGTAGAGTGTTGGAAGCCATTTTGTAGATGACATCGCCGAAGTCGAGGATCGGTAGGATAGTCAGTTTTACTAGGGTAAGTTTGGCGGCGTGAGTGAAGGAGGCTTTGTTGCGGAATAGAAAGCCGACTCTAGATTTGATTTTCGATTGGAGATGTTTGATATGAGTCTGGAAGGAGAGTTTGCAGTCTAGCCAGACACCTAGGTACTTATAGATTTCCACATATTCTAGGTCGGAACCATCCAGGGTGGTGATGCTAGGCGGGCATGCGGGTGCAGGCAGCGATCGGTTGAAAAGCATGCATTTGGTTTTACTAGCGTTTAAGAGCAGTCGGAGTTGAATGCATTCAACTGAAATGTGTCTTCCGAGTCTTTCAGACAGAGATGCAGCACAACCTGGTCCCAGGGGTAAACATAGCATTGTAAATGTAAATCTGGTACACTCAAATGAGTATGATATGTTACATTTCGTATGGTATGTATTCATTTCTGTATGTCCATCATCCATTTCATATGATATGTTACAAAGTACAATTTGCATGATATGTTCCAAATTGCAATTCGTACAATTTGTTACGAATTTGCAAAGTGTATGATATGTTACGAATTTCAGTTTGTTGTGGTTAATGTTAGCTAGATGGCTAATGCCAGCTAGGCTAGTGTTTAGGGTTAGGGTTTTAAGGTTAGGGGAAGGGTTAACTAACATGCTAAGTAGTTGCAAATTTGCAAGATGAGATTTGAACACGCAACCTTCGGGTTGCTAGATGTTCGCTTCATACGTCCGTCTATCCACCCCGACCAACAACCCTACATTCATTTTTGCGTTCAGTAACCTTCTGTCTTATGTAACCATGTCATACTAATTTGAGTGTCCCGGATTTACATTTCATGTGTTACGTCTAGTCTGAGACCAGGCTGTGAAGAAATACATGGCGGAGGTGTAGGATGGTGTGATCGTGATTCAGGAGGAGAGCCAAAGGGAGAACAATGTATTCTGTTATATCCAGTATCTGTAAATGGAAGGGGACTGTGGAATGGCCACTGCAGAAGAGGCAGGAGGACATGTGTGAGAGAGTGAACAGTATTCAGGAAGAGGGAGGAGGACTGATATGCAGGGGCCTATTGGCCATCTGGCAGTTCTAGCAAATGCCAGATGGGCTGGAATGTTTTTTTCGTTGGGTGGGCTGGGGTCACACAAACTCGCATGCAAAGTCTAACACGGCAGCAGCAAAGAGACCTGCTCCTAGAAAGCCAAGATCATGGATCGTAAAAAACGGAAAGGGTGCCTGTAAACGTAGAAAGAGCATATTCTACATTGTCACCTCATTCAAAACGTCCTGTTTTTTGGACGACTAAAACCATGATTTGGTCAAACAGGAAAGTGCATTATCCTCATGATGCGTGTAATGAAAGTATCAGCCCCTGTGCCTTTGCCCTCGATGGGGCCTGCTGCTGTGATGAGTGAGCCAGTCCTATCTCCCCCATGCGCTTGAGAGAAATACGTTCTGATCGTATAACATTTCTAAATGCAATTAAGGGAAAAACACAGCTTTCTGTAGGTATCCTTACTTCTTAACTCTCAATATTCAGCTCAGTAGCAACTATTTTACAACCAAGATATTTGATATGGCTTTGTGATATGGAGCAACATGTTAAATGCACCCTGGCCATTACCAGGGTATAGGCCTAAAGGTCTCATGGGTAGTAGCCTACAACTGCAACATTCAATTTACTGTTGGATGAATACATGGCTACTAGCAGTGGCATTATATTTAGTTAGAGATCTACAAAGTTAATGTGTTTTGAGTTTCCACTTCCTCAGGGGTTGAACCCCAAGTTAATTAGCCTATGATATTAGTTAGTGCACATAAAGATGTATGTAATTTATCTCTATTGAAAAAAACAAAGTTGGTATTGGTGGTTCCCGGAGTGATATGGGCTGGTGTGGATAAACTGCCAGTGCTGAATTCTTGTCCCAGTCAGCCTCTGATGATGTGATCTGGGAGGAGCTGAAGACTCTAAGAGGCATATTGGAGGAGGTAAGGCCAGACCATCACCCCTAATGTAATCTTTAACCAGCTTTGGCTGGTCCGGCCATCTGTCTATCTGTCTCCACGCAGAGAGGCGTGGTGAAGCAGTGGTCAGCATCCTCCATCATGCCCCATCTCATCAACTCTGCCGATCCTTCCTCACGGCAGAGCTGGTATTTTCCACTCGGGCCCGACCAGACCCCCAACACCCAGCCAGAGCCAGCCAGGCATGCCTGCACCAAGCTCCCCCGCATGCCCCCCTGTCCCCCTTGCCACACGCATCTGCACCTCCCCCTGGACAGACCGGGGAGCTCTCCCCTGCAATGGACACCCCCAAGCCCTCATTGCCCTCCTCCAGTACCACACACACCAAGCCCCTCCTGCTGTTTTCACCAATGGCTGCTCCTGCTCTGGACCTCTTTAGCAAATGACAGGAGTGGAATGTAATAGCCTAGTTGCCGTCTCTGTTCATCTAAGTGAGAGTGAGGAGAGAAGGGAAAGGAGTACCTAAAACAATGTGCGAAAAAGAGGAGACCTCCTCTGAGAGTGATCGTGATGAGAAGTGAGGAACTGCCAACCCACAGGAGGATAGACTGTTAAACAAAGACATCTCATAGAACAGGAGTTAAAGAACAAATAGCAGATCCTCAAGAAATTGCAGCAGGATGGCGAAAGCAGAACAGGAGGCAGAGGAGAAAAGGCAAAAGAAAGAACTGGAGATAACGGAAAAGGAAAAGCATTGGGAGCTACAGAGAATGAACGATAAAGAGAGTTTTAGAAAATGGAAGAGAATGAAAGGACAGAGGGGAAAGGGAAAAATAAGCAGGAGAAGAAAGAGGGAGAAAGAGATGCAAAATGCAAAAGATGCAAAAAAAGAGAGCTGAGGAGGAGAAAAAAAACGATTGAACGACGAGGATGAGAAGGCAGAGGAGGCGACAATTAAAAGAAAATGAGCATGATTGTAACGGCTTTCTTCCGTTGAAGGAGAGGAGGACCAAAATGCAGCGTGGTTAGTGTTCAACATGTTTAATGAAGACGATAACCGAGAACACTACAAAATACAAAACAACAAATGTGAAAACCGAAACAGTCCTATCTGGTGCAATGACACAAAGACAGAAGACAATCACCCACAAAATACCCAAAGAACATGGCTGCCTAAATATGGTTCCTAATCAGATACAATGACAGACAGCTGCCTCTAATTGAGAACCAATCTAGGCAACCATAGACATACAAAACTACCTAGAACGGACAAAACACATAAATCCCCCATGTCCCACCCTGACCTAACCAAAATAATAATGAAAACAAAGATAACTAAGGCCAGAGGAAAAATGGCAAAGAAGAGTGAGGAGATGAGAAAATTAGAATGGGAGTTAGAGATGCATAGAATGTCTTACAGGGGAAGGCCATGAAATAAGACTCACCCTTTGACAACCTCTATTTCCAGCTTTTCCTCACAAATCAGATATGAATGTTTCATATTCATCATAATTTCTACAATCCCTTTTGATATCAACCCTTCTTCAATTAATTCCTCTAATTAGCATCCTGATCCTCAATAAATGGTCAGTCATTCAGTCCCTGTGCTTTAACTGATGTACCACTGTGAGAGGTGACTGCAACAACCCAACAGCATCCATCAATACTAGGCACTAAGAGACAGTTCTGGAAGTTAATGCAGTTAATGTTAATGCAAAAAAATGTGATGCAGTTAGTTAGGAGTGAAAATAAAAATGACCAAACAAATACATTGTATTACACCTGTAATCACTTTGGATATGCATGATCATTCTCAATGAAAATCCGCTATGTTGTAAAACTAGTTCATTTAATATAGTGATGAACAACTCTCAATGTAATGAATATGAACAAACCAACACTGAAACTATCTAAAAAGGATCTAAAATGCATCAGTACAACTTCCACAGGGAGGCAGCAGAAACCAGCTGATAACAGACCCACCGCACTGCACAGACGTCAGTTCAACGTCTATTTTTGATTTACATTTGGTTGAGTCGTCAACTAACATGAAGTCAATGTGAAATCAACATAAAATGTCACCATGTCAATTGGATTTAAGTTAAAAGTTGGGTGAAAAAGAGACAGAATTTCCTTACGTTGATGACTTTTTGCAAATCCAATCAGTTTTCCACGTTGATTGAACGTCATCGCTTAGATTTTTTGATGTTGAAATGATGTCGAAACATTACACCTACAGTATGAATACGGTCAGATTGATCCTTTATCGAAAAATCATCTGCAACATCTCACTGGTAGAACATCTCGTCTGTGGTTTTATCAGTGCAGCCATGTAGAGAATCAGATTTTTCATTGGTTTAGATGGGTTCCTCTGTTATTAAGGATTCTGTGTCCATTTGCCCTTCAATTAAAGTGAGTTGGCACACACATGGAAAGAGTGTTACTAAAATATTACGAGTGGGTGCTTTGGGAAATATTCAGATTATTTTGCAAACATGGTTGCTCCTTGTGTATTGTAGAAGCTAGAACATTTTTAAAAAATACATTCCTCCCCACTGGGTAAAACTGGTTGAATCAATGTTGTTTGCACGTCATTTCAACAACATCAAAAATGTATGAGATGATGTTGAATCAACGTGGAAAACTGATTGGATTTGCAAAAAGTCATCAAAGTAAGGGAATTTCATGTTTTTTTCCACCCAACTTTTAACCTAAATCCAACGACTTGGTGACATTTTCTGTTGAATTCAAATTAGTAAATCACCATGTCTGTGCCCAGTGGGTCTTGTTGATTAAAACTACATTATGCAAAATACCATCAAGCAGAATGACCTTGATCTATACTGATATGCTTAGCCACTCTCTACATTTTATATCTAAAACAAACATGTTTACAGTGTGATTACAGGTTTTAGGCAATGTAAAGTAAATGTGAAAATCAAGATGTATATATCGCTGGAGATAGCAACCCAACTCAGTTAGGGTGCTTACTAATAGAGCAAGATCTTTATAGTACAGCAAGCCTATCTATCTATCAATCTATCTATCAATCTATCTATCGTATCAGTATCTATTAGACAGTGCTTTGTAAGCCAAAGGCCTTGTGTCTTGTCCAGAAAGGAGAGAACGAACTGAAGGAGGGATGCAAGTTCAGATGCATTGTTCCTCTATCTCTTCTTCTCCTTCATCTCTCCATCCTTGGCATAGTGCCTGTTGAGCTCAGCAATGTTATGATCTGTGGCCCCAAACCGATGCATCTGAAAGGAAGAAGGAAACAGACACACATGAAAATCTCATACCAGACATTCCCAGTAGCAAGCCAAGAGTGTTAGCTAGTTGTTATGGAAACCCCAGTTGGCACAACCACAACCACACATTTTTGGTGTGGTTACTTTGGGGTCAGACAGTTGTTTCCCAAAAATTATCAGAAGTTTTGGTGACATACTATAAGTGGATCATTGTTGAAATGTAGGCAAAAAAATAGGCTACTGCTCCTCTTCAGATTCAAAATGCTATTCAAAACTCATCCTTATCCAAACAGAGAGATGGCTTGGGTGCATTTAAAAGTGCAAATTCTAGGATCCAATTAGAAATGCCCCCAAAAATGCCATGCCCGCTCCAATTGACCAACTCAACAACTGAAATTAACTGACCCCAACCAGCAGTGCTGAAAGGGTTCACTTCCTAATTCAAAATGGCAGCATGCTGTCCTCTCACCTGAATGAAACTGGGCCATACAGCAGAGGCCCTCCCCGCGTGCCGTCCGGTAGACGGGTGACACACACACTCGGGTGGCGGGGGGCAGGTGTGTGAGGCGTGTGGACAGTGAGTTGGAAGGCAAGTAGAGGGAGGAGCGCGGGGCGGCGGTAGAGCCGTGGATGCCCTGTCCCTCCCAGGTGAGCCAGTAGCCCCTGAGGCCGTCCACGCTGGCTTTCCAGTCCACCTGCACAGAGTCACTGCCCACCGTGGTCAGCTGCAGGTCTGCTAGAGCCGGCCTCACTGAGAAGGGAGGGAGGGGGGGAATAAGGCCTATGTGCTGCATTTATACAGTTCTATGTGAAGTATAATAGTCAATTTTGCATTTCCCCCTTTTAATACTTCAGTTTAAGCTTTAAGGCTAATACCATTCATACCTAAGACCATATCCTCAATGCTCCTTACCCTCCTCAGTGCACACTTTGACAGACATGGCCCTCTCCCGGCCAGAGGAGTGCCGTGCGCTCACGGTGACCAGGTACTGGGTGTCTGGCTGGAGGTTAGTCAGCAGGGTGGAGTTCTGCCCTTGGCCCACAGTAGTCATGTGGAGCTTCCCCCCCGGCAGGGCCATGTACTCCACCTGGAAGCTCTGGACAGACTCTGGCTGCAGAGGACCCCAGCTCACCCTCACACCGTTGGCCCCTGAGTCAGACACCGTCACCACAGTCGGGCTCAACACCTCTGAGGAGACAAAGTGATACAGTTGAAGTCGGAAGTTTACATACACCTTAGCCAAATACATTTAAACTCAGTTTCTATATTCCTGACATTTAATCCTAGTTAAGATTCCCTGTCTTAGGTCAGTTAGGATCACCACTTTATTTTAATAATGTGAAATGTCAGAATAATAGTAGTGATTTATTTCAGCATGTATTTCTTTCATCACATTCCCAGTGGGTCAGAAGTTTACATACACTCAATTAGTATTTGGTATCATTGCCTTTAAATCGTTTAACCTTGGTCAAATGTTTTGGGTAGCCTTCTACAAGCTTCCCACAATAAGTTGGGTGAATTTTGGCCCATTCCTCCTGACAGAACTGGTGTAACTGAGTAAGGTTTGTAGGCCTCCTTGCTCGCACACGCTTTTCAGTTCTGCCCACACATTTTCTATAGGATTGAGGTCAGGGCTTTGTGATGGCCACTCCAATACCTTGACTTTGTTGTCCTTAAGCCATTTTGCCACAACTTTGGAAGTGTGCTTGGGGTCATTGCCCATTTGGAGGACCCATTTGAGACCAAGCTTTAAATTCCTGACTGATGTCTTGAAGTGTTGCTTCAATATATCCACATAATTTTCCTTCCTCTGATGCCATCTATTTTGTGAAGTGCACCAGTCCCTCCTGCAGCAAAGATCCCCCACAACATGATGATGAAACCCCCGTGCTTCACGGTTGGGATGGTGTTCTTCGGCTTGCAAGCCGCCCCATTTATCCTCCAAACATAATGATGGTCATTATGGCCAAACAGTTCCATTTTTGTTTCATCAGACCAGAGGACATTTCTCCAAAAAGTACGATCTTTGTCCCCATGTGCAGTTGCAAATCGTAGTCTGGCTTTTTTTATGGTGGCTTTGGAGCAGTGGCTTCTTCCTTGCTGAGCAGCCTTTCAGGTTATGTCGATATAGGACTTGTTTTACTGTGGATATAGATACTTTTGTACCCGTTTCCTCCAGCATCTTCACAAGGTCCTTTGCTCTTGTTCTGGAATTGATTTGCACTTTTCGCACCAAAGTACATTCATCTCTAGGAGACAGAACGCGTTTGCTTCCTGAGCGGTATGACGGCTGCATGGTCCCATAGTGTTTATATTAGCGTACCATTGTTTGAACAGATGAATGTGGTACCTTCAGGCGTTTGGAAATTGCTTGTGGAGGTCTACAATTATTTTTTTGAGGTCTTGGCTGATTCCATTTGATTTTCTCATGTCAAGCAAAGAGGCACTGAGTTTGAAGGTAGGCCTTGAAATACATCCACAGGTATACCTCCAATTGACTCAATTAGTCTATCAGAAGCTTCTAAAGCCATGACATAATTTTCTGGAATTTTCCAAGCTGTTTAAAGGCAGTCAACTTAGTGTGTGTAAACTTGTGATACAGTGAATTATAAGTGAAATAATCTGTCTGTAAACAATTGTTGGAAAAATTAATTGTGTCACGCACAAAGTAGATATCCTAACTGACTTGCCAAAACTATAGTTTGTTGACAAGTATTTTGTGGAGTGTTTGAAAAACGAGTTTTAATGACTCCAACCTAAGTGTATGTAAACTTCCGACTTCAACTGTATGTAATAATAAAATATATATAAAATGATGATTTACCAAGTGATTTTATTCTAAAGTGGAAGTGAAAGCTGGAATCCTTAACGGGGGAACTGCCACATCCGTTTCTGATATTACAACAAAGAAGATACTACAAACAACCAACACAGTTTTTTTCCCGTCTGACATCATTGCAAGTGCAATAGAACAGCAGCACATGTACAAATTTTACAACGAGGCACAATCTTCCCCAGCTCTACCTTGTCAACAAAACAAAAACAATAACAACGGCCGTGCATTGGACAGTGGTGCTGTTTCCCCTACTGCGGATTCCATCTTCAAGAATTTTTGATATACAGTGTGAGGCCCATGCTGGACACAACCCTAAAGACATCACACTCCAAGTCAACATTGTTAATTGTAACAATGTAAATGTCCAATGTAAACGTGCCACCTCCTCTTACCTGGCTTAGTGGTGAAGGTGACAGAGAGGGGGTTGAGCACCTGTAGGTTGGACTTAGGAGTCAGTGTGGCCATGTATGTGGTGTCTGGTTTCAGGTCCATCAGCCTTGCCATGCTGGAGTCCCCTGGCCGGGTCAGTCGTTGGTAATGACTACCACTGGTACTGGGGCTGGTACCAGGCCCCCTTGCTTCTCTTTCGCTCACTCCTAGACTGGGAGCCGGTCCAAACCGGATCTCATAGTAACCGGTCAAACCGGCCAGAACCGGTCGCCACTGCAGCATGGCGCTGTCTGTGGACACGTCTCGCACCTGGAGCCGTTCAGCCCGGAGGATCTCTGTTAGAGAAGAAACATACTGAGACCGAAGGTCTGGTGGACTGGAGGTGCAATATACACGTCTCGCACCTGGAGCCGTTCAGCCCGGAGGATCTCTGTTAGAGAAGAAACAGACTGAGACCGAAGGACTGAACCACTGGTGCAACATACACCTCCAGTGGAGACTCGTTTCACTTTAAATCGGAGGACGTGCTCATTGTAATGGCTGGAATGGAATGAATGGAAATTTATATTGAAACGATGGCGGTACCATACCATATTAACACAGTGTGCAGATTCCCTTCTCTCACTGGCAAACATTCCTACTTGGATAACCAGAACAAGATGGCAAAAAAGAGAGGGAGGAAAGGGATGAGTTGTGGAGGACACGCCAGTAAGAGAAGAGCTCAGACAGACAGACAAACTGTGGGTTCTCCAATGCATTCACAACTCATGCCATAAAAACCCTTGAAATAGACAAACCAGTTCTGGAGGATACCACTGTAACAAATAGCAAACCAGTATTCAGGTTTCAGTATCAGCGGAAAGGAACCTCAGGCACTCGCTAAAGGAACCCTGGATTCTCCTTCTGTGTCGTAAACAAACTGTATTTACACTCTGCGTCCGCCCATCACTATGCATCATGTCTTAGAGCTACATATGTTTACTGGAAGTGCCTGTGTGTCGCTATGACTGTTACCCTATCTGACCAGAAAAATACCGTCTTGTCTATATATATATATATATCTGTCTGGCACCGTAGGGGGGCACGGTAGAGGGGGCTGGGTTGAATAATGTCTTTATTAATAGTCCCCCCTCTCTCATTACAGTCTAAAACACACGGTCTCTTCTTCCCTCTATGTCCCACTGTCTCTAGGAGTGGGTATGTGATAAAGGAGCAGCACAGAGACATGGATTTGTACAGCAGCACAGTTTATAGTAGAGCTCAAAAGAAGGTGTCAGGTCCATGTTAGTTGCAGTCAATTGTGGAATCAAAATGGACACACACACACAGAACCCCACACGCACTCACCAATAATGGCATCCCTCAGGTCCTCAGTGATGATACTCATATCGTCGATGTCCACAAAGTACAGGTGTGACTCCACAGGAGGGGTGACCACCTGCCGCAGCACCTGGTAGTTCCCGTGGCCCGTGGAGATCACCAGAACGGCCACGCCCTCCTCTCTCAGCTTCTCCATTGGTCCAATCACATCACCCGGCTTCACCCCATCCGTCAGCCACACTAGAACTCTGGGGAGTTCTTCCCTGGCCCCCGCACCACCCCCGGGCTTCAGCACCCAGTCCTTGGCCATCCTGAGGGCCTCCTCTGTGTTGGTGTCGCCCCTCAGAGGCTTGGTGTTCCCCAGCGCCCCCTGTAGGCCAGTTTGGCTATTGTGGCTGTCAAAACCAAACTCAAGGCGGGGTTGGGTGCCCACCTGCAGAAGGCTCACCCTCACCTGGTCCTCACCCAATGAGAATGGAAGGAGGAGCTCGGACAAAAAGCCCAGCATGCGGGAGTAGTCATAGGATGAGACGCTGCCCGAGGAGTCCAATAGGAAGAGGATGTCACCCTCACAGCAGTTCAAAACTGAGAGGAGAGGAAAGGTTACAGGTGGTGGACACACATTCAGTAGATTTTTACAGCTATACGAGAATATAGATACATACAGTGGGGCAAAAAAAGTATTTAGTCAGCCACCAATTGTGCAAGTTTTCCCACTTAAAAAGATGAGAGGCCTGTAATTTTCATCATAGGTACACTTCAACTATGACAGACAAAATGAGGAAAAGAAATCCAGAAAATCACATTGTAGGATTTTTTATGAATTTATTTGCAAATTATGGTGGAAAATAAGTATTTGGTAAATAACAAAAGTTTTCCACCATAATTTGCAAATAAATAAATTAAAAATCCTACAATGTGATTTTCTGGATTTGTTTTCCTCATTTTGTCTGTCATAGTTGAAGTGTACCTATGATGAAAACTACAGGCCTCTCTCATCTTTTGAAGTGGGAGAACTTGCACAATTGGTGGCTGACTAAATACTTTTTTGCCCCAATGTATGTATAGGCTACGGCTACAGATTATCATGCTAATAATATGTGAAAATGAATGAGAATATGCTCCTAGAGATTAAATGTAGCAATATTTACACCTTCTCAGTCTGTCTCTTCCCCCACTTCATGGTGGGTGAATTTCTATAAGCATAGTGCTTATAATACGTGTGTGAGATACACTAATTGTTGTGTATGTGGGAAACATAGTGGTATAGTTAGTTAACCTACAAACTTCCCATAGAGAAGTGGCAAACTCATAGCCACACTTATTTACGGGGATATGTACAGTACAATCCTAGAGCAAAATGAGACGGTGTGGAGCATCTGTGGAAAAACCCACTACCACTTCCAACTTTCTCTCTATTTTCTCTCTCCCTCTGATTCCTTCTCCCTCCCTTAACTTTTTCCAGTGGTCCCCTCCCTGTTCAGTGTGAGTGTGCATGCATGCAAGTGTGCGCACACCCACACACAGAAATGAGTGGAGGAGTGAGAACCAAGTAATTACAGAAATTAGACCAGATCAAAACAAACAAAATATAGGGATGAAGTGAGATAGATCAGAGTAGGGATGGGCGGATGAAGGACGGATGAAAGATGCTGTCACAACATTTAGGAAGACTAGGCCAAATATTCCAGATTTGCCAATTTGACATATTTCGTAACAGTAGCACGAAACATGGCTTCTCATTTAAGGGAGAGGGGTTAGGGGGAGAGAGAGGAGAGGGGGGGAACAGTAGGAGCTATTGGTGGTATAAGGAGGGGTTGGAGGTGGAGAGAGAGAGAGAGAGAGAGAGAGGATAAGGGGGAGGTGTGTTTTTGCAGTTCCATTTGAGAGAAGAGGAAGAATGTGCAGTAGTAGCACATGTGCTCAGAGCAGAAAGAGTGAGGGAGAGAGAAAGAAAGAAAGAGAGAAAGAGAGAGAAAGCGAGAGAAAGCGAGAGCGAAACATGCTAAGTTCGTTGTCCAGCTATGAGTTCTTTTGAAATGCACTATTTTCTTTGGGCCCTTAAAAGTGAATTTCTTCAGGCTTTAATTTGACGCTCGATCTGTGGTGGTTGTACTGACAAGTGTGTAGTGTTGAAGGACGAATTGCAGTGAGTGTGAAAACACTGCCTTTCTCTCTTTCACTCTCTTGCTTCCTAAAGAATTCGCTACATCTGTCTTCTTGTTTGGACTTTGTACTCCTCCAGCTGCCTTAGTGGCCTCCAGGTTAAAGTGCCTATAAACAGTATTTACAGTATGTATGTGTCTCTCTGGTCATGCCTATTGATTGTAAACCAAATATTTGCTTTGTACAGTATTAGATTTACAGTCCACCATGAACAAGTTTGACTAATATAGTAATGGTTACACTGAATGTAAATTATGAAACCCCATAACCTTGATGAGCATGGGAATAACTGACCATAACACTTTAGACCTGTTTCACACATGCATGGAAGCTCACACACACACACCACACACACACACCACACACACACACACAGGTGTGTACTTCAGATTGACAGCCCAGATGTGATAGAAAAGGCCTCATCCACAGTTCTTCTTGATTTAAAACATGATGTGGTTATTTCACCAAGCTGTATCACACCAGGCAGTGATTGGTGAGTCCCATAGGACGGCGCACAATTGGCCCAGCGTTGTCTGGGTTTGGCCGGGGTAGGCTGTCATTGTAAATAAGAATTTGTTCTTAACTGACTTATCTAGTTAAATAAAGGTTAAATAAATAAAAATGAAAAAACATCAGTAGGCTATATGTAAGATCAAAATACATCACAGGAGATGAAACCTGAATAAACTGTGCTTCTCAGCCAGTCCTTAGTATTAAAAGCATTTTTATGTTTGAGTGCGATGCATAGAAAGTAATTAGGCTCTTAGTCAAAACATGGCTTGTCTATAAATGGAAGAGGGTGTGAGAAGTGTAATGTTCTGTACATTATACCCTTACACTGAGTCATAAAAACAGACCACTGACAGATTGAATTGACTCACCACCAAGTTTAGTTTTCACCACTACGGTTATGAGCTCTAGCTAACACATGCATGGTTGTAACAAGCGTTCAGTAATTATTATGGTGTTATAATCAATTAGATGTTTTAATTTACATCACCATAAATCATATGCATAAATACATTTAACATAGCGTTAAACTTCTCATTAAAATCCAGGAACAGGTATCAACATAGGTTACTGTCAAAATTGTAGAAATTCTATGAACAGTAGTCTATGATAAAATTATTGTGCCAATCTAATAACACCATTTGGAGATACTCTGACTGCACCTCTCCTCCCTAGTCTGTCAGTCATGTAGAACTAGGCTATAACATCCACCCACCACCAGAACAACGACAATCACCTGCAAAACTCACCTGCTTCTGGTGCGGAGTTTTGACCACTGGACGACCACAGGAACACGCAAACCAGCATGCAAGTAAATGCAACCCGAACCTTCATTGCAAGGGTTAATTGTGATCAATTCCAGTATAAAGAATTATGACGATATCGAAAGGGCTTCCTCCAAAAAAGTGTCCATTGCCTGGACCGTTGCTCCAAGTGAAATGGTAATCAGGCTTACATTCGAGCTACTAACAGGCTATAAAAAGATTGGAACTTCACATATCCTCACTTTCACTCAGACTTTTCCAGTTTTGTTTCTGTTTTTCTGGAACATTTTATTCTCGTAATATTTTCCCCAGAAAATTGGTTGCTCGGGTATCCTCCGTGAGTTTGTGAGGTAAAAGGCGCTTTGAGCGAACTAGGGCGTGAGTGTTCAAGCCGGTTCTTCGCCCTGACTCCAGTCCCGTGTCCAGGTCCTCCCCTTCCAGTGTTCAATCGTCTTTATTTCCAGTCTTTCAAGAGACTTCGAATAGCAAGAAGCTCAAGAGAGCTCTCGCCAAACGTCATTGCTCTGGAAAGGTGCCCATTTTCTCATAAAGTTTATCTTTACATTTTATGGCGAGTAGTCAATCACGCAAAAAGTGAAGAGTCTTGAAAATGTGAAACATAAAGAAGAATTGTAACTTTAAGCTTTGAAATTAGCCAACGGTATAATTATCTGGATTCTGTACACTTATCCTATTATAACTACGAATTTCAGTTATGAGCCGTTGTAATTATGGATACTTTTATTACCAGAGGGCCACTGACTTTCAGCACCAAAATCATTTTAATGAGAGTGCCTCCTCAAGATGACAGGCCTAATGTAGGCTATATTCTATTTAATGTGTATGTGCATGCTTAGTTAAATATGATACTATAAGATCATGTAAAAAAATCTAAATATAGAATTACAGTATGATGACAGACTGTTCACTGACTGGTGGACAAAAATAATGGGGTCAAGCTCTTGGACTTCAGCATCAGGTTTGCTCAAGTCGTCAAAATAAATTCCATTAAATATTATTTTTAATTGAATTGCATCAGCCTATAGTGCCTCAGGGGAGACTTGGAGAATGTGATATTGGGAAGGGGTCTATATGAGAGTGAAAAGCAGGCAGCTTTTGTAGAGAGAGCGAGAGAGAGAGAGAGGTGAGGAGGAGTAGGAATAGGGTAGAAGACGAAAGTGGGAATTAAGAGAAGGAACAAGCCACTTGGCAAAAACTGGTTGAATCAACATTGTTTCCACATCATTTCAACAAAATAACTTAATGTGAAGAAGTTGAATCAACATGAAAAACTGATTGGATTTGCTAATGTATGTAAGGGAATTTTTGATTTTTTTAACCACATTTTTACCTTAATCCAGTGACATGATGAAATGTTTTGTTGATTTCACATTGAATTCAGATTAGTTGACAAATCAACCAGGTGTCAACTGAAATCAAAACTAGAGGTTGAAATTACTTCTATGCCCAGTGGGAAAGGTCTGATGTCTAGAGACCTCGGTGCACCACATTACCCAAGCTTATTTCCATTGTAACAGAACACTCCACCACACACCTAGTAATTAAACACTGAGTCAGTAAAATATAGGGGCTGCTCTATGAAAGATAAGGAGTTTACCCTTTCCAAAAATAATATTGTTTTGTTTGACCAGCCTGGTCTCATAGACTAGACGTAACATAGTAAACATAAATCTGGGACATTCAAATTAGTATGAAATGTTACTTTGGTATGGTTACAGAAGACAGATGGTTACTTAATGCAAAAAAATGAAATGGGGGTGGTTGGTCGGGGTGGATGGATGGGCATAGAATGCGAAAGTCTAGAAACCCAAAGGTTGCGAATTCGAATCTCATCATGGACAACTTTAGTATTTTAGCTCATTAGCAACTGTAACTACTTACTACTTTTAAACTATTTAGCATATTAGCTAACCCTGCCCCTTAACCCTAACCCTAACCTTAACCCTAACCCCTAGCTTAGCTAACGTTAGCCAAACCGAACTAAAATTAACAACCCCCCCCAGTCTGGTCCACTGTATAGCACACTGTTTATCTCAGCAGATGGGAGTCCTGCTCTTTGCACTGTCCAGTAAGCAGTCAATCAGTTAGAAATACCCACCTGGAATAACTTTGTATTGGTATGCGTGTACTGTATGTGTGTGTGTGTGCGCATATGTGCATCTACGACATGCAGGTTTTGACTAATGGATCAGGTGAGTGTCTGTGCTGTATGCAATTCACATGACATGTTGTTACAGGGGGACCAGAGTAAGGGAAATCATTTCAATCGCACACCAGTTCATTTTGACACATTTCTATCTTCTCTCAGTAAGCACAGGTTACGCAACCAAACTGGCTATCTGTTTTCACTTATTTGCACATACCCTAGCAATCTCTGTGGAAGAGTAGTTGTGCTCCTCTGAGATTCACATGTCTTTCTGGAACAGTGTCATTGAAATCGATTGGGCAAAGCTGCAAAGAGAGGTTAGTTGACCATTTTTGGCAGTGGACAAGGCAATAGGAATAAGGGAGGAAGGGAGGTGAACGAGTAAAGGAGGTGGAGACGGACAAACGGATGACAAGTCCATTACTGTATGACACTGCTCAACCTTCACAGTGTGACAACATGGAAACACAGACACACAGCATTTCGTGAGTGGAGGGACCTATTTTGTTAAATTCTGAACACTTCAAGTTTACACAACTATGCACCATTTGTAATTGGGGTTTATACAATCTCTTAACACTTTGTCAGCGCTCCTGCTGTTATTTACCATTAAAACTGGCTCCAGTGCTTCTGGCATCACATCACAATGGAAACACAATTTCAGTAGTAAAGACAATTCTCCACATCACTCATTGCCAGTTTTTGTACCTTCCTTCGCGAATTTGAGGAATTTTAGGTTTATGCCATGTTTTGTAGAGTTGTAAGAATTAAGAGGTGGAGTGTTGACTTTCTCCAGGCCTTTCTAGGTGAAACAAACGGCAGCGCAAAGATAGGAGACAGGCGATGAATGAGAGGAGAGATTGAGCACCTATCTGATCAGGAGAAGTAAGAGGGAAAGTGGGTCAAAGGGAGATAAAATATGAAAGAGAAGAACAGGGCGATCTGATAGGCCACAAAATAGACCAATTATTAATCCCCCAATCTGCTTGATGTCAAAAGCAAACCCAAAGCATTCACACTCACAGCCCATGCATGCCAGGCCTAGAACACTCATGTGTAAGCTCATGCACTATTTTTGATTTGGACACCAGACATAAATAAAAGTAAAAATAAGTTAGGAGGGGGAAGTCAGAGAGGTTTCCCATCACTGGGCTGTGTTGAACTTAATTGACCAAATGTCCAGTGTCTTCCTGACATGCTGTGATCCTTACTTTCCTGCGTCACTGGAACTTCCTGCTCTTCATGGGGTGTGCATCCTGCCCATTGCTCATCATGCGAACTTTGTTACCACATAGATGACTGTTTTATGGGGGGTTCTAAATAAGCCCCTCAGGACAAAATGGCTGACCAAGTGCAGGATATTCTACCATGCTTTGAGAGCCAGACAGCCAAACTGAATCGAGCTCAAAAGGAAATGATTCATCATAAGACCTCCTAAACAAATATGACAAGTTACATTAAACACAACATACTGTACATTGCATGGTACCTTTGACTTAGATCATGGATATGTCAAACATCATGTTGAACTTAGGGAGGAAAACATACTACACTCATCTGTGCACCGTCTTCATGTGAATTAATGATTCAACTACAAGATTCAACTAGCAAGGATACACATCTGTTTTGCTATTTTCTGCACTGAGTCTTTCCCAAATTCTAGGGGCCAACACCCTCTGTGTAACATTTAAAGTTTCCATAGTGAAATATTACAGTTTCCCATATTGCCAAGATCGACTAATGGAAGTTCTCTCTAAAGCTGTGCTGGATTCTCCAGAGGACTGATCTGAAAATAGCCTTATTGTGACATGGAATGGTGGACTGTCATTAGAGTTGGTGTTCAATGGGGTCATCGTAATGAATGGCTTATTTGGAGAGAAAAAAACTTATTGGGGTAAGTTTTGCACAATTTACACTGTGCCTTTGGAAAGTATTTTGTTATGTTACAGCCTTATTCTAAAACGTATGACGTTTTCCTCATCAATCTACACACAACACCCCATAATTATAAAGCAAAAACAGGTTTAGAAATATTTGCAAATGTATTTTAAAAACCCCCCGGAAATATAACATTTACATGAGAATTCAGCCCCTTTACTCAGTACTTTGTTGAAGCAACTTTGGCAGTGATTACAGCCTTAAGTCTTCTTGGGTATGATGCTACAAGCTTGGCACATCTGTATTTGGGGAGTTTCTTCCATTCTTCTCTGCACATCCTCTCAAGCTCTGTCAGGTTGGATGTGGAGCTTTGCTGCACAGCTATTTTCAGGTCTCTCCTGAGATGTTCGATCAGGTTTAAGTCTGGCCTCTGGCTGGGCCACTCAAGGACATTCAGAGACTTGTCCCGATGCCACTTCTGCGTTGTCTTGGTTGTGTGCTTAGGGTCGTTGTCCTGTTGGAAGGTGAACCTTTGCCTCAGTCTGAGGTCCTGAGCGGTCTGGAGCAGGTTTTCATCAAGGAGCTCGCTGTACTTCCCTCCGTTCATCTTTCCCTCGATCCTGACTAGTCTCCCAGTCCCTGCCGCTGAAAACATCCCAAAAGCATGATGCTGCCACCACCATGCTTCACTGTAGGAATGGTGCCAGGTTTCCTCCAGACGTGACCCTTGGCATTCAGGCCAAAGAGTTCAATCTTGGTTTCATCAGACCAATTAATCTTGTTTCTCATAGTCTGAGTCCTTTAGGTGCCTTTTGGCAAACACCAAGTGGGCTGTCATGTGCCTTTTACTGAAGAGTGGCTTCCATCTGGCCACTCTACCATAAAGGCCTGATTGGTGGAGTGCTGCAGAGATGGTTGTCCTTCTGGAAGGTTCACCCATTGCCACAGAGGAACTCTGGAGCTCTGTCAGTGACCATCGGGTTCTTGGTCACCTCCCTGACCAAGGCCCTTCTCCCGAGCTCTAGGAAGAGGTTCCAAACTTCTTCCATTTAGGAATGATGGAGGCCATTCTGTTCTTGGGGCTCTTCAATGCTGCAGACATTTTTGAGTACCCAGATCTGTGACTCAACACGGAGCTCTACGGACAATTCCTTCGAACTCATGGTTTGGATTTTGCTCTGACATGCACTGTCAACTGTGGGACCTTGTATAGACAGGTGTGTACCTTTCCAAATCATGTCCAATCAATTGGATTTACCACAGGTGGACTCCAATCAAGTTGTAGAAACATCTCAAGGATGAGAAATGGAAACAGGATGCACTTGAGCTCAAATTTGAGTCTCATAGCAAAGGGTCTGAATACTTATGTAAATCAGGTTTTTCTGTTTTTTGTTTTTAATACATTTGCAAACATTTCTTAAAACCTGCTTTTGCTTTGTCATTATGGGGTATTGTGTGTTTATTGATGAGGAACTATTTTTATTTCATACATTTTGGAATAAGGCTGTAACATAACAAAATGTGGAAAAAGTCAAGGTGTCTTAATGCGTTCTGAATGCACTGTATCTACTTTAAATAACCAGTTCAAGAGTTATGACAACTGCTTTGTTATACATTTTTCTTTACATTTTGCACAGATGTGATTACAATACTAATGCTATTCTATAATTGTATGTATAAACAGAAAATCGCAATGATTTCTGTACATCACTATTAAAACTAACTTTGTTAATAACAATTAATAGGAAGTTCATCAGCCAAATGCAATTTTTTATTGTATAGTGACTTGAACGTCCATTCAGTAGTTTGTACGTGGGTAAAATAAACAGTATTTTGTTCATTAAAATGTGGAATACTAAAGCCCCGTTATTCAGTAACCATGGACCAAGGTCAGTGTCATTTTTGTATTATTTATGTATTTATTTAACCTTTATTAAACTAGGCAAGTCAGTTAAAGAACAAATTCTTATTTACAATAATGGCCTACCGGGGAACAGTGGGTTAACTGCCTTGTTCAGGGGCAGAACGACAGATTTTTACCTTGTCAGCTCAGGGATTCGATCCAGCAACCTTTTGGTTACTGGCCCAATGAGTCATCCAATTTCAGAGACAGAGTTCTCCAAGCCCTTACTCCCAAGTTCTATCATACAATCTGGAGGAAAAGAATGCAACATTAAATTGTAACACAGCACCACAAGCGCTCACAAACCCCTTATCTTGGTGCAGAAGTGTTTATATCACTGTTTACATTAAAAAGGATTCCTCATCTCGAGCTGGCCGTGGGGCCACTCTCTTTCCCTCCACCTAGGCCCACCTCTATCCTTCATTTTCTATTTTCTTCTCAAACACCACTGTGCTCATTTCCCTTAAACTCTCTCAATTCTTCATTTTCTCAGACCATCTTCCAACCATACTGTGTGAGTTTTTCCTCTCTTATTTTAGGTATTTTTATGTGACCCTGTTCTCTCACATCTCGTACTCTCAGTGTATTTCCCAGCATGCCTTGGCCTTGGTCGAATGCAGCTGCATTCTCCATTCCTTCCTCCCTTTGTGATATCATGAGTTTACTCTTCATACCCCACACACTCCCTTTGTTTCACAGCTGCCTTCCACCCTGAGTAACACTCATCAATACACAAAACACACACAATTCACATATGTGCAAATTTTAGTTTCCATTACATCCGTGGGACCTATGTACTCACTAGTCACCAAAGCAAAGATCTGCTAAGGTAGTCTGAGTTGGCCATTGTGTTCTCCTGATCCAGGTGCAGTAGCTGGGGGGGGGGGGGGGGGCTAAACTATATGTGTTTGTGAGTTTCTGGATTGAGCGGATGCAAGAAAGGGTGGGTTTGCTTTATGATACCTTTGATTGGTTGCCAAGTTCTCCAACTCCCTCTCTGAACTTGCGCTAACAGATTCCACTGCGGATGTACATACAACTCCACATCTCCCTGAGTTTAACATAACAGTAGTGTGACCTCATTCAGTGTGTGTGCGTGTGTGTGTGTATATGTGTGTTTGTTTGTTTGTGTCTGTGTTTCCATCTTGTGGAGACATACAGCAGTGCAAACCTGTACTCATAGCTCTCACAATATGTGTAAAGCACTTATTAATGACAGGGAGATGACAGTTGATGTGCCCAGTTCATCCTGCCTGTTAACACAGTCATCTATTATTAATGTTTTCCTCTTATTCCACTCATTTATCTTCTCCCTTTTCTCTCTCCCTCCCTTCCTCTGTGCCGTAGGGTCAGTTGGTGAAGCTGCCTGCCTTATTTTCACTTGTCAATGAACCAGAAGGAGGCGAAAAGAGTCCTCACATTGTCTGTCAGTGATATGCTACCGGGGGGGGGGGTGTGTTACTTTGAACTTTGAACTTGTCTGCATGAACACTGCTTTCTACCGGTCAATGAGTCACCTAAGGCTGAGGGCACATAGAATGGAAGCGTGCTTCATATAGCTCAGACGCATGGGAGAATGGATGGTTTACCTGGGGTTATAGATAAAGGAGACAGAGTCAGTAGAGTTCCAAGGTTAAGGGGTTGTTTCCTACAAAATCAAGATGGGATCAGTGGGACGTACTGTGTGTCAAGAAATATAATTAATTGGCAAAAATTGTTACAGTATATAATGCCAAAGTTGTTTCGCAAACGCAAACTTCATACATAGGCTACATATACTGTAACAATCCCTTATAACAGCGATTAGAACTTTATTTCACTGTGTTGTATGGCTTTCAGATGTTCCTTTTAGCCACCAAGTCAACACACCTTTTTTTTCTTGCAACACCTAAAAGTAAATGGGCCTCAACCCACCAGTGGGTCCTTTGGGAAACACTGACTTCGTAATGTCACCAGTGAACCACATCAGAACATTTCTATTTGCTGCCACATATTGTAAGTCAATATAATCCATTTTTCCAGAGTGAAATGGAACATTTGTGAACAGAGCTATTTGAACAATTGCCAAATAGAAGCATTTGTTTTACTCAAAGCTGCCGTTTTTCCTTTTATTCCTTTCAACATCAGCTGCAGCTTGATGGTCCTTCTGAACAGCTGGCATGGGACGCTGTGGAGAAAGTCTAACTGAAGGTCACGGTCAATGTCTAACAACAGCTGTGTGAATCAAGCACGCCCTTGATGTTTGCCAGTGCCGTCTTGTCCCATCGACTGCGCTATAGAAAACTACACAATGATTACCTGACCAACACAATGCATGGCCAGATACATGAAGATTCAATTGAATGCTGCACTGCACATAATTGCAGGGCAAACATGACATTTCTTGCTCCACAACTTCTTTTCACCGACTACAGAAATTCTAACCTTATCCCCAGGCTCAGTTGCTACCGCATATGAGAGGACGAGATTACAGCAATTCTAGTTGGATTCACTAGAAAACATTTCACATGCCCCTTATTCTTATTGTTCTACTTACTTATTTACTTCACTTGTATACTAATGATTTGTGTCTACTAAATAAAGAAATGTTTATGATACAAGAGAGACTCAAGACTGGAAAGACAGTGTAAACAGGATGCCTTTCAGATAGGCAATAGTCAGCATCCCAAATTACATCCTATTCCCTATTTAGTGCACTACTTTTGACCAAAGGCCTTTGGGCCTATTGGCCCTGGTCAAAAGTAATGCACAAAATAGGGAAAGGGGTGCCTTTTAGGCTGCACACTTAATATGCAGTACGTAGGCTGGGGACTCCACTCTGACAGGATATTATCTTGACAGAGTACACAGGTTGTAACATTTTCACCACATGAAGGCCTTGCTCTTAATCCACCCACATGTACTTTCCTGTCTTTCCGTTGTCATTATACAGATCAGATGCACTCAAGATGTGCCAGGCCCACAGACAGTGCCAGGCAAGAACTGGTGAGACAGAGAGAGAGATCAAATCAAATTTGATTTGTCACATGCGCCGAATTCAACAGGTGTAGACTTTACTGTGAAATGCATACCTACAAGGCCTTTCCCAACAATGCAGAGTTAAACAGTAAAAAAATAAATAAATAGTAACACAATAAAACAACAATAACGAGGCTATATAGAAGGACTACCGGTACCGACTCAATGTGCAGGGGTAAGAGGTATGTGAGGTCATTTAGGTAATATGCACATGTAGATTGGGGTAAAAGTGACTAGGCAATCAGGATAGATGAAAGTGTTTCTATGTGTGTGTGTGTGTGTGTGTGTGTGTGTGTGTAGTATATGTGAGTGTGTGGGGAGAGTCCTGTGTGAGTGTGCATAGATTCAGTGCAAAAATGTCAGTGCAAATAAAAAAGGGGGTCAATGCAAATAGTCCGGGTAGCCATTTGATTAACTGTTGAGCAGTCTTATGGCTTGGGGTTAGAAGCTGTTCAGGAGCCTTTTGGTCCCAGACTTGGCACTCCGGTACCGCTTGGCGTGCGTTAGCAGAGCGAACAGTCTATGACTTGGATGGCTGGAGTCTTTGACAATTTTGAGGGCCTTCCTCTGACACCGCCTGATATAGAGATCCTGGATGGCAGGGAGCTCGGTCTCTGTGATGTACTGGGCCATATGCACTACCCTCTGTAGCAATCTGCGGTCGGATGCCAAGCAATTGCTATACCAAGAGAGAGAGAGACTTATGAAAATGGTAGATATTCTCAAAGACACATACAGAAGTCATACAAACGTATGTACAATCAGACTTGAATTAAGAACATATGGAACTATATAACATGAAATAATAAGGGTGTGCTGCATTATTCCATGAGGAGACTAATGCACGTTACATGTTATAAGTTGCAGTAATCGTTGTGGCTTTCTGGGGCAACAGAGTGTGAATGTGATGTTGATTTTATTTTCTGTGTGGCATAATCCATTATACATATGATCTAAACAAATTATACTTTCACCCTTACTAACCATCCCGTTGTATTACTCTTGCTATGATCTTGTCTGACTGCGCTTCGCATCAAAATTAAATATAGAATCGGCTTTCTGTTTCACAATAAAGCCTCCTTCACTCACGCTGCCAAACATACCCTCGTAAAACTGACTGACCTGCCGATCCTTGACTTCGGCGATATAATTGACAAAATAGCCCCCAACACTCTACTCAGCAAATTGGATGCAGTCTATCACAGTGCCATCCGTTTTGTCACCAAAGCCCCATATACTACCCCCCCACTGCGACCTGTATGCTCTCGTTGGCTGGCCCTCGCTTCATATTCGTAGCCAAACCCACTGGCTTCAGGTCATCTGTAAGTCTTTGCTAGGAAAAGCCACGCCTTATCTCAGCTCACTGGTCACCATAGTAACACCCACCCAAAGCATGCTCTCCAGCAGGTATATTTCACTGGTCACCGCCAAAGCCAATTCTTCCTTCAGCCGCCTTTCCTTCCAGTTCTCTGCTGCCAATGACTGGAACGAATTACAAAAATCACTGAAGATGGAGACTCATATTTCCCCCACTAACTTTAAGCACCAGCTGTCAGAGCAGCTCACAGATCACTGCACCTGTACATAGCCCATCTGTAAATAACCCATCCATCTACCTCATCCCCATACTGTTATTTATTTTTGCTCCTTTGCACATTCATCTTCTGCACATCTATCACTCCAGTGTTTAATTGCTATATTGTAATTACTTCGCCACTATGGCCTATTTATTGCCATACCTCCCTTATCTTACCTCATTTGCACACACTGTACATACACAATAGAAAAAGTCTGTTGGTTTATTCCATGTGTGACTCTGTGTTGTTGTTTGTGTCGCACTGCTTTGCTTTATCTTGGCCAGCTCGCAGTTGTAAATGATAACTTATTGTCAGCTAGCCTACCTGGTTAAATAAAGGTGAAATTAAAAATCTAAAAATGTAAAACATACACTAAGTTGACTGTGCTTGGAAAATTCCAGAAAATATTTCATGGCTTTAGAAGCTTCTGATAGGCTAATTGACATCCTTTGAGTCAATTGGAGGTGTACCTGTGGATGTATTTCAAGGCCTACCTTCAAACTTAGTGCCTCTTTGCTTGACATCATGGGGAAATCAAAAGAAAATCAGCCAAGAGCTCCACAAGTCTGGTTCATCCTTGGGAGCAATTTCCAAACACCTGAAGGTACCACGTTCATCTGTACAAACAATAGTGCGCAAGTATAAACACTATGGGACCATGCAGCCGTTAAACCGCTCAGGAAGGAGATGAGTTCTGTCTCCTAGAGATGAACGTACTTTGGTGCGAATAGTGCAAATCAATTCCAGAACAACAGCAAAGGACCTTGTGAAGATGCTGGAGGAAACGGGTACAAAAGTATCTATATCCACAGCAAAACAAGTCCCATATCGACATAACCTGAAAGGCTGCTCAGCAAGGAAGAAGCCACTGCTCCAAAACCACCATAAAAAAGCCAGACTACAGTTTGCAACTGTACATGGGGACAAAGATCGTACTTTTTGGAGAAATGTCCTCTGGTCTGATGAAACAAAAATAGATCTGTTTGGCCGTAATGACCATTGTTATGTTTGGAGGATAAAGGGGGACGCTTGCAAGCCGGAGAACACCATCCCAACCGTGAAGCACGGGGGTGGCGGGCATCATGTTGTGGGGGTGCTTGGAGTGACTGGTGCACCTCACAAAATAGATGGTATCATGAGTAAAGAAAATGATGTGGATATATTGAAGCAACATATCAAAACATCAGTCAGGAAGTTAAAGCTTGGTCGCAAATGGGTCTTCCAAATGGACAATGACCCCATGCACACTTCCAAAGTTGTGGCAAAATGGCTTAAGGACAACAAAGTCAAGGTATTCGAGTGGCCGTCACAAAGCCCTGACCTCAATCATATAGACATTTTGTGGGCAGAACTGAAAAAGCGTATGCGAGCAAGGATGCCTACAAACCTGATTTGTGTACAGCTCTGTCAGGAGGAATGGGCCAAAAGTCACCCCACTTATTGTGGGAAGCTTGTGGAAGGCTAACCGAAATGTTTGACCCAAGTTAAACAATTTAAAGGCAATGCTACCAAATGCTAATTGGGAATGTGATGAAAAAAGAAAAGCTGAAATAAATCCGTTTCTCTACTGTTATTCTGACATTTCACATTCTTGAAATAAAGTGGTGATCCTAACTGACCTAAAACAGGGAATTTTTTACTAGGATTAAATGTCAGGAATTGTGAAACTGAGATTAAATGTATTTGGCTAAGGTGTATGTAAACTTCCGACTTCAACTGTATGCACGCACTACTTCTCCATTTAAATGTTGTATTTTTTTTTCTTCATTTCCCTTCACCAATTTTGACTATTTTGTGTATGTCCATTACATGATATTCAAATAAAAATTCATTTAAATTACAGGTTGTAATGCAACAAAATAGGAAAAATACCAAGGGGGATGAATACTTTTGCAAGGCACTTTATATCAAGATGAGCCTAAGTTACTATGTAAAGGGACAGCTGAGACTAAAATGAGTACGACCTCCTCAATGCCTTCCTAGACAAAAATGGTGTGCTCAGGGTGGGAGGAAGACTTTGTGACTCCTCTCTTCCTAACTCAGTCAACCAACCTGCAATCATTCCTAAGGAACACAACATCGCAAAAATGATAATTGCTCACTACCATGAAAAGGTCAAACACCAGAGTAAAGGCCACAACATAAATGAGATCAGGTCAAAGGGCTACTTTATCCTAAGTATCAATCAGGCCGTAGCCTCATCTACACCAATGTGTGACTTCTAGAAAGCTCAGGAGACCCACAGAAGGGCAAAAGATGGCTGATCTCCCTCCAGAGCGCATGGACTCATCACCACCCATTACATATTGCAGTATGGATTGTTTTGGCCCATTTCTCATTAAGAAAGGATGAAGACTGCACAAAAGGTATGGCCTTCTCTTCACCTGTTTTTGCTCTCGTGCCTTAGACCACCACCCAAGAGTGGCGCAGCAGTTTAAGGCACTGCATCTCACTGCTAGAGGCGTCACTACAGACACCCTGGTTCGAATCCAGGCTTTATCACAACCGACCGTGATTGGAGTTCCATAGAGTGGCGCACAATTGGCCGAGCGTCGTCCGGGTTTGGCCGGTGTGGGCCGTCATTGTAAATAAGAATTTGTTCTTAACTGACTTGCCTTAGTTAAATAAAGGTTAAATGTAAAAATATATATGTTGAAATGTTGGATGACATGTCTTCATTAATGGTCTGCGCTGCTTCATGGTCATACGTGGTGATGTTCGTCAGATTAAATCTGACCAAGGAAGCAACTTTGTTGGAGCCAAAAATGAACTGAAGGAAGGGCTCAAGGAAGTTGACATGGACATGCTGACTGCCTTTCTCGCTGAGAAACAGTGAAGTAGAAGAAGTATCCTTAGCTCCACACTCTCTCTCTTCTGGTAGACTAGATGATTCTTCTTTACAAGCCTTCTTCTACAAAGCAATGTCAACTCACTCACCATTGACAACCTCAATGATCCAAACAGCCTTGAGCCCTGCCACTGCCACTCACCCCTAATGACGTGTCAGATCACAATGTCTGTATTTGGACTTTTATTTTCTTTGTACGACCTTTCAATCCTCACTGTATATTTGACAGTGTGACTTATTTTGACAGCAGGTTTTTTGCCTTCTCTGCTCATTGGGTATATGGGAAACGGGTGTGAGAGAAAAAGGAACATTTACTAGCACTAAAGCACTTTCAAATGTAGGTCAATAGCCAACTAATGCTTATCTTAAAGATTAACTGGAATGAAAACCAGCATTTTAGGGATTGGGAAAGCATCAATGTACCAGAATCACTGTAGGCCTAAAACACATGTAACATTAACATTTTACTAGACAAGTCAGTTAAGAACAAATTCTTATTTTCAATGACGGCCTAGGAACAATGGGTTAACTGCCTTGTTCAGGGGCAGAACGACATATTTTGTACCTTGTCAGCTCGGGGATTTGATCTTGCAAACTTTCTAGTCCAACACTCTAACCACTAGGTTACCCTGCCTCCCCAACATCTTCCATGACGTAACATAAACAATGTAGGATTAGGTCCTACATTTTGGGGGGGTTATGATAAGGTAAGACAATTGTACCAATATCATAAATCAAAATGTCATGTTACAGGTCTTACAGATAATTGTACAGACCTTGGGTGACAAATAGACATCAGAATTCCATATTTGTGATAGATAATAAGCAAAGAGGATATTTTTTTATACCTTTCATTTTCTTCCCAAGAAGGCTTAAAAAAATATCTTGAGCGATATCTACATTCTGACTTCAGCAAATGGGAGCGGGGCAGAACCAAACAAAATGGTATTGTATTATTATTCAAGAAATCCTTGTCCTCCTTGATCTTCTTAAATAATTCACTGAAGCATGTTAGAATGTGCTAAAGCTCTCACCCTTTTTTTTTTTTTTACTTTGCAGTGATGGTGAAATAAATTAACATTTTTTAAGCTTGACAGGGCACCCCTTAATCCTCACTGTTCTAAATTAATCCCATCTTTATCTGATACCTTTACATTTTTACTTTGTTATCAAGATCCAAAAAGTGCAAACACTATGCCTCAGAATGTCTCAAATGTAATAGAATGAGCATGAACTTGTCCATGAACAACTTTATCCATTCATTTTCTAAAATAATTCCCCCCCCCCCCCTCCATCAATATGCTCTTGTTGAATGAATGAGATGTTTCAGATCACTGCATATGACCGTACAAGTTGTGACGCGACGTTACGATATTGAACACGACCCTGTTTAGCCAGGAGGTGGACGCGTCAGCTCTTTGATCAGGCGTGTAATCATTAAAGGCTCTGCATGATCAATCTGGTGTCTGCAGTGGCCGTACAGCATTTACTGTGATACGGCCTCCGCAGAAGTCAGGGCATTCATACTTCTTGTGCTTCGCGGAGCAGAGCTGTCAAGGAAATTAGTTTGTGTTTATATAGGACCTCCCGCCCCCACCTACAGTTAACCAATCATGTCAATCCGGAGGCTCCATATAGCTGACGGTAGGTGGGGGCAGAAGGTCCTGTATAAACAAACCTACTTCCTTGACAGCTTCTCAGTATGAATTATGAAGTATGAATGCCCTGACTGAGGCCTTATCACAGTAAATGCTGTAAGGCCACTGCATATATCAGATTGACAATGCAGAGCATTTTGTCCAAACAGTGAGAAAAAGTGAGATTCTCGGTCACTTGGATGATTTTGTTAGGGATGCAAAAGATGTATACAGCATGTTGCAGTGCAGTGGTTTTTATTCATTGGTCCATGTACCGGTCAGAGAGGAATGGCTCCTGGGATACTTGTATAGGGGTTCGTCGGCACAGATGTCTCACACAGGGCTTCAGCCAATCAGCTTGAATGATTGCTGCATATTCAACGTGGCGATCTTCTGTGGCAAGTTAGACTATTGTACAAATTAAAAGTGATAGCTAGCTACATTTTTAAGTAGATGCACCAACATCACACTAGGTTCAAGCTTGACCAAAATGTTGCCATGGGCTTAGTCGATTTGTTTTCTATCCAACACCAGCACTAACTGATGCTGCTTAACAAAATAATTATCTCGAGGTCAATGACTACCAGGTGTGAGCAGATGGAGAACTCACACATCACTGTGCAGTACCAACTCACATCGTGATGCATTCATCCTCCAAACCTCTATTGTAGCTTCACAATGCAACAGGCTTTAAATCACTTCACAGCCTTGGGAATGTAGTTAGAGGCCAATCTATTGAAATCTGAAGACGGTTATTATTGTGCTGCCGGGATGCATTGATTGCTCGAGTTTATCAGCAGACTAAAGCGTTTTGAGGGATGAGATGGCTACTAGCTGCGTGTTCGATTGTAAATTTTAGTTGGTGTCAGGCTTTCTAGTACTTTCTCTCTTTTTGACAATACTGTCTCTAAAACAATTATTACTATATATATATATATATATATATATATATATATATATATATATATATATATATATATATATATATAAATAATAGACATGGAGTCATACAATTTATTTAAAGTTGAAGAAAACCTGTTCGGTAAATGTATGTTGCATTGTCAGTTCACAGCCAGGTAGTGTTGAGCGACGTCAACCCTTGTCCTATTGTGATTATGTACTCAAAGCATTGTGAAATGTGATGGTATCGCACCCTATTGGCCAACCAATATATTTTGGGGTGAAGAAAAAACCCCAGCTAAAAACCATGGTTGAGCTGTATAGCGCAAAATTGCATGCTACAACTGGACGAATCATGACGAAAGATAATGTTGAAAGCCTAGGCAGAGGCCAAATGCAGGCAAATCTTTTTGAATATTTCTTTCTGGTGGTGCTTTAGCATGGAACAGGTGTGTGCCTGTGGCGTAGGGCTGTCCCCGACTAAAAAAAATAATCTTGGCTGAGTCTGTACTTTCGGCCTATTGATTGGTTGAAATTTTAAAACTTGTATTTTTCCATAGACACACCCTATGTGCTTTAATAAAATCAACTACAGTATATGCACTGAGCTTGTCTGATACTTTAAGCGCACTGTTTGATTAAATAATTAAGACACAAATGACCCAAGAGGGAGCCAGAGATCAAGATAACCAGAAGAAAATAAATCTGTTCCCGACGCTCCTCCTCCCAGTGCTGCTGGCCTTCATCGGTTCTTCCGTTAGGCTCCTGAAGTTGCTGGTAATAGGCCTTGTGTATATATTTGAGAAGGCCAAGTAAAAATGAAGAATTCGTTTTTTTTTAACCTGCAAACCAGCAGAGTGCGGCAATTCAAATTCAAACAATTAAAGATTGTTTCAGAACTGCGGACAGCAACCGCTATCCAACGTGGGAGAAAGCGCCCACTGAAAATTCAGTTCAGCACCTTGGAGAGTGCCACTGCAGCATCCTCTGTCAAACATAAAACCTGTCAATATTTTGGCATGCAACAAGAAAAACAAAGTTGGCTAATTTACTGTTTTCAAGTGGTATGTTATATTTGTTGTCGAACTATGGTAAGCAAACCGCTGTTTGCAGAGTTTGCATTCCACGTTTTGCCGTCATCCTTTACTACAATGAAATGCTACCATACTGCAGACTTTTTAGGGCTACATTGTTCTTACATAATATAACCATATACAATTTCAGTAGAACATATAGGTATTTCTATAAATAAAAGGGGCCAATGTGAGACATCAGGGTCAACATCTCTAAATGGTTTGATATACATTTAAATATGATTTTCTTGCAGCTTCACATGTATAATTTACAGGAATAATAGTCCAAATAGGCACAACGAGAGCATAACACCTAACAACAACAAATGCCATTCATAATCTCACAAGGACACTGCATGTTTCTTTGTCATTCTTAGTTGCCAGGTCTGGTTGTGCTTTGGTCAACTTCTGTCATTTATAGCCATCTAAATAGCCATCCTAAACAGAAGAATGAAAAAGATAAAACAGCATTTATGTGTATATATATATATATATATATATATATAATCAATTAACACAACAATATAATACAATGGTCCGGTCAACAAAATAATTGACAATAACCAATAATGAAATCATTATAATCAGTAAACTCTTCAAACAGTGGGTGGGTGCATGTGAAAACTAGACATCACATTCTTCCTGTGTCCTTGTTTCAGCCACTTCTTGCCTCTCCTTGAAAGTGCATTGGAGCCCCAGGGGAGCAACCTTCCCTCCTCTCCCTCAATGTGCTTTGATAGGGAAGTGAGGAATGAAGGAAACAAGGGGAGAATCTCAATTGCATTTCCTTCGTTCCTCACATCCTCTGAGAGGGATTTATGGGTGGTGACATGGTGACAGTTCCACCTTAGGCTTGGTAGAGTTACACCTGTCCAATTCTCTCAGACCTCCACAAGTGTATGGAGGTAGGGGTTGTTTCTAAGCTCCACAACCTTCCAGGTGTGTGGTGGACCTACAGCACAACACTTGAGGCATTGGTTGGATGTTTACTTCCATTGCAATACACACAGGTGTACGCTGGACACACCCACGGTACCCTATCAGTCTGATCAGACAGGGCATATCTCTAGTCTAGGAATAGATACTGTTGTTTTGGCTGTATAGCATAATTTAATAAGATTACCAATGGTTAGCGAGGATATATCAGCTAACCATTTACAGTAACAGCAGTTGATTAAGTCAATATACACTAAATCATTTGCAGAAATTGAGATCTTACCTTACCATTGAGGCACGGTATGGGCAGCTATTCATCAAATTAGACAGTAGATTCATAGAATGGAGTTAGAAGGGGGACCTCCTACTTTGAAAGGACAGGAAGTGTTGGCTGTACACTTGACCAGACATTCTAGATTTAACCACAGCCACATTTGAACATCGAAATATCAAGTTGTGTTTTTGTTTTATATTGAAAGATTAGTGGAATCTGTGTGAGTAGCTGGACAGGTAGGATGACTGACAGTGAAGGTGAACAGGTGGTCACGTGTCAGGTGACAGAGGAATGGATGAGACTGAGGCAGGAATTCCTTTAACCATGAAGTGGTATATTTACTGAGTAGTCTGTGGTGGATTCATGGACGCACAGAACTTCTGGATCAGATGGAGTTAAGGAAGAGAAAGCAGCCATATCATGCGATGGCAATTTCCTCCTTTTATGGAGTTGAGATCTGTCGGACATTTCCACCTGACCTAATTAAAGCGCCCCTGGCCCAGCTGAGTAAATGGCAATGAATTAAAGGAGTATTCCACCAACTCCATGGGCCTTTTCTACAGCCACCCCGTAAATTTGTTAAATTCCACACTCCTCAAAAAAGGCTCATTGCTCCCCGTCCTCTGTCATCTCAGGGAGAGGAATTAGTCTGGCAACTGGCCGGATATATGTCCGGTTCTTCACCTGGATCTCCACTGATCTAACACGACCATCGGTCCCAGGCATAGTCTTAGTTATACGGCCCACCGGCCAGGAGGCTCGAGGCAGCTGAGGGTCCACCATCATTACTACTTGGCCAGTTTCCAGGCTGGCCATTTCTCTCCGCCATTTCCCTCTGGGCTGTAGACTTGGTAGGTAATCCCGAATGAATCGCGCCCAAAAATGGTCAGCTAAGATTTGGCTGTGTCGCCACCGGCGTCTGCCTATGAGGTTGGTATCAGCATACATGGCTTGAGGAAGTGACGCATCTCGGCGTCCCATCAAGAGCATAGTTGGTGTAACCGGATCGGGGTCAGCGATGTCTGCAGAGAGATATCCCAAGGGTTTGGAGTCAATGATAATTAGGTGGATAGCATCTGGGTCCAAAACCTCTGCTTGGCGCAGCCTCCCTCCGACTCTGATCACTCCAAGGATTGGATCATATTCTGGGGCAAGAGAGAGAAGACAGCTGTCCTTAGCCACTTCCCTACCGGCTTTCAGAGCTTTTAACTCCTCAGGGAAGCGAACTGCTTGTGCTTGCTGGAGGAGTAGTGTCTCTGCCGCAAGGGAGGTAGGTATAGAAGCCACCCCATCTGAGGTCTGGTTTGTGGCGGTGATCAGATCCGGCAGTGTTTGGGATTGTGTTAGGTCAGGGAGAGCCGTTGTTGGTTCCGTAGAAATGCTGTAGCATTGGGAGGACCTCCTTAACTCATGAGCTTCAGTTGGTTGCGGAGGGTGCGGAGGGGCCGTACGCCTGGGGGCTGTCGGCCACTCGTTCTCTGGTTGGGACAAGCCTGCCTTCACAAGGCTATGAATCTCTCGGTTATGAACTTCTGCAAGCTCAGGATTCTTCACCAGGCGTCGCTCCGTTCCACGCAGTAGTGGGAGTACAGCCTGTGTCGTGGTTGCCAGAGGAGGATGGCTGGGCACCCGTAGCAGTGGGGTTGCATACCTGCAAACGCCATCCATTTCAGTGGTGGTGGTGCTCTTCTCCAGGAGGTCTAATGCATAGGAGTCATGTTTCGAGCGAGTGACCTCCTGTAGCTTCCGGTTGGAGAATGTGTCCATCTTCCAGAGCATCTCAACATTCCGCAGGAGGTTAGTGGCTGCATCTGGATTGCTTCTGGTGAAGAGGACTTGCTGTGACTGTACAGCTTGGGTGGAGAGAAGTAGATGGGATGGACCTTGCACAGCCCAACCCAAGGATGTATGGACAGCAATGGGCCCTCCTTCTGGTCCAGCTCGTATAGGCTCAGTCGGGGTGACGAGATGTGGGTGGTCTGACCCAATCAGGATAAGTGGCGCTACTCTGGCCAGGTTAGGAAGAGGCAATCCTCGTAGATGAGGATATTGTTTCTGTAGAACACTTACCGGGCAGGAGTGCTCTGCGAGATTCAAGCCATCTGCCGTGAAGGCATTGGTGATGTTATAGGCCACGTCCCTGTTTCCTGAAGGTGAAATGCTAAATGTTACAGCAGAGCCTTCCATTTGGATAACATCATGTCGCAACGTTCTGAGATTAAGGGTCTCGGGGGTCCCCTCCAGGTTAAGCTGACGGGTGGCCGCCGTGAGAATGATTGTTCTTTCTGACCCATCATCTAGAACAGCGAATGTATCAGTGCTTCTCCCTTCACTTTTCAGAGTGACCTTGACCACCTTCAACATGACCCTTGGAGACCGGTTCTGCTGGTCGAGATACAGCTCTTTTGCAGCTCCTACCATGAGCATACTCTGCTCCTTCTGTGCTTGCGGAATTAGATCATGCAACACGGTGAGATGGATTCCTTTACAGTGGTTGCAGGGTTTCCTCAATGTGAAGGTCTCCCTCCGCCTTATGGCTACGGGCACACTTGTAGCGTCGCTCGCCTGAAGTGATCCAGGCCTTCAATTGAGTTTGAGTGAGCTTTTTTACCTTGGGGCATGAGCCAAGGAAGTGCCCCTTACTATTGCAATATGGGCAGTAAGGCTGGAATTTGATGTTCTTGCGAGGGAGGGGTCTTCTTCCCGGGTTCCTCCCGGGCCTCACTATTTAAGTACATGGTAGTGGGATTTGGCCTTTTCTGTCCCTCCTGGTGTTCAAATTCCTTCCTTCCCCCGGTGGCTATGGCTGAGATTGTGGCCTGGTGAGCGATGCTCTTCGCCTTTGCCTTCACCTCCAACCATGCGGCCAGGTCTCTAAGAGCATAGGTGCTTCTCGAGCCCTCTTTCAGGATGCCCTTATTCAAACAATGTTCAATGAAACTGTCTCTGAGGTACACTGGAAGTTTGCTAAGAAGCCTGTCCACGTGGGAGCCACATTTCAGCTCGTTCCAGTCTTCTCCTTCAACGGATTGGAGCATCGAGGTCAGGGATTGGACAGCCAGGGAGAATTCTTGGAAGGCAGCATGATCTCCCATTTTAATTGGAGACGTGTTCAGGATGTTGTTTAGTTCATTCTGGACTAGCTGACGTGGCTCACCATATCTCACCTTCAGGGCCTGGAGAGCAGCAGTGTATGGTGTTGGAGTGCATAAAGGATTGGGCCAGCCTGTATGCACTGGGAAACCGCAAATGATCCATTAGTACTTGGTATTTGTAGCGTTCTGACAGATGACTGAATACCCAGTAGGCTCTCCAATGCCATTTCCAAAAGGACAAATTCACTCTCCTTTCCGTTTTCAAAGTATGGCAGTTTGGGTCTGGGAATTCCATAGGCTGAGGCTACTAGAAGTTTCATAATGTTGGCTCCCTCTTCTGGTTGCGTGAAGGATAAACCCGGGACTTCTGATGAGCCCACTGTGGCCTCATTGGGCCGGTCCCCTACTGTCCCAGACCCACCATTTGTGGCAGCCGGAATTGGGCGAGAGCCCTCCGACCTGTTGTTTGAGGACTGGCCTGGCCCTGGACGAAAGGAAAGATTTGCCTTAGTTGGTAATTGGCAGAAAGGCGAAGGAGTGATGCTTTGTCCAGATGGAGGAATGCTAACTTGTGTCACTGGCATAGAGGGCATTGGCGGAGCGGCCTGTCTCCTGTGCTCCGTGTTGGCTGTTGACCCCGGAGCCTCCGTGGACTGTGTGCCATGCTGTACCAGAGGGGCAGATTGGGAAAGAGAGGCAGACAGTTCAGGTCCATGTGGAGAGGTGGTCAGGTCAACTCCCTGTTCATTCCTCTCCAGGAAGGATGAGACCATCCGTGCCTCCTCCAATTCCCTTCTGGCTTGACGGTGCCGTCGCTGCTGTGCCAGGTCCTTGGCAATGAATTCCCTTTCCTGTAGAGCTCTACGGGCCTGCACATCCAATTGGTGACATCGTTCATCAGCCTGTCGTTCCTCCTCAATCTGACGCTCAATTTCTTCCAAAGCTAATAGTTTCATCCTCTCTTGTAGGACAGCGGTCTGTGAATCGCTGAGGGCTAGTGAATGGCGGCTGCCATGGCCACTCCCAAAGGGGTCTAGGGGTCCGTCTAGAGTGCTTCGATGATTTCCCATTAGTTAAGGAGTGAGTGGAGCCTGCCTCAGGAAGCTGGTCGACCTGTGCGGTGGGAGTTACCTCCTCCATAGGTTCTTCATGTAGACCACTTTCCTGCTCCAAAGCAGTTTCCAGTCCTTGGCTCAGAGGGGATGGTTGATGGCTGAAACATATAGTTGATCCATCAACACTTTGAGCTCTGGTGGGCTTGCCCTTTGATGTCGGAAACTTGACCACATAATCCTTAAGATAACCAGGTGCTTGCCTGGTTCTTCTGGTGCTGCTGGTGATTGAGGATGAAGCCTTTGTTGCTTTAGGCTTAGCTCCTGGATATTTCCTTTGTTCCAAGACCTTTCCCTCAGCTGCTCTCTCCTCCTCTCTTCTTCCTTCCAGTGGAGACAATTCTTCCCCCTCCATTTCCTTTTCACCTGTCTTTGGTTCAGTCATCATCCAGCTCAAAGGACCATTGAAAGATTAGTGGAATCTGTGTGGGTAGCTGGACAGGTAGGATGACTGACAGTGAAGGTGAACAGGTGGTCACGTGTCAGGTGACAGAGGAATGGATGAGACTGCTGCAGGAATTCCTTTAACCATAAAGTGGCATATTTACTGAGTAGTCTGTGCTGCATCACAAAGGAAACAAATAACATGTATCCAATCAGATTCATAATCAAAGATCAAATCATATCATTCATTATCAACACAAGTTAGGGAGGTCAACAGTTCAGTTCATTAAGTCAATAGTAATCATCCGCAAGTCATTTAGGCTCGTAACTATTTATCATAAATCATGAAAGAACACAAACAGTGAATGGTTATACAATCTATAACCCCCATCAAAGTCAATCAGTTAGCAAACAATGACGTTTCTCATTTCACTCTTTCAATTGTCTTCATGTGTACATATAATTCATTTCAATACATATGAACCATATCGATTGCATAATTGGCCTATGAGGATCCGTAGGGCCGTGATCATTGACAATTCACATTACACAATATGTTTGAAGCGTGCGCTCCGCGGTAAAACCTATAAACAATAACTGAATGGCCCACTCTCCCGATCGCCACAGATAATTCAGATGAAAGGTAACATAGTCGGTGGACTTACGTGGATTCATGGACGCACAGAACTTCTGGATCAGATGGAGTTAAGGAAGAGAAAGCAGCGAGATCAGGCGATGGCAATTTTCTCCTTTTATGGAGTTGAGATCTGTCGGACATTTCCACCTGACCTAATTAGAGCGCCCCTGGTCCAGCTGAGTAAATGGCAATGAATTAAAGGAGTATTCCACCAACTCCATGGGCCTTTTCTACAATATGTAAAAGGGAAAACAGATTTTTTTTATTCAATTAGAAACAAATAAACAAGCCATTTTAACATTCCCTATTACTCAGTTTTATCTCTGGAAAACAAATGATCAAAACATACACCGACTAATCTTACCTCAGGAATCTTGATTTAATGTTGTCCACTAAGTAGGATAATTATCTTAACCGCCATAACAGACAACAAAATGTTCTGTCAATCGTCGAGCGCAACATTAATTCCCGCACGTTGGCGATTGATAAATCGCATGCAGTTTCACACAAGCTCTCTATCGCTTGACTGTCATTCAGAAAATCCTTTCTTGAATTGCTGATGCTCCACGATTATGTCCCAACCTAACTAAACACCTAGACAAACAAGCATCAAACAACTAATGCGTAATTATTGAAGAACCCCATTAATGACAGTTTCAATTTTTGTTTTTATTAATCATATTAAAGTTACTCTTTCGGTTGGAAGCATTGGATTTCGCAAGCACATACATTATTTTGGATATGTGTGCCCATGAAAACTGTTTCCACAGTTTCCTCCAGTTAGGGAGATAGGTTACAGTACACTTCTGAGATCTCCATACAAAAAAAAAAAAAAAAAAAAAGCAATATCCAGGAATTTCACAGGATCAAAGTGTAATTAAATTGCTAAATGCTTAGTGTATATATATATTTAACAGTATCATTAATGTAAGGAAAGAAAAGTAATGTTTTATGGCACACGATTGTTGCCAAATCTGTGAAGACCCCAAGCATGAGGGTTTAAACATAGGTTGATTCAACTCATTACATTGAATGTATCTGCTATGTTCCCCCTTTCATTTGCATGAAGATAAAAAAAATTGCACATTTTATTAATGACTTTGTAACAGCTCCAAACAGTTGTCCACTACAAGAAATGCTCACTGGTACCCTAGTTTATAGAAAATACCCATATGTCTTAGTAAGTGGTGACCCGTCTTTTAGGGAAGGTGGGGCAGAGCCCACCTGTTTTGAGTCCCACCTATTTTACATGTTACTTTGACATTAATATGTGGCACATATCCGTTTGAAAACAATGTAAAAAGCTAATAAAGCCGCATACAAACATGATTTTTGCTTTCCTTAGTAAGGCAGCTCCAAAATGCCCGTGTTTCAGCCTAGCTGGAAGCGAGCATAGAAGTAATTTAGCTCATCTGGTAGGCTGTCACTGGGTAGCTCGCGGCTGTGCTTCCCTTTGTAGTCTGTAATAGTTTGCAAGCCCTGCCACATCCAACAAGCGTCAAAGCCGGTGTAGGACGATTCAATCTTAGTCCTGTATTGATGTTTTGCCTGCTTGATGGTCCAGCAAATCAAAGTTTATTTGTCATGTGCGCCGAATACAACAGGTGCAGACCTTACAGTGAAATGCTTACTTACAGGCTCTAACAAATAGTGCAAAAAAGGTCTTAGGTGACCAATAGGTTAGTAAGAAATAACAACAGTAAAAAGACAGTGAAAAATAACAGTAGCGAGGCTGCATACAGATACCGGTTAGTTGGGCTGATTGAGGTAGTATGTACATGTAGACTATGTATATACGATGAACAGAGAGTAGCAGTAGCATAAAAGAGGGGTTGGTGGGTGGTGGGCCAATTGAGGTAGTATGTACATGAATGTATATTTAAAGTGATGCATTTATGATAAGCAGAGAGTAGCAGCAGCGTAAAAAAAGGGATTGGGGGGTCACACAATGCAAATAGTCCAGGTAGCCATTTGATTACCTGTTCAGGAGTCTTATGGCTTGGGGGTAAAAACTGTTGAGAAGCCTTTTTGTCCTAGACTTGGCACTCCAGTACCGTTTGCCATGCGGTAGTAGAGAGAACAGTCTATGACTGGGGTGGCTGGGGTCTTTGACAATTTTTAGTCAATCGCAGTCTTGGTTACATTTAGGGATAGGTTGTTATTCTGGCACCACCCGGCCAGGTCCCTGACCTCCTCCCTATAGGCGGTCTCGTCATTATCAGTGATCAGGCCTACCACTGTTGGAGGTCATAGCAGGATTTCTTATAATTGTTTGGGTTAGAGTCCCGCTCCTGCAGCTCTACCCTTTAGCTCAATGCAGATGTTGCTTGTAATCCATGGCTTCTGGTATGTAATTACAATCACTGTGGGGACAACGTCATCAATGCACTTGTTGTTGAAGCCAGTGACTGATCTGGTGTACTCCTCAATGCCATCGGAAGAATCCCAGAACATTCCAGTCTGTGTTAGCAAAACAGTACTGTAGCTTAGCATCTGCGTCGTCTGACGACTTCAGTATTGAGCAAGTCACTAGTACTTTCTGCTTTAGTTTTTGCTTGTAAGCAGGAATCAGGAGGATAGAGTTATGGTCAGATTTGCCAAATGGAGGGCAAGGGAAAGAGCTTTGTTCGAGTCTCTGTGTGTGGAGTAAAGGTAGTCTAGATGTTTTTCCCCTCTGGTTGCACATAACATGCTGGTAGAAATGAGGTAAAACTGATTTAAGTTTCCCTGTATTATAGTCCCCGGCCACAAGGAGCGCCGCCTCTGGATTAGCATTTTCTTGTTTGTTTATGGTCTTATACGTCTCGTTGAGTGTGGTCTTAATGCCAGCATCGGTTTGTGGTGGTAAATAGACAGATACAAAAAATATAGATGAAAACTCTTGGTAAATAGTGTGGTCTATAGCTTATCATGAGATATTCTCTCAGGCAAGCTAAACCTCGAAACTTTATTAATATTAGATTTCGTGCACCAGCTTTAATTTACAAATAGACAGACCGCCACTCCTTGTCTTACCGGAGGCAGCTGTTCTATCTTGCCGATGCACAGAAAACCCAGCCAACTGTATGTTATCCATGTTGTCGTTCAGCCACGACTCGATGAAAAAAATATTACCGTTTTAATGTCCCGTTGGTAGGATAGTCTTGATCGGAGCTCATCCACTTTATTATCCAATGATTGCACGTTGGTTAATAGGACTGATGGTAGAGGCGGGTTACCTAATCACCGTTGGATTCTTACAAGGCACCTCGACCTACGACCCCTATATCTCCATCTCTTCTTCATGGGAATGATGTGGATTTGGTTTTTGTCTGGCTTCTGAAGTAAATCCTATGCGTCCGACTCGTTAAAGAAAAAAATCTTTGTTCTGTCTGAGGTGAGTAATCGCTGTTCTGATATCCAGAAGCTCTTTTCGGTCATACGAGATGGTGGCAGAAACATTATGTACAAAAGTTAGCCACATCAGCTATGTTTTTTAGAAAGGCAGTAAATTACACTGAATTAATTGTTTCGCTCCCAGACAAGACTCCGCTGATAGCCAGGTGTAGCAGTGGTAAGTATTCCATCCACCTTGTTGTCAAGAGACAGGACATTGGCAAGTAATATACTCGGAAGTGGTGGGTGGTGTTCACGCCTTCGATTGTTCATCCATATATATTTATATGTACATATTCTTATTCCATCCCTTTAGATGTGTGTATTAGGTAGTTGTGGAATTGTTAGACATATTACTGCACTGCCGGAACTAGAAGCATTTTGCTACACTCGCATCTCTTGGAACTACCCATCCCGGATCCGGGAGAATTGTCATCAGCTACACTAATTAGCATAGCGCAACGGTCAAACAATATTACTAGAAAATATTCATATTCATTAAATCACAAGTGAAATATAGTGAAACGCAGCTTAGCCTTTTGTTTTCACTGACGAGACTCCCAGTTAGACAGCAAATGTTCCTTTTGTTCCATAAAGATTATTTTTATACCCAAAATACTTCCGTTATGTTCAGACATCCACCGGAAATAGCAGTCACGACAACGGCGAAAAAAATTCCAAATTATGTCCATAATATTGACAGAAACATTGCAGACGTTTTTTATAATCAATGTTTTCTATCCTAAGCTGTCAATTATTTGCATATTCTAGCATCTGGTCCTGAGAAATAGGCAGTTTACTTTGGGAATGTTATTTTTCCAAAATTCAAAATAGTGCCCCCTAGTTTCAAGAGGTTTAACATCTGCTAACCATGTGTATTTCACCTATAAAATGTGATTTGAATCCATGGTGCTGAAAAGAAAGCTCTGCTGTTGGGACAGTTTTATGTAGGCCCTAACAGTTTGTGGTCACTGTTATAGTGTAATTAATGTATTGTTTAGTGTTGTGTAGCTGCTTGCTGGCATGCATAAAATTAAAATCTGCCCCACCAAGATTTACATGCTAAAATCACCACTGCTTAGAGTGATGGACTGACATCCACGTGGCCTTAGCAATGGATTAGTAAACTGAGACAGGCGTGAGTCAGACAGGTGTCTTGTGTGCCATGAAAAATATATATTTGCGCCTGCTAGACAAAAAAAGAAATCTGTCGACCAACAACCCATCAACCAGTCGACTAAATGGGGTCAGCCCTAGTGTATCGCGCACATAACAGAGCAAAGTCAGTTAGGATAAATCATGGGCTGAAAAGAAGCAAAGTTTACCACCCTCAGGACCTGATAATAATTGCCTCATCCTCTTCTCTTAATATTGTTTGTTCAATCTCTCAACTTTAGGACACCTTCTTAGGCTGTTAGAATATTTGGTAAATAGGCTATGGTTCATAACTTTAACTTGTCTTAAAGCTTTTATGATAGGTCTAGTAGGAGGGTTGGCCATTTGATTTTCAACCTTGCATGGAAAGAATTGATTTCATAATAAGTTTAAACTTGTCATTAAATTTTTCTATTCATATTGTCCTTCAGCTACACTCAACCCCTCACATCTATCTCTGAACACCATCCAGTTTTGATTTCCATTTGCCATATTGATATTGTTTGTTCTCTCTCATTATTGTTCCCATGGCTACCTCATGTTTTTAGGCAATTCAAACAACTCTGTTACAAGTATTAATTGTTTGATCGGGAGAAAGCTATGCATGCATAAAGCAATGAAAGCCCAAAGTCATATTCATAGCCTATGGTATGGAGAGAGAAAGGAACACAGCCTAGGTTTTTTTTTATTGGCTAGACAAGATAGTTAAGGAGTGTATGTTATATACCAGGTATTTCCAAACTGGGGCAATGCCGGCGGGGGTACGCCAAATAAAAATGTGATTTACATTTAAAATGTATACACACATACACACATACACACACATACACACACACACACACATACACACACAAACACACATACACACACACACACACACATACACACACACACACACACACACACACACACACACACATACACACACACACACACACACACACACACACACACACACACACACACACACACACACACACACACACACACACACATACACACACACACACACACACACACACACACACACACACACACACACACACATACACACACACACACACACACACACACACACACACACACACACCCGCACGCACGCACGCACGCACGCACACACACACACACACACACACACACACACACACACACACTTGAAGTCAGAAGTTTACATAAACTTATGTTGGCGTCACTAATGTACTTACTCTTACTCAATTTTTTTTGATGAACAAATACGTAAAAAAAAGAGTAAGATGGTTAAATAAAGTGCAAAATGATTGATTATTATTATTTGTGCCCTGGTCCTATAAAAGCTCTTTGTCACTTTGCACGAGCCAGGTTGTGACGACAGGCTGGCAGGCTTACAATGATGGCAAAAAACATCATTTGAGAGTGCGCTGACCCTGGTGCTAGTGGGAGTACACAGCTGGAGGTTGAATGTTTGAAGGGATATGGGACTATAAAAAGTTTGGGAACTACTGTTAGAGTATATATATTTTTTAATTAATAGGTTTAGGCTATAAGGCCCATGCATTCGACAGAGAGAAAGAATATTTTCTGACTGGACATTTTGCACTGCTTTGGTGGAGTTCTCCGCTCTGTCTAGCCTACCGTTCTCTCTTGCGTTCTGTATATAACATTTATTGAAATAGGCTATAGCAAATAGGAATAGGGAAATATCTCGGAATCTCACTCGTGCCCGACTCTCGTGCGCGGCGCCAGTCAAGTTCAAATAGACTAAACCATTGCCTGTCACATCACCTTGTCGTCACCGTCAACGCCTGCAGTATATAAAGCAGAATTTAGCAACATGGTGTTTTTATTCACAACAAAACTTCAGTTACACAACGTGAAATCTATAAAGTGTCAAATAATGTCCAGTTATTACATCAAGTCCACAGTATACATATTTCATTTCCATCTACGAAGGTTTGAAAATATGTCCAGAAAGCCCACTTTTCCTCCTCCGAAAACATAGTGTTCAGGGTAACCTGCAACATAGTTCTGAGGGGAATGCCGCCCATAAAGACAACGGTGCAGCTTCCCATCTCGAGTTTGAGAGAACGCATCAACACATGGAACCAAACAGGCGAACATAGGAGGTTATAGGACCAACTGCAGTTCTTCTGCCTCTTCTCAACTTGAATTACCAACAACATCACAGTTGTCTGTGGACAGACCTCCTTTAGCTTCTCAGCACACTCAGGTGCCAGAACACTCAGTGAAGACATCAGTGGACACAAATGGCAACTTCCAGTGAAAAACATCTTAATTGAACTAATCATGAACGTGTGAACCCCTTAGGGCTTTTAGATGTATTTAACTATGGCAGCCTAATAAGTGATGAATAATGTATGCACTGTATAGTGTGTTAAAGTAATGTAATTTTAATGTAGGCAGGATGTTAATTAAAAACATTTAATTACAATACTATTTATAGCCATCCTCCCACTTTTGTGGATATGAAGACAAAGCAGCATGAATGAGTCCCTGGCATTTTTTATAATTGTTATCACAGTGATGTCATCTAATGCAGTCACCCAGTGAATCTCAGCACCTAGCTCTCTCTCATCCGCTCCTGCCCTGTATGCTCACTAAATTGCACAGTCTAGATTATTTTTCCATCTTGCTACCACCCACAAGTGCTGCTTTGATGAGTTTAACATTACACCTTCCTCCAACCTTTCCCCTCAGCCAAGTTCCCCTTGGTGGTAATAAGTTACAGTATGTAACATCTCTTCACACTCTACTCTCCATCCTCCCCTTCAGTCCAGCGTGTCCACCTGATTGGGCAACAGCAGGGGCAGCTCAATCCCAGCGTGGTCGTCGTCAAACAGGTTGACGGCGTCTGTGGCGGTGGCGGGGAGCTGTGGGGGGTCGGAGGCCAGGGAGGGGGGCTCCGTGGGCAGGTTGGGCTCGCCGGAGTTGCGGAGGGAGAGGGAGAGCGCCAGTGAGGGTCTGTGGGGCGAGTGGGTGGAGCAGCAGGGCAGCAGCCTCCCCAGGGCCCGTTTGAAGTCACGCATGAACAGCGGGTAGATGATGGGGTTCATGGTGCTGTTACAGTAGCCCAGCCAGGTGATGGCGTCAAAGAGCGCCGGGGGAACACACTCACATACCGCCTGACGAGAGAGAGAGAGAGAGAGAGAGAGAGAGAGAGAGAGAGAGAGAGGGAGAGAGAGCAAAAGGCAGGCACCGGGGTTGTGTTCAGTATGTACGTAGCATGAAGATGTTGTGAAACAATTTTTTTAATGAAAAGTATTCTTGTAGGAAATATGTAGCCAGTAAGAGATAAAACAGAAAATAATATTGTAAAGGCTCTTTTCATTAGCGTACAGAACCTAAGTAGAACATAGATATACATACACACACACACACACACACACATATACACATACATATACACATATATATACTGCTTATACATATAGGGACATAACCCATAGAAGGGTGAAAGACTGGCTCACTATGGCGTATCAGAGAGAAAGGGAGAAGACTGCTGTTGGAGTGTCCTATATTATGAAGATGAATGAGGGAGGCAGTGAGTGAGAAGCTGAAAAGGGAGGGGGGTGTTCACATACCACATTGCATGTGAAAGGAAGGCAGACACTTGAGCCCTCTGTCTGCTATATTCTGGAGGAGTGAAGTGAGGGACACAGATGGGAAATGAAATGACTGGATCATTGAAAGCCTGAAAGCAGGACAACGATAAGTACCAATTTAGATTAAATCCTTTTATGTCACACACTTAATCCTGCAGATTAACATGCTCCCCTTGTTTTTTGATAATGAGCAAATGGTGAAGGGGGGTACATTTTATGTTTGGCTTCTTTCACCTAATCAAGCATCTTATCATTTTTCTCCCTAAAATTCTACAATCCCAAAAAGACCATGGTATTGACACATTCTTGGGATGAGCCCCACCCCCCCAATTGTATTTCACACATTGCTTTTATGCTGAACTACATGGCAACACTTCAGCAATGATAAAGCTGGGTGATGGAACAGTAAAAACACCCAATCGAGTCACTGAGGCAAATGAAATATGGAGCTCAGATGAAGACCACAGACCTGAATGGAAAGAAATAGGATTCCAAAACGTTAGTTTTTCACTGTGAATAAAGATATACTCTACACGTGAGACATCTTACAATAATATTACAATATAAACATTTGTTGTGGCAAAAGTAAAATAAAAAAGTTTGTCTGTCTCCTAGAATTTGGCACTAAATTCAAGAAGGATGAGTGGACATTAAATATACAGTATGTTCCAGTAGATAAGGGAACATTTTCAAGCCAAATTCCTGTCTTTAATTTTCTACTGCTTATTATTCCACTTGACCGACATCCATTTCCATTCATACAACCAATCTACTTAGTATCCACTTGACCCCACCCCCTCCCCGTTTTGGTGCCCGTTTTGGTATTTTCTTAGCACTACACAGTTAGTTCAAATAACTGAGTTTGGGAAACCCTATTCTAGCTGACACCTTTCCCACAGGAATAAGGCAACCTCAGAGCACACACAAAGCAAACTTAATTGCCATAAGATGGAGCGTCACACACGGAATGGATGTGGTCCAGGTTCTGTAAAACAGGGAATAATTGGCAATGAATAGGGAGGGTGTACACAAACATAATGATAACAGATGTGCTATACAATATACTGTGTGCATGTGGGTTGCAAGTTTCGACCCTGAGAAGATAAGCTTCAACCAATTTATAGATTTCTATTCATCTCCGCTCAGAGCAGCTAGCTGATCCCCCTAGTGTTGAGCTCATAATTTTTTGAAAGCCCTCGATTGAAATGTGCTTTGAATCCCAAAGTTTACTGCAAGCGCTGCAAGAAGAAACAATATCATTGATATCGAAGAGAAATAATGACCAGATTCGATTGTGCATTTTATAGGCCAATTTCTTTATTAATGTGGAGGTAATGTGAACGTTTGGAAATTGAAATTTCACTAGGATTTCAGGAGAACATGTATACTCTTCTATGCTTGACATTAATGTAATAGTATGTTTAAATCACTCTTTAATAAAGAGGCCGATACAGTTTGAGCCACTGACCTGGGCCATGTTGGTGATGAAGAAGGGCAGCCAGGCGCTGAAGAAGAGGCCCAGCAGGACTCCCAGGGTCAGACTGGCCTTCACTGCCCTCCGTCCCTGCCGGTGGGCCAGCCGCCGCTCGCTGTTCACCGACAACTGAGGACAGAGGGACAGACAGGGCGGTCAGAGACAAGGGCCGTGTCCGAATACCTATACTTGCATCCTAAATAGCCCATTTGAGTATGCAATAGTTTAATAGTGTGCGACATTTCAAAAATCAGATATACTTTAAATGCCCGGATGTCATACTAATTTCGGTTTGACAACAGCTGGTTAATTAGATATGGAGATGCGCTACGGAAATCAACTAATAGCGGGAAACAACGCAATAATGTATTCTCAGTATGCAAAAATAGGTTTTATAGAATGAGAATTTTCAAAAATCTAGTATGGTTTAAAATGCCATTATGTGATGGCCTATTCATTTCAGTTCTTCATCTAGTATAATTTGATGCACAGTTTTCCACAATGCATTGGAAGAGGTTGGCTGCAAGTGATAGGTCCTGGTTGTCTTCAAGTAGCCTGACAAAAAAACTAGGCTGCTTAATTGGGAAGATGCTGAATAGCGGATTTCTGTTTTCTCATTGAAAAGTGTTTGTTCTCTTTTAAACTACACTGAACAAAAATATAAACACATGTAAAGTGTTGGTCCCATGTTTCATGAGCTGAAACACAGTGGGGAGAACAAGTAATTGATACACCGCCGATTTTGCAGGTTTTCCTACTTACAAAGCATGTAGAGGTCTATAATTTTTATCATAGGTACACTTCAACTGTGAGAGACGGAATCTAAAACAAAAATCCAGTAAATCACATTGTATGATTTTTAAGTAATTAATTTGCATTTTATTGCATGACATAAGTATTTGATCACCTACCAACCAGTAAGAATTCTGGCTCTCACAGACCTGTTAGTTTTTCTTTAAGAAGCCCTCCTGTTCTCCACTCATTACCTGTATTAACTGCACCTGTTTGAACTTGTTACCTGTATAAAAGACACCTGTCCACACACTCAATCAAACAGACTCCAACCTCTCCACAATGGCCAAGACCAGAGAGCTGTGTAAGGACATCAGGGTTAAATTGTAGACCTGCACAAGGCTGGGATGGGCTACAGGACAATAGGCAAGCAGCTTGGTGAGAAGGTAACAACTGTTGGTGCAATTATTAGAAAATGGAAGAAGTTCAAGATGACTGTCAATCATCCTCAGTCTGGGATCTCACCTCGTGGGGCATCAATGATCATGAGGAAGGTGAGGGATCAGCCCAGAACTACACGGCAGGACCTGGTCAATGACCTGAAGAGAGATGGGACCACAGTCTCAAAGAAAACCATTAGTAACACACGCCGTCATGGATTAAAATTGTGCAGTGCACGCAAGGTCCCCCTGCTCAAGCCAGCGCATGTCCAGGCCAGTCTGAAGTTTGCCAATGACCATCTGGATGATCCAGAGGACGAATGGGAGAAGGTCATGTGGTCTGATGAGAAAAAAATAGAGCTTTTTGGTCTAAACTCCATTCGCCGTGTTTGGAGGAAGAAGAAGGATGAGTACAACCCCAAGAACACCATCCCAACCGTGAAGCATAGAGGTGGAAACATCACCAGGACGACTGCACCGTATTGAGGGGAGGATGGGGCAATGTATCGCGAGATCTTGGCCAACAACCTCCTTCCCTCAGTAAGAGCATTGAAGACGGGTCGTGGCTGGGTCTTCCAGCATGACAACGACCCGAAACACACAGCCAGGGCAACTAAGGAGTAGCTCCGTAAGAAGCATCTCAAGGTCCTGGAGTGGCCTAGCCAGTCTCCAGACCTGAACCCAATAGAAAATCTTTGGAGGGAGCTGAAAGTCCATATTGCCCAGTGACAGCCCCGAAACCTGAAGGATCTGGAGAAGGTCTGTATGGAGGAGTGGGCCAAAATCCCTGCTGCAGTGTGTGCAAACCTGGTCAAGAACTACAGGAAACGTATGATCTCTGTAATTGCAAACAAAGGTTTCTGTACCAAATATTAAGTTCTGCTTTTCTGATGTATCAAATACTTATGTCATGCAATAAAATGCAAATTAATTACTTAAAAATCATACAATGTGATTTTCTGGATTTTTGTTTTAGATTCCGTCTCTCACAGTTGAAGTGTACCTATGATAAAAATTACAGACCTCTACATGCTTTGTAAGTAGGAAAACCTGCAAAATCAGCAGTGTATCAAAAACTTGTTCTCCCCACTGTAAATGATCCCAGGAATGCACAAAAAGCTTTTCTCTAAAATGGTTGTTTACATTCCTGTTCGTGAGCATTTCTCCTTTGTCAAGATAATCCATCCACCTGACAGGTGTGGCATATCAAAAAGCTGATTAAAGAGCATGATCATTAGACAGGTGCACCTTGTGCTGGGGATTTGTCACGCAACACAATGCCACAGATGTCTCGAGTTTTGAGGGAGAGTACAATTGGCATGCTGACTGCAGGAATGTCCACTGTGTAACCATGTCAGCCCAGGACCACATTCGGCTTCTTCACCTGCGGGATTGTCTGAGAACAGTTGATGAAACTGTGGGTTTGCACAACCAAAGAATTTCTGCACAAACTGTCAGAAACCGTCTCAGGGAAGCTCATTTGCCTGCTTGTCGTCCTCACCATGGTCTTGACCTGACTGCAGTTCAATGTCGTAACTGACTTGGGCAAATACTCACCTTCGATGGCCACTGGCATGCTGGTGAAGTGTGCTCTTCACGAATGAATCCTGGTTTCAACTTTACCGGGCAGATGGCAGACAACGTGTATGGCATTGTTGGGGCAAGTGGTTTGCTGATGTCAACGTGTGAACAGAGTGCCCCATGGTGGCGGTGGGGTTATGGTATGGGCAGGCTTAAGCTACGGACAACAAACACAATTGCATTTTATCGATGAAAATTTGAATGCATAGAGATACTGTGACGAGAGGCCCGTTGTTGTGCCATTCATCTGCTGCCATCACCTCATGTTTCAGCATGATATTGCACAGTCTCATGTCACAAGGATCTGTACACAATTCCTGGAAGCTGAAAATGTCCCAGTTCTTCCATAGCCTGTATACTCACCAAACATGTCACCCACTGACCATATTTGGGATGCTCTGTATCGACATGTACGACAGTGTGTTTCAGTTCCCGCCAATATCCAGCAACTTCGCACAGCCATTGAAGATGAGTGGGACAACATCCAAGGGCCACAATCAACAGCCTGACCAACTTTATGCAAAGGAGATGTGTCATGCTGCATGGTCACTGGTTTTCTGATCCATGCCCCTAATTAAAAAAAAAAAGTGTCTGTGACCAACTGATGCATATATGTATTCTCAGTCATGTGAAATCCATAGATAAGGGACTAATTAATGTATTTAAATTGACTGATTTCCTTATATGAACTGTAACTCAATAAAATCTTTGAAGTTGTTGCATGTTGCGTTTATATATTTTTTCAGTGTAAATACTAAACCATTTTTTAATTTCTGAATTTGTCGGCACCGTGGATCTCGGGATGTATCTGCGTTGTTGAAATCACATCAGTCATTTACAGTGCCTTGCGAAAGTATTCGGCCCCCTTGAACTTTGCGACCTTTTGCCACATTTCAGGCTTCAAACAAAAAGATATAAAACTGTATTTTTTTGTGAAGAATCAACAACAAGTGGGACACAATCATGAAGTGGAAGGACATTTATTGGATATTTCAAACTTTTTTAACAAATCAAAAACTGAAAAATTGGGCGTGCAAAATTATTCAGCCCCTTTACTTTCAGTGCAGCAAACTCTCTCCAGAAGTTCAGTGAGGATCTCTGAATGATCCAATGTTGACCTAAATGACTAATGATGATAAATACAATCCACCTGTGTGTAATCAAGTCTCCCTATCAATGCACCTGCACTGTGATAGTCTCAGAGGTCCGTTAAAAGCGCAGAGAGCATCGTGAAGAACAAGGAACACACCAGGCAGGTCCGAGATACTGTTGTGAAGAAGTTTAAAGCCGGATTTGGATACAAAAATATTTCCCAAGCTTTAAACATCCCAAGGAGCACTGTGCAAGCGATAATATTGAAATGGAAGGAGTATCAGACCACTGCAAATCTGTCCATAGGACAACAATCAGTTGTATATTGCACAAATCTGGCCTTTATGGAAGAGTGGCAAGAAGAAAGCCATTTCTTAAAGATATCCATAAAAAGTGTTGTTTAAAGTTTGCCACAAGCCACCTGGGAGACACACCAAACATGTGGAAGAAGGTGCTCTGGTCAGATGAAACCAAAATTGAACTTTTTGGCAACAATGCAAAACGTTATGTTTGGCATAAAAGCAACACAGCTGAACACACCATCCCCACTGTCAAACATGGTGGTGGCAGCATCATGGTTTGGGCCTGCTTTTCTTCAGCAGGGACAGGGAAGATGGTTAAAATTGATGGGAAGATGGATGGAGCCAAATACAGGACCATTCCGGAAGAAAACCTGATGGAGTCTGCAAAAGACCTGAGACTGGGACGGAGATTTGTCTTCCAACAAGACAATGATCCAAAACATAAAGCAAAATCTACAATGGAATGGTTCAAAAATCAACATATCCAGGTGTTAGAATGGCCAAGTCAAAGTCCAGACCTGAATCCAATCGAGAATCTGTGGAAAGAACTGAAAACTGCTGTTCACAAATGCTCTCCATCCAACCTCACTGAGCTCGAGCTGTTTTGCAAGGAGGAATGGGAAAAAATGTCAGTCTCTCGATGTGCAAAACTGATAGAGACATACCCCAAGCGACTTACAGCTGTAATCGCAGCAAAAGGTGGCGCTACAAAGTATTAACTTAAGGGTGCTGAATAATTTTGCACGCCCAATTTTTCAGTTTTTGATTTGTTAAAAAAGTTTGAAATATCCAATAAATGTCGTTCCACTTCATGATTGTGTCCCACTTGTTGTTGATTCTTCACAAAAAAAATACAGTTTTATATCTTTATGTTTGAAGCCTGAAATGTGGCAAAAGGTCGCAAAGTTCAAGGGGGCCGAATACTTTCGCAAGGCACTGTATGTATCAAGCCTTAGCAGTCGTTTTGATCTTGGTCCCACTGATCCGTGCTTTAGTTTATGTTTCTGTCCAGCGGTTCCAGGTTTTTCTGTGCAATAGCCTTTTGATGTGAACATTTGAAAAGTTTTGGTGTGCCTACTAGGCTATTTGATTTAATGTATATGTTACAGGACTTTGGTTTCACTAATGCATTTGTTGAAATGGAACCAAATTATATGTTTCTGTCTTCAGAGTTTTTTTAAATAGGATAGATGGATTATATGGGCTAAAGTGTAGGTCGAATGTGATAGTCTGCAAATAACCAGCCTGAGTGAGCCCATAACTCAATTTCTATTCTATTCAGAGTTTAGAGAAATGAATCAAATTTGAAATGAGATATTATCATGCTGGTCAATGTGATGCATGTCTGAATTTGGAAATAAATCCACATATCCATTCAGGAGCTGCTACTGCGTTGCGGCTCTGGCATACTGTATCGCCTCCTTTTTACTAAACGGTAGGTGCTAAATAGTAGGCTATGCGACAATGAGTACATAGTATGCCGTTTTAGTATGTAGTATGCTAGTATAGGTATTCGGACACGGGAAAGGACTGCATCTCAATGTATCCAAAAACCTAGGTATTTATTTAATTTTACAAGGTAGCTACAGGTCCACATTGTTACATGATTCTTAAAACATTTTACAGACACTCTTATCCAGAGTGACTTACAGGAGCAATTAGGGTTAAGGACTTTGCTCAAGGGCACATCGACACATTTTTCACCTAGTTGGCTCGGGGATAAGAACAACGCTCTTAACCTCTAGGCTACCTGCCGCCCTAAAACTGTTTACCTGTTCGCGGCATGCACAATTTCAAGGATTTGCAAATGAACTTGAATTAAAACAATGATGTGGAATTAAAACAATATTTCCAGGGTGAGCACAAATCTAATGCATAGAAAGTTATTTGTGTACAAACAGCAAACCGGTATAAATAGCTTTAAGCACCTATGTAACAATGTGCACTTACACAAAAGCTAACATTTATAGCTGGAGTAGCAAAAGAAAATAAATTATAGCTTCCACCACATTGCTTTCAGGAGAAGAGACAAGAAGATGTCACTTTAGATGCATCTTTGGCCTGATTTGTCGAGGAGTCTCAGAAAAAAGGAAAGGTATGTAGGCCTAACTCTTGCATTTAACAAGATGTAATGCTCACATTGAAAGAGATGTGAAGTGTTGTTGAAAACATTGAAAAGTCAGTGTGGAATAACATTGTTATGAATCACTTTCCAAGGCCCTCAATCTCAGGAGTGTAGCACAGGTCATTGACTAGAAAAATACAATGCAATGTCTGTGCCATTTATTCTATCAACCAGTTCTCCATCAACAGGCGCCATTGTCCCTCCTCCCTCTTTGTATCTTTCAGAGGATTTGTTATTGACCATGAATTTCTGTTGGGCAGAACATAATCTGAAACACAACCAAAACAAACTGCAAATGCATTCAATACATTTGTAAAGTCACAAGCTTGATGTAATCATTGTGTGCTAGTAATATGGGATCAAACACTAAACTTTTGACTAAATTGAATACTCTTTAAGTGAATTTCAAATGTGGGGGATTAGATACATAAAGTGTATTCATTTCTAAACTGTAAAACAGATATGCATGAAAACACTCATAAATGGTGACATTCTGTACTGTTGTCTCATATTTATATTTTTTTATGCTGGAGTATAGACCCAAATTGAAAGTTTTAGCTTCACTGTCCAAGTAAATACGTAGGGGAGTGTACACACATCTAATCAGCCCACAACACCTTCGTAATCTCAAATTCTTGAATCCATCTCCCAAGTCAATGGCTGTGTCCTAATTATTTTAGCTAAATCCCCACATTTGTTTTCCTTCATGACAACTAATCTGAGAGGGCATGAGAGGCAGAGAAGGCACCATGGTGGAAACCTATCCAGGCACACACTGATCATACAGGGACGGATTATACAGCATTGGGATGTAGCCTCATTGTATCCCCCTTCATTTCCTCTACCACCCCACGCTCTCACCGGCACATGGCGTGACACAGGGTTCTCCTGATGACTGTAGTCATCTCCTTCGAGGTGAGCATGTCCGGCGGCGCCCCCACCTGGTGACGGAGGGTGAGAAGGCTCCTCAGGCGAATGGTGCGGGTACGGAGGTTGACTTAGCGCCGCCACCCGCCTCGCCTGTCTCCGCGCCGCCAGGAGAATCTGACAGTAGGTGAAGCAGATGGCACTGGATGGTAGGAAGAAGGTGAGGACTGACGCCACCAGGGCAAAAGGAAAGGTAACCCGCAGACAGCACTGGAAGGACAGGCCACCGGACTGCGACAGCTGGAAGTAGGAGGCGTGGTACCACAAGCTCAGCTCTGGGTATGTGCTGACGTTGGCACTGCCAGCCCCGTGCATTGGGGAATGGCCACTCCCATGACCCAAGCTGTGCCAGTTCATCTTGATGGGCAAGAAGGAGGTGAGGGCGGCCAGACCCCAGGCCCCTCCCACCAGAAGCAGGGCCCGAGGAGGGGTCATCCTCTGCTTGTAGCGCAGCGGCGAGATGATGAGGAGGTAGCGGTCCAGGCTGATCACACAGAGGTTGAGAATGGAGGCACTACAGCACATGACGTCGAAGCAGAGCCACACGGGGCAGAAGCCCGGCCACAACACCCAGGCCCCGTACAGCACATTGAGCATTGCCGGCGGCATCACCACCAGAGCCACCATCAGGTCAGACAGGAAGAGAGACACCAGGAAACAGTTGGAGGTGTTGCGTAAGGAGCGTTGGGCAAACACCAGAGCGATCAACAGAGTGTTGCCACAAGCCGTCATCAGGATGATGAGGGATAACATGCACGCCAACAGCCACGGACCACTGCCACTGATGCCCCAGGCACTGGTTTCGGACAAGCTGCCATTGGAACTCCCTAAAGGGTTAACAGCATCCCCACTTGCAGTTGCTGCCTCTAAGCCAGGTAAGGTTGAGTTGTCCATAGCGGTGGTTGACATTGGTCAATGTGAGAGCTTCCCTGTTCCTCTTCCAGTCTGCGAATGCCAACAATTGCTGTGAAGCACAAAATGTATGTGACCTCTGGTGCTAGTTAGTGCTGATAAAGATTTCCTGACACTTGAGAAGAATAAAGAGAAGCCACTGCGGTCCTGTTTTGATAATCCATTCACCACATTCTTCACAGGGTTAACAGAGGGGCCCATCAGTAATTTCTGTGAAAACCTCTTATTGGCTCCTGTTGCAGTTGTGATAAGAAGTGTCGGCACTGATTCTATCTCTTCGTCGTGCCCAATAGTCCTGCTTTCCTCAGCGTTGGAGCCAGAGTGAGCAATTCTGTGGCTGTATGTTTCAAAGCTGCGTGTCATGATGACACTCGCTGGGGGGAGGGCAAATTGAGAGGTGGGCTACAACGTGTGAGAGCAAAGGCAGCTTGAGTGGAATGGCAAGAAGAGGGAAAAACAACAAATTCTCCAAGTTATTCTTTACTACACACACACAAGGTTAATGGTATTGCTCCTGTTGGTGTTTGGTTGTTTGTGTGAGAGAGAGCTGTGTGAAGTCTATTTGCTACTCCTTGTGGATATGTGAATCTCAAGTCTTTGTGTTGAATAGAACAAACTCCACTGTGAGGGTGTCATTTGTAAGCAAGGCTCTGGCCACAAGTGCTCTACAGGTATCATGTTTTTTGTCGTGTTCCCTCCTGCTAATCCCCGTGCCGGCCACTCAAGCTCACCTCCCAGCCAGAGCACTCCGCTCCCGGGGAAGGAGCGTGTCTGAGCCTTGAGCTGCTAATACATGCCGGTGCACATTCACAGCTAGAGGATGCAAATTCACAGCAAGGAGGCAGTGTGGGACATATGTGGAACAATTTAATTTAATAGCCTGTGATTCTGACATTCTTGCATTATTTCTGTGAAAAAATACATTTATTGACTCCATTTCTTCGTATGGTATATATCAGAGGTACTCAAGTACTATTTGGAAAGGACCCGTCACACACATTTCCTAGGTGGCAAAGGTCCGGATGGATAGTCATTTAACGGCATAGTAACAAACCCCGACCTCGCAACCCATACAACCCCAAACTGTTCACACCCCCCTTGTTGGCGGAGAAAAAAATGTAGCAGTTTTAAAGCACATTTTTCATGGGCAGATATTTTACACAACTCTACACATTTTTTCCATTTCTTATGTGTTTATATGACCAAGGGTCGAAGCCAGACTAAACATTTGTACACATTTTTTGGTATTCAGGACCCACGGTCCGTATTGATCCTGTTCTGAATATGGACCCTGGTGCGCCAGTTGAGTATGGGGAATATATATAATTGGTCAATTGTGTTCATTTAATTCTGTGGGTATAGAGTGCCTTCAGGAAGTATTCAGACCCATTGACTTCTTCCACATTTTGTTAGGTTTCAGACTTATTCAACAAAACAAAAAAATCCTCATCAATACCCCATAATGACAAAGCAAAAACAGTTTTTCAGAAATGTTAGCAAATTATTTTATTTTTTTATGTATGTGAAATATGACATTTACAAAACTATTCAGACCCTTTACACAGTACTTTGTTGAAGCACCTTTGGCAGCGATTACAGCCTCGAGTCTTCTTGGGTATGACTCAACAAGCTTGGCACACCTGTATTTGGGGAGTTTTTCCATTCTTCTCAGCAGATCCTCTCAAGCTCTGTCAGGTTGGATGGGGAGTGTTGCTGCACAGCTATTTTCAGGTCTCTCCAGAGATGTTCGATCGGGTTCAAGTCCGGGTTCTGGTTGTGCCACTCAAGAACATTCAGAGACTTGTCCCGAAGCCACTCCTGCGTTGTCTTGGCTGTGTGCTTAGGGTCATTGTCCTGTTGGAAGGTGAACCTTCGTCTCAGTCTGTGGTCCTGAATGCTCTAGAGCAGATTTTAATCAAGGATATCTCTGTACTTTGCTCAGTCCATCTTTGCTGATTAGTTTCCCAGTCCATGCCGCTGCAAAACATCCCCACAGCATGATGCTGCCATGATCATGCTTCACAGAAGGGATGGTGCTAGGTTTCCTCAAGACGTGACGCTTGGCATTCAGGCCAAAGAGTTCAATCTTGGTTTCATCAGACCAGAGAATCTTGTTTCGGGTCCAAGTGCCCCTGCCGAAGCAACCGGGGATGCCTCAGCTGGCTTATCAGGTTTCCATGCCTCAGCTGGCTTAACAGGTTCTCAAGACTCGGTTGGTTCGGCAGGCTCCCCGCGCCTCGTCCGGCTCGTCAGGCCCCCACGCCTTGGCTGAGGCAACCGGCATGGTCCCCAGGACCGTCCCTCTAGTTGGCGTCCTATGGCTGGAGCCACGCGCCAGGGAGGGGGTACTGTCACATTTACTCCCACTCCCCCTTTCATGTCCTCGTTGTCTCATGATTACGGACACCTGCCACTATCGTTACGCGTACCTGCGCCTCATGAGACTCACCTGGACTCCACCTCCCTGATTACCTTCCCTATATCTGTCACTCCCCTTGTTTTTTCCCTCAGGAATGATTGACTCTGTTTCGGTTTCGGTTTCGTGTTTCTTGTTTTGTATTTTGTATGTTCTATTTATTAAATTATTCACTGTACTGTACAGACAGTGAGCGTTTCTCAGCCAGTCGAAATCATGAATCAGCTGGCATCATTTTTATGGATATATACAAAGAAATATCAATTGAAAAAAGGTCAAACTTAAGAAAATTCAGCTAGTTTTCAGTCTTTCCAGCTTCAGTTTGAAGTGATTGTGTTAGCTGTGTTGGCTAGATCCTCTGAACAACAGTGTCCTGACGAGTGAGCACATTTTCTATGCCAGGCAAAATCGTGGCTCATTGTTATGGATGAATCAAAATAAATGTCACTACAAAATGTCACTGCACTTTCTGACGTGACTGAGTTAGCCGTAGTTGGCTGGCTAGCAAGCAAGGGATACAAATGTTGCCAGCCAGTATGGCAATGGAACATTTAGAATGAACGACTGCGTCGCATCCATAGATACAGAACAAAAAGACTGACGGACTGGGTCTTGCCTCTGGCAACCAACCGAACCGATAGAACGTATGACCAACTGCACCGAACCCTAGATTTGTGTAGAGGTAAAGACAGTTTCAAGTTGGATATTTGCGCTTTCAAACCTCATTAGCTCTCAAACCACTTGAGCCACAGACCAAATAAGTGTCATGATGTTGGAAAAATTGCGCACAACATTGCAGGGGTTTTATTTTCACGATTTGGACATGAATTCCCTTTCCAAAGCTAATAAACATGTGGGAATGTGAGCAGCATTTTGTATTCCTAGTTAAATGAGTTAGGGAGCGTAAACAAAGTACAAACTTTTTTACATTCGAATTTCAATAGCTCCTTGGTCATGTGCCCTACTTGACTCAAACAAGGTTCAGAATGTACAGTCAGTGGGCCTACACATTGCACACCCTTTAGTTTGTTCATTTTCATCTCGCAGGTTTTTACATGATAAAAAAAAAGAAAAAAGTCAATAGCTCCTTGGTCATGTGACCTATTGACTTCAAACAAGGTTCAGAATGTACACTGACTACCCTTCTATATTGCACACCCTTTAGTTTGTCCATTTTCATCTCACACAATTTTACATGTATTTTACAAAATTTAACATTTCAATTGCTCCTTGGTCATGTGACCTACTGACCTTAAACTACTTTCAGAATGTCCACAGTATAAGGGCACAAGGCAAGACCCAAATGCAGACACAGGAGACAAATGATTGAGCTCCGATATGTATTAGAACAAAGGGAGTAGGCAAAGGCAGTTTGTAAGACAGAATGTCAGACTGACAGTTTGTAAGACAGAGAAGCCTCTGATACCACCATGCGTGACTCAGGGGCTGGGGGCAGCACTCAGGCTGTGGAGGTTGGGTTGGGGACTTAGTCTCTGAGCGGATAAAAGCGGGCGGGTCACCAGGTGCACAGAACTTGTTTCAGGTTACCAGGTGCACAAGGAGGCCTCCATCAAGGCGGGGGGCACCCCGAGTCCAAGCATGGGCGGCCGGACTCGTGGGGTGGGGGCAGCACTCAAGCCAAGGAGGTTGGAGTGGGGACTTAGTCTGTGAGCAGAAGAAAGTGGGCGGGTCACCAGGAGCACAGAGCCTGTTTCGGTTTACCAGGTGCACAGAGCCTGTTGCGGGTTAACAGGTGCCTGACAGCGGGACTATAGATGTCTTAGTAATTCCAGGGAGTAACCTATACTCTAAGGCCAAGGGAGAGGGGTGTTGACCGGGTAGGGAGAGTAGGTGTGGAGGCCAGGTCAATGGGGCCTGTCTGGAGGTCAGGAAGGCCCCAGGGAGAAGGCCCAAGTGAATAGGTGTGTGAGTGACACTGTCCTTCAGGGGGGTGGAGCAGGCAAATTAATGTAAAATTGCGTGAGATTAAAATGGACAAACTAAAGGGTGTGCAATATAGAAGGGTAGTCAGTGGCCATTCTGAACCTTGTTTGAGGTCAGTAGGTCACATGACCAAGGAGCTATTGAAATGTTAAAGTTAGACAAATTAATGTATAAACATGTGAGATGAAAATGGACAAACTAAAGGGTGTGCAATGTGTAGGCCCACTGAGTGTACATTCTGAACCTTGTTTGAAGTCAGTAGGTCACATGACCAAAGTGCTATTGAAATTCAAAAATGTAGATAAATAATTTAAAATAGTGTGAGATGTAAATCGACAAAGAACCAGTTTTGAACATTTTAGGACTAATTGAAATGTGAAAAATTAGATTTGTCACTATGTTGATGGTCCCTAACTGCTGTTGGTGGACGTAAGGAAAACTACAGGCAAATATCTGTCGAATATCCATTCTGAAACGGTCTTTACCTCAGTGATTTGTGTTGGGACTAGATCTTGTGGAAGGATCACTTAAATTAATTCCGCACTGACACATCCAGCCCAAAGCAGGAGTTTTAAAAAATGACACAGTACATTTGATTTGAGGCTCAAATGATTTGAGGTTTTATAATGCAACAGTTGTATTTGACACTGTCATCTCATAAAACTGTCTTGTCATTGTTGCAAAAAGTGAGCTGTAATTTATTCAATGTGTTGATAAGCAAATGTATTCATGTTTAATAAATAGTAATCAAATTCCTCAAACTGTTTATTTTACAGCAAAAGGAAATGCTGACATTGCAAGATATGGGCCACCTGCTTGATGGATAGATGTGGTGAAATTGTCCCTTTAATCGGGATGCCGCTAAAACTTCTGGTCTTGGCTATAAAATTATCTTTGAATTTCCCAGTTCAGTCGCTAGATGGAGTATTATGTTCCTCTTCAAGTAAAACGAGCTATCGCGAGATCTAAATTACGGCTCCGAAATCCAAGGACTGCGTTTGACATTTTTAGCAAGCAAAAAGCTAAACATGTCTGAAAAGGAACTGGGGAAAAAGCTGGATCGATGCCTCGCAGATAGCGCCGTTAAACTTGGTAAATAACTCAATTTGTTCCAGAACGTTAGCTATAGTCTGCTTTGCCATATAATACAACTAAAAGTTACATGTCAGTATTAGCTAGCTATCACTTACTGCTAGCTACTGAGCTAGTTAGAAGGTCTGCTAAGGACGAGTAGTAGTAGTAGTAGGTGGTTGTAGCAGCAGCCAGCCAGCCATCCTATTCTCGTAATATAGCTAACGTTAACTGTTACAGTATCAGTTAGTAATTTACAATCACTGTCAGTCCAGTTAGTCACATAGCTAGCGTGCAAGATGTGATTAACAACATGTTTTGGTAGCCAGCAAACATTGTTGCTGCTATTACATAGTTATAACCTGTCCGTGTTTGTCTAAAGGGGTGTAGGGCCTAGAGACATAAGATGTCTCAAGCCATTGGATATTCGTTTACATTTTCTAGGTGTTAAAGGTATGATACTTTGGCATTATACAATGCTTTCATCGTGTATCCTTTTTTATGTGCATTGGTGGAGACAAGATGGCTAGCTACATCTCTGCCAGTACAGGTTCTGGCCCCATATTTCCTGTCTCAGTTCTGTTATCTGAACATTTCTCCCTGTGTTACTTGTTTTAAGGTGCTGGTCTGGGCTTAGGAATCGTGTTTTCTGTGGTATTCTTCAAACGTGAGTACTTTAACTGTTCACAGGATTGTTAACAATGGCCAGAGATAAACATTCTTTATGGGGTGCAGACTGATGATGCAAAATATGGAATATTTGCAGTGGAGCAGCCATTGTGGCCTTGACTATTTCACACTACTGACCTGAACCGAACCAAGCCAAGCCAGGTTGCATTGTGCTGGCCTGTTTGTGCATCAACCACAATTCCTGCAACTCTGCTGGAAAGGAGCATACTCAGCCCTGACCAGATGCATGTTAGTTACATAGCTAGCACATAGAATTTGCTTCTAGGGAGGCTCTTTTGATGGTGTGAACACGTTAAGTCATTAATGAAGGGGGTTGTGCTTTTACATTGGTTGGTTCTCTGTGTTTGGTCTATCGCAATTAGTGCGATAGCCCAAAACTGTGTGCATTCAGTCAATTAACATGGGAGTTACAAAATATTGTGGCCAGACCATTCGGAACATAAGCTCTCACTTGACCACGTGGTCTTAGTTCCCAGTCTAGGAAATAAAATATCTGCACACGGCATGGTTTAGGTCATCACGGTAGTGTGACTCAGACATTTCTGTGAGTAAATGTATTTTCAAGAGAAAATAGCTTGGACAAATTTTGCTTTCCTCAGGACACACCTGGCCAGTTGCCTTTGGCTTAGGAATGGGGCTTGGCATGGCATACACAAACTGCCAGAATGATTTGAGAGCACCATATCTAATTCAGAGAAACATTAAGGTCAGTATAAGAATCCATGCACATTTTGTATTGAGGACGTGTTACTAATGCATAGTATGTTGGACCTACATTCTGCTCAATATCGTACATTGTTCTTGCGTAACGTACTGAGATGTAATTCAAAATGAAAATTGACTCCCTTTTATTTTCACTATTTTCCTCACAGGAGCAGTAGCCAAACGTCAGTGAAGGACTGTCTGTCACGTTTTTGTGATGCTTCGCATTTTGCACCGACCTTCAGCCAGACTAATTTCCTTCTGTGGGTTGACCCTTCCATATGTATTAGTATAATTTATATGTGCCTGAACAGGACAGTCTGTCTTTATTTAGATAAAATAATCATAAAATAAAGACAATTGAGATTGTGTGTGTTTTTAAAACAGCTGATTAGATGTGTAGTGTTTTATCTTCCATTTCACTCTTTGATACAGTTAGTCGGAAGTTTACATACACCTTAGCCAAATACATTTAAACTCAGTTTTTCACAATTCCTGACATTTAATCCTAATAAAAATTCCCTGTTTTAGGTCAGTTAGGATCACCATATTATTTTAAGAATGTGAAATGTTAGAATAATAGTAGAGTGATTTATTTAAGGCTTTTATTTCTTTCATCACATTCCCAGTGGGTCAGAAGTTTACATACACTCAATTAGTATTTGGTAGCAATGCCTTTAAATTGTTTAACTTGGGTCAATCGTTTCGGGTAGCCTTCCACAAACTTCCCACAATACATTGGGTGAATTTGGGTCCATTCCTCCTGACAGAGCTGGTGTAACTGAGTCAGGTTTGTAGGCCTCCTTGCTCGCACACGCCTTTTCAGTTCTGCCCACACATTTTCTATAGGATTGAGGTGAAGGCTTTGTGATGGCCTTACTCAGTTCCACCAGCTCTGTCAGGAGGAATGGGCCCAAATTCACCCAACTTATTGTGGGAAGCTTGTGGAAGGCTAGCCAAAACATTTGACCCAAGTTAAATAATTTAAAGGCAATGCTACCAAATACTAATTGAGTGTATGTAAACTTCTGACCCACTGGGAATGTGATGAAAGAAATAAAAGCCGAAATCATTCTCTACTATTTCACATTCTTAAAATAAAGTGGTGATCCTAACATACCTAAGGGAATTTTTACTAGGATTAAATGTCAGGAATTGTGAAAAACTGAGTTTGAATGTATTTGGCTAAAGTGTATGTAAACTTCCGACTTCAACCGTGCCAGCTTAATTTCATGACCAAGATTTTGATAGCTGTGCCAAGTAAATTGAGATTTTGATGTACCGATTGTATGGCATATGGTGTATGAGCTGGGATTTTATATATACAGTGGGGAGAATAAGTATTTGATACACTGACGATTTTGCAGGTTTTCCTACTTACAAAGCATGTAGAGGTCTGTAATTTTATCATAGGTACACTTCAGCTGTGAGAGACGGAATCTAAAACAAATATCCAGAAAATCACATTGTATGATTTAAGTAATTAATTTGCATTTTATTGCATGACATAAGTATTTGATACATCAGAAAAGCAGAACTTAATATTTGGTACAGAAACCTTTGCAATTACAGAGATCATACGTTTCCTGTAGTTCTTGACCAGGTTTGCACACACTGCAGCAGGGATTTTGGCCCACTCCTTCATACAGACCTTCTCCAGATCCTTCAGGTTTCGGGGCTGTCGCTGGGCAATATGGACTTTCAGCTCCCTCCAAAGATTTTCTATTGGGTTCAGATCTGGAGACTGGCTAGGCCACTCCAGGACCTTGAGATGCTTCTTACGGAACCACTCCTTAGTTGCCCTGGCTGTGTGTTTCGGGTCGTTGTCATGCTGGAAGACCCAGCCACGACCCGTCTTCAATGCTCTTACTGAGGGAAGGAGGTTGTTGGCCAAGATCTCGCAATACATTGCCCCATCCATCCATCCTCAATACGGTGCAGTCATTCTGTCCCCTTTGCAAAAAAGCATCCCCAAAGAATGATGTTTCCACCTCCATGCTTCACGGTTGGGATGGTGTTCTTGGGGTTGTACTCATCCTTCTTCCTCCAAACACAGCGAATGGAGTTTAGATCAAAAAGCTCTATTTTTGTCTCATCAGACCACATGACCTTCTCCCATTCCTCCTCTGGATCATCCAGATGGTCATTGGCAAACTTCAGACGGGCCTGGACATGCGCTGGCTTGAGCAGGGGGACCTTGCGTGCGCTGCGGGATTTTAATCCATGACGGCGTAGTGTGTTACTAATGGTTTTCTTTGAGACTGTGGTCCCAGCTCTCTTCGGGTCATTGACCAGGTCCTGCCGTGTAGTTCTGGGCTGATCCCTCACCTTCCTCATGATCATTGATGCCCCACGAGGTGAGATATTGCATGAACCCCAGACCAAGGGTGATTGACCGTCGTTGTCACGTAGAGCAGGCCAGAAGGCTGTACTGGAAAACCTAACCTCTATCAAAGGAAAAAAAGATGACGGAGCCACAAAAGTTCTTCAGTGCAAGGGTGTTTATTTACAAAGTGATTCATATATATACACTGCTCAAAAAAAATAAAGGGAACACTAAAATAACACATCCTAGATCTGAATGAATGAAATATTCTTATTAAATACTTTTTTCTTTACATAGTTGAATGTGCTGACAACAAAATCACACAAAAATGATCAATGGAAATTAAATTTATCAACCCATGGAGGTCTGGATTTGGACTGTCACACTCAAAATTAAAGTGGAAAACCACACTACAGGCTGATCCAACTTTGATGTAATGTCCTTAAAACAAGTCAAAATGAGGCTCAGTAGTGTGTGTGGCCTCCACGTGCCTGTATGACCTCCCTACAATGCCTGGGCATGCTCCTGATGAGGTGGCGCATGGTCTCCTGAGGGATCTCCTCCCAGACCTGGACTAAAGCATCCGCCAACTCCTGGACAGTCTGTGGTACAACGTGGTGTTGGTGGATGGAGCGAGACATGATGTCCCAGATGTGCTCAATTGGATTCAGGTCTGGGGAACGGGCGGGCCAGTCCATAGCATCAATGCCTTCCTCTTGCAGGAACTGCTGACACACTCCAGCCACATGAGGTCTAGCATTGTCTTGCATTAGGAGGAACCCAAGGCCAACCGCACCAGCATATGGTCTCACAAGGGGTCTGAGGATCTCATCTCGGTACCTAATGGCAGTCAGGCTACCTCTGGCGAGCACATGGAGGAAAGAAATGAAAAGAAATGCCACCCCACACCATGACTGACCCGCCGCCAAACCAGTCATGCTGGAGGATGTTGCAGGCAGCAGAATGTTCTCCACGGCGTCTCCAGACTGTCACGTCTGTCACATGTGCTCAGTGTGAACCTGCTTTCATCTGTGAAGAGCACAGGGCGCCAGTGGCGAATTTGCCAATCTTGGTGTTCTCTGGCAAATGCCAAACGTCCTGCACGGTGTTGGGCTGTAAGCACAACCCCCACCTGTGGATGTCGGGCCCTCATACCACCCTCATGGAGTCTGTTTCTGACTGTTTGAGCAGACACATGCACATTTGTGGCCTGCTGGAGGTCATTTTGCAGGGCTCTGGCAGTGCTCCTCCTGCTCCTCCTTGCACAAAGGCGGAGGTAGTGGTCCTGCTGCTGGGTTGTTGCCCTCCTACGGCCTCCTCCACGTCTCCTGATGTACTGGCCTGTGTCCTGGTAGCGCCTCCATGCCCTGGACACTACGCTGACAGACACAGCAAACCTTCTTGCCACAGCTCGCATTGATGTGCCATCCTGGATGAGCTGCACTACCTGAGCCACTTGTGTGGGTTGTAGACTCCGTCTCATGCTACCACTAGAGTGAAAGCACCGCCAGCATTCAAAAGTGACCAAAACATCAGCCAGGAAGCATAGGAACTGAGAAGTGGTCTGTGGTCACCACCTGCAGAACCACTCCTTTATTGGGGGTGTCTTGCTAATTGCCTATAATTTCCACCTGTTGTCTATTCCATTTGCACAACAGCATGTGAAATGTATTGTCAATCAGTGTTGCTTCCTAAGTGGACAGTTTGATTTCACAGAAGTGTGATTGACTTGGAGTTACATTGTGTTGTTTAAGTGTTCCCTTTTTTGAGCAGTGTATATACACACACACACACACAGTGGCAAGAAACAGAATGTCAACCTTTTGGAAATACCTGGATTTCTGCATAAATTGGTAAAAATTTGATCTGCTCTTCATCTAGGTCATAACAATAGACAAACACCATCTGTTTAAACTAACACACAAACAATTATACATTTCCATGTCTTTATTGAACACACTGTGTAAACATTCACAGTGCTGGGTGGGAAAAGTATGTGAACCCTTGAATTTAATAACTGGTTGACCCTCCTTTGGCAGCAATAACCTCAACTAAACGTTTTCTGTAGTTGCGGATCAGACCTGCACAACAGTCAGGAGGAATTTTGGACCATTCCACTTGACAAAACTTTTTCAATTCAGCAATATTCTTTGGATGTCTGATGTGAACCGCTCTCTTGAGGTCATGCCACAGCATCTCAATCGGGTTGAGGTCAGGACTTTGATTGTGCCACTCCAGGAGGCATATTTCCTTCTCTTGTTGATTTACTTTGTGTTTTGGGTCGTTGTCCTGTTGTTTCACCCAACTTCTTTTGAGCTTCAATTGACGGACAGATAACCTCATATTCTCCTTCAAAATGTCTCGATAAGCTTGGTAATACATTTTTCCGTCGACGATAGCAAGCTGTCCAGGCTCTGATGGAGCAAAGCAGCCCCAAACCATGATGCTCCCTCCACCATACTTTACAGTTGGGATGAAGTTTTGATGTTGGCGTGCTGTGCCTTTTTTTCTCCACACATAGTGTTGTGTGTTCCTTCCAACCAACTCAACTGTCGTTTCATCTGTCCACAGAATATTTTGCCAGTAGCGCTGTTTAACATCCAGGTGCACTTTTTCCAACTTCAGACGTGCAGCAATGTTATTTTTGGACAGCAGTGGCTTCTTCCGTGGTGTCTTCCCATGAACACCATTCTTGTTTAGTGTTTTACGTATCGTAGACTCGTTAAGAGATGTTAGCATGTTCCAGAGATTTCTGTAAATCTTTAGCTGACCCTCTAGGATTCTTCTTAACCTCATTGAACATTCTGCACTGTGCTCTTGCATTCATTTTGCAGGACGGCCACTCCCAGGGAGAGTAGCAATAGTGCTGAACTTTCTCCGTTTATAGACAATTTGTCTTTCCGTGGACTGATGAACATCAAGGCTTTTAGAGATACTTTTGTAACCTTTTCCAGCTTTAAGTAAGTCACATTCTTAATCTTAGGTCTTCTGAGATCGCTTTTGTTTGAGACATGCTTCATATCAGGCAATGCTTCTTGTGAATAGCAAACTCAAATTTTGTGAATGTATTTATAGGTCAAGGCAGCTCTAATCAACATCTCCAATCTCATCTCATTGATTGGACTCCAGGTTAGCTGACTCCTGACTCCAAATAGCTTTTGGAGAAGTCATTAGCCTCTGGGTTCGCATACTTTTTCCAAACTACACTGTGAATGTTTAAATGATGTATTCAATATAGACAAGAAAAATACCATTTGTGTTATTAGTTTAAGCATACTGTTTGTCTATTGTTGTGACTTAGATGAAAATCAGATCAAATGTCATGACCAATTTATGCAGATATCCAGGTAATTCCAAATGGTTCACATACTTTTTCTTGCCACTCAACCAGTCAAATGTTTGGACACCTACTTATTCCAGGGTTTTTCTTTTATTTCTATTTTACTATTTTCTACACTGTACAATAATAGTTAAGACATCAAAAGCGTTCTCCTGGCATCCGCCAAACCCAGATTTGTCCGTCGAACTGCCAGATGGTGAACCATGATTCATCACTCCAGGGAAAGCGTTTCCACTGCTTCAGAGTCCAATGGCGGCAAGCTTTACACCACTCCTGCCGACGCTTGGCATTCCACATGGTGATCTTAGGCTTGTGTGCGACTGCTTGGCCATGGAAACCCATTTCATGAAGCTCCCGATGAATAGTTATGCTGACGTTGGTTCCAGAGGCGGTTTGGAACTCGGTAGTGAGTGTTGCAACTAAGAATAGACTATTTGTTTTACTCGCTTCAGCACTCAGTGGTCCCGTTCTGTGAGCTTTGTGTGGCCTACATTTTTAAGACAAAGTGCCGAAACAGAATTGGTTTTCAGTTGTTGTGTGTACATGGACAACACAAGCATTCAGCCATCTGCTAATTTTCTCATTGATGAAACATTTGATCTCAATACAGCTTTCTTTTCCCAAAACTATAATCTGTTTACGGACAGAGTGGACTAAGTTTTGTAGACTTTACCCTTTGCCAAAGTTTTTTTTAAATGTTGTTTAGAAGGAGTGCAAGGGAAAATGTAATTATTGCACACACACTTCAGAGTTGGCGTTCCCTAACAGAAACCTGCAAATACATGCTAGAATGCGCCAATAGAATGTTGTTTGCTCGTGCTAGGCTCTGCCCACCTCCTTGCTTGTTCTGTCCAGTATGATTCATTTGCTCCCATTGAAAACAACAGGCTGTGGTCTATCTTGGGTTAGTTATAAGAAAATCTTTGACTGCTCCTTCTGAGAAGTACCAATATGGTGGACGGTGGCTTCATAGCCCCCCATTGGCCAATACAAAGCATCAGCAATCTAGTGTTTGTTTACATCATTGATCTGCACTAGAAATACTTGTCAAGTGTTTACCCTGCAAATCCCCTACCACCCAAACGGTGGAAATAATGAACAGCTGACTGAATTCCTATGATACACAGGCCTTCACTTATGTCAATAGTTTCACTTTACAACTTTATTGAAGTGGGACCCCTTGGTGTAACAGCTAAGGTGGTGTGTTGACTGTCACAACGTTGTGGGTTCAATCCTCGGTCAGGACCACCCCCTGATTTGTCTACAATATTGTCAGAAGTGGGTTGGACCCCAAGAGCATGTAGCAGGTGTGAGGAATCTACAGGAGTGAAGTACTCTGAGAAGGAAGTGGGTAATGTAGCAGCCTCATCAAGAGGTTCAGATCTCTTGGCATAACAGCAAAGGTGTTGACAGTCACAAGGTCACAGGCTCAAGCCCCAGTTAGGACTAACCCTGACTTCACAATGTTGTAAATATTTGTATTGTTTCTGTATTTTTATTGTGAGTGCTTGTGAGTAAAGCTTTTTGATGGTGTTGCAAACACACCACCTGGCACGTGACTGTGCAGATGCCAATAAAGACGGAGGAGGAGATTTCCAATGTAGCCTATTCATAATACATCATGTGAAAAATGTGGTGTATTTTTTGTTGTCAATATTACAAAGTACACAAATATTCCAGTAAAGTTAACAAGTAATAGAAGTCTTGGTTTTAATAAAATAATCATTGGCAAGTCACTTCCAGTAGTTTTATTGTCAAATGTCCAGTCACTTGAGAACAAGATGGTTTGTATTTGTATTTATTATTGATCCCCATTAGCTGATTCCAAGGCAGCAGCTACCCTTCCTGGGGTCCAGCAAAATTAAGCCAGTTTATACCATTTAAAACATTACAATACATTCACAGATTTCACAACACACTGTGTTCCCTCAGGCCCCTACTCTACCACATCTACCCTACTATATATGTGTGTATAGTGTGTATGTTGTTGTGTGTTGTTCATGTGTCTGTGCCTATGTTTGTGTTGCTTCACAGTCCCCACTGTTCCATAAGTTGTTTTTTTTATTTGTTTTTTAAATCAAATTTTACTGCTTGCATCAGTTACTTGATGTGGAATAAAGTTCCATGTAGTCATGGCTCTATGTAGTACTGTGCTCTTCCCATTGTCTGTAATGGACTTGGAGAATGTGAAGAGATGTCTTGTGGGGTATGCATGCGTGTCTGAGCTGTGTGCCAGTAGTTTAGATAGACAGCTCGGTGCATTTAGCATGTCAATACCTCTCAAAAATACAAGTAGTGATGAAGTAAATCTCTCCTCCACTTTGAGTCAGGAGAGATTGACATGCATATTATTAATATTTGCTCTCTGTGCTGCCCTGTTCTAAGCCAATTGCAATTTTCCAAAGTCATTTTTTGTGGCACCTGACCACACGACTGAACAGTAGTCAAGGTGTGACAACTTGCTCAATTTCCACATTATTTATTACAAGATTTAGTTGAGGTTTAGGGTTTAGTGAATGATTTTTCCCAAATACAATGCTTTTAGTTTTAGGGATAACTTATTCCTTGCCACCCACTCTGAAACCAACTGCAGCTCTTTGTTAAGTGTTGCAGTCATTTCAGTAACTGTAGTAGCTGACATGTATAGTGTTGAGTCATCCGCATAAATAGACACTCTGTCTTTACTCAAAGTCAGTGGCATGTTAGTAAAAATGGAAAAAAGCAAGGGGGCTAAACAGCTACCCGGGGGAATTCCTGATTCTACCTGGATTATGTGTTCTGTTAGACAAGTAACTCTTTATCCACATTAAAGCAGGGAGTGTAAAGCCATAACAAGTTTTTCCAGCAGCAGACTATGATCAATAATGTTAAAAGCTGCACTGAAGTCTAACAAGACAGCCCCCACTATCATTTTATCATCCATTTCTCAGCAAATCATGAGTAATTTGTGTAAGTGCTGTGCTTGTTGAGTGACCTTCCCTATAAGTGTGCTGAAATTCTGTTGTCAATTTGTTTACTGTGAAATAGCATTGTATCTGGTCAAACACATTTTTTTCCAGAAGTTTACTATGGTTGGTAACCGGCTTATTGGTCGGCTATTTGAGCCAGTAAAGGGGGCTTTATTATTCTTGGGTAGCGGAATGACTTTAGCTTCCCTCCAGGCCTGAGGGCACACACTTTCTAGTAGGCTTAAATTGAAGATGTGACAAATAGGAGTGGCAATATCGTCTGCTATTATCCTCAGTAATTTTCCATCCAGATTGTCAGACCCCGGTGGCTTGTCATTGTTGATAGACAACAATAATTTTTTCACCTCTTCCACACTGACTTTACAGATTTCAAAAGTACAATTCTCGTCTTTCATAATTTGGTCCGATATACTTGGATGTGTAGTGTCAGCATTTGTTGGTGGCATCTCACCCCTTAGTTTGCTTATCTTGCCAATGAAAAAGTCATTAAAGTAGTTGGCAATATCAGTGGGCTTTGTGATGAATTTTTTCATTCCACCTTTATTTAACCAGGTAGGCCAGTTGAGAACAAGTTCTCATTTACAACTGCGACCTGGCCAAGATGAAGCAAAGCAGTGCGACAAAAACAACAACAACAGAGTTACACATAAACAAACATACAGTCAGTAACACAATAGAAAAATCTATGTACAGTGTGTGCAAATGTAGAAGATTAGGGAGGTAACGCAAAAAATAGGCCATAAAGGTGAAAAAATTACAATTTAGCATGAAAGTGCCATCTGATTCAATGAATGATGGAGCCGAGTTGACTTTTTTCCCCAAAATGTAATTTAAGGTTCCCCAAAGCTTTTTACTATCATTCTTAATAGAAATGATCTTTGTTTCAGAGTATAGTTTATTTTAATTTAGTTTAGTCACATGATTTCTTAATATGCAGTACGTTTGCTAATAAATTGGGCTGCCAGACTTATTTGCCATACCTTTTGCCTCATCCCTCTCAACCATATTATATTTCAGTTCCTCATCAATCCAAGGGGATTTAACAGTTTTTACAGTAATTTTCTTAATGGGTGAGTGCTTATTAGGAACTGGAATAAGCAATTTCATAAAAGTACAGCTTCTGGTTGCTCCTCATTACACACTACAGACCAGCAATATTATTTACATCATCAACATATGAATCACTACAGCACTATGAATCACTGGTTGAGCTCCGTTGGAGAGTTTCCTACAAACATGATGTGAAAAGCTATAATATTCCATGCTTTTCAAAAACTTGTCTGATGAGTGATATAAGTATACTACGGTCTAAATACTGTAGTATTCCCATATGTATATACTATTTACTGTAGTGTTTTTGCTGACATGACTAGTATATTGCAGTAACACCTGCTGATTAGGGTTAGCTAAAATGGCACAACTACCAGACTACGCCAGTTACTGTTTAATGAGGGGAACACCTCAACCAGAACATAAGAGAGGTTCGTGACAGGCCACCTATTGAGTTGGGTCAACAGTTCTGAGCAATGTAATGGTCCAGACAACACCTTAGCAAAAATATTATATTTTTATTACAATTTTAACATTAAGTGTTTTAGGCACGTTATGGACCCATTAAATGGAAACAGTACCTAGGCAGATACAGTATAAAGAACAAGCAATGTTTATTAAAGCTTGGAAGATTAGGTTTGCTTGTTTGACATCGATAAATAACACACATTAACAAGAATACACCAAAATGACTTTAGATCTGTTTCTTCCACTAGATGGCTTCCTGAAATACAACACTGCATTTACAGAGAATCAGCTAAACAGGTTCACAAGATGACCAAAAACAGGTACAAACAATAATGTACTTCTGGTGAAGTCTAACAAAACAGCCCCCACTATCATTTTATCATCCATTTCTCTCAGCAAATCATCAGTAATTTGTGTAAGTGCTGTGCTTGTTGAGTGACCTTCCCTATAAGTGTGCTGAAATTCCAGGGTATTGGGTTTGATACTTGGTACCACCCATGCTTAAAATGTATGCACGCATGACTGCTAAATGGCATGTATTATAAATCAAAATTAAAAACATTTGGAAAAACCAAATGTCCAAAATAAATACAAACCCTCATAAATTGTCATGCCAGCATGATGAATCCAGCAAGCATCCCGACCACAGTGCATTAGAAATATAACTTCCTCACATCAAAGATTTTGTCTGAGGTCACTGTCCAGCTGGAGGGTCAACCTGGCAGGGCATTAAGTGCCCTGTGGGAGCTGCAGAAATACCTGGAAGAGGTAAAGGGTGGCATGTTTACAGAGTCACCTCTCCAGTTCTGGCAGTCAAGGATTGTTGTTTATCCAAAGCTGTGCCTTGTGGGACTGGAACTGGTTTCTGCCCATGCATTCGTAGAATATTCTTCATCTGTGGACCACTGTCATCAGGGTTGAGAAACCGAACGACCACCTCTCTGGAATGCATAGTCTACTTGAAGATAAACCAGAACACACACACACACACACACAAGCTGGCTTGCTGTGAACTGATAGATGTTTTTGCTGTTGCAGCTGTTTTTATTAACCCTATTTGAAAGGGTTAGTCAGTGATAAAGGTTTCATATTACATAAACATAATGTCAGGTAAAGGTACCTAATTCTTACATCTACTACTAAAGTTTTAAAAAAGCATTGGATTGGTGTAAACAATCCACCCATCTAGGCGCTTATCCAAATTAAACCTACAGTACCAGTCAAAAGTTTGGACACACCTACTCATTCAAGGGGTTTACTTTAGGTTGTACTATTTTCTACATTGTAGAATAATAGTGGCAACATCAACACTACGAAATAGCACATGTAATCATGGAGTAACCCAAAAAGTGCATTTCAAAAATGTATTTCATATTTTAGGTTCTTCAAAGTAGTCACCCTTTGATGACAGCTTTGCACACACTTGGAATTCTCTAAACGAGCTTCACCTGGAATGCTTTAATAACAGTCTTGAAGGAGTTCCCACATATGCTGAGCACTTGTTGGCTGTTTTTCCTTCACTCTGTGCTCCAACTCATCCCAAACCATCTCAATTGGGTTGAGGTAGGGTGATTGTGGAGGCCAGGTCATCTGATGCAGCAGTCCATCACTCTCCTTCTTGGTCAAATAGACCTTACACAAACTGGAGGTTTGTGAAAATGATAGTCCCTCTTAGCACAAACCAAATGGGATGTCATATCGCTGCAAAATGCTGTAGTAGCCATGCTGATTAAGTGTGCCTTGAATTCTAAATAAATCACAGACAGTTTCACCAGCAAAGCACCATCACACCTCCTCCTTCATGGTGGGAACCACACATGCAGAGATGATACATTCACCAACTCTGTCTCACAAAGACATGGCGGTTGGAACCAAAAATCAATCATTTGGACTCATCAGACCAAAGGACAGATTTCCACTGGTCTAATGTCCATTGCTCGTGTTTCTTGGCCCAAGATTGGTGTCCTTTTAGTAGTGGTTTCTTTGCAGCATTTATTTGGGCTGCAATCTGAGGTGCAGTTAACTAATGAACTTATCCTCTGTAGCAAAGGTAACTCTGGGTCTTTCCTCCTGTGGCGGCCCTCATGAGAGCCAGTTTCATCATAGCGCAATTTGACCATGAAGGCCTGATTTACTCAGTCTCCTCTGAACAGTTGATTTTGAGATGTCTGTTACTTGAACTCTGTGAAGCATTTATTGGAGCTGCAATCGGAGATGCAGTTAATTGCCGATTTCTGAGGCTGGTAACTAATGAACTTATCCTCTGCATCAGAGGTACTCTGTCTCTTCCTTTCCTGTGGTGGTCCTCATTGAGAGACAGTTTCATTATAGCGCTTGCTGGTTTTTTCGACTGCACTTGAAAAAACTTTCTAAGTTCTTAATTTTCTGGATTGACAGGGACTTTGTTTTTTACCAAATAGGGCTATCTTCTGTACACCACCCCTACCTTGTCACAACATAACTGATTGGCTCAAACACATTAAGATGGAAAGAATTTCCACAAATGTACTTTTAACAAGGCACACCTGATAATTGAAATGCATTCCAGGTGACTACCTCATCAAATCAAATAATACAAATGTGATCACATACACATGGTTAGCAGATGTTAATGCGAGTGTAGCGAAATGCTTGTGCTTCTAGTTCCAACCATGCAGTAATATCTTAACAAGTAATCTAACAATTTCACAACAACTATCTTATACACACACAAGTGTAAAGGAATGAATAAGAATATGTACATATAAATATATGGATCAGCGATGGCCGAACGGCATAGGCAAGATGCAGTAGATGGTATAGAGTACAGTATATACAAATAAGATTAGATAAGAGTAATGCAGGGTATGTAAACATCATATAAAGTGGAATTGTTTAAAGTGACTAGTGATACATTTATTACATCCAATTTTTTATTATTAAGTGGCTAGAGATTTGGGTCAGTATGTTTGCAGCAACCACTCAATGTTAGTGATGGCTGTTTAAAAGGGGTGGCAGGGTAGCCTAGTGGTTAGAGCGTTGGACTAGTAACCGGAAGATTGCAAGTTCAAATCCCTGAGCTGACAAGGTACAAATATGTCCTTCTGCCCCTGAACAGGCAGTTCTGTTCCCAGGCTGTGGGTTAACCTTTTTTTTTTTTTAAATAAAGGTAAAATAAAAAACTGATGGCCTTGATATAGAAGCTGTTTTTCAGTCTCTCGGTCCCAGCTCTGATGCACCTGTACTGACCTCGCCTTCTGGATGATAGCGGCGTGAACAGGCAGTGGCTCGGGTGATTGTTGTCCTTGATGATCTTAATGGCCTTCCTGTGACATCGAGTGGTGTAGATGTCCTGAAGGGCAGGTAGTTTGCCCCCGGTGATGCGTTGTGCAGACCTCTGGAGAGCCTTACGGTTGTGGGCGGAGCAGTTGCTGTACCAGCTCGACAGGATGCTCTCGATTGTGCATCTGTTGCTGTTGCGCCTTCTTCACTACTCGGTCTGTGTGGGTGGACAAATTCAGTCTGTGATGTGTACACCGAGGAACTTAAAACTTTCCACCTTCTCCATTACTGTCCTGTCGATGTGGATGGGGGGTGCTCCCTCTGCTGTTTCCTGAAGTCCACGATCATCTCCTCTGTTTTGTTGACGTTGAGTGTGAGGTTATTTTCCTGACACCACACTCCGAGGGCCCTCACCTCCACCCTGTAGGACATCTCGTCGTTGTTGGTAATCAAGCCTACCACTGTAGTGTCGTCTGCAAACTTCATGATTGAGTTGGTTGAGTTGGAGGTGGTTGAGATGAATTTAAAATAGATTTTAAAAAATGTTAAATGTCACTAGCCTACACACAAAAGTAGAATTATGTTTTTCTAAATGTTTACAAATGTAATTAAAAAGGAAAAGCTGAATATCTTGAGTCAATAAGTATTCAACCCCTTTATGTCAAGCCTACATAAGTTCAGGAGTAAAAAATTGCTTAACAAGTCACATAAATTGCATAGACTCACTGTGTCACATCTGCTCCTGCTACACCCCCTAGTGGACATCCGGTGTCTCCTTAACCTGCAGTCATTCCCCTAGTTCTCTCCGTGTGTGTGTGTGTGTGTGTGTGTGTGTGTGTGTGTGTGTGTGTGTGTGTGTGTGTGTGTGTGGAGACAGGTGCACTGGAGTCAGAGCAGTTCCCCACCAGCTGCAACCTGTTCCATAATCAATACCTCTACAAATACTCAGTCCTGCCACTTACACTCTGCCAGATCGTAATCTCCATTCAGTCAGTCATGCTTTTAGCATTTAAGATCCTCCTGTGCCTATTTCCTTGCCTGATGCTGTTTCTCCTCTCACTGCAGTTTTGCCGCTCTAACGTTGGTTCCTGTCTCCTGTTCCACATCTCACCACCCTGCTACCCTGTTCTGGATTCAACTCTTCATCACTCCCTTGGATTCCCCTCCAGACCTGTTTACCCTGTCTCAACCCAGCTCACTACAACCTCATCTGGTTTCCTACAACTCATCCAAGCTTCCCTGGATCTGCATTTCATCTCTCCCTGTGTTACAATAAATATCTTGGTTCATTCAACCCTGTTTCCTGGTTTGAGTCTGCTCTTGGGTTCCCCTGTGCTGCTCCGCTTAACACTGTGTACAATAATCTTTTTTAACATGATTTTTGAATGACTACTTCCTCTCTGTACCCAACACATACAATTATCTGTAAGATCCCTCCGTCAATCAAACACACTTTCAACCGCAAAGATCAGGGAGGTTTTTCCAATACCTCGCAAAGAAGGGCACTTATTGGTAGATGAGGAAAAAAAAGCAGACATTGAATATCCCTTTAAGCTTGGTGAAGATACAGGTGTCCTTCCTAACTCAGTTGCCGGAGAGGAAGGAAACCACTCAGGGATTTCACCATGAGGCCAATGGTGACTTTGAAACAGTTAGAGTTTAATTCCTGTGATAGGAGAACAATGTTGTTGATCTGTCATGAGTTTAGTTACTTAACAATAATAACCTAATTAACAAAGTGAAAAGAAGGAAGCCTGGAAAGACAAAAAATATTCCTAAACATGCATCCTGTTTGCAACAAGGCACTAAAGTAATACTGTAAAAAATGTGACAAAGAAGTGAGCTTTCTGTCCTGAGTGAGTGTTATGTTTGAAGCAAATCCAATACAACATATTACTGAGTACCACTCTCCATATCTTCAAGCATAGTGGTGGATGCATTATGTTATGGGTATGGACTGGGTAATTTTTCAGGGAGCTAGGCACAGGCAAAATCCTACTGGAAAACCTGGTTCTGTCTGCTTTCCACCAGACACTGGGAGATAAATTCACTTTTCAGCACGACAACCTAAAACACAAAGCCAAATCTACATTGGAGTTGCTTACCAAGAAGTCAGTGAAAGTTCCTGAGTGGCTGAGTTAGTCTTGACTTAAATCTACGGCAAGACCTGAAAATGATTTTCTAGCAATGATCAACAACCAACTTGACAGAGCTTTAAGAATTTTGAAAAGAATAATGGACAAATGTTGCACAATACAGAAAGTTCTTATAGATTTACCCAGAAAGACTCACAGCTTTAATCGATGCCAAAAGGTGATTCTACAAAATATTGGCTCAGGAGTGTAAATACTTACATAAATTTAATATTTTTGTATTTCATTTTCAATAAATGTGCACAGAAATAAATCAATTACTTTGTCATTATGGGGTATTATGTGTAGATGGCTGATCAAAATAATATATTTAATCAATTTTTAATTCAGGCTGTAACACAACAAAATGTGGATTAAGTCAATGGGTATGAACACTTTGTATTACTTTTCCCAAGTGGCAATAAGTGACATCTCAATAAAGCTAACTATAGGCCTACAACACATAAATGGCTCCTAACCTCCAATGCATAGGCTATTTCTGTCCCGAACACTAAAACTAAAGAAAATTATTTTTAAAAAATTATTAAACTGAAACTAAATCAAAACTAGTAAATCAAGGCGGAAATTGAACTGAAACTAAACTGAATTTAAAATAAAATATAAAAACAAATAAAAATAAAAACTAATTAAATCACAAAACTATAATAACCTTGCCTCAAATCTCGTAAAAAAAATACCATTCCATAGAGTTATATAGAGGGCACACCTGCAACGAGTGCCCTCCGGGCTCACATGACCATAGAGATGGTTAGAGGGCACATCTGCCACATCATCGAGCATTGAATTCTGTACAAAGATTCTAAACCAACTGGCAGTTCCTTTTGGCTTTACCAGTATGAATCATCAACAATCATCATAAAACGAATAATACAGTCGTGGCCAAAAGTTTTGAGAATGACACAAATATAGATTTTCACAAAGTGTGCTGCTTCAGTGTCTTTAGATATTTTTTGACAGATGTTAATATGGAATACTGAAGAATAATTACAAGCATTTCATAAGTGTCAAATGCTTTTATTGACAATTACATGAAGTTGATGCAAAGAGTCAATATTTGCAGTGTTGACCCTTCTATTTCAAGACCTCTGCAATCCACTCTGGCATGGTGTCAATTAACTTCTGGGCCACATCCTGACTGATGTCAGAATTTGTGGGTTTTTGTTTGTCCACCCGCCTCTTGAGGATTGACCACAATTTCTCAATGGGATTAAGGTCTGGGGAGTTTCCTGGCCATGGACCCAAAATATCGATGTTTTGTTCCCTGAGCCACTTAGTTATCACTTTTGCCTTATGGCAAGGTGCTCCATCATGCTGGAAAAGGCATTGTTCATCACCAAACTGTTCCTGGATGGTTGGGAGTAGTTGCTCTCTGAGGATGTGTTTGGTACAATTCTTTATCTTAACCAGGTAGGCTGGTTAAGAACAAGTTCTCATTTACAACTGTGACCTGGCCAAGATAAAGCATAGCAGTGTGAACAGACAACAACACAGAGTTACACATGGAGTAAACAATAAACAAGTCAATAACACAGTAGAAGGGAAAAAAAGAGTCTATATACATTGTGTGCAAAAGGCATGAGGAGGTAGGCGAATAATTACAATTTAGCAGATTAACACTGGAGTGATAAATGATCAGATGGTCATGTGCAGGTAGAGATACTGGTGTGCAAAAGAGCAGAAAATTAAATAAATAAAAACAGTATGGGGATGAGGTAGGTAAATTGGGTGGGCTATTTACCGATGGACTATGTACAGCTGCAGTGATCGGTTAGCTGCTCAGATAGCTGATGTTTAAAATTGGTGAGGGAGATAAAAGTCTCCTACTTCAACCATTTCTGCAATTAGTTCCAGTCACAGGTCAATTAAAAGAAAGTGGTCAGACAAAGCAGATGCTAAACTACAGGACTGTTTTGCTAGCACAGACTGGAATATTTTCTGGGATTCTTCCGATGGCATTGGAGTACACCACTGGATTGATCAATAAGTGCATTGAAGACGTCGTCCCCACAGTGACTGTACGTACATACCCCAACCAGAAGCCATGGATTACAGGCAACATTCGCACTAAGCTAAAGGGTAGAGCTGCCGCTTTCAAGGAGCGAGACTCTAACCTTATAAGCTTATAAGAAATCCCGCTATGCCCTCTGACGAACCATCAAACAGGCAAAGTGTTAATACAGGACTAAGATTGAATCATACTACACTGGCTCCGACGCTCGTTGTATGTGGCAGGGCTTGCAAACTATTACAGACTACAAAGGGAAGCACAGCCTGGAGCTACATGTCACGAGCCTACCAGATGAGCTAAATAACTTACAGTGGGGCAAAAAAGTATTTAGTCAGCCACCAATTGTGCAAGTTCTCCCACTTAAAAAGATGAGAGAGGCCTGTAATTTTCATCATAGGTACACTTCAACTATGACAGACAAAATGAGAAAACAAATCCAGAAAATCACATTGTAGGATTTTTAATGAATTTATTTGCAAATTATGGTGGAAAATAAGTATTTGGTCACCTACAAACAAGCATCGACAGGGCATTCTCATCGACAGGGCTGTAGTGGAGCAGGTTGAGAGCTTCAAGTTCCTTGGTGTCCACATCACCAACAAACTAACATGGTCCAAGCACACCAGGACAGTCGTAAAGAGGGCACGATAAAACCTATTCCCCCTCAGGAGTTTGAAAAGATTTGGCATGGGTCCTCAGATCCTCAAAAGGTTCTACAGCTGCTCCATTGAGAGCGTCCTGGCAGGTTGCATCAATGCCTGGTATGGCAACTGCTCGGCCTCTGAGGGTAGTGCGTACGGCCCTGTACATCATCCTCCAGGACCTCTATACCAGGTGGTGTCAGAGGAAGGCCCTAAAAATTGTCAAAGACTCCAACCACCCTAGTCAAGCGGTACCGGAGCACCAAGTTTAGTTCCAAGAGGCTTCTAAACAGCTTCTACCCCCAAGCCATAGGACTCCTGAACAGCAAATCAAATGGCTACCTGGACTATTTGCACCCCCCCCCCCCTTCCTCCCACGCTGCTGCTACTCTCTGTTATCATCTATGCATAGCCACTTTAATAGACCTCCCCGCATGTACATAATTACCTCGACACCGGTGCCCCCGCACATTGACACATTGACTCTGTACCTGTTCCCGCTGTATATAGCCCCGCTATTGTTATTTACTGCTGTTCTTTAATTGTTTGTTTTTCTTATCTCTTACTTTTTCTTTTTAGGTATTTTCTTAACTGCATTCTTGGTTATAAGCTTGTAAGTAAGCATTTCACTAAGGTTGTATTCTGTTGTACACCTGTTGTATTCGGCACATGTGACAAATAAAATTTCATTTGATAAACCTTCTTCTACTTCATTGAGGTTTAACGGCGGTTGCCGTCCAATAAATGTTACATTACCGCCACCAACGAGACTGGAGTATAACTCCCTTATACTTTGCTTGAATAAAGAACAATAAATCAACAACACTGCATTGCAGGGCTATAGGTGTCACTACAGACCCGGGTTCAATGCCAGACTGTGTCGCAGTCAGCCGCCACAGGGAGACCCATGAGGCAGCGCACAATTGGCCCAGCGTCACCGGGGTTAGGGGAGGGTTTGACCGGCCAGGATGTTATTGTCCCTTCGCGCTCTAGCAACTCCTTGTGGCTGGCTGGGCGTATGCACCCTGACTTCGGTTGCCAGCTGTGCGGAGTTTCCTCCGACACATCGGTGTGGTTGGCTTCCGGGTTAAGTGAGCAGTGTCAGGCTTCCGGGTTAAGCGAGCAGTTTCAGGGGAAACATGGCTCTCGACCTTCACCTCTCCGTACGGGAGTTGCAGCGATGGGACAAGACTGTAACTACAAAAAAGTACAAAAAAAATGAATAAATAAAAACACTACCCTACTCCACTATTTAAACCTGTCTATTCCTACCTCAGGCCAACAGCCTGAAAAGACAGGACACTACCACTTAATATACCCTGTAACTCAAATACAGGTGACTGTCTAAGTAAAGTCATTTGTATTTCTAAAATGGCAATTGTTTATGTAAATACAGTGCTTAACTGTTATTTTCTACCATCAGAAGTACAGTATTGTTTCACTGTTTTTGGTCATCTTGTGAACTTGGTCAGCTGAGTGTCTGAAAGCACTGTTGTATTTCAGAAAGCTATCTAGTGGAAGTAACAGCTCTAAGAATTCATTTTGGTGTACTCTTGATAATGTGTGTTTATCTGTCAAACAAGCAAACTTAATCCTCTAATCTTTAATAAACATTGCTTGTTCAAATACAAATCAAGGGATACTACAGCGTGGAGTATTCTCTAGCAAGTATTCCCAAACTGGGGTATGTGCAATGCCGTCAGGGGTATGACATAAAAAAAAGCTTGTTTTTTTAATATTTAAAAATGTAATTCACATTTTCAAACAGCCATTTACATTTTCCAATGGGGCTATACATTCGGGTGAGTTTTTTTCTCGCCTGAGTAGCCACATTTCACTGCCAAAAATCAAATTAAACCATCTAGTGTTCAGTGAAATAACAATACAATGTAAAATACAGGTAGCTTACTCAAATAATTAACATCGAATCACATTAAGTGTTACTCTCTCATGGGAATTCCACTAATGGTCAGTATGTAGCCAAATGTAGCTGCTGCTCATGTTGGTGTCTGTACTGATGGTGCAAAAAACATGACAGGGAGACATAGTGGAGTGGTAACGCACGTGCAAGCAATTGCTCCCGACGCCACTAGGGTACACTACAGCATCCACCAAGAGGCTCTTGCTGCCAAGGGAATGCCTGACAGCTTGAAATATGTTTTAATGACACTACAGTGAAAATGGTTAACTTTGTTAAACCGAGGCCCCTGAACTCTCATGTATTTTCTGCACTATGCAATGATATGGGCAGCGACCATGTAACGCTTTTACAACATACAGAAGTGTGCTGGTTATCAATTGCGAGATGAGCAGTTTTCTTTACTGACCATCATTTTCACTTGTCTGACCGCTTGCATGATGACGAGTTTCTCACATGACTGGCCTATCTGGGTGATGTTTTTTCTTGCCTGAATGACCTGAATCTAGGATTACAGGGACTCTCCGCAACCATATTCAATGTGTGGGACAAAATTGAGGCTATGATTAAGAAGTTGGAGCTCTTCTCTGTCTTCATTAACAAGGACAACACATGTGTCTTTCCATCATTGTATGATTTTTTGTGTGCAAATGAACTCAAGCTTAAGGACAATGTCAAATGTGATATAATGAAGCACCTGAGTGAGTTGGGTGCGCAATTACGCAGGTACTTTCCCAAAACGGATGAGACAAACAACTGGATTCGTTATCCCTTTCATGCCCTGTTTCCAGTTCACTTATCAATATCTGAACAAAAGAGCCTCATTGAAATTTCAACAAGAGGTTCTGTGAAAATTGAATTTAATCAGAAGCTACTGCCAGATTTTTGGATTGGGCTACGCTCAGAGTATCCTGCCTTGGCAAATCACGCTGTTAAGACACTGATGCCCTTTGCAACTAGTTACCTATGTGAGAGTGGATTCTCGGCCCTCACTAGCAAGAAAATTAAATACAGGTACAGACTGAGACTCTCTCCAATACTACCCAACATTGCAGAGTTACAGTATGTGCATCCTTTCAAGCATATCCTTCTCATTAACCTGTGGTGAGATATTCACAATTTTTGATGAACAAATAAGGTTTATTATGTACGATGGTTAAATAAAGAGCAAAATTGTTGATTATTATTATTTGTGCCCTGGTCCTATAAGAGCTCTTTGTCACTTCCCACGAGCCGGGTTGTGACAAAAACTCACACTCATTCTTATAGTTAATAAATGTATCGTATAGTGTGTGTGTGTGGCAGGCTTACAATGATGGCAAAAAACAACATTTGAGAGTGAGCTGACCCTAGTTCTGGAGGGGGTATGCAGCTGGAGGTTGAATGTTTGAAGGGGTACCGGACTATAAAAAGTTTGGGAACCACGGCTCTACAGTATCCTACAAAATTGTATAGTAAGCAATGCACTATCAAGGGGGAACCTCAGAGGAAATCCCAGGCATGAGCTCCCCAAGTACGGCACGTTCAAATCAAAACAGCACTGACAAACCTAGCAGTAAAGCTAGATAGTAGTCCAAACAATAAAAAAATTATAAAGTAAGAACTACGTGATCGAGGTATACTACAGTGTGTATAGTATTCTACATAGTATACTACAACACAATGTAAGCACTACATTTTTTAAATGTATTTTATTTCACCTTTATTTAACCAGGTAGGCCGGTTGTGTCACGCCCTGACCTTAGAAATCTCTGTTTTTCTATATATTTTGGTTAGGTCAGGGTGTGACTAGGGTGGGTACTCTAGTTTTTGTATGTCTAGGGTTTTTGTATGTCTAGGGGTTTTTGTATGTCTATGTTGGCCTGATATGGTTCCCAATCAGGGACAGCTGTTTATCATTGTCTCTGATTGGGTGGTCATTTTCCTCATTTGTGTTGTGGGATCTTGTCTATGTATGGTTGCCTGTCAGCACTATTTGTATAGAGTCACGATTCGTTTGGTTGGTTGTTTGTTGTTTTGTTCAGTGAGTTTTGATTTATTAAAATGATGTGGAACTCTACTCACACTGCGCCTTGGTCCGATCCTTACGACGAACGTGACAGGTTGAGAACAAATTCTCATTTACAACTGCGACCTGGCCAAGATAAAGCAAAGCAGTGCGACAAAAACAACAACACAGAGTTACACATGGGATAAACAAACACACAGTCAATAACACAATAGAAAAATGTATGTAGAGGCAATAAATAGGTCATAGAGTCAAAATAATTACAATTTAGCATTAACACTGGAGTGATAGATTTGCAGATGATGATGTGCAAGTAGAGATACTGGGGTGCAAAAGAGTAACAAAATGTTTAAAAAATAACAATATGGGAATGAGGTAGTTGGGTGTGCTATTTACAGATGGGCTGGGTACAGGTTCAGTGATTGGTAAGCTGCTTTGACAGCTGATGCTTAAAGTTAGAGAGGGAAATATAAGTCTCCAGCTTCAGTGATTGTTGCAATTCGTTCCAGTCATTGGCAGCAGAGAACTGGAAGGAATGGTGGCCAAATGAGGTGTTGGCTTGGGGATGACCAGTGAAATAAACCTGCTGGAGCGTGTGCTATGGTGACCAGTGTGCTGAGATAAGGCGGGGCTTTACCTAGAAAATACTTATAGATGACCTGGAGCCAGTGGGTTTGGCGACGAATATGTAGCGAGGGCTAGCCAACGAGAGCATACAGGTCGCAGTGGTGGGTAGTATATGGGGCTTTGGTGACAAAACGGATGGCACTGTGATAGACTACATCCAATTTGCTGAGTAGTGTTGGAGGCTATTTGGTAAATGACATTGCCGAAGTCCAGGATCGGTAGGATAGTCAGTTTTACGAGGGTGTTTGGCAGCATGAGTGAAGGAGGCTTTGTTGCGAAATACGAAGCTGATTCTAGATTTAATTTTGGATTGGAGATGCTTAATGTGAGTATGATCAAGGAATACTACGTGTGTAGTATAGTATTCTACAGTATGCATTCTATAGTAAGCACTTCACAGTCGAGGGGGATACTATAGTGTGTAGTATAGTATTCTACCATACACTACACAATTCTAAAGCAAGTACTACATCAGGGGCACTCAATTGTTAACCTACAAGCTCCGGAGCCTGCTGGTTTTCTGTTCTACCTGATGACTAATTGCAGTGGAACTGGCTTCGAGGTCCAGAGTTGTGTATGAGGGCTCTACATGATTGAGGGATACTACAGTATACTGCAAAATTCTAAAGTAAGTACTACACATCATCAAGGAATAGTACAGTGTGTAGTATAGTATTCTACAGTATAATACAAAAGTCTATAGTAAGCATTACACATTCGAGGGATACTACAGTATACTACAAAATTCTAAAGTAAGTACTACGCATGATCAAGGAATAGTACAGTGTGTAGTGTAGTATTCTACAGTATAATACAAAAGTCTATAGTAAGCATTACACATTCAAGGGATACTACAGTGTGGAGTATAGCATTCTACAGTGTACTACAGTTTACAACAGAATTCTATAACATTCAAAAGTAAATAATATATTATTCTATAGTAAATTGTAGTATTTATTTGTATGTGTGTGGACATAAAACTTGAGGGGTTTCTTCATATTTCATTGTGAAAGGACAGAGGACTCAGACAAAACCAAAGAGGAGGGGTTGCTTGCTATGCTTGCCTCAAGGCAAACAACACTGAGCTAGGCATGACAGCCCCCGCTGTCCCAGACTGTCTCGCTCTCTGTGGCCGATGTGAGTAAGACTTTTAAACAGGTTAATACTGGCAAGGCTGCTGGACCAGACTACTAGGGCGCGTTCTCAGAGTGTGATGAATGTGATGTCTAGTTCACACACACACACACACACACACACACACACACACACACACACACACACACACACACACACACACACACACACACACACCACACACACACACACACACACACACACACACACACACACACACACTGCTTGAAGAGTTTACTGATTATAAAGATTTAATTATTGGTTATTGTTATTATTAATAATTATCAATGATTTTGTTGACAGAACCCATTGTATTATATTCTTGTACTAAATGACAATATTAACTATTACAAAATATAGAAATGCTGTTGCTTGTCTTTTACATTCTTGTGGAATGTTTAGCATGGCTATACATGATAAATAAGTTGACTAAAGCACAAACAGACCTGGCTACTGGGCATGACAAAGAAACATGCATGGTCCATGTTTCATGCGACATTTTGAATTACATGTAAATGTGTTTTGTTGTTGCTATGAGTTATGGTCTCATTGTGCCTATCTAGACTCTTATTCCTTTAATGAGCTGCAAGAAAATCACATTTAAATGTTTATCAAACCATTTTGAAATGTTGACCCTGATGTCACATATTGGCCCCATTTACCCTTTTTTGCACTGACTATGCACACTCACTGGACTCTAGTCTACCCATACACTCACAGATACTTACACTGACACTCCAACACACACATATGCATATTGACGCCACACACACACACACACACACACACACACACACAGCTGCTACTCTGTTTATTATCTATCCTGATTGCAGAGTCACTTTTACCCTTACCTACATGTGTACATATTATCTCAACTACCTCGTACCCCTTGTACATTGACTCAGTACCGGTAGTCCTAGTATATAACCTCGTTATTGTTATTTATTGTGTTACTATTGTTTATTTTCATTAGATCATTTTCTTACTTTTTAACTCTGCATTGTTGGGAAAGGGTTCGTAAGTAAGCATTTCACGGTAAAGTCTGCTGTATTCGGCGCATATGACAAAAATATGTTTGATTTGATCCATTCAACTTGGGCTCTGGTGTTCGGCTCTTGAACAAACCCCCAAAAACATGATTTCCAACGTTTTCTCCTGTACCGCTGTCATATGAAATCTCGCGGTAGGACTCCACTTAGATCACTACGTAATGTGCCGTGCTGCTTCTAGCGGCGCTGGTGACAGTGCTGAAAGCTGTTGGGGTGAGTTTTGTAGAATTAACTAATTGAAAATTACGGTTGAGAACCCCTTAATATAAGTGTGGGAGATGATGTTCCTCGTATTCAAGTTATATCTGTAAAAATAATCTGTAACCAATGTTCTTACCCTTCAAATCTTAGGCCTGGGCGGGGGCAGTGTTCTCCGGGCACCGGTGGTTTTGCTCGTCATAAATCATACCTACACTAGCTGGGGAGTTAGCTATCTTATTTTAACAAACGTTTCGGCCTATTAATAAGAAGCCAACGTACTGTCTAAACATTTTAATTATTTAATGCCTACCGGTATACCAACTATGTTTAGCGTTAAACTAATTTGCTGAAGTGGCAAACTAGCTGACCCGACGACTGCATTTGTTAGTTAACGTTACCTACTATCTGGACTGCCACGAGTTTACCAAGTGTTGGTTAGTTAGCCACAATCTAGCAGATTTAGCCTCATCTGTCGCAGTTCCTTTGTTGTCAGGTGAAACACTGTTACGGCGCCTGCCAGCATTGTTAGCATGTTTTAGCCATGGTTGTTGAAATTGGCACTATTGACATGTTCGTTTTGACAAGTTCCGGAATTAAGAAGAAACAATGTATGATTAGCTAAGTGATCATAATAGGTAGCGAAGTAAAGCTAATGTTGTTGACTAATGTTAGTTAGACATTGATGCATTTGACGATTTGCTAATACCCGTTTGTGTAGCTAGTTAGGTAGTTTGCTCATTTGTAGCTGGCTAAAGTGCTTGTTAGCAAACCACAGCATGTTACTTATGCAAACGAATTCGTTGGCTAGTACGCCACGTTACTGCATTGCAAAGCATGGTCGCTTGACAGCAGATCACATGCTATGGCTGTGCATAGCTGGTAACTAATTGTATTGTTTGTGCCGTTAACTTGTAAAACAATGTTTTAACCATCAGGGACAGTTGGTTATCTACGTTACTTCGGTACTATAATGAACGACCTAGCTAACTATTTTGCATTTATTAATGAACGTCGCAGTTCTAGTCAGCTAGCGGAAAGCCGATACAGTAGCTGGCTGGCTAGCTACTACCAGCTTGAAGGCCGCGAGAGACAAGGCCGTATATACGTGTTCATGTTGCATACTTCAGCATGCATCACTGAAATTAATGATTTGGTTAAACATAAAACAATTGCTAGGTAACGTTAGTAAGTAAACTAGTTAAGTGCTTCTGAACTCGACAATGTGTTCGACCACTTGTTTTGGAAATCTGTGCTAAAGAGCCAATCACAGCCAGTAGTTTTAGTGGGTGGGCACGGTCCGCAATGGTTTTATCGCTGCGTCATAAGCAGCTGAAAAGCAGACGCTCCCAAGTTCCTTTTTGTTTTCACAATGTTGATGCTCTTTAAATCACATTCTATTCGTCACATCCACCCAATACGACAGTGTAGTCTTTTCGCGAAATGCTTACTTTCTCCACAATGCAGAGTTAAAAAATAAAGAAAATAGTTACCCAAACGGTTAAGGGGTACGATGTAATTGTGGTAATGTGTACCTCAGGGTTTCTGTTAGAAGGAAACACCCTGCTTTTGGTGTATAAAAAGCCAGTTTTAAATGTTTCATAAAAAAATGGCACGGGACATTTAAAATGGAGGGGAAATAATTATTTTAAGCATATTCATTGACAAAATACTAATTGAAGTAAATATATTTGGTCTTATCGGTCTGTACATTTGCATTATTTACTGGAATTCAATTGGTGCATGTGTATATTTGTTATGCATCTTATTTATCAAACGTGCACAGCAGACAGATGGTCTTTGAGCAGAAAATATGTCAGACAGTGTATGTTAAAAATAGTTCAAATGGCCAAGATTAAAAAGGGCTATTTTTTAAATTTATTTCAACCGGTAATTGAAGCGCGTTTTCCATTCACCATTCAAATGCATAGGCAACGGAAGGCAGGCTTCATCAGCTCGTCACGCACCACTTTGCAATGAGCTGGAGGCAGTATGCCTTTTGAAAACGTATAGCTACTTAATTGTTTGAAACCTGAACGTTTTACCTTCGTCAAAGTAGTTTAGACAAAATCCGACTATGCGTTAGTGGAATTTCAATTGGTGACAACTCGCTTTGAGAGCTTGAAGTAGTCGTTTCCCTTGCCCTGCAAGGGTCGCAACTTTTGTGGTGCAATAGATAACAATGATTCGAGGGTGACTGTTGTCCATGGGTGCAGAGGGTCCCTGGTTCAAGCCCAGGTTGGGGCGAGGACAGGGACGGAAGCAATACTTTTACAAGCGGAGGCAATTATTTTATAAAAACTTCCATATGCTTTTGAAACCAGTAGTCTATATATCTTATGTGCTATTGTTTTTCAACTTTCTTTCATTGTCCAGTAGCCAAATGCACATTCACATTTTAAGCTAAATGTTGTCATCTGTTGCATCAAACTCATTGCTTAAAATCAAATTAAAAAAAATATATATATGTGTGTGTGTGTGTGTGTGTGTAGCCTAGGCCTACTGTTTGTATGAATTTGGGATCTATCGTCCCACAACTGTCCCAGTGTCTGTTTGGGATATTTCTTGACAAGCTGACTAATAGAATAGGTCAAATGTTCTACTATGAGGGGTAGAAGGTTGACGTAGACAGCGTGTCCATAAGGCTAGGAGAAGCTAAGCTTTCCTGAAGTAAATTCAATTAGTTGGCCTACTCCTGTCAGTATAGAAATTAATTAATAATAGGCTACTAAAGCATGATTTGGCCACAGCGGATTGTTAGCTTTAAAGTTTTAAATCGCATTGTCTACAGTCGGAAGGAAAGGGAGTGTGCAGCAAATACCAAATAGAGGTTTGTTGAGTTGCGACTGTCAGTGAAGAGGCCAAGCCAGGCATATCGCAATATTTTGAAATTCAATTGCGGAAAAACAGTTTGGAAAGCAAATAGCTATTGCTGTAAAGAGAAGACAGTGAAAAGACTCTAATCTGTCTTTTTTAGTTAAAAATTCTTAACTTAATTGAGGAAACAACAGTAGGCCTCGCTTATTATCACCAGCGGAGAACATTGGCCATGTGCCTGATCACTGCTCATTTTCACTCTATCATTGTTTGGTCAGTGCCACTTAAGTTTGTTTATGGACAATTTCTTCCTCCAGTTTAGATTGATGTCATATTCTATTTGTCTCCCCTTCTTGTAGGACCTACTATATGGACAACATTTTTTTTATTGATCTGTTTATCAGTGTCAGCAGAGTAGGCTACCCTGTAATTTTCTCTAAAAAATATTCTGCTAATGTATGCAGTCATATAAAGTATAGTAGAATTGCATGAAATGTGTTAAAGGCCACATTTTTCCTGTGTAATTTTTTTTTAAATATATCTGATATAGCCTAGGCCTGTACTCTACACGCTCAGCCATGTATTTAATTATTTTTTGCAAACAGTGACTGAGTTATATTATTAGCCTAAATTATGAGTATCCAATCTACTCATCACATGATGAAATAGTAGGCTCTTACATAAGTCTGCAAATATGATGATGCATGGAATGCTCTCATAAGGTGCTATTTATTGATGGTGAAAATGAGCTTCTCCAAACTAGGAACTCACACACCGCCTATGCATAGTGAGGGATTTTACTGTTCATTACTTGTTTTGTTGGCTGAGGAAAAGTAAACGTGGACAGTTATTCTAACATCTTCAAAGTGTGTGGTAAGGACACGTCATTGCATCTTCAACTTGTCTCCTGTTAAGATGAATTACCATAAGCTAAATGTGATTTCTGTCATTCTGAGCAGTGGGTGGACTCCCTAATCAGGTTACGCACCCATTGCATAGGTATATGGGTCTGGTGAATTTACTCAAATGTCCGGTAAAATAAAATTCTGCCAGTCAAATGTCCGGCGCTACATTTTCATAACGGAAACCCTGATGTACATGTAGGTAGGGGTAAGATGAACTAGAAGGGATGCAAATTTTGGTCAATTGTGAATCAGGCCTTCATGGTCGAATTGCTGCAAAGCAACCACTACTAAATGACACCAGTAAGAAGAAGAGATGTGCTTGGGCCAAGATACACGAGCAATGGACGTTAGACTGGTGGAAATCTGTCCTTTGGTCTGATGAGTCCAAATGTGAAATGTTGGTTCCAACCTCCGTGTCTTCGTGAGACGCAGAGTAGGTGAACGGATGATCTCCATATGTGTGGTTCCCACCGTGAAGTATGTAGGAGGTGTGATGGTGTGGGTTGCTTTGCTGGTGACACTGTCAGTGATTTATTTAGAATTCAAGGCATCAGATGACCTGGCCTCCACAATCACCTGACGTCAACCCAATTGAGATTGTTTGGGATGAGTTGGACAGCCAACAGGTGGTCAGCATATGTGGGAACTCTTTCAAGACTGTTGGAAAAGCATTCCTCATGAAGCTGGTTGAGAGAAAGCCAAAAGTGCAAAGCTGTCATCAAGGCAAAGGGTGTCTACTTTGAAGTATCTAAAATATATTTTGATTTGTTTAAAACTTTTTTAGGGATACTACATGATTCCATATTTATTAGTTTGATGTTTTCACTATTACTCTACAATGTAAAAAATAAAGAAAAAACATTGAATGAGTAGGTGTGTCCAAACTTTTGACTGGTACTGTATATAATGACGAGATGCTTATGTTTCCACCCTAACAATGGGTGTCGTCCCAAGGCGGGAATGCAGGCGACAAGCTCAGGCCCAAAATAATGCCTTAGAAATGCATTGGACCTATTTTGGCAAGATTTTGGAGCCAGCAAAACCTCTCGCTTTGCTTCTTCCTCTCTTATGCTATACATGCATACAAGGACCGGACATTTGTCATTAAGAGCTTAATGGAATCAGGCTTGCTATTGTTGCATATCGTCTTACAGCCAAAAGGCTATAGCCTATTATTGATCACGCAACTCCTGTAATGAAGCAGCTAATAAAACGTAATTTTTCAATTTGCCAAAGTACAATTTGCGGAAACCAGTTCTAAATAGTGCACCTAATGCCAGAAATTCCATGAGTGACAAAAATGAAAATCTATATTAGAAACTTAGAAAGATGGGGGATTTAATAGAAAATACTATAAATAAAATTGGTCACATAAACATGTTTAGCCGACGTTATTGTGGGTGTCTCGAAATGCTTGTGTTTCTAGCTCCAACAGTGTAGTATTGTCTAATAATTTCACAATGCACACAAATCCAAAGTAAAGGAATGGAATTAAGAATATAAGTATTTGGACAAGCAATATTGGAGCGACGTAGACTAAGATACAGTATATACATATGAGATGAGTATTGCAAAATCTCTAAACATTATTAAAGTGGCCAGTGATTTCAAGTCTGTATAGGGCATCAGCCTCTAAGGTGCTACTGATGGCTATTTAAAAGTCTGATGACCTTGAGTTGGAAGCTGTTTTTCAGTCTCTCGGTCCCAGCTTTGATGCACCTGTACTGACCTCGCCTTCTGGATGATAGCGGGGTGAACAGGTAGTGGCTCGAGTGGTTGTTGTCCTTGATTATCTTTTTGGCCTTCCTGTGATTTTGGTTGCTGTAGGTGTCCTGGAGGGCAGGTAGTTTGCCCCCGCTGAGGCGTTGTGCGGACTGCACCACCCTCTGGAGAGCCCTGCGGTTGTGGGCGGTGCAGTTGCTATACCAGGCAGTAATACAGCCCGACAGGATGCTTTCAAATGTGCATCTGTAAAAGTTTGAGGGTTTTAGGTAGGGATGCACCGATATGACTTTTTTGGCCGATACCGATATCTGATATTTTCCTTGCAAAAAAACAAAAAAACAATACAGATACCAGTAACCGATATTTACAATTTTAGCTGACTTTTTAAGGATTCAAGTATAGTTCAAACACACACTGACCAAAAAGTTATTTTGTTGTGATTTACATACAGTTGAAGTTAGAAGTTTACATACACTTAGGTTGGAGTCATTAACTTGTTTTTCTACCACTCCACAAATTTCTTGTTAAAACCTCTTAAAGCTCCCCTGAATTATTTCAACATTTTGATAAAAATAGCGCAACATTTCAACGTCCTGCTACTCATGCCAGGAATATAGTATATGCATATGATTAGTATGTGTGGATAGAAAACACTCTGAAGTTTCTAAAACTGGTTAAATAATGTCTGTGACTATAACAGAACGTGAACAGCAAGCGAAATCCCAAGAAAAACCTGGTCACAAAAACCACAGAAAAGTATTAATCCGCCAGTCTCTGAATTGTTTATTGCAAGCAAAAATATATAACGGTGAGCTTGCAGTTCCTACAACTTCCACACGATGTCGCCAATACTGCCATTTTCGTTGACAAAAATCCTTTGTGTAATGAGAAGTAGATCCTTCCTTTCGTCCAGTATACAGGAAGAGACTTTTGGAAGAGAGAGAAAGGACAACATTTTCTAGAGTAGCTGCTATTGAATACAGATCACCCAGTGATCAATTTGATCGATTATTAACGTTTACAAATACCTAAAGTTGGGTTACAAAAGTAGTTTGAAGTGTTTTGTCAAAGAATATAGGCAACTTATATAATTTTAAAAAATGACGTTGCGTTTTGGAATGGAGCTTTTGGATGGATAAGACAGGCTATATATATTGATATTTTGGGCATACATGGACGGATTTAATCGGGAAAAAGACCCAATTGTGATGTTTATGGAACATATAGGAGTGCCAACAAAGAATCTCATCAAAGGTAATTCATGTTTTATATTTTATTTCTGCGTTTTGTGTAGCGCCGGCTACGCTAATTCTTTTGTTTACGTCCCCTTCAGGTATTTTGGGGTGTTGCATGCTATCAGATAATAGCTTCTCATGCTTTTGCCTAAAAGCATTTTAAAAATCTGACATGTTGGCTAGATTCACAACGAGTGTAGCTTTAATTCGGTACCCTGCATGTGTGTTTTAATGAAAGTTTGAGTTTTATCGAATACTATAAGCATTTGGCATTGTGCACTTCCATTTCCTGTTGCCTAGGTGGGACGCTAGCGTCTCACATGGCTCTAAGAGGATTTATTAACCTCTCTGGGATATGTGGGACGGCCAAAAGCCAGGGAAAATGCAGAGCGCCAAATTCAAATAACTTACTATAAAAATCAAACTTTAATTAAATCACACATGCAAGATAGAAAATTAAAGCTACACTTGTTGTGAATCTAGCCAACATGCCAGATTTCAAAGGCTTTTCGGTGAAAGCAAACGATGCTATTATCTGAGGATAGCACCTCCGTAAAACAAAGACAGAAACCATATTTCAACCCTGCAGGTGACACAAAACGCAGAACCTTTGACGAGCTGCTTCTGTTGGCACTCCAATATGTCCCATAAACATCACAAATGGTCCTTTTGTTCGATTAATTCCGTCGATATATATCCAAAATGTCAATTTATTTGGCGTGTTTGATCCAGAAAAACACAGGTTCCAACTTGCTCAACGTGACTACAAAATATCTCAAAAGTTACCTGTAAACTTTGCCAAAACATTTCAAACTACTTTTGTGGTACAACTTTAGGTATTTTTTTTACGTAAATAATTGATAAAATTGAAGATGGGATGATTTGTGTTCAATACAGGAAGAAAACAAACTGAAGCATGCTTTTGCTTTCTGGTCACGCGCCTCTATCTAACAGTACACTTCAAGTGACCCTCGTTCAAGATGGCAGTACTTCTTCATTACACAAAGGAAAAACCTCAAACCAATTTCTAAAAACTGTTGACATCAGTGGAAGCGATAACTGCAAGAAGGTCCCTTTAGAAATCTGGATTCCCAATGAAAACCCATTGAAAAGAGTGACCTAAAAAAAAAAAGATCTGAATGGTTTGTCCTCTGGGTTTCGCCTGCTAAATAAGTTCTGTTATACTCCGACATGATTCAGAGTTTTAGAAACGTCAGTGTTTTCTATCCAAATCGACTAATAATATGCATATCTTCTGGGGATTTGAATTTGGGCATGCATTTCATCTGGATGTGAAAATACTGCCCCCTGTCACCAAGAAGTTATAGTTTTGGCTATAGTTTTGGCAAGTCGGTTAGTACATCTAGTTTGTGCATGACACACAATTTTTTCAACAATTGTTTACAGACAGATTATTTCACTTATAATTCACTATCACAATTCCGGTGGGTCAGAAGTTTACATACACTAAGTTGACTGTGCTTTTAAACAGCTTGGAAAATTCCAGAAAATTATGTCATGGCTTTAGAAGCTTCTGATGGACTAATTGACATCATTGAGTCAATTGGAGGTGTACCTGTGGATGTATTTCACGGACTACCTTCAAATTCAGAGCCTCTTTGCTTGACATCATGGGAAAATCAAAAGAAATCAGCCAAGACCTCAGAATTTTTTACAAACAATAGTAATCAAGTATAAAAATGGCTTAAGGACAACAAAGTCAAATTATTGGAGTGGCCATCACAAAGCCCTGACCTCAATCCCATATAAAATGTGTTGGCAGGTCTGAAAAGCATGTGCAAGCAAGGAGGCCTACAAACCTGACTCAATTACACCAGCTCTATCAGGAGGAATGGGCCAGAAACCTATTGTGGGAAGCTTGTGGAAGGCTACCTAAAATGTTTGACCCAAGTTAAACAATTTTAAAGGCAATGCTACCAAATACTAATTGAGTGTATGTAAACTTCTGACCAACTGGGAATGTGATGAAATAAATAAATTAAAGCTGGAATAAATCATTCTCTGTACTATTTTTGACATTTCACATTCTTAAAATATAGTGGTGATCCTAACTGACACAAGACAGGTAATTTTTTACTAGATTTAATATCAGTAATTGTGAAAAACTGAGTTTAAATATATTTGGCTAAGGTGTATGTAAACTTCTGACTTCAACTGTATGTCCCCATTACCAGTAAAACATCATCAAAATCTATTTTTTTCCCCATACTTGCTGTATTGTTCATTTTTTTCAGTCGTTTCATTCTCAACCATTTCATCATACATCAGTAGTTTGAATGGCGCTAGGAGTGTGTTCATGTTCTCTAATGCCATTGAAATGGCAGCAGCCGTATGAGAACCAACACATTCTTGAGCATGCAATATGGCTTTCTTCAGTACGAAATCCTCGTCGACCCACTGTGCTGTTAGACTCGGCATGCTCATGGGGCTGACATCGCTGATCCAAATGTCAGACGTGAAGCTAATAGCAGTGATGACCATAGCAAGTAGCTCATTGATGTGCGTTTCAACAGTACTGTGTAACTCCGGTAGGGCAACATCTGAAAAATAGTACCTACTTGGTAGAGTGTACCGGGGCTCGAGGTGGTCGTCCAGTCGGCAATAGCCAACATCATCCACGACAAAACGGTTGATTGTCAAGGGGAAAATTCCATTATCTTGGCGTTAATGGATTTTGCCTTTGGGTTGTCTTGCTGATCTTTTCTTACTCTTTCAAATGACTGCTCGACTTGAACTTGTTTAGTTGTTGGAAGTGTGCGCTTAGTTTTGTTCTATGTAGTTGTTGAACTTCTGGGGGTGATGCACTTTCAAATGTGTAATTAGGTTTGTGGTATTGAAAGATTTCACTTTCTCCCCTCTGGAAATAATAGCAGTACAAATGTAGCATATGGCCTTTTTTATCTTCCTTTGAATCTTCAAAATAGATCCACACAGCAGACATTGTGGGCTAGGTTAGGAATGCTGTGTTGCACGTGTAGTGCAGTATTTCTTGTGGCGTCAACTACCTACGTTATATAGGTATGCAGCTTTAACATCAGTTTTTCACATCGGCGTTAAACTAGACATTGCGCCGATGTTGGCATTTTTAGCTAATATCGTCCTATTCTTCTGATATGCTTACCTATTTATTTTTTATATATTGTGCATGCTTAGTTTTAGGTGCCAAGCCACATTTCTTCAGCCTCGTTCACCACACTGTCTGTGGGTGGACTATTTCAGTTGGTCAGTGACGTGTAGGCTGAGGAACTTGAAGCTTTCCACCTCCACTGCGGTCCTGTCAATGTCGATAGGGGGGTGCTCCCTCTGCTGTTTCCTGAAGTCCACGATCTGCTCCTTTGTTTTGTTGAGCGAGAGGTTATTTTCCTGGCACCACACTCCCAGGGTCCTCACCACCTCCCTGTAGGCTGTCTCGTCATTGTTGGTAATGGGGCCTACTACTGTTGTTGTCTGCAAACTTGATGGTTGAGTTGGAGCTGTGTGTAGCCAGGCAGTCATGGGTGAGCAGGGAGTACAGGAGGGGGCTGAGCACGCCCTTGTGTTGAGGATCAGCGAAGTGGTGTTTCCTACCTTCACCAACTCGGGGTGGCCTGTCAGGAAGTCCAGGGCCCAGTTTCACAGGGCGGGGTTCAGACCCAGGGCCCCGGGCTTAATGATGACCTTGGAGGGTACTATGGTGTTGAATGCTGAGCTATAGTCAATGAACATAGGTATTCCTTTTGTCCAGATGGGTTAGGGCAGTGATGGAAATTGCATCGTCTGTGGATCTATAGGAGCGTGTGGAGAAGTGACAATATGCATGTGGATAGGTATACACCCACTAAAAACCACTTAGCACCTCGAGTGATGAAGTACCCACTATTTACCACACACAATTAGTGATGTAGGTGAAACAGTGTCCGTGATAGCCATGGAGAAGGAGCTGCTTCCAACAAAGAAATAATTGATAAAAAAGGGTTGAACTGTTAGTTATTTGGAAGTGGTTTGGCTTTTTGAAGTCTGACAGAGCAGAGCAATGTTCGGTGAAAATTGTGCCATAGACTGGTGGCTACCAAGTCTGGTAATACGACAAACCTTTTTCACCATCTGAAGCAAAATCACTCTTTGGAACATGCAGAAAGTTAGAGTTTGCGCCACGGTGTTGATAAAGCACCAACCAATCTAGGGATGTTCGCCCGACGCAGTCAACACTGACAGGGTTTATGCCTTACAGGCAAACATTGAAAAGACACAAATACATCACACATGCTATTATGCATTGCATTGCATTGCTAAGGACATGCTACCAATTAGCACAGTCGATAAGGAAGGATTCAAGAGGCTTATCAATTGACCCCATGTACGTGCTCCCTGGCCACACATTTCTCTCACACCGCACTGCCTAAACTCCTTGCCGAGTGTAGAGACAAAGTTGAGGAACAGCTCAAGACAGATTTGACGTATTTTGCCTCTACTACCGATCTGTGGTCTAGTCGCACGTCGGAGCCTTAATAGCCTCACTATCCACTATATTGACAGAGTGGGATCTTCAAAATAAATGCCTTCAAACTAGAGGTCGACCGATTTTAAATCAGAATGGTCGATTTAATTAGGGCCGATTTCAAGTTTTCATAACACTCGGAAATCGGTATTTTTGGGTGCTGATAAAATATATATATATATATATATATATATATATATATATATATATATATATATATATATATATATATATATATATATATATATATATATATATTAATATTTATATATATTAATATTTATATATATTAATATATTAATATTTATATATATTAATATATTAATATTTATATAAATATATAAATATATAAATATTTATATAAATATATAAATATATAAATATATATTTTAATATATTAATATTTATATATATATATATAAATATATAAATATATATTTTAATATATTAATATTTATATATATTAATATATTAATATTTATATATATTAATATATATTTATTTATATATATTAATATATATTTATTTATATAAATATATAAATATATATATATAAATATATAAATATATATTTATATTTATATATATTTATATATTAATATATATTATATATATATATATTTATATATATATATATATATATATATATTTATATATATTAATATATATTTATATATATATATATATTTATATATATTAATATATATTTATTTATATATATATATATATATATATATATAATATATATATATGCGAACACTTAAACAACACAATGTAACTCCAAGTCAATCACACTTCTGTGAAATCAAACTGTCCACTTAGGAAGCAACACTGACAAATTTCACATGCTGTTGTGCAAATGGAATAGACAACAGGTGGAAATTATAGGCAATTAGCAAGACACCCCCAATAAAGGAGTGGTTCTGCAGGTGGTGACCACGGACCACTTCTCAGTTCCTATGCTTCCTGGCTGATGTTTTGGTCACTTTTGAATGCTGGCGGTGCTTTCACTCTAGTGGTAGCATGAGACGGAGTCTACAACCCACACAAGTGGCTCATGTAGTGCAGCTCATCCAGGATGGCACATCAATGCGAGCTGTGGCAAGAAGGTTTGCTGTGTCTGTCAGCGTAGTGTCCAGAGCATGGAGGCGCTACCAGGAGACAGGCCAGTACATCAGGAGACGTGGAGGAGGCCGTAGGAGGGCAACAACCCAGCAGCAGGACCGCTACCTCCGCCTTTGTGCAAGGAGGAGCACTGCCAGAGCCCTGCAAAATGACCTCCAGCAGGCCACAAATGTGCATGTGTCTGTTCAAACGGTCAGAAACAGACTCCATGAGGGTGGTATGAGGGCCTGACGTCCACAGGTGGGTGTTGCGCTTACAGCCCAACACCGTGCAGGACGTTTGGCATTTGCCAGAGAACACCAAGATTGGCAAATCAGCCGCTGGCGCCCTGTGCTCTTCACAGATGAAAGCAGGTTCACACTGAGCACATGTGACAGTCTGGAGACGCTGTGGAGAATGTTCTGCTGCCTGCAACATCCTCCAGCATGACCGGTTTGGCGGTGGGTCAGTCATGATGTGGGGTGGCATTTCTTTGGGGGGCCGCACAGCCCTCCATGTGCTCGCCAGAGGTAGCCTGACTGCCATTAGGTACCGAGATGAGATCCTCAGACCCCTTGTGAGACCATATGCTGGTGCAGTTGGCCCTGGGTTCCTCCTAATGCAAGACAATGTGGCTGGAGTGTGTCGGCAGTTCCTGCAAGAGGAAGGCATTGATGCTATGGACTGGCCCGCCCGTTTCCCAGACCTGAATCCAATTGAGCACATCTGGGACGACATGTCTCGCTCCATCCACCAACGCCACGTTGCACCACAGACTGTGCAGGAGTTGGCGGATGCTTTAGTCCAGGTCTGGGAGGAGATCCCTCAGGAGACCATCCGCCACCTCATCAGGAGCATGCCCAGGCATTGTAGGGAGGTCATACAGGCATGTGGAGGCCACACATCCTAATGAGCCTCATTTTGACTTGTTTTAAGGACATTCAGCCTGTAGTGTGGTTTTCCACTTTAATTTTGAGTGTGACACTCCAAATCCAGACCTCCATGGGTTGATAAATTTCATTTCCATTGATAATTTTTGTGATTTTGTTGTCAGCACATTCAACTATGTAAAGGAAAAATTATTTAATAAGAATATTTCATTCATTCAGATCTAGGATGTGTTATTTTAGTGTTCCCTTTTATTTTTTTGAACAGTGTATATATATTCCATATTGCCCAGCCCTACTAGTTGCCTAAGAGCTAGAAGCATAGCTGCCCTATCTGACTTGCATTGTGATTTTGGCTTCTGGACAATGAAAGAAAGTTGATATGAAAACCAATAGAACCGGAGAGAAATGCTGGTTAATGGCTTGAGGAAGTATTCATTAAATAATTGCCTTCATATTTCTATGGATGGATTTTCGCAAGGCTACTTTGAAGCAAGGTAAGACATGCCTCATTATTTGAAGTAAAGTAAAATGTTCAGGTTTTTAACAATTCTACCTCAAGCTCAAATGGAAAGTGGTGGGAGGCGTGCTGATAGTCAACGGTAGGCAGGCTATAGCCTATGCATCCGAATGGGAGGCGTGCTGATAGTCAACAGTAGGCAGGCTATAGCCTATGCATCCGAATGGGAGGCGTGCTGGTAGTCAACAGTAGGCAGGCTATAGCCTATGCATCCGAATGGGAGGCGTGCTTTACGAGTTGAGATAAAAATTGCTCCTTTTTATTCGTGGCCAGCAAAGTTTACACGCGATTGCATTTAGAATTTGTATTTGTTGCGCAATGACTGGGCTTTCAAAAGCAAGTTTCACTCCAGTACCCTATAGGCTTTGAGGAGCAACTCTCACTCTGTCTGACAGGTGGTAGGTTATTCAGCTCCTCAAACTAGGCTCTGTATGCTGTGCGCATGTGATAAATAAAAGGCATGACAACTAACGAAAATACACACGCCAATTTAATTCCACAAAATGTATGAAAATTAACCTAAAGCCTGGTAAGCATGAGTGGTCAAATGTATTTTTGGTGGCTAGTCATTAAATTCCTTAGTGACTAGGCAATCAGGATAGATAATAAACAGAGGAGCAGTGTGTGTGTCATCATTATGTATGTGTGTTGGGGTAGAGTCAGTGAATGTACATGGAGCCGGTGCAAGAGTCTGCAAATAAAAAGGGGGTAAATGCAAATAGGGTAGCCATTTGATTAACTGTTCACCGGTCTTGTGGCTTGGAAGCTGTTCAGGAGCCTTTTGGCCCCAGGCATGGCGCTGAGGTACCGCTTCAATGGTTTCAGTAAGGATTGTTGTCGGAGTGAACATACTTTTCTTCCACTCCTTTCAATCAACGTGACCATATTACCAAGGGTGATGAGTGTTATCAAGCCACATGTTAATGCAGATGTCAATTGGCATCTGAATGGCAAGGCATTATGATTAAGCAATAGGGCCAGGAGTGTGTGGTATATGGCCAATATACCAAGGCTAAGGGCTGTTCTTAACCTCTACAGTATCGGTGTGTGTGTCCCCCGCAGGCCGGTTGAGCTAACGTGCACTAATGTGACCATCATGACGTTTTAAGTATGAAGAACATATGAGATTTACAATTTAAACTTTCTGCCAATATAACTGCACTGTCCAATTTACAGTAGCTATTACAGTGAAACAACACCATGCTATTGTTTGAGAGTGCACAGTTATGAATTTAAATGTATTAATATACAATGATTCATTGGATCAGTCTAAAACGTTGCACATACGCTGCTGCCATCTAGTGGCCAAAATCTAAATTGTGCCTAGATTCCTAAGTCATATATTGGCCTTTTCTCTTGCATTTTCAAAGATGATGGAACAAAAAAACGCATATGATCTTTTACCAGATCTAATGTGTTATTTTCCTACATTACTTTCACATTTTCACAAACTTCAGTGTTTCCTTTCAAATGGTATATGCATATCCTTGCTACAGGCAGTTAGATTTGAGTACATCCTTAAGAGGTTTTCACGACGCAACGTGGTGTATAAACTGGTTGTGAACGTAATTAGAGCAGTGAAATATATATATATATACATACACACACAGTGCCTTGCGAAAGTATTCGACCCCCTTGAACTTTGCGACCTTTTGCCACATTTCAGGCTTCAAACATAAAGATATAAAACTGTATTTTTTTGTGAAGAATCAACAACAAGTGAGACACAATCATGAAGTAGAACGACATTTATTGGATATTTCAAACTTTTTTAACAAATCAAAAACTGAAAAATTGGGCGTGCAAAATTATTCAGCCCCCTTAAGTTAATACTTTGTAGCGCAACCTTTTGCTGCGATTACAGCTGTAAGTCGCTTGGGGTATGTCTCTATCAGTTTTGCACATCGAGAGATTTTTTTCCCCATTCCTCCTTGCAAAACAGCTCGAGCTCAGTGAGGTTGGATGGAGAGCATTTGTGAACAGCAGTTTTCAGTTCTTTCCACAGATTCTCGATTGGATTCAGGTCTGGACTTTGACTTGGCCATTCTAACACCTGGATATGTTTATTTTTGAACCATTCCATTGTAGATTTTGCTTTATGTTTTGGATCATTGTCTTGTTGGAAGACAAATCTCCGTCCCAGTCTCAGGTCTTTTGCAGACTCCATCAGGTTTTCTTCCAGAATGGTCCTGTATTTGGCTCCATCCATCTTCCCATCAATTTTAACCATCTTCCCTGTCCCTGCTGAAGAAAAGCAGGCCCAAACCATGATGCTGCCACCACCATGTTTGACAGTGGGGATGGTGTGTTCAGCTGTGTTGCTTTTACGCCAAACATAACGTTTTGCATTGTTGCCAAAAAGTTCAATTTTGGTTTCATCTGACCAGAGCACCTTCTTCCACATCTTTGGTGTGTCTCCCAGGTGGCTTGTGGCAAACTTTAAACAACACTTTTTATGGATATCTTTACGAAATGGCTTTCGTCTTGCCACTCTTCCATAAAGGCCAGATTTGTGCAATATACAATATGATTGTTGTCCTATGGACAGAGTCTCCCACCTCAGCTGTAGATCTCTGCAGTTCATCCAGAGTGATCATGGGCCTCTTGGCTGCATCTCTGATCAGTCTTCTCCTTGTATGAGCTGAAAGTTTAGAGGGACGGCCAGGTCTTGGTAGATTTGCAGTGGTCTGATACTCCTTCCATTTCAATATTATCGCTTGCACAGTGCTCCTTGGGATGTTTAAAGCTTGGGAAATATTTTTGTATCCAAATCCGGCTTTAAACGTCTTCACAACAGTATCTCGGACCTGCCTGGTGTGTTCCTTGTTCTTCACGATGCTCTCTGCGCTTTTAACGGACCTCTGAGACTATCACAGTGCAGGTGCATTTATACGGAGACTTGCACACAGGTGGATTGTATTTATCATCATTAGTCATTTAGGTCAACATTGGATCATTTAGAGATCCTCACTGAACTTCTGGAGAGAGTTTGCTGCACTGAAAGTAAAGGGGCTGAATAATTTTGCACGCCCAATTTTTCAGTTTTTGATTTGTTAAAAAAGTTTGAAATATTTATGTTTGAAGCCTGAAATGTGGCAAAAGGTCGCAAAGTTCAAGGGGGCCGAATACTTTCGCAAGGCACTGTGTGTATATATATATATATATATATATATATATATATATATATATATATATATATATATAATATATATATATTCATTTATTTACATAAGCATGGGATACGGTCTGATATACCACAGCTGTCAGCCAATCAGCATTCAGGGCTCGAACCACCCAGTAGATATGTAGATAAACAAAAGGCACCCGCTTGCTTCAGATTGGTATTTCTCAATGAAAAAATGTGCAAGAAAACAAGTATTCTCTCTGAATTTCAAGACTTAATTGAAAAATCCCTACAGTCGACCAATCACCAACAAAGGGGCGTATACATTTTTTAGGTGCGTGTCTGAGCAGCTGAAAAACCTCTTACTAACCTCCTACTAAAGTTCAAAACAAACGAAAATTGTTTGCACAAACTCTTCCGAAGAGTTTCGGCTGGTAAGCGTGCGAACGCATTAAGCCATAGATTGCATAATTTCACTGAAACTTTGACTTCAAAGAGGTTCAACTGAGCACTGCTGTCAATAAACAACTCTAGCCTGATTGCCAAGTAAGACCTATCCACTCCTTGGAATGAAATTTGACCCCTTTCTCAACATTATTTTTGAACACTCTGGAAACCAGGTGGGATGCCACCACATTGCGACACTGCCATGTCAGATTAGTTTTCACGTGGCCCTGTTCAGCCAATTGCATTGAGGTCAATAATGCCAGCAATGCCCAGCCATGGGGGTTGTCCCAAAAGCCAAACTTGGTGTGTCCCTACTTCTTGTTACTGTGTATACAGTTAGCTTGAATGTTAGGATCATGACATAGTTCATGACATAGTTCACATGATTACACACACCCTGGTCAGAAACTGTGCCCTAAATATCAATATGATCAAAGATATGCACAGGGACTTGTTTATCCACAGGACTTGCACGTAGTCGGGCAGCTGAAGATGGTCTATCTTTAGGCCTGTTAGCATGGGTGCAAAGAATCTGGAGTTTAATTCACATGAAAAGGAAATGACCCAGGGCACAAGTCCACAGGCGGCTTTAACTTTCTCATGTGACGATAAAAATATTAAAGGTCCAATGCAGCTGTTTTTATTTATATATCAAATCATTTCTGGGTAACAATTACTGTGACTTGTGTACAATTTAAAATGGTAATAAAAAAAAGAAACAAAGACTAATTTCTCAAGGAAGAATTTTTCGTTTCAGGCTTCACCCAGTTCTTCTTGTTGTTTATTCACATCAGTAGGAAATATGTAGGCTACATTGATCTATTTTCAACTAATAGTGTATTTCTTTTTCTCAACAGTATGAAGTGAAACGGAACTGAATTTTTTTTTGTACTATCCGCAACTGCTTCTTCAAGTTCAGATCACAACGAAGAAACAAATTCAAGAGAAGAAACATCCCAAAATGAACAAAGTCGCAACAACTCAATAAAAGGAAAGGCTCACTTCAAAGGAAAATATAGAAGCAAACAAAACGAAGAAACAACCAAAGACAAGATACACAGCTGCCCAATCGAAACACACTCAAGAGAAACAATCCTTTGCCAAAATTGCAAACCCGAGAACATAACTGATCTGAGACCAGAAGTTTGTGCCTACTCAACAGCTTTGACAAAGCACACGTCCCAACGCTGCTCCCAGCCCTCCTCACCTCACCGCACCACCGACTCACCCCGGGGTGCTTAGAGGGCTGCTGTCTGCTAGTTTTTTTCCTTCTCATCCCTTTAGCTGTCTCTCTATCTCCTTGTGCTCTGTTCATTTTGTTGATTTCAAGCAGTGTTATTGCACCTGCGTTTGCCTCCTTTTTTATTTAAATTTTTTATATATGCAACTTATATGCAGAACTTGTGCCAGAAACCTGCAACAAATACGTGGTGTGTGTGTGTGTGTGTGTGTGTTTTGAAGAGAAGATCTCCAACATCTGCACAGTCGTTAACGTTCAAGACCACACCTTTTAAGACGCCAAATCAAGGTAGGTCATTTTATTTCTTTACACACTTATTCCATAAATGTGTTGGGGCAGCTGAATTTCTATTGCAAAGCTTAGTAGGATTTTTAGAAAAACTCTTTAGTTTTATTTATTTTTATTTTTTTATGGCGCATGTCTGAATGTGTCCGAGGTCTGTAAAGGCATCCTCTATATGCCCAGCCATCTTGTCCATCTCCAAAGAAATTTACACAAACTGAAAAATATCCTTTACCCTGTATGAGGCTTTTACTTATCTACACATATCAAGGACTGATTTTGATAGGACTCAATTGATACACTATTCCAGCAGTTCACAAATGCATGTATCAAATTACATTTGATATAGATGTCATATGAAATTAAATCTAAGAAGGGGAAAACATACGCTCCCAATTTCTACTCTGGTTCCCTGCTGGGCTGTCATAGGGCAGCAATGTAGATATTTATTTGACTATGAAAACAAATTATCCACTAAATGTCCCAGAAATCCTTCTTGACAAAACAATATGCTGCTCTTGTACATGTGCACTTGTGCTATAATTTTAACGAAGATGGTATTATTCTGTAACTTGCTTTGGGTCACTTGGTAACAAGCCATATTAATTGCACCAACTCTCGCAGAGAGATTTAGCGCAGTTGTGAAGTAGTTCCTTTTTTTTTTTTTTTGTAGCCATAGGCGTACTTCATTTTGGAAGTTGTTTTTAGCAAGCTTTCCTCTGCCTCTTTATCCTACCCCTCTACCTGGTCCCATCTAGCCTTATGTTCCTTTGTCTCCTCACACCCACAGACCCTTTCCCATGATTGACACTTTGCTCACTGGCTGACCTTTTTGCCTCCTTTAAAACATTTTTTTCCCCCCTTTTCACCCTTGCAGACATCTACTGGGTGGTTTTTAAAAAAAAAGGAAAATAACTAGAAAAATCAAGGCTTTCAAGCAAACCAGTAATCAAGTACAACAAAGGGGTGGAGTTTGACTCAAGTTTATGGAAAAATATGGGCAGCCCCTGGAAAGGCTTTGTCGAGTTTACCTTGCCCGCGTCGCCGCCTGCCGCGTTCGTTAGCGCTGACCTGAGCAGCACCTCCCCCGTCGGACTCAGCCTGTCACCGTACGGCCGATCCGTAAGTTCCATCATCCCCACCACTTCCTCCCTCCGTCTTCTCCCCCCATCGAACACCCATTCACCCACCTTGCCCTGCCTCTCTGCTCTGACTGGCTTAACCTTTCCATTCCTCTGGACTCAGAGACTAGCTTTTGCTCAGGTGCAGTGTAGCAAGTACAGGGTGGTCTAAAGGTTACTGGGAATTTGGGTTTGTTTCAAATTCTGTTTTACCCACCACCATTTATGTAAATGAGGCTGTAAATGCTTTGTGCCATGCCCCATGTCCCCTTAGATTAAAGGTGTGGGATATGGTTAGTGTTGTAATTGCCATCTTATGTAGACAATATAAACAAACTGTTTGATCAGTAACTTCTGTGTAGTGAAGACGGTACAGAAGACATTTGACGAGACTTGGGAGAAAATCTGTTTGGCATTCTTCCTCAAGTAATACTAGACTGAAATTAAGCAAATTTATAACCAAGAGAGGTTAGTTTGTAAGACGAGTTGATTTGGAAATGCGTGGAAACAAGGTTGCTTAATCTGAAATCTTAGGTATCAAAACAGCAAATCAAAACATTGAGGCCGGATCACTAACTACTAGTAAGTTCAACTCTGTTAGCATTGATGCTTTGCTAGGAAGGGTGTTTTTACAAACATTTTTGAGCTGTAGTTAGAATCAGTTTGATTATTTGTTACATCTGTATTTTTTTTTTTGTCCGGTTCTTTTGAAATTTAGTTAAACATAAATTCTTGAACAAAACCACATGTCCATGCTAGTCCTTTGTTTACTGGACAAAATGCTTCTGTTAAATCTATCTATGATTATCATGAAGCGTCACTTTTGTGTCCCAATTGTCATTGCTTTTTGAGGGAACCACAGTGCGTTGTTTTTTGCGCCCCCAAGTGTGGATGGTGTTCACAACAGGCCAAACGAACTGAACTAAGTGGGTAAGCGCACCAGAGTTCGGGAAAGATTACGCCAAACCCATTTGGTGTGAAAGCCCCCTAAGGTGACGAGGCTGCTCTGGAACTGTTCATGTAACCAACTATTACCTTACTGTGTAGATGCGCTTCTGTCTAACCAGTCATAAAAAATATTAATGCAAGTAGACCGCTGATTAGCCAGCTCAGCCAATGAGCCAACAAATAAAATCACAGTGAATTGCTTACTGACAAGCCCTTAACACATTTTTTCTTAACTGCATTGTTGGCTAAGTAAAAAAAATAGATAAGTAAATTCAAATAATTAAAGAGCAGCAGTAATAAAATAATGACGTTCTGAGGAAATGGCAAGCATCTTTTAAACTGTCTGTTTGAGATACACATTTGAGGATGTGTTTTTTTTCGCCAAATAATACTTTGGCCACGAGTTTTGGACGAGTCAACAACATTATTTGGGCAGAATATTAACTTTAAAAAGTGAGATTAACTGGACAGTTGCACTTTATTTCAGGCAATAATAATGATATAGCATTTCATGAGTTTCATTCCACTTCAGCAATTACAATGTTACATGACCTCCTTCCTCTACCTTTTTGTTCCATCTGTCCATTCCTTCAAATATACTGAATGGCAAGTGCTTTTGTATTATTTTAGTTTGATGGGGATGCTAGGTCTTACTAAAAAAATGTATGGGTTTCTCTTATGGAATTCTGATTCTCAGGGTCAGGATCGATCAGTGTTTTTATTTGCCCATCACTTTTACAGTTAAAGAAAGCTTAAGAATATAACTTAACTAGAACACTGAGGTGTAATGGAATGAAATCTGTGCTCATGGTTAAAACCACAGCTCCAAGTATCTCTGAATTCCAAATATCTTTTGACTCCCCTCCCCATCCAACCAGTGTGACCCAGCCCTGACCCCACTGTCGGATATGGAGAGAGTGCACTCTGAACCCCCTTTGGCACGTAATAATGCCTCTGCCACCTCTGTGGTGGCTATCCCCCGCTCGTTCTCGGTTTCCCACAAAAAACACAAGCGGACACCCCTGTACCGGAGATCAGTAAGTGGGCATGTTGTGTGGGCATCGCATCGGTTGCACCCACAATGATGGACAGCCCTGTCTGCTCCTGTGGTCTCCTTTGGTGACGTTTGCTAACCGCACGGTTTGATTGTTTTGCAGTGGCTCTTGATGACTGATTATTGCTGTGCTTTGAAGTCATATTGTAGCATCCCAGTTCATCTTGACTTAATGTGCAAGTCAATGGAAGAAGGCAATGGTTTCTATAACCAACTGATTTTGCACGTATAATGTTCCTAACTTTGTCAATTTAGGGGTGCTTGTGGATTCAGTTGTGATTGTAACAAATGGAGTGAATAGAAGTGCATGCTTCTCTTGAGCCAACTAGAAATGACTACCGTGTGGCCTTTATTTGTAGTGAATTAGGGTTGGATGGTATCCAGCTTTCCATACCTTCAAACCGTGCCTGTGCCAACCCGGCATATATGGTGTTACCGCAAGGGGCTTTATAAAAATCAAAAAAATCAAATGCCACTTCTGGTTAAAAGTACTAAAGAATCCCCATAGAGAATGCTAACGAGAGCATTGCAAACATTTTGTACAGTTTCTGACCTAAATTATACAAGTAACTCAAACGCTACTACATTAGCAAATCAAATGCACAACTGCAGAGCAGTTAGCACATTTTAGACAAGTTATAAGATATCTATCTGGTAAACATTTAGTTGTGAATTTCAATATGTAATTGGATCACCTGGCGCATGCTGCACGACAGTGAGTGACTATAGGCGCTGGTCTCTCGTCGTGTGCTTGTAAACAAACCCCTCGTGACTGGGGACAACCGTAAGATACATAATGTGACTGGTGAAATGAAGAACGCAATGTTCTTTTATCTCCTAACGTATTGCACAAGTGGACTGCAGGTATTTACTTAAAAGTAACTACAAATATTCAAATGTTTTATATAAAATAAAAAAAAGTTGAAACAGTATTGAAAACCATCCCGTAGCTTTTTCCAAATACTGCAGTATAGGGTATATACAGTATACCTCCCAAGCCTATAGTGAATAGTTTTCATGTCGATTCAGACCAATCTGGGGTTGGCCAAATGTGCTTCCCCTGGAATTCACAAGATAGGGGAAGTGTCAGGTAACAGCAGAAAGCTCTTTGGGTTAGTCTCTCCAAACTTTGGTTCAACCACCTGTCGGGAAGCACATTTTGGGTAGGGATTGGTCTTTGTAGATGTGTGTTCACTAAATGCATGTTTGGGTAAAATAGGTCCATTCTGTGTGTGTGGGAGTTTAATTTGTCAATTAATTGTTCTATCATACATTTACACAATCCCACTCATAAACTCACATCCGCTCTCAATCTTAAGAGCTGTGTTTTGACTGACCTTTTTGATTTGTTCAATGAGTAACATTCTCCGTTCTTGTTCTGTTTAGATGAGTTTTGACCCTGGCATGCTCCACAATGGGCACACTGCGTTTGCCAATGGCACAGCGGTGGGCATCAGGGAGACTGGCGTGGTGGAGAAGCTGCTCACCTCCTACGGGTTCATCCAGTGCTCGGAGCGGCAGGCGCGCCTCTTCTTTCACTGCTCCCAGTACAACGGCAACCTGCAGGAGCTCAAGATAGGAGGTGAGAGGCCAGGGCTTCTTCTAGTCATTTAGTAGTCTAGTCTCATCCACCAGCCTTCTACTAAACAACACAACTTTTAGGGGTGGTTTCCCCAGACACAGATTAAGCCTAATCCTGGACTAAAGCATTTAAATTAAATTCTCCTTTTGAGTTTGTTTTTTAGTAAAGGACTATGCTTAATCTGTGTTTGGGAAACTGCTCCTTAATGTTTATCTGGTCAGAAAAAGAAAAAAAATCCCCCTAAGATATCCTGGGAGCTGAGTGGTGACAATTGATTTCTGCCTCAATCTCTTCACAAGATACTGTGGGTAGCCTTTAAGTCGATTGAACTCTATGAATGTCCGGTCAGTATTTGGTGTGGCGCACACATTTTCTCAAAACCCGTTTTTCTTACATCTCTCTCTGCCTCTCCAGATGATGTGGAGTTTGAAGTGTCCTCAGACAGGCGTACTGGCAAGCCCATAGCAGTGAAGCTGCTTAAGATCAAACCAGAGGTGCTTCCAGAGGAGCGCATCTCGGGCCAGGTGGGGCCAGACTCGCACGCCTCTCCATTTACTGTGCTGCATGGTTATATTCATCCAGTTAAGGAACACCATTTTACTTTTGGTTCTTTTCTTGTCCGTGTCACCTCAATGTTGGTGTTTGTCAGTTGGGTTTATGTTCAAGCTCATTGTAAACCTTTGTTCATTTTTGTTCATTTAATAGTTTCATAGATGCGTACATTCTTTATACTAAACCTTTCTCCCCAAGGATTTGAATCTAATTCTAAATCCACATTTGTCTTTCGATTATTTATGTTATTGTTAGTATCTCCGTTTGTCTGAAACACTAGGAATACCATCTGTTTCCATGGAGATTTACAATGGGCTTAACTTTCCTTGAAATACAATTTGTGTGGTGTTCAGGGGTGGAGGTGGGATTTGATGTTTAAACAAAATAGAAAATATAGAATTGTACATAGCATAAATCTTTATCCAGAAAGTCATTCAATCGAATAAGCTTGATTGGATGTAATATTTTGATATCCATTGAAGTCTTTTCTATTCGCCTTCTCTTCAATTTGGCTTCTCAAGCATTTCACATCTCATGCAGTAGTATCTACAGTACGTAGCCCTTTGCTTTCTTGATATACTTTTGAAAATCAACCAGTTTGTCTTTTCGCTTACCTGATTATTTTAATGTATGCAATCTAATTAATTACAATGATTGTAGTTAGGTAATCGTGTTTGTCTGACTCACCCAAATGCCATTCTTAACCATCTCCTCCCCATGTGGTTCTTTCTGTCCGTTAGGTCGTCTCAGCGATTCCTACTCACCTGGATGGCAAGTCTGCTCCAGGGCAGGTCCCCACTGGCAGTGTGTGCTATGAGAGAAATGGGGTAAGACTGTCAAATGGCCTAAAGAAAGAGACATGTCATGTCAAGGCTGGTAGTCAATGTAATGTAAAGTATGGATTCCTTCCCACGCAGGAGGTGTTTTACTTGACCTACACCCCAGACGACATAGAGGGCAACATGCACCTGGACACGGGAGACAAAGTCAGCTTCTACATGGAAACCAACAAGCAGTAAGTTGTTTTTCTTTAAGTGTCTTATTGTTTCCCAAACAAATTATCTTGAGTTTCACAATTTTTACAATGTTTGATTGCACAATACCGTAGCCCTTTCCTCATGCCTATCATCTTATGTGTGTTTCAGCACCGGTGCAGTCAGTGCACACAACATTGTCCTGGTTAAGAAGAAACAGATGAGGTGCCAGGGGGTTGTCTGTGCCACCAAGGTAAAGCCACACTACACTGTTGTGGATCCCTGGCTGGACATTGGCTAGTCTACCAGTGGCGGTTCTAGACCATTTAAACTGGGAGGGCCAAGCTGGGGCCAGTTGTACTGTTAGAGAGGCCAGTTACATTAGACGTTATTGTTGTCATATAGTTTTCTTCACTGCATTGCAGGCATTAGCAGGCAAAATACCATGTTCATAATCATTCAACAATTTATTTGCATCTCCATTATAATTTCCATTTGCATTACATATTCAGTATCAGGTTTTTGTGGGGTTTTTTGCAAAAAAGATCAGCAAATTCATCTAGACTCAAGGCCTTTGCCCGCCTTGACTCAATACACCTAAATTGCTTAATCTGACATTGTGGACCTGAGAAGTTTTCACCAGCTTTAATGCAGAAAAACTCTGTTCACAAGAAGCAGTACTAACAGGGATTGAAACAGCTATCTTGCACAGTTTAAAGAGCTCAAAGAAAACTTCTTTATAAGGCTCAATGAATAATGCCAGCTCTACTACACTGGGGGGTCTCTGCATGCCACTCTGTATTTTCCTTTCTACAATTCTTCTGAACTGATGTAGTTCAAGCCCCAAGTCCTCAATATTTGATTCATACATTCTAGCAAATGGAAACAGGGACTTCTCTTTGAGAAACACATCACTTGTAGGGTTTGGATGACATTCATTATGTCACAGTTTTTGATAGGGAACCTTCTGTTAAGCTCATTGAGCATATGATCTAAAACAGGGTAGAAAAGGGTTGTACCAAAACTGCCCTTTTCTTGTTCTGAATCTGACCTCTGACCCACTGTACTGAGTACACAGTCTCCATTAAATTGAGCTTAGCTTTTTTGGTCGTTTTGCAGGGGGGGTGTATTGCAGTATCACATTGCTCAGCTGTGCTCAGCTGTGTTCAACACTTCATTCCATAGGTCATCAAAAAATGACTCATTCCTGTAGTCATTCAAAGTTTTAACTAAGGCTTCAACTAAATCAACAGCCAGGTCAGGTCAAGTGATGAAGACTGTAGCATATCTGATATAAATGTTGCTTCTCCAAACACTTTATGGAGTGTAACAAGGCACATAATGAATTGTAAATCCATCTGTGCAAGCAGACCTCGTGCCTCAACAGATCTGTCACCATTGTGTTCTTGGACTATGTCTTGTAGGTCTCGCTTAATGGCAGGTAATCTATCCGTAATAATATGTAAAGCCATATATCGAGATGCCCAGCGAGTGTCACTTAGTCTCTGAAGCTCTGTAGGTGCACCTGGGTACATCTCTTTTTGTATGCTAAGCCATTTTTGATGCACATATGACCCAGATGTGAAGACGTAAAGTCTTTCTAGTAAGGAGAAGAACTGTCCGACCTCAGGGACAGCTTTGACTGTATCCACTAAAACTAAGTTTAGACCGTGTGCACTGCAGTGAATGTTTAAGGCATGCTTTGCTTGTTCTTTAATGCGTGCCTGGACGCCTGAATGCGTGCCACTCATAAAGGAAGCACCGTCATATGCTTGGCCTACTAGGTTGTTTTTGTATTCAAGACCATGACTTTCTAATATGTGTATGATTTTGTCAGTAAGCCCTGCTGCATCTAGTCGATCAGCCCATTCAAAGTGGAGAAAGCTCTCATGGACAGCTCCTCTGAAATAGTACCTGAGTACTAGAGATATCTGCTCCTTTTTTTTAAAACATCTTTTGTTTCATCTGCCATTATGCTGAAGACCTCACTGTCTTTCACTTCTTCTATCATTTTGGTTCGAACCATGTCTGCCAAACAACTCAGAACCTCATTCTGAATCTCTTTGCTTGTATATTTTGCATTATGAATGTAAGTCAACCTTTTTTTCACAGTTGTGTCATGCTTAGCTATTGTTTCTAGGATTGCCATGGAGTTCCCTTTATTGTCTTACTCTGCAGACTCATCATGTCCTCTTTGCAATGTTTTTGTGTGGCTGTAAGTAGTAGTACTTCTCCTATTGTTTTAGTCCCTATTTTCTTGAAGCTGCTTGTTGTGTTCCTTGTTTAGGGCATTTACCAGTGTTGCATTACTTTGTACAGCTTTCTGATAGTCTCTCCATATAATCATTGCTTGTTTGTGCTGCTCAAACCTTGCATGAATTGCAAATCCCCCCTCTTTGTAAGTTGCCTTCCAGTTGTTAAAACCCAATTGTGAATCAAATACAGTCTCTGAGACTTTGGGAGGGCTAAAATGCCTGCAGGCGTAACCAAACAATCAGATTTTTTTAAATATTTTTTTTATTCAAGCCAGGGGTGGATATGGTGCCAGGTCGCCTTGAGCTCCTCCTCCCGTCCCCATCAGAGTTCTTGGGTATATGTTCATCATTGGCTGTGCCAGTGGTTCCTCTTGGGATTTGCTGATATCTGCCAAAGAAAAAAATATATAATTAAAAATATCTATATGGGTAATTTTAGATATACCATTGCCATCAGGCAACTTCAGAAATCCATCTGATATCTATATCACAAGCCCAATAGCATGTTAAATAAGAATTAATTTCAATCACAAACCGACTCATTTCTATACACCATATAAACTGACTAATTGCACTGCTTTACAAGTAACCACAGATTTATTCAACATCACAAACCTGATGGTCCACTGCTTGTGGAAGCACGAGGCTCCTCTGTTGGTGTCTCTCACTCAGCCTATACCTCAGCCTCTCTCTCCATCTGTCTCACTTTCCTGCTCTATGCCTTCACTCTCAGTCTCTCTCCAATGGATAAGTCTTCCTGCTCTCTTTCTGCAGGCTCTCTGCTCTCTCCACACCTGAACCATCTGTCTCACTGTCGGCCTTGTATTTTCTTTGGAAGAAGGACATGATGTCCTTTCTCTTCATTTTGGTGAAAACTAAAGAGCAAAAACAATGGGGACCACGCTTATTAATTAATTTACTTAAAATAACTGACTTGCTAGGTAACTACCCTTTTATGTCTAACCGTTTTACGTTACAATGCATTTACGGAGTGTGGTTTAAGTAAAAACACTCAGCACCATGAGTTTGTTGAACATATATTTGTTACTTTGTGGCAGTATGAAGAAGTATCAAACGGCCAGGTTAAGATAAGCTGATCTACCGTTACACTTCTGTAATGCATTTAATACAAATACAACATATTAACAATTTTACACACCTCTATATTTCCTTTGTGCTTGAACTATAATATTAGTGCGGAATTTCTTAACTTCTGAATAGAAAAAAACTTGCAGATGCATGTGGTACGATACTGTTGTGTTCCGCCTAAAGCTGTCCCTCTAGAAAATGTGTGGGTTAAATTAGTGTTCCGCGTTGCCACTGTCTAATACCGGATGTAAAAAAAGAACGATAGCAAAAATGTTATGTAAAAATGATTTCATACCCCCCCCCCCCCCCCTCCTCCCCAGAACCGCTAGTGTAGTCTACGTGCCTGATTATGTTCTATAACCCCTTGTGTTGTCTGGCAGGAGGCCTTTGGGTTCATTGAGAGGGCTGATGTGGTGAAGGAGATCTTCTTCCACTACAGCGAGTTCAAGGGCGACCTGGAGGCCCTGCAGGCCGGCGACGACGTGGAGTTCACCATCAAAGAGAGAAACGTAGGTGGCATCACATGGAACCGTTCTGGCAAAGTATAGAATATTAGGCCAGTATTGGATCATTGGAATCAAGTAGTTGTTCTTAAGATGTTGGGGACTTGTCAAAGCAGGCTTAGGTTTAATGGCAGTCAATATGTCTCAATAGGAAAAGCCATTCAACAGAAATGATTCCTGCTCATGTATATGTTCTCTACACATATTGATGCCATAAGCCTGTAAAGATGCAAAATAAATCCTAATAGAGGAGGGAAAGCAACATTGAAGTAACTAAAGCATCTTGTTTTCTCTCATTTAGGGGAAAGAGGTGGCTACTGACGTGAGGCTGCTCGCCCAGGGGACAGTCATATTTGAGGACATCAGCATCGAGCAGTTTGAAGGCACTGTTATCAAGGTCATCCCTAAAGTTCCAACCAAGAACCAGGTCAGAAACTTAAACCATGCCTCTATGCTCATAAGTAATCTGAGTGTTTGGTATTTACTGAATCATATAGATTATTTTGATGAAAATTATAAATCTTTTAAAATTGTTCCTCCCCATTTCAGAATGATCCACTACCAGGCCGCATCTGTGCCAGGATCAGTTACACAGACAAGGAGCTCCTGTTTGGTGAGAAGGACACCAAGTCCAAGGTGACCCTGCTGGAAGGCGACCATGTGCAGTTCAACATTTCCACGGACCGTAGGGACAAGCTGGAGCGGGCCACCAACATCGACATCCTGCCTGATACCTTCCACTTCACCAAGGAGTCCCGTGAGATGGTAAGGACCCTGAGGAGATCCATGGTACGCCCTCTAGTTCATTTGAGGAAGCTTGTTTGTGGGGTTTTAATTGAATATGGCAACCTAGTTAAATTATCTGATGTTAGTCCATATTCCATACTGATGTGTAAATCCTACAAAATGCATGAGCAGAAACCTGGATTGGAACTTTTCAACATTGTATCTGCAGTGCACTGTCCTTTAAATGTTATAGAGTCTACAGCATCTCTGCTGTGGTGACGGCTTTCCCTCTCCTCTCTGTCCTATAGGGTGTGATCGCTGCCATGCGCGACGGCTTTGGCTTCATCAAGTGTGTGGACCGGGATGCCAGGATGTTCTTTCACTTTAGCGAGGTCCTGGAGGAAAGCCAGCTGCACATCTCTGACGAAGTCGAGTTCACCGTTGTGCCCGTGAGTCCAGGGAAAAAGTCCATGGTCCGTTTTTCAACAATAAAATGCTGTCTTTAAATTCCTTTACTCTCGCCTTCCCTCTTTCTGTCCATCTTCAGGGGTTGTGTTAGCGTTCCGAAATCTACATTTTCGAAATGGAGACCATACAAAAAATCTGCTTTTTAAATAATTTCATCTTTGTTTTTATATTGAAAGTAGTGGATTTTTTATTTTTCTTCTCTTCAATAGTGATCAGGGGCTTGCAACTATAGTTTTCCTTCACAGAAAAATTGTGCAACACATTTGGCAGAAAAAGCTTAATTTTCATCAGATGACAACAGACGTGCAGCGCTATTTGGCTAGCAGTCAAACAAGTAAATGTAACTTACAATGAATAAGCTACGTTTTTTTATTTTACGATGCATGTCTGTTGATCAGAAGGAAATGTAGCTGGCTACATTCTTTCTAATGTTTTGGTTGAAGTTAATGTTGCATTTTACCAGAGACAAGTAGGCTGCAATGAGGAAAGTACAGGAGAAAAGTAACGACACATGAGTAGGTCTTCTGATATAATGCCCATTTGTGAATTCTCATCCAAGTGGAGAAGTGCAACTAAAGCACAAACGGAAGGGTCTGTCACAGTACCAAACGTGTACATGTACGCACAGCAGTGTTTTTAGAATTTTGGACCGTTGGTATTCATGCTTTTCGAATTCTCAACGCAGCGCTGCAACTGCTTCTTATTGTAATTTCTGCTCGACAGACTTGGGAATTGTGGGGAATTGCGCATTCGGGCTCTTATGTCCCCGTGGCTGGTTGTCTTGGAGCCATGCATCTATGTCACAATGGGATGCTGGACTATCGTTTTCTAGTGTCTGTTGGCTGATTTACGCTTGTCTGTCGAGCAGAAATTACAATAAGAAGCATTTTAGATCTGTATTTACAAAACGCAGCAAGGTATTTCTTCTATGCGTTTTATATTTTTTGTTGTAATGAAAAACACAGAATTCTGCTCTTCCAAGGGTGTTACTTTAGTAGGGAACTATTGCTTTAGGAATGAACATGCAGTTAATTGTTTTAAATATTAAGAATTCTCATTCTTTGAACCCATTCAAATTTCCTAGGCACATTGTTCAAAATATATTTTGGTCTCTGGTTACCTCCACAATATAATCCAGACAATCTCAATGAGAGCTTTATCGAACACCATCAATAATTGAAAGGGGTGTTTTCTCCCTCCACTCTCCTGTGCAGGACATGCTGTCTGCCCAGAGGAACCACGCGGTGCGCATCAAGAAGCTGCCTAAAGGCACAGTGTCCTTCCATACCCAGTCTGAGCAGCGCTTTGTGGGCGTGGTGGAGAAGGAAGCCACGGCAGCCATCACCAACAACAAGAGCGCAAGCCCCAGCAAGGCCAAAGAGAAGGTACGAGAGCACCCAGGGCAGCACTAGAAAGCCCACAGCAACATTGTCAACTTTTGTCCCTTTTTTGTTTTGTCTTTATTCCCTGCCTGATTTTTCTTTTACATTTATTTCCCCGTTTCCCTCGCCTCCTAGTCTGATCAGTATTGAAAACCTCTCCGAGACGACACACACACACTTCCCATTGTGTTTGCACATTTTTCAGACCACCGATTTTTGATGACCCCTCTTTTAGTTCTAATTCTCCTCTTTGCTTTCTCCTTTCACCCTTTCCCCCTCATGCTACTTCTCTCCATTAGAAAAAAGACAAGGTAGGCGTTCGGTCTTTGCATGATGCCATCACCCTGATCAATGCTTTATTTATGACAATACGCCCGTTCTATTGAATTGTTTTCCTACGGGGTTGACACCAACTGCGGCACAGTACTAACCACTAGTTTTGGATAAGTCTCCTCAAATTGGCTAGATCTAACATTGATTTGCCAGAGTTTTTACATAGCTACCGCGAGAAGCTCCCCTAGTTACCTTAAATTCACAATGATTTGTTTTTTTACTCGCTCTTTTTCATATTTTGGCAGACATGCATAGTTGACATGTACGCTCAAATAGGTAGTCTGAATGTGTATATTTATCTTATTTCTTATTATAAACTAGTAGAAAAGGTTAGTGGTGTGGTCTATGTCCTGCCAAATGTGCTCCTCACCCAAGAGTTGACGGCATGGTTTCAGTCCACTAATTCAACTTTAAATCAATTCCTCTGTAAAAACACTTCACTTTTGAAGTCATGCTATTTGTTTTACTAGTTCCTAAGGAGATAGGACATTTAACACTTTGTACAAAGGTGTTGATTTCACACAGTTAAGGCTAATGCTAACCAAATACTACCAGGGCTGCTTTGGAATGTGTACCAGTCATCTGCACAATTAGCTTTTTAAGGACTTTCTACTGCCGTTCATCTGATATACTCCAAAGCTTATATCAAAGATGCATTCCTCCCTTCCTCTGAAGTAATCACTGATCTGCACCGGCTTGGATGAATTATTATTTATTTTTCCCCTACCCATTTACTTACACCTATCCAGCCTGTTCAGATCAGTAATAAAAAAAATGACAGGAATGGTGCCTTTTCCTCTCTGGAAGTATTTTAACATTTCCCAATGCTCAGAACCACAGTAGGGTGCTACAGTTCAATGCCTGAGTTCTGGAGAGAAGAGCATTAGCCAACCTTTGACTGGAACTGTCAGTCTAATCAGTTTGCTGGTGTGTCCTCCTGTAGGAAGCAGAAGAGGGAGTGATTTCTTATGAGGACTGTGGAGTGAAGCTGACTGTGTCGTACCATGTCAAAGATCTGGAGGGAGCTGCCCAGCCACAGGCAGGAGACAAGGTACTGAAAACCAGTTTACAAGTTAAACCAGTAAAACAAATCAACACTGGCTCAAATGTGCTTTGTCGAAATGGCAACGTACCAACCCCAAAAATACATCCTGCAGTTGGTTGTTTCTATTTGGTGTAAATCCAACCTTGTCTTCAAGGTGGAGTTCTCCATCAATGAGGTAAAGAGGACGGGCCAGCAGAGCGCGGTCACCATTAAGATCCTCAACCGCACAGTCAACACCAAAAGGCTGCTGGGATACATCGCCACGCTGAAAGACAACTTTGGGTTCATTGAGACGGCCAATCACGATCAAGAGATCTTCTTTCACTACAGGTACAACTATTCAAGACAGGCAAGCTACAGTGTAAAATATGTTGGTTGTTGGCACATTAGATGTGTCCAAAAGGGGAGGTCCCACGTTTTTCATACTGCCTGTATCTCTTTGTACCAGTGAGCTGTGTGGAGACATGGAGAACCTGGAGCTGGGTGACACTGTGGAATACACCCTGTCCAAGGGCAAAGGAAACAAAGTCAGCGCTGAGAAGGTTATGAAGATGGCAGCAGGTAGGCAAGACAATGCTCTAGTCATTTGTTTGATTTTGCGCTACAGTACGCTCTATAGTGAAGCATTTCTATATTAGTCATCAGTGTTTATGCTAATGGTGTGCTGTTATTGCAGTGAATAGTGTGGGACAGGATGTTGGTGAGGCGGTGATGCTGGGGAAGGTGGTGCGCCCTCTGCGTAGTGTGGACCCGTCGCAGACAGAGTACCAGGGGCTCATCGAGCACTCAGAGGAAGGCGAGTCCCCACTGGCAGTGGAGGGTTATGTCCATCAATTCAATGTTTTTACTCCTGCACATACTCTACAATAACCAAATGACTAAAATAACCATTCATCTTCTCCCACCTTGTCCCTCTAACCATTCAGAGGGCATGAAGGGCCAGAATTACTCATTTGGCATCATGGGCATGACAAACAAGGCAGACTGTCTGCAGAAAGGAGAGCTGGTGAAGTTCCAGTTGTGCACAGTGGCCCAGACAGGACAGAAGATGGCCTGCAACGTTGTGCCCCAACGCAAAGCCTTAGTGGAGTGCGTCAAGGACCAGGTATCTGATCATGATTGTTGAAACGGGTGCAGGCACACGTGATTTAATTGCCTTTCAAATAATACTTTATAGATGTATTTTTCAAGTTTGCTAAGGAAACCTAATATGAAGAAATAAGGACGTATAATTTTTGGACTTTCTTGGTGTGGCTACCCATGTTGAGTGCTATGCCTATTTAGTCTGTAATGTCTTGTCTCCCCAGTTTGGTTTCATCACATATGAAGTTGGTGAGAGTAAGAAGCTGTTTTTCCATGTCAAAGAGGTGCAGGATGGCTTGGAGCTCCAGACTGGGGATGAGGTGGAGTTCTCAGTCATTCTCAACCAACGCACAGGGAAATGTAGTGCCTGCAATGTGCGCAGAGTCAGGTAAAGACAGCAGGGGGGTGTACAAGTACCCATGAAGTGGGCTAAAATGTTTTGATTAAATCGTTTTTTTCCCCCCCTCAATCTATACACAATACCCGATAATGACAAAGCAAAAACAGGGTTTTAGAAATGTTTTCAAATGTATAAAAAACTGAAATCGCATAAGTATTCAGACCCTTTACTCTCTACTTTGTTGAAGCACCTTTGACAGAGATTATAGCCTTGAATCGTCTTGTGTATGACGTTACAAGTTTGGCAGACCTGTATTTGGGGAGTTTCTCCCATTATTCTTTGCAGATCCTCTCAAGCTCTGTCGGGTTGTATGGGGAGTGTTGCTGCACAGCTATTTTCAGGTCTCTCCAGAGACGTTCTGGCTGGGACATTCAGAGACTTGTCCCGAAGCCTTTTCTGCGTTGTCTTGGCTGTGTGCTTAGGGTCATTGTTCTGTTGGAAGGTGAACCTTCGCCCCAATCTGAGGTCCTGAGTAGGTTTTCATCAAGGATCTCTCCGTGCTTTGCTCCGTTCATCTTTGCCTCGATCCTGACTAGTCTTCCAGTACCTTCCAGTACCTGCTGCTGAAAAACATCCCCACAGAATGATGCAGCCACCACATGCTTCACCTGGATGGTGCCAGGTTTCCTCCAGACATGACGCTTGGCACTCAGGCCAAAGAGTTCAATCTTTGTTTCATCAGAACAGAGAATCTTGTTTCTCATGTTCTGACAGTCTTTAGGTGCCTTCTGGCAAACTCCAAGAGTGCTGTCATGTGCCTTTTACTGAGGAGTGGCTTCCATCTGGCCACTACCATAAAGGCCTGATTGGTGGAGTACTGCAGAGATGGTTGTTCTTCTGGAAGGTTCTCCCATCTCCACAGAGGAACTCTAGAGCTTTGTCAGTGACCGTCGGGTTCTTGGTCACCCCCCTTACCAAGGCCCTTCTCCCCCGATTGCTTGACCTGGCAGCCTGCTAGGAAGAGTCTTGGTGGTACATAACTTCTTCCATTTAAGAATAACGGAGGCCACTGTGTTCTTGGAGACCTTCAGTGTTGCAGAAATGTTTTGGTACCCTTCCCCAGATCTGTGCCTCGACACAATCCTGCCTCAGATATTTCTGTTTTTATTTTTTTTTATAAATTTGCAAACATTTCTAAAAACCTGTTTTTGCTTTGTCATTATGGGGTATTGTGTGAATACTTAGGGGGGGAAACTACTTAATCAATTTTAGAATAAGGCTTGTAAGGTAAGTATGGAAAAAGTCAAGTTGTCTTAATACTTTTCGATGGCACTGTAAATGAGTTAAATTTAACCTCTAGCCACCAGATTTACTAGTCATGTCTCATTTATGACCCAGTTATCCTAGACGGTATAGTGTTGGTTAAAAGCCATCTTGTTTCTCTACCCCCACAGTGAAGGGCCTAAACCGGTGGCAACCCCCCGTCCCGATCGTTTGGTCAACCGGCTCAAGAGCATCACCCTGGATGACTCTAGCGCCCCCCGCCTAGTCATTTTGAGACAGCCCCGTGGTCCTGACAACTCAAAGGTACACACATTTGGTAGCAAAATGCTGTATAATAGGTTCTGATTTATATTTAAGGTGTGTTGCTTATAATGACCGGTCTTTGTTTTTTACCTAGGGCTTCAACGTGGAGCGGAAGACTCGTCAACCGGGTGTAATTGACTGAACAGTATATACCCCGTCTGGAATAGGTGGGCCCAGATTTAGAAATGCAATCCCAGAATGGAGGACAACAATGGAAAGAGAATTTTGCTGTCTTGCAGAAACATGCTCTTACACACATACATACTCTTGACAGGCACACAGAAATAAGCATGTGTAACACCTCTCCCTGTTCCATCACCTGCAATGGAACCCTCTCATTCCATTTGTTCCCTGCCACCCACATATGTACTTGATACGGTTTCATACTGCAGTATACATTGCAGGTTTCTCTTCTGTGTGTGTGTGTGATTGTTGTGCATAAGGTGTTTTAGAAATGGTAGAAGTTACAGAGGATTTGTTTTAAAGGGTTTCTGCTCCCCTTAAAATCAGAGTGCTGGTTGTGTGGCATTGTCTTGTCCTCATCTTTGCTGAATCTGCTTAAATGTCTGGAATTCTGCACCTGCAACCTGTTGTGTATGTGGATATGTGTGAGTGTGGGCATGTATTAGAGCTCACCTGCTTCTTCCATTTGCTCTCCCTCATTTAAGGAAACGAAATGATTCTCATTTGCCAATGGTTTCCACTATGCTTTCCTACAAAATGCATAAAGCAAAGTTCCCTTCATAAGGAGGATCCTGTTTTTCATATACGGAGGCTATTTCTCTGCTCGGTTTTTTGAGCAGTTTTGAAACACTTTATCCAAGAGCTGGAGTGAAAGCATGGTGTTGTGTGTTGTGATGTATGTGAATGTTTAAGTGACTATGATTAGGATTTACTTTGACAAATCTGGAGCATTTCAATACCTTTTCAGTATTCACACGCTCCATAAGCAATTTCCCCAGGTGCAGAATTCCTAATGGCATCTTATATCCAGCAGTTATTTTATACAATGTATTCTTTTTTTTTTTGCACATATTTCTTTTTTTGTTCCATTGAATCTCTATCTGCTAATTAATAAAATGAAGTAAAAATAAGGTGCCTAAAAACTACAAAGAAAACAAAAAAATTAGATGTATCCTCTGACCCCAGCCAACCGCCAAAATATTAAGAACAATGTTGGGATGGCTTTTTATTCTAGTAGAAATAATACTGGTCTGCATCCCAAATACCTGTGGGTGGAAATATACTGTATGTGATGTGTGCTTTTTTCTTAGTGAAAGATTAAAACATCACAATATAACAAAAATACATTTTACTTAAGTAAAAGAGGGGGAAAAGTTGAAAGTATTAGAATTCATCTTAAGGATCAGGATATCTATTATTGTGCTTTAGTGGCATTGGTGGGTGATCTGTTGTGCCTGAATGCACATATGGGAGTTAGTCTAAATTAATTTAAACTGGCGATCACTGGGTTCCTCCTGAACTGCATAGAGGCTCTCCTATGTACTTTTGTTAATGGTCTTGAATGAAACAATTGAATTAAAGTTTTATGAAAATTACATATGGCGTTTGTCTTTATTTAAAAGAAAATCGAGGCAGTTGAATCTTTATTTCTTAATATATAGTTTGTAGAATGTATTTTACTCAATGGCAGTAAGATACTTATTTAAAATGTTTTCTTTGCATAGGCTTGAAAATATAATTTGACAGTGCAGTAAAAAGGAAATGCTGTCCTTAACTCTTTTCAAACCAAGGTGCCTGAACAGTGGAACAAAATTAAGATTTAAAAGATATTAAGAAACTCTTGGTAGGACAAATATTGAGCCTTTTTATTTTTACAGCAACAGAACAGTCAGTACAGAAATGTGAAACTGCAAACAAATCATGTATTTATTATGGATCCCTATGGCAGCAGCTACTCCTCCTGGGGTTCAGCAAAACCAAGGCAGTTTATACAATTTTAAAAGCATTACATTACATTCACATATTTCACAACACACTGTGTGCCCTCAGGCCCCTACTCCACCATTAACACATCTACAGTACAAAATCCATGTGTACGTGTGTGTATGCATGTCTGTGCCTATGTTTGTTGCCTCACAGTCCTCGCTGAACGCTAAGGCTATATTGTGTTTGGTTTTTACAGATACGTTTCCGTTTTTCCTCAACCTCTTTTCAAACTCTGGTGCTGCCCAGATGTATCATTATTTCAGAGATATGCACAACCCTTGGTTGTGTTTCTGGATTTGGACTCTGAGCTTCAGACCAGCATGTCCACCAGTCCCTAAGCTGACTTGGCCCTGAGGGCCGCAATTCCTTGATCTGGTTTGGAAGAACTACAGCATGAGGATGACTGGAGTCCACTCTGGACGCAAACTTCCTGTCAGTATTTACCACACTGACTGTAAGAGGTCTTGATTGATTCAGGGCCTCATTCAGCCTTGTCCACCCTGCAGCAGCAGGAGATGTGGCATCTTGGCTTGGAACGTTCACTTGCTCCTCTTGAACAGTTCTCCTGTCCCTTGAAGAATCAAGACCTTGCATTTTGCGTTTGTACTCTTCTAACTTGGCCTTACACTCCACAGCTTTCACCTTCATCTCCAGGAACTGTTCCTGCAAGTCTTTCTCATATCCCTCCTCGGCCTTCAGCTCATTTTTCCAAAATTCCAGGTGCTCTGCCTCCTCCACTATTTTTTGCTGGGCCTCTTGGTCAGCTTGCCTGGCCTTTCGTTGCTCCTCCAGCTCATGAATTTGGCTATCCGTGCAGGTTATTTGGACCTGCAGCTCTTTCAGACTAGCCTGTTGGATCGCAACTAGTGCTCTTAACTTCCTTTTCTCATCAACCATCTTAAGGGCACTGGTTGGATTCTGCTGGCCCTCAGCTTTTATCTTTGCCATGCTAACCTCTGGGTGTTTCTTAACATGTTGGATATCATTACCTTCATCAGAATTGAAAAGGTTACTTTTCTCTCTGTCCCTGCCCTGGTCTCCCATGCAGCAGGAGATTCGCTGGTGCTCAGTGGACTTAGCACTCTTTTCTCTAAATTTGCTCTGCAAAACCCCAGGAGTGGAGGGATCCTTGGCAACAGTGACCGTAACGTTCAGGGAACAACCATCCCTTTTAACCGTGTCCATCCTGCTACCCTTTTCGCGGCTTGATTGGTTCACTGTGCCCCTTCCTATGCTCTCCAGCCATCCCCAAGCCTCCTCCATCAGGGTCAGGGACTTTCTTTTGGGCTTTTTTGGTTCTTCCGGTCGCTGTTCGGCTTGTTGCCGCAGGCACGATAAGGGAGGGAGGCTTTGACGGTGTAAACTAAACCCACCGCTAAGCCTTTGTACCTTGCCCCCAGCATCTGCTCTCCTAAGCTGAGGGCCAGCCTCGTATCTGCTGCCTTTCGCTCTGCTAGGCCCTTCCCAGAGGGATGGCCCATTGTGCAGCAGGGTGAGCTGGATCTCTCTGGCCTGCTGGCCGTACTTCTCAAGAGACTCCAGAAGCCGTTCATTAGGCGTCATATTTCGCTCAAACTCTTTGAATTTCTCCTGAAGTGTGTAGCGCCCAGGACGACCTAAGCAGAGGAAGATAATTAGGATGAATTTATTACCTGAAAAGATTGATTTGTATGAGAAATCAAGTAAAGTATACAGTGAAATGAGACCCTAAAATATAAATGCCGCCAGATGTGTACTCACCAAGGGATTGAGCCAAAGCTATGACTACTTCCTGGCATGTGGTTTTCTCAGTAACTCCACAGACAACACGTGGGACTCCCTCCACTGATACCTTAACCTCCATTCTTATTCTGTATTCAGAAAATTAAGGGATGAGAACAAAATGAAGCGTTACTGTAGGTGCTGATATCTCGAGGTAAGAGCCTCCATTACTGTACAAACAGGGGAAGTGGTGGAGACAGACTAATGACCCTCATTACCATTCTCTGTAAATAGTTTGTCTGCTCACTGTCTTGGCCAGCTTTGTGTCTTGAGGGCAGTCAAAATGACATATTTGTAAGTTTAATGCAATCATCGAGTTGGAATTTACAGTATTTTCAAATAATGCTTAACGATACTCAAGGATGTAAACAAACAATTCATATATTGAGGGTAAAACTTAATAGTTGTATAAAATGTTATCAAAGGCATTAATGAACAAAGCATCCAGTTGCCAGCCAAATTCACCTATTTGTCATCAAAAGTAGATGGTTCGAAGTTGGACATTTTCTCAAGATAATTGTAATAATCCGTTGGTTCCGATGCCAGAATATCACATGCATAGACTGTGAATAAAGTTTGCTACCTACCTCTTAGAGCCGATGCTGGGAGCCGTCCACTATACTGAAGGCACAATGCTCTGAAAGGGATGGAAACGGTCTTGTGAGGAGCACCGTGGAGTGAGTAAGGCCAATTTGAATTCCCTTGGGTAACTACTACTGCAGGGAAGTTTATTATCCCACTCCTCTCAAAAAAAGATTGAGGGCTGATCTGTGTGAAAATTGCACAGATTAGACTCGGAAAGTTTATCAGTAGGTTTGCTATATTTATGCTTAAAATGGCATTTTGTTTGTCTTTTACGATACTTGAATACAATGGATAAATTGACAACTTTGTATGCATTGTGTTATTTATTTTCAAAATGGCATTGTTGCGTCAAGAAAAATAAATAGTCTAATTTGGGTATAAATTAAAATCCAAGTTGACATAAACTCTTAGCTACTTAGTTTGTTTGAGCTAACCAAATACTATCAACATTGGTTCACTTGCATCAGAAAACTGTCAGATATTTTTGGCTCTGGGTGTTTTTGTGTATCTTTCTGACAGGAAGGGGGATCCCTATCGGAACGGAAAATATAAACAGTCTGGTAAACTGTCCAAAGCTCCAGTACGCCAAGTTCTAGAGCATTCCACAACTGTTATATGATTTGCCTTCGATTGACCAAATACTTTTGGTTTTGAGTCTCCAGCCTTGTTGAACAGTACAGTAATCCCTTATTAGCTACTGACACTTGTTCATCATGAATCTTGACAGCAAAATGCTTGTAAATGTACTTCCACAGCACCCCTGACAAGTTATCCAAACTAGTGCTCTGATTAGATGTTGTAGGGAATGGATATTCTTAAATACATTTTGTTACTGCCAATAACACCTTCAACTGAATAGGATGCTCATACCATAGAAATAGAATCAATAGAACAGGCTTGGAACCTCTAATCCTGGCAATTTTACTGGTAAACTCATGTGGTACACTCGCAATGGCTGTCTGGAATTGTGATGCAATTATTTCCATGGTAATGTAGATTGTTCATTGAAATAATGCTAACAAATGTGGCTCATGCAATGGAATGTATTTTTTTGTAATGTTGAGTTGATTCAACAAATTACAGCACAGATTGATGGGTACAATTCCTGCTTTTACTTCCTGCTTTGCTCCTATGTGTACACTCCCAATGGCCACCAATCCACCTATTATGTCATATTTTACTTGAATGGGGACACTCACTCTATCCATTCTATTTCTATGGCTCGCACTGTACAAATGAAGCTTAAACTGAAAATATGGTGTTGGATATCTAAGCTCGGTCACCCCACAAGAGGGAGCAAAGGTTTTGTAATTTCTCCACTCAAATTCTTAGTCTCATTAGTCAACAGATAAGTCGCTTGTATACCAAATAAAAATGGGTAGTTTACATTGTGTTTAGCGCACATTCTAATTTACTCCTGTGCCAAACTATTGGGACTGAGGTTGTATATTATTTTACAACATGTGCTTTTGTTTTGGATAGTTTTGGGACAGGAGTGAATTAGGCTAGAATGTGCACTAGACTAAATACATAACGTAAACTGCTGGAGTAAAAGAAGTGGAACACCTGTTGTCAAACTTTTCTTCAGCCTGCCAGGCCCTCCTCCCGAGACGGGTTAATGTTAGGAGAAATGTGAGAGTTGAAAATTAGAACCCTTCCCATTCTGCAACGCAAACCACATGTCCAGCTGCTCCCAGCCTCATAGCTTAATGGTGAGCTACAGACCAGGACAGACAAGGAGGACAGATAGTTGAAAGAGGTTATGTTTGTTCATGTGTGTTTGTTTGCACTTGGTTGCTTGAATCTAAGTGGTGTCTGAGCTGTAATCAGTAGTGTTAAGTAGAAGATTAGATTTCATTTCATGTAATAGAATTACATGAATTAAATCTAACCCAAATTAAAAGACTACTTCTTGATATCAATTGGTCAGTTTTTTGGGAAGTTGGTTGTTCAGTTGCATTGTTCATAACAAATTCTGACAGTTGTGATTTGTTGCTTAGAAGTGAGATGGTAAACTTAACTCCAGAATGTTGAGGTGCAAAAATATGGGCCCTCTATACAAGATATGCAATAGGCTAATTGGTACTATTCTCGCATAATGATGTAGTGTGGCTCTTTAGTGCTATAGCTTAAACATTTTATGGGAAATTGTGAAATACATTTTTTCAGGACTTGTCTCATTTTGGACATAATATTTCCAGGAAACCGTTGTTCATAAGGCTGTGCTCTGTTGTATATGCTTATTTTTACAATGTCATGCCATATTCCTTTGATAATTAGAAATTAATTTGAGTATATCATCCATGATTCATGATAATGACAATACAATGTACAGTACAGTTTTATATGTAGGCCGTCATTGTAAATAAGAATTTGTTCTTAGCTGACTTGCCTAGTTAAATAAAGGTTAAATCAAAAATTAAATAAATATCACTTTGCCAATAATGCGTATCATGCGTATCAGATCATGTGTATCGTTATTTCTAATCTGCCTCAAGATGACCAGTTGGGGCCAGGAATCAGTCCTAAGGGAAACTGCTGTGCCAATTCCCCCCACTGCCCACCTCCCTCCTCTCTACCCAATGTCCCCCACTGCCCACCTCCCTCCTTCTCTACCCAGTGCCCCCCACTGCCCACCTCCCTCCTCTTTACCCAGTGCCCCCCACTGCCCACCTCCCCCCTCATCTCTCTGACTTGATGTCTTTAACTGGCTGCACACGGAAATAAGCTTTGACATTTGGGATTGCATTCTCTAAATAGATTGGTTGTGTCTTTGGGGGAGGGGGGGGGGGTGGCATTGGAGATTCAGGCATGAGGTTGGGGCAGGGGCTCAGTTGTTCAGTGTGTTCTTGGCCTCTATCCCAGTACCATCTCAAAAGTGTCCGGGTTGGACACGTCAATTCTGCAGTGCAAGACAAGCAGGACCATTGCATGATGGAAATGGATCCACACACACATCAAATCATGTGATCTCAAATCAAATGTATTTATAAAGCCCTTACATCAGCTGATGTCACAAAGTGCTGTACAGAAACCCAGCCTAAAACTCCATACAGCAAGCAATGCAGGTGTAGAAGCACAGTGGCTAGGAAAAACTCCCTAGGAAGGCCAAAACCTAGGAAGAAACCGAGAGAGGAACCAGGCTATGAGGGGTGGCCAGTCCTCTTCTGGCTGTGCCCGTTGGAGATTATAACAGAACATGGCCAAGATGTTCAAATGTTCATAGATGACCAGCAGGGTCAAATAATAATAATCACAGTGGTTGTCGAGGGTGCAACAGGTCAGCATCTCAAGAGTAAATGTCAGTTGGCTTTTCATCGCCGATCATTCAGAGTATCTCTACCGCTCCTGCTGTCTCTAGAGAGTTGAAAACAGCAGGTCTGGGACAGGTAGCACGTCCAGTAAACAGGTCAGGGTTCCATAGCCGCAGGCAGAACAGTTGAAACTGGAGCAGCAGCACGGCCAGGTGGACCGGGGACAGCAAGGAGTCATCAGGCCAGGTAGTCCTGAGGTATGGTCCTAGGGCTCAGGTTCTCCGAGAGAGAGAAAGAAAGAGAGAAAGAAAGAAAGAACGAGAGAGAGAATTAGAGAGAGCATACTTAAATTCACACAGGACACCGTATAAGACAGGAGAAATACTCCAGATATAACAGACTGACCCTAGCCCCCCAACACAAACTACTGCAGCATAAATACTGGAGGCTGAGACAGGAGGGGTCGGGAGACACTGTGGCCCTATCTGACGATACCCCCGGATAGGGCCAAACAGGCAGGATATAACCCCACCCACTTTGCCAAAGCATAGCCCCCACACCACTAGAGGGATACTTCAACCACCAACTTACCATCCTGAAACAAGGCCGAGTATAGCCCACCAAGATCTCCGCCACGTCACAACCAAATGGGGGGCTCCAACCCGGACAGGAAGATCACGCCAGTGACTCAACCCACTAAAGTGACACAAATGAGTGTGTGCTTTTGAACTTGTAACACCAGACCCTCACCCTCTCTCCCGCTATGTGTACTAGTCAGTGAGACTTGGCATGTTAAAACTTAAAATAGAGTGGTGACGCGGAATCCTCTGTCATGCATCCAGTGTGGGCACAGCAAGCTCTGGTTACACAGCGCAAGCACAGTTTCATATTGCATTGGAGAGGCAGAGGGCTCCACACTTCCCGCTACACCAGTCCAGTAGCTGACCAGCTTTGCCAGTCCTCAGGGATCGAGTTTGTGGAAGGGAACCATGCCTAAAGTCAATATGCCAGGTGAGTCGTCTGGTGGGTGCCACTGCCTTTGTATTGACAGACTGCTGCCCCACTTCCAAGCCATGCCCAGGCCTGAGATTGTTGGTAGTCCTGTCATGCGGCATTGTAGCCAGTAGAACACAGATTTCCAGAGTGCAGTATTTTATATATGAAAACGTAGTTCTTTCGTAAATAGCCTTTATTCAAGTACAATGATTTCTCGCTCTAATCATAATCTTCCAGGGTTTATATTTATTTAAAAGCTTGTTATTAAAGGGTGACTGCACTTCCTGATTAAACCTAGTGTTTCAACAATGATCATTAAGAAATGCTAGCAAGTTCATTTTGCGTGACCTGGGTGGGCTGGGTTTGCTTATTTTTGACCATTCCATTGGTCATCCTAAGGAGAGGTCTCTGCCCACCCGGGGCACCGGGCCATGCAAAGCGAACCTGAGTTGTCTTTTAACAGAAAACCACCACACATGTTAATAGGCAAAAGGGGGAATTAATTGTTGACATAATTGTCATCCAAACCAAATCCTCAAGTAAGTCATGAAGCAGTGACTAACCATACTCCGTTTTGGACGAGACTGACTTTACGACCAAAATGATCCTATTTACACTTTGTAGTACATTTTGACACTAGTATAAATGTTTGGCTCCTATCGATGCCATATAGGCCAGTAAAGGGCAGTTGACCTTTAATAGACTACCCATATTTTATTGTGAACGTCAAACTCTAAATATGTGTTGGTAACTCTAATTTGATGGTCACTTACCTCTGCTGATTTGTCCCCTCGTGTTTTGTCAGAATCATTTTTCTTTCAGACAATCCATTCAGAAATGTTAATTGTAAAGATTTATAAAGGATAAAAGTTCCTAATCTCAATTTGACTCAATATCAGAAAGCCTTGATATGTTGACTGACAAATCCAGTCGCACCAGGTCATGAGCACAGACTAGCCAACTGTTCAGGTGATAAATTCCCATTGAGGCACTTGTTTGTCTGTCAGTACCACTCTGACGTTATAATTGGTGGGCAGAGAATTGGCTTGACAGCTTTAATACGAAGTCATTAAGGCGTAATTTGAACCTCTACCTATGGACAAGCAATCCAAAATTACAAAATACTTCAGAGTGTTGGGGAGTCTTCCCAGGTCCAGTATTTCTGTAACATATAGACATGACTATATGTTATATTGAACATGGATGTGGACCACTACAGTTGAAGTCGGAAGTTTACATACACCTTAGCCAAATACATTTAAACTCAGTTTTTCACAATTCCTGACATTTAATCCTCGTAAAAAATTAGAATCACCACGTTATTTTAAGAATGTGAAATGTCAGAATAATAGTAGAGAGAATTATTTATTTCAGCTTTTATCTATTTCATCACATTCCCAGTGGGTCAGAAGTTTACATACACTCAATTAGTGTTTGGTAGCATTGCCTTTAAATTGTTGAACTTGGGTCAAACGTTTCAGGTAGCCTTCCACAAGCTTCCCAATAAGTTGGGTGAATTTTGGCACATTCCTCCTGACAGAGCTGGTGTAACTGAGTCAGGTTTGTTGGCCTCCTTGCTTGCACACGCATTTTCAGTTCTGCCCACACATTTTCTATAGGATTGATATCAGGACTTTATGATGGCCACTCCAATACCTTGACTTTGTTGTCTTTAAGCCATTTTTGCCACAACTTTGGAATTATGCTCGGGGTCATTGTCCATTTGGAAGACCCATTTGTGACCAAGCTTTAACTTCCTGACTGATGTCTTGAGATGTTGCTTCAATATATCCACATCATTGTCTTTCCTCATGATGCCATCTATTTTGTGAAGTGCACCAGCCCCTGCTGCAGCAAAGCACCCCCACAACATGATGCTGCCACCCCCGTGCGTCCTGTTTGGGATGGTTTTCTTCAGCTTGCAACCTCCCCCTTTTTCCACGAAACATAACAATGGTCATTTTGGCCAAACAGTTCTATTTTTGTTTCATCAGACCAGAGGACATTTCTCCAAAAAGTACGATCTTTGTCCCCATGTGCAGTTGCAAACCGTAGTCTGGCTTTTTTAATGGCAGTTTTGGAGCAGTGGCTCCTTCCTTGCTGAGCGTCCTTTCAGCTTATGTCATTATAGGACTCGTTTTATTGTGGATACATTTGTACCTGTTTCCTCCAGCATCTTCACAAGATCCTTTGCTGTTGTTCTGGGATTGATTTGCACTTTTCACACCAAAGTACGTTCATCTCTAGGAGACAGAATGCATCTCCTTCCTGAGCGGTATGACGGCTGCGTGGTCCCATGGTGTTTATACTTACGTACTATTGTTTGTACAGATGAACGTGGTACCTTCGGGCATTTTGAAATTTTTCCCAAGGATGAACCAGGCTTGTGGAGATCTACAAAAACAATTCTGAGGTCTTGGCTGATTTCTTTTGATTTTCCCAAGAGGCACTGGTTTTGAAGGTATGCCTTGAAATACATCCACAGGTACACCTCCAATTGACTGAAATGATGTCAATTAGCCTATCAGAAGCTTCTAAAGCCATTACATAATTTTCTGGAATTTTCCAAGCTGTTTAAAGGCACAGTCAACTTAGTGTATGTAAACTTCTGACCCACTTTAATTGTGATACAGTCAATGATAATTGAAATAATCTGTCTGTAAACAATTGTTGAAAAAATGACTTGTGTCATGCACAAAGTAGATGTCCTAACCGACTTGCCAAAACTATAGTTTGTTAACAAGAAATTTGTGGAGTGGTTGAAAAAAATGTTTTAATGATTCCAACCTAAGTGTATGTAAACTTCCGACTCAACTGTATGTGTGTGATGCCTTTTAAGCTGTGTTTAGACAAGTAGCCCATTTCTGATATTTTTTGTTCTTAGGCTATTGTTATCCAAACATTATGTTAAACAGCTGGGTCATGTGATGTCTTCCTTGGAATACCAGTTCTGAATAGAACTGTATCATCACCATCAGCACCCTGTAAGACTAACAAGTTACTGAGTGTAATTCTAATCATAAGAGGGCATTGTTGCCTAACAGAAAATCTGCAGAATTGCTCCAGCAATATATTCAAGGCATGGTCATGGCATTCCGCCAAGGTCTGGAATCCTTCCATAAGATCTCGAAGTAACTCCTTGTGTCTCCCAGTGATGCTCCTAGATAGGAGATGGCGTTGCGGAGCTGGTCCGAGTCTGTTGAGTCAGTCATGGCCAGTTCGTACTATCAAGGCTCAGGATAAGACCCAGATGCAGACAGTTCGATTCACAAATGTTTATTAACAAAATAGGGGTCAGGCAAATGACAGGTACAGGCAGAGGTCAGTAATCCAGGGCAGAGTCAGTAAGGTACAGAACAGCAGGCAGGCTCGGGGTCGGGGCAGGCAGAGGTCAGTAATCCAGGGCAGTGTCAGAAATGTACAGAACGGCAGGCAGGCTCGGGGTCGGGGCAGGCAGAGGTCAGAAATCCACGGCAGAGTCAGTAAGGTACAGAACAGCAGGCAGGCTCGGGGTCGGGGCAGGCAGAGGTCAGTAATCCAGGGCAGTGTCAGAAATGTACAGAACGGCAGGCAGGCTCGGGGTCGGGGCAGGCAGAGGTCAGTAATCCAGGGCAGTGTCAGAAATGTACAGAACGGCAGGCAGGCTCGGGGTCAGGGCAGGCAGAGGTCAGTAATCCAGGGCAGTGTCAGAAATGTACAGAACGGCAGGCAGGCTCAGGTAGAAAGGTCAAAACTAAAAGAACTAAACTCAGCAAAAAAAATAAACGTCCCTTTTACAGGACCCTGTCTTTCAAAGATGATTCATAAAATCCCAAATAACTTCACAGATCTTCATTGTAAAGGGTTTAAACACTGTTTCCCATGCTTGTTCAATTAAGACACTAATAGCTTACAGACGGTAGGCAATTTAGTTTTCATAACTGTGACCTTAAGAGGCCTTTCTACTGAAAAACAACCTGCTCATCTGTGTGAACGTGCCTTAGGCATGCTGCAAGAGGAATGAGGACTGCAGATGTGGTCAGGGCAATAAATTGCAATATCCATACTGTGAGATGCCTAAGACAGCGCTACAGAGAAACAGGACAGACAGCTGATTGTCCTTGCAGTGGCAGACCACGTGTAACAACACCTGCACAGGATCAGTACATCCGAACATCACACCTGCAGGACAGGTATAGGATGACAACAACAACTGCCCGAGTTACACCAGGAATGCACAACCCCTCCGTCAGTGCTCAGACTGTCCGCAATTGTCTGAGAGATGCTGGACTGAGGGCTTGTCGGCCTGTTGTATGGCAGGTCCTCACCAGACATCACTGGCAGCAATGTCGCCTATGGGCACAAACCCACCATCGCTGAACCAGACAGGACCGGAAAAAAGTGCTCTTCACTGACGAGTCGCGGTTTTGTCTCACCAGGGGTGATGGTCGGATTCGCGTTTATCGTCGAAGGAATGAGCGTTACACTGAGTTCTGTACTCTGGAGCAGGATCGATTTGGAGGTGGAGAGGCCGTCATGGTCTGGGGTGGTGTGTCACAGCATCATCGGACTGAGCTCGTTGTCATTGCAGGCAATCTCAATGCTGTGCATTACAGGGAAGACATCCTCTTCCCTCATGTGGTACCCTTCCTGCAGGCTCATCCTGACATGACCCTCCAGCATGACAATGCCACCAGCCATACTGCTCGTTCTGTGCGTGATTTCCTGCAAGACAGGGATGTCAGTGTTCTGCCATGGCCAGCGAAGAGCCCGGATCTCAATCCCATTGAGCACGTTTGGGACCTGCTGGATTGGAGGGTGAGGGCTAGGGCCATTCCCCCAGAAATGTCCAGGAACTTGCAGGTGCCTTGGTGGAAGAGTGGGTTAACATCTCACAGCAAGAACTGGCACATCTGGTGCAGTCCATGAGGAGGAGATGCACTGCAGTACTTAATGCAGCTGGTGGCCACACCAGATACTAACTTTTACTATTGATTTTGACCCCCCCTTTGTTCAGGAACACATTATTCCATTTATGTTCGTAACATGTCTGTGGAACTTGTTCAGTTTATGTCTTTGTTGTTGAATCTTGGTATGTTCATACAAATATTTACACGTTAAGTTTGCTGAAAATAAATGCAGTTGACAGTGAGAGGACGTTTCTTTTTTTGCTGAGTTTAGAAAACAGGGACTAGAGAGAAAAAGCACACGGGATAAAACACGCTGGTAGACTTGACGAGACAAGACAAACTAGCAACAGACCAACAAAAAACACTGATATAAATGCACAGGGGATAATGTGGGAAATGGGTGACACCTGGAGGGGGGTGGAGACAAGCACAAGAGAGGTGAAACAGATTAAAAACATTTTTTCTTCATCCAAGGATAACGTATAGAGCAGGAGTACTCAAGTACTATTTGAGAAGTTCCGTTCACACACATTTCCTAGGTGGCAAACGTCTGGATGGATAATGTCAATTATCGGCGTAGTAACAGACCCCCACCTCGCCAACCCATGCAACCCCAAACTCTTCACACCCCTTTTGTTGGAGAGAAAATGTTATTGTTTTAAAGCTCATTTTCTGCAATTCTATGCATTCTTCCATGTCTAATGTGTGTTTATATTATTTTTAATTGTTTTATTTACCGGCCTATTGACCCTGTTCTGGGTCCGGATCCGGTCCGCCAGTTGAGTATAAGGGGGTATAGAGAATAAATTAATCAAAGGTGGCCTGTCTCAGTGAGTCACTGTACATGGGAATGCATGACAGGAAACTCAACAGACACGATGCTCTTGGTTCTCCAGACTTGTTTGTGCTGTGAAGGGATGAGTAAATGTTTTCTTTCCCCCGTTCCCTGAATGTTGGGAATCTCATGGATGATTCTACTCTTTGCATGGATCTTAGAGATACAACATTAATAATTCCGTTAAGCCTACTACTAGACTAAAATGCATGCTCAATAGAGAATCTATATTAAAAGTTGGGTTTAAAGGAGAAGTTCAGTATTTTACAACTCAACGTTGGATGGTTCCTCACCTTGAAAGTAGTCTATGGGCTAGGAGATACTGTAATCCATAGTTCGGTTTTCATTACAGCTACTACAAACTTCAGCTAACTTTAGCCAACGCTAGCTAAAACTCCATGTAAGTGATAGGGGTACATTCCATAAGGGTACATTCCATAGGGGTACATTCATAGGGGTACATTCATAGGGGTACATTCCATAGGGGTACATTCATAGGGGTACATTCATGCAATGTAAAATAAAATTTTTAAAAAAAATAAGAAAAGGCCAAATCACCACATCAAACCAAGTTGATTTGAAATAATTTGGCCATGGATTTTAGAAAATTGAATGCATGCCCCTATCATTTTGATTTTATCTAGCATTGGCTAAATTTAACTTAAGTTTTTAATAGCTGGTAAAAAACAAACAAACAAACCATAGATTACAGTTAATCTTGGCCCATATGCTACTGTCAGGGGGAGGAGGAACCATCTAACATTAGAAATTAACCAGTGTCTGACTGACCACTATTTTAGAACCAAGACATACTGTTTTGCAATAACCTTAATTTAAACGTAACATGTTCCCTAAATATTGTGATTCATATTCTACCAAAAACAATGACCTTACTTACTTCTGTAAGTAATTTCATGCTTGTTAATTAATGTTTAACCTCGATAAACATCCATTGCCACTTTAGATGATTTTGTTGTGTCTTTTCAGTCATGTTGTGATTCATTGTTAGTATTTTATCAACACATTCATGAGTTAACTCAATTGACTTTCATTATGTTCATTATCTCATGCTGAATCCTTGGATGGTTACATGTTGCATCTCTAAATGGGGAAAGGGTTTTCCGTCGTTTGATCAAATAAAACAGACCAGGGAAGGGTGTCTCATTCATTTTAATGTGTATTAACATTATCTAACTCATTCATTTAATCCGTAACCTGACTTTTATTTTGTTTCATTGGTTGCCTTTTGGTTTATCCTCTTCTCTCCTGCTGTGGAATGCAGTATCAGGTCAAAGTAAGTATGAAGGGTGAGAAGAAGACAGCAATCCTAGAGTAGCCTGACCCTGCGTCTATGTCCCACCATTGAAATGTGTGACTGCCAACATTCATTCACTCACTTATTTGTCATAGAATAGAGTTTGCAGTGGATGCTAGACAAATGAATGAGTCAATAACTGTATCAGTCTGATGGTGCATGAGGTTTCTGGGCCTTGTTGAGTCCAGAGATACTCTGACTCCATGAACAAGATAGGCCAAGAGTTTCTGCAGTTGTGTAGTATCACAGCCTCTTTTATCTTGTTTGGCTCTAGAAGGCTGTTTTTTTTGTACTGTATATATTTGATGTATCAGTAGAGCAAGCCTTTGAGTGTTTATGTGAGTCGTCGGGCCCTATTGTTTGTGCTGGATTACTGTAGCTCTGTGTGCATGGAACCTTGTGTTACCAGTCCAAGCTAGTGATCAGAGCTGTGGGAGTTGACGTTGGACCAAGTTCTGCTTGGTCTTATACACACACAAAGCATGCGCTGCTGGAGAGTGTTTTCAACTGCAGTAAGGTATGTCTAATGTTTCCCTCTGTGGTACTACCTTGTTGTTTACAAGATCATTTCAAGCAATCATTTAAATCATGATGGATTTGACCATCCTAGCTTTCTTGATCATTCACACCTGTTGTATCTATGCTGTTGATGGCTTGTTTCATGTTCAGTGCTTGTTTCAGCGCTCCATGTTGTCCATTTCATTGCATCATGTCCTGTGTAGTGCACTTAAAAGCTTTTGGGAAACAAAATGTGATATGGCATATGACATAAGAAAAGTGCACACTTAGTAACTTGTAACTTGTATTACCTTACAGCAAAACGGGGTTTGTAACACGTTTGTAAATGTTTCTGCCAGAGACCGATGAGCACATGCGTGCCTTTGCAGAGGAAGTCTTTGCATCTGAGACCAAAGGTGAGGGCGTCCGTGATGAGATTTCCTTGTTTGAAGAGCAAGATGACTGTCCCATCCTTAAACAGGAAATGGCCTACCACCTGCAGACTGAAGAAGATACTGAGAAACGGTGAGTATTAGCAGAGAGGAAGATGTGAAATAGAGGGTTTACTCCTGATATAAGTGGACGCACATGGCATTTCATCAACTTATATACACTACCGTTCAAAAGTTTGTCCTTGTTATAGAAAGAAAAGCACATTCTTTGTCCATTAAAATAACAGTGTAGACATTGTTAATGTTGTAAATGACTGTTGTAGCTGGAAACAACAGATTTTTTTAATGGAATATCTACATAGGCATACAGAGGCCCGTTATCAGCAACCATCACTCCTGTTGTGTTAACTAATCGTTGTGTTAACGTTGTGTTAACTAATCCAAGTTTACAATTTTAAAAGGCTAATTGATCATTAGAAAACCCTTTTGCAATTATGTTAGCACAGCTGAAAACTGTTGTTCTGATTAAAGAAGCAATAAAACTGGCCTTCTTTAGACTAGTTGAGCATCTGGAGCCTCATCATTTGTGGGTTCAATTATTGGCTCGAAATGGCCAGAAACAAATAACTTTCTTCTGAAACTCGTCAGTCTATTCTTGTTCTGAGAAATGAAGGCTATTCGATGTGAGAAATTGCCAAGAAACTGAAGATCTCGTACAACGCTGTGTACTACTCCCTTCTCAGAACAGCGCAAACTGGCTCTAACCAGAATAGAAAGAGGAGTGGGAGGCCCCGGTGCATAACTGAGCAAGAGCACAAGTACATTCGAGTGTCTAGTTTGATAAAGCGCTGTTCTGTGAAGGGAGTAGTACACAGCGTTGTACGAGATCATCAGTTTCTTGTAAATTTCTCTCATGGAATAGCCTTCATTTCTGTGGTAAACACGGGCTTAGATCTTATACGTTTTGTTCTATGATCATCTTCATCAGATAACGTAACTTTTTGTGAATTTTGAAGCATGTACATAATTGTGAAAAGCACGTAAAGCACAAAGGCTTCATAATTCATAAAGGTCATGGTAACTGACTTATATTAAAGGACAAAACTTAAGATTTCCTAAGCCTGTGTTAACCTCGGCGTTTATCTCAAAAACCATAGGAATGGCTGAACGAACCAGAGGTAACTCGTTTCTGTTTTTTAGGACTACAACAAGCTCTATGTCACGCTTGAATGGTGATGAACAAATTCAATTCAGTCAGTCGTTCTAATGACATTAGCTACCGCCAGCGACGTGATACAAATGCCCAGTGGGAAGCACTTCGAAAACAGACCTTTGCACTGGTCATTCGCACCAGCTTGTCGTTACGTTAGCTAATCAAATCAAACTTTAATCAAATCAAACTTTATTTGTCACATGTGCCGAGTACAACAAGTGTAGACCTTACTGTGAAATGCTTACTTACAAGCCCTTAACCAACAGTGCAGTCCAAGAAGAGTTAAGAAAATATTTACCAAATAAACTCAAAAAGTAACACAATAACGAGGCTATTTACAAGGGGTACCGAGTCAGTGTGTTGGGGTACAGGTTAGTTGAGGTCATTTGTACATGTAGGTTGGGGTGTCAATGTAGCAGCAGTGTACAAAACAAATGGAGAGGGAGTGTCAAATGAAATAGTCCGGTGGCCATTTTATTAATTGTTCAGCAGACTCATGGCTTGGGGGTAGAAGCTGTTAAGGAGCCTTTTGGTCCTGGAATGGGCGCTCCAGTACCACTTGCAATGCGGTAGCAGAGAGAACAGTCTACGACTTTGGTGACTGCAGTCTCTGACAATTTTATTGGCTTTCCTCTGACACTGCCTATTATATAGGTCCTGGATGGCAGGAAGCTTGGCCCCAGTGATGTACTGGGCCGTATGCACTACCCTCTGTAGCACCTTACGGTCAGATCCCGAGCAGTTGCCATACCAGGCAGTGATGCAACCGGTCACGATGCTCTTGAAGGTGCAGCTGTAGAACTTTTAATTGGCATGTCACGGTGATATCCAGATGGAGACCAATACAAGTTATTTCTCCCTCGCCGATTGAACTAAATATCACTTTATATTATCAGTTTTATCTAGCGCCATTCTGCTGTTGTTGCCAAGCCAGCTAATCAGCATAAACTAACTAGCTGGGATGGGCTCATCAGGACGACGGTATAACTGACTGAACCGAATCCATTCGTCTCAGCTGGGTGACATATGTCATCAATTTGGGTGTACCAGGCATGTCCAATATGTCTCGCCCTTTACCTTATCACTAAATCCACTCTTTGTCTGTCGCACCTCCCCTGTTGCTCGGCAGTAAGAAGAGACTACAAAAGTGTCGCACCATGACTTTGCCTCCGTCCATGAGTGACCAGGCCAGGAAGGTGCTGGCACCTGTGGCGGAGGTGTTGATGGACACCCCAACCTACCTAGAAGTGCCTGACTTCCAGAGAGTGGCCATCATTGGAGACTACGCCTCTGGGGTAATATATCTTAGCTATGTAGCCTATGTTTCTCTCTTATCCAGGTTAGACTTATTGAGATCAAATCCCCTTTGCAAGAGAGACCTGGTCCAACAGGATGGACCCGCTCATAAATGCATACATAACACACTATCTATGCTGCCTCCTCCCTCTCCCCCTCAAATAGCAGTAAATGTCTTGTGGCTCAGGTGTGAACTTGACCACTATGGCTAGTATGTGTCTCTGGGTCTGGGTCATTAACCTCTTGTAGGGAAGCCCCCTCAAGGAATAGATCCCTCTACACTGGAGACTAGGAGCCCACAGCAGAAATCATTAGGAGGACGTGGGGCCTGCTTATCAAACTGTTCACTTTCCCCTCTGCCAACTTAAGCATTACTACATAACCCACTTATGAATATTATCAAATTATTTGGTCCCATTGTAAACTGACAACTTGCTGACAATTATCCATTTGTGTTAGATCAGTGATTACTTCAAGGGATGGAAGGATGCTTTTTTTTTAAAGTATTGGAACAGGGCACTTATTCCATCATTCCCCTCGCTACTCATAGGTGACCATGGATGACTTTGAGCTTTCCTGTAAGGGTGTGTACCGTGCTCTGACCATCAGAGAGAAGTACATGAGGCTGGCCTACCAGCGCTTCCCCCTCACCACATCCCAGTACCTGAGGGACATTGAGGGAGAGCCCTTTAAGCCTGAACACTCCGTGCAACCAGGTAAGTGAATAGGCTGGCAAGTGTGAATGTAAATGTCTGGGGTATGCATGCAGTAGTTTCTCGTGACAGATGATTACTGCCAAGAAAGTATCTAACAGCTACCATTTTGTTTGCCAGTCTTCACATCCCCACCCAAGGAGGGCGAGGACCCCTTCAACACCAAGTTCCTGCCCGAAAACCTGAGCTGGGTAGCGCGTATGAAGGACGGTGTCATCTACGTGTACAAAGACGCAGCAGAGGCCGACCAACACAAACCCATCGAGAACATGCCCGGCCCCCACTACGAAACCTTCATCGACGACATGAACTTCCTCATTGCTCTGATTGCACAGGGCCCAACGTGAGTTTTACTGCACAATGAGAGGTCAACTCCAACCTAATCTCATTACAAGACACTTCCGGCCAAATGCGAAGAGTCTGGTGGACCAAAGCGAAAAACTTGGCCTTGGTTAGCCAATACAGAACTTATTCGATGAGGTTTAACGGCGGTTGGCATCATATACATTTTGCATTACCGCCACCTACTAGACTGGAGTACAACTCCCTTATACTTTGCTTGAAAGAATAAATAAATAAACAAGTACCCTACCATCTAACACTACACTCACAAAAAAATACAAATAATACAAAAGGACACCACACTTCTCTACTATTTAAATCGATTAAGTCCTACCTCAGGCCAACAACCTGAAAGGATGGGACACCACCACTTAACACACTCTGTAACTCTTCTGATGTCAAGTCTCGCACACCCAAATACCTCTCTGCAGCTGCCACCACAACCTCAATTTTCTGTGACTTACGTTCCATCCCTGCAGGACAGTTGATAACCATTGCTGTAAATGCAAAAAATCCAATCTTACGGAATAATATATATCACTTGTTGTCCTATCCTTCTGTACTGGTACAGATCTACTACTCACACCACTCCTCCCAGGATCCCTCCTCTTTGACCCATCTTCCTCTGCTTTCTTCACTGCCTCAGCATATGACAACTTCTGCATTACTCTAACCCTGGAAACCTCAGCCTGCCTCTCTCACACAGGACATTTCTGACCCCCACCCCCATGGGCACCCCTACAATTAACACATACCACTACTTTCCCCAATGCTATACATTCCTTTGTCTCATGCCCTTCTGCACACTTCTCACACCTAGGAACCTCCCTCCTACACACTGCTGACACATGCCCATAAGCTTGACACCTGTAACAATGTAATGTATTCAGCACAAAGGTTCGTACAGGATAACTTATACAGTGGGGCAAAAAAGTATTTAGTCAGCCACCAATTGTGCAAGTTCTCCCACTTAAAAAGATGAGAGAGGCCTGTAATTTTCATCATAGGTACACTTCAACAATGACAGACAAAATGAGAAAAATCCAGAAAATCACATTGTAGGATTTTTTATGAATTTATTTGCAAATGATGGTGGAAAATAAGTATTTGGTCAATAACAAAGGTTTATCTCAATGCTTTGTGATATAGCCTTTGTTCGCAATGACAGAGGTCAAACGTTTTCTGCAAGTCTTCACAAGGTTTTCACACACTGTTGCTGGTATTTTGGCCCATTCCTCCATGCAGATCTCCTCTAGAGCAGTGATGTTTTGGGGCTGTTGATGGGCAACACGGACTTTCAACTCCCTCCAAAGATTTTCTATGGGGTTGAGATTTGGAGACTGGCTAGGCCACTCCAGGACCTTGAAATGCTTCTTACGAAGCCACTCCTTCGTTGCCCGGGCGGTGTGTTTGGGATCATTGTCATGCTGAAAGACCCAGCCCTGTTTCATCTTCAATGCCCTTGCTGATGGAAGGAGGTTTTCACTCAAAATCTCACGATACATGGCCCCATTCATTCTTTCCTTTACACGGATCAGTCGTCCTGGTCCCTTTGCAGAAAAACAGCCCCAAAGCATGATGTTTCCACCCCCATGCTTCACAGTAGGTATGGTGTTCTTTGGATGCAACTCAGCATTCTTTGTCCCCCAAACACGACGAGTTGAGTTTTTACCAAAAAGTTATATTTTGGTTTCATCTGACCATATGACATTCTCCCAATCTTCTTCTGGATCATCCAAATGTTCTCCAGCAAACTTCAGACGGGCCTGGACATGTACTGGCTTAAGCAGGGGGACACGTCTGGCACTGCAGGATTTGAGTCCCTGGCGGCGTAGTGTGTTACTGATGGTAGCCTTTGTTACTTTGGTCCCAGCTCTCTGCAGGTCATTCACTAGGTCCCCCCGTGTTGTTCTGGGATTTTTGCTCATCGTTCTTGTGATCATTTTGACCCCACGGGGTGAGATCTTGCGTGGAGCCCCAGATCGCGGGAGATTATCAATGGTCTTGTATGTCTTCCATTTCCTAATAATTGCTCCCACAGTTGATTTCTTCAAACCAAGCTGCTTACCTATTGCAGATTCAGTCTTCCCAGCCTGGTGCAGGTCTACAATTTTGTTTCTGGTGTCCTTTGACAGCTCTTTGGTCTTGGCCATAGTGGAGTTTGGAATGTGACTGTTTGAGGTTGTGGACAGGTGTCTTTTATACTGATAACAAGTTCAAACGGATGTCATTAATACAGATAACGAGTGGAGGACAGAGGAGCCTCTTAAAGAAGAAGTTACAGGTCTGTGAGAGCCAGAAATCTGGCTTGTTTGTAGGTGACCAAATACTTATTTTCCACTATAATTTGCAAATATATTCATTAAAAATCCTACAATGTGATTTTCTGGATTTTTTTTCCTCATTTTGTCTGTCATAGTTGAAGTGTACCTATGATGAAAATTAAAGGCCTCTCTCATCTTTTTAAGTGGGAGAACTTGCACAATTGGGGGCTGACTAAATACTTGTTTGCCCCACTGTATATCCTAACATCACTTTGTCGGGCAAAGACTCAACATCAAAATTCAAAAGAACAGACAATGACTCTTTTGTTTCACCACTCACGCCACCCTGTCTGCGAAGAGCATCACAAACTCTGGGAATCTTCCCCTTCAGTTGGTCAACTTTTACATGTCCTGCTACCCCAGTAATTACTCCATTCAATGGTACCCTTTTCTCGAGATCAAAACAATTCAAATTTTTTGCCCCCATTAGTTTAATGCGGAGCACCTTCTGCCTCTGACCAGCAGAAACACAAACAATTATCAAAAGACCACTTCTGGTTACCCTCGCCAATTCCACAGCACCCAACTCACGCACCCTGAAACCACAAATGGATCAGCCAAAAGGCCAGGGGCCACTTTTTCCAAAAACTTCACTCCTACTGTCACAGACTCATTTTATCCTGACCCTTAGCGCAAGCCTCGGGCTCCGATACTTTGACCTAATTCACTTCCATTTGTCCTCCTGTCTTCAGCTCACTCTGCTTACACTTTCTACCATTCTTCTTTAAAAAACCATCTCCCTTTTTCTTGCTATTTTTAACCTACTCAAGCTCACCCTCTTCCTCCCTCTCTCTCTTAGACCTCCTCTGCCTGTCTTTTTCCCTCCATTCCTCCTCCATATTCCAAGCATACGTCTCCTTATGATAATACTGCACTGACAAGTATATGTCTCCTTGTGATAATACTGCACTGACAAGTATGCGTCTCTTTATGATAATACTGCACTGACATCCTGACATACATCTTGATCTTGCCTTCTCAAGGGATGCCATTTAACCAACTGTCACAATCTCCGTATAATCAACACAAACCCCTCGGGATCACCAATACAGAATGATCAGGAGAAACTCCTGACACACAGGCATTGGCTTAATCTACCAACCAATCATCTCCCACAACCCCTTCCTCTTCACCCTCCCCGGTACGTGTCTTGTGCGCAACACAAGTTCCTGCCTGGGTCTTGCCTCCATTTGGAGCCACGCCAAGCAGTCGTGTGATTCGTTAATATAATTACAAATACTTTAATCAGTGAGGTCACGCCCATTGAATTCTGTTGTCACTCCCACTAAGCTAACTTGTAAACGTTGATGTTTTTACATTTTTAGTCATTTAGCAGACGTGCTTATCCAGAGCGACTTTGAGTGCATACATTTTCCTATTTGTTCATACGAGTCCCCCATGGGAGTCAAACCCACAACCCTGGCGTTGCAAGTGCCATGCTCTACCAACTGAGCTCACGGTACTGTGTCCTATGCTTATCTGCACTTAGTCCAAGAATGTACTCTTAAGGGGTGTAGGCGAGCCTACCATTACTCCTTAAGGTCCTAACTCTATAAAGGTGTGTAGTAATTGTTTTTTTGAAAATGATTTCTCGTTGATATTAAAGATATGTTCAGACAGAGCTTCGAGCTATGCGTGTTCATGTTCAGACAGAGCTTCGAGCATTTTAACACATAAGTCTCCCTAGAAGAGGATACCGTCATCAATAGACGCTAAAGGTACTTAGCATCTATGAATTTGGTAATATGTGCTGTGTGCAATAGCCTGGGAGCGAGGTTAACTCCAACCCAGCAGAGTCACAGTAGTGTGTATGTGGTGGCTTTTGATCCAACCCTGCTTAAACACTTGCATCAAGTGACCTAGGCTGCGTTTACACAGCCAGACCATTTCTGATCTTTTTTTTTCTTTCCACTAATTGGTCTTTTGACCAATCAGATCAGCTTTTGCCAATAATTGGGCAAAAGATTAGAATTGGGCTACCTGTGTAAATGCAGCCTTATGGCTGGTCTGGAACAAATGATCCAACATATGGACTACATATCACACCATGAAATGCCTAACAACTTTACAAGATCCACATGACATTTATGTCTGTCTTTCCTGGGTGGCAGTAAGACATACAGTCACCGTCGTCTGAAGTTCCTCATGTCCAAGTTCAACGTGCATGAGATGCTGAACGAGATGGAGGAGATGAAGGAGCTGAAGCTGAACCCCCATAGGGACTTCTACAACTGCAGGAAGGTAGATAGCTGCCACCTTACAAAACATATTAGTATTGGCCTAGCTTATTAAACATAAAACCTCTTGGTGTAATGGTTAAGGTGCTGGCTTAACACACATGCATAACCAGACATTGATTTATTGATTGGAAATTACAGAACAATTACTAGGATTTTCTGCCTGTAGCAACAATAGTGGATAATTCTGAAAATACCGGTAAAAGCAGGTTTTGACTAGGTAGTATACAGTTTGTCAGAGTGTACTTTTTGTAGCCGGTTAGGAGAATTAGATTAAAGTTAGGAAAATCACATTTTTGGCATTTTTGGCAAAAAAACACATTTTTGGCATCAATTTGACATAAGCTGTATCCTCCCTAGTCATGAACGTAAAAGCACAGTGCCTCCATTTCTGCACCTAGACATTTGGGCCCTAGACATGGTCAATCGCAGAGCACATTCAACACTGAAAAGAACTGCCTGTCACAGGGAAATATTCACCCTGTTACACCAGTTTAATTTCATTGATAAAAATGACAGCAATAACAAAATTACAAAAAAGACCTTTCAACAGATATCTTATAATTGTGAATGCAAAAGACGTCTATGGGCTTTAGAGTAGGCTACTTTAACTTCCTACAACCTGGGTGCGACTTCCGCTTCTGCTTGCAAATAGCACATGTTGTGTGCTCTGCTCCCCCTGTTGTTCAAGCAGTGTCAGTACACCACAAAGAGAACTCATAATAACTTGTAAGTAACTCATAACTATTTTTTCTCATAACTCCTGTGTGTGCTGTTGTAGGTAGACACCCACATCCATGCAGCTGCCTGCATGAACCAGAAGCACCTCCTGCGCTTCATCAAGAAGTCATACAGGGTGGACGCTGACCGTGTAGTGCAAAATATTAAGGGCAAAGATGTGACCATGAAGGAACTGTTTGCCAACCTCAACCTACACCCCTATGATCTCACTGTCGATTCCCTGGATGTGCACGCTGTGAGTCCTACCTCTAGCTAGTGTAGCGTTCAAAGGGGAAATGCAGTCCTGTGGCCAAAGTGAAAGTGTGATACGACCTCCTGTGTAATAAAGTTCCAGACCTCTTGGCAGAAGCCGTAGATTGCTTATATAGTCAAATGCATATAGTGAAACAATATGCAGCTTTGATATTTGTATTATTTTTCCATTGCCAGTGTGTACATTCCCTGGTCTTACATGCTCCTCTCACCCTCTTCTCTCAAGGGCAGACAAACCTTTCAGCGTTTTGACAAGTTCAATGCCAAGTACAACCCTGTGGGAGCCAGTGAGCTGCGTGACCTGTACATGAAAACAGAGAACCACATCGACGGAGAGTACTTTGCCAGGATCATTAAGGTTAGACTGCTATGGCTGAGTTAGTATCCCTTTTGTAAACACTGCTTAATTACTAATTCTCCGTTTTTTTTCGCACCCAGGAAGTGGCATCTGACCTGGAGGATGCCAGGTACCAATATGCTGAGCCCCGTCTTTCCATCTATGGCTGTAATCCTAACGAGTGGACCAAGCTCTCCGGCTGGTTCAACAAGCATAGAGTCTTCTCCCCTCAACTCAAGTGGATGATTCAAGTGCCCAGGATCTAGTAAGTTCTATCCCTCTGTTCATCAGTGAATGTACTTCCCTCTTTCTGTACCCTTTTTACGATTAGATTCTTCAGGACGTGTTAGAAATACTTGTTTGGCAAACACAGTAAAAAATTATACTATTTTATGAGCGTCATGTTGGCACTCAAAGTAAAAAACAAAACCTGAACAGAATATATTTTTAAACGCCTCTCTAAATAATGATATTTGTGCATTTAGAATAATGTCTGACTAACTTCTAACTGCTCATTCTCTGTACTTCCACCTCAGTGACATCTTTAGAGGCAGGAACTTTGTGCCCCACTTTGGAAAGATGCTGGAGAACATCTTCATGCCTATTTTCCAGGCCACCATCGAACCCCACGCCAACCCTGAGCTCAGCATCTTCCTCAAGCATGTGAGTAAGACTGGCATGAGAGACCAGGGATAAAGGAGGTTTACATGTTTTATTTATAATTTCAAGGGGTATTTCACTCGAATGTCCTAATTCATGATTGTTCTCCAGCCTTGATGGAAATGTTTTCAGAAGGGAGAAATTAGATTTTTTAAATTTGACATTTTCAATCACTTTATAAAAAGAAAGATTGGTATGTCGAAAAAGTATTGAATTTCAAGGCAATCTCTTAATTCTCCATCTTTCTCTATTCTGTAGGTGACAGGATTCGACAGTGTGGATGACGAGTCCAAGCACAGTGGTCACATGTTCTGCACCAAGAGCCCCAAGCCAGAGGAGTGGGACATTGTCAAGAACCCCTCCTACAGCTACTACATCTACTACATGTATGCCAACATCACTATGATCAACCAGCTACGCAAGTGAGTATCACATGTCAAATCACAATCCACATGTCCTTCAAGAAATTGTTTCAGAAAAAGTACAAATCAAACATGATACACCCGTGTCATTATCAGTGTCTTAGAGTGCATGGCCATCATTCTGTCTCTGAGTCTGTGTTTATGTTTGCTTCCTAGAGCTAGGGGAATGAACACCTTCCAGTTCAGGCCCCACTGTGGAGAGGCTGGAGCCGTCACCCATCTGCTGGCCTCCTTCATGACCGCTGACAACATCTCTCACGGCCTCAATCTCAAGAAGGTCAGTAACCTCGCCAAACAAAATAGCCTTCTCTCTTTGGCACCATCAACACATGACACAACTAACTCCTACGGTCTTAATGTTGATGTTTGTATTTAACACTCCCACCCAACAGAGCCCCGTGTTGCAGTACCTCTACTTCCTGGCCCAGATTCCCATTGCCATGTCTCCACTCAGCAACAACAGTCTCTTCCTGGAGTATGCCAAGAATCCTGTTCTGGAGTTCCTCAAGAAGGGCCTGATCGTCTCCCTGTCCACTGATGACCCTATGCAGTTCCACTACACCAAGGTGAGGCCAAACTGGGTTCCCGTTCGGTACTGTCTGTGTTGTGTAGGATGATATGTATGTTTGGGGCTCTCTTGGTTCATGTTGGTGCATTTCGTGCCAATCAACTGACCTAGGGTTCATTGGTTTAACCTTTAAGTTCAAAATGGCAATGGTTGATAGAGAGTAAGCAAGATGCCCAGCTCACTCTGCTCTGACTGTGTCCTCAGGAGCCCCTGATGGAGGAGTACGCCATTGCAGCTCAGGTGTTCAAGCTCAGCACCTGTGACATGTGTGAGATCTCCAGGAATAGTGTGCTGCAGAGTGGCCTGTCTAATGAGGTAACAAACCCAACAGACGACAAACAGGATAAACAATACACTGCTTCAGAGACCCACAATTTATTGTCAGTATATATATATACAGTTGAAGTCAGAAGTTTACATACACTTAGGTTGGAGTCATTAAAACTTGTTTTTCAACCACAACCACTAACAAACTATAGTTTTGACAAGTCGGTTAGGACATCTACTTTGTGCATGACACAAGTCATTTTTCCAACAATTGTTTACAGACAGATTATTTCACTTATAATTCACTGTATCACAATTCCAGTGGGTCAGAAGTTTACATACACTAAGTTGACTGTGCCTTTAAACAGCTTGGAAAATTCTAGAAAATTATGTCAAGGCTTTAGAAGCTTCTGATAGGCTAATTGACATCATTTGAGTCAATTGGAGGTGTACTTGTGGATGTATTTCAAGGCTTACCTTCAAACTCAGTGCCTCTTTGCTTGACATCATGGGAAAATCAAAAGAAATCAACCAAGACCTCAGAACAAAAATTGTAGACCTCCACAAGTATGTTTCCAAATGCCTGAAGGTACCACGTTCATCTGTACAAACAATAGTACGCAAGTATAAATACCATGGGACCACACAACCGTCATACTGCTCAGGAAGGAGATGCGTTCTGTCTCCTAGAGATGAACGTACTTTGGTGTGAAAAGTGCAAATCAATCCCAGAACAACAGCAAAGGACCTTGTGAAGATGCTGGAGAAAACAGGTACAAATGTATCTATATCCACAGTAAAACGAGTCCTATATCGACATCACCAAAAACACTCACAAACTTTTACAGATGCACAATCGAGAGCATCCTGTCGGGCTGTATCACCGCCTGGTACGGCAACTGCTCCGCCCATAACCATAAGGCTCTCCAAAGGGTAGTGAGGTCTGCACAACGCATCACCAGGGGCAAACTACCTGCCCTCCAGGACACCTACACCACCCAATGTCACCGGAAGGCCAAAAAGATAATCAAGGACAACAACCACCCGAGCCACTGCCTGTTCACCCCGCTTATCATCCAGAAGGCGAGGTCAGTACAGGTGCATCAAAGCTGGGACCGAGAGACTGAAAAACAGCTTCTATCTCAAGGCCATCAGACTGTTATACAGCCATCACTACCATTGAGTGGCTGCTGCCAACATACTGACTCCACTACAGCCACTGGAAAAATGGATGTAATAAATGTATCACTAGCCACTTTAAACAATGACACTTCATATAATGTTTACATACCCTACATTAATCATCTCATATGTATATACTGTACTCTCTACCATCTACTGCATCTTGCCATCTTGATGTAATGTATCACTAGCCACTTTAAACAATGCCATTTTATATAATGTTTACATACCCTACATTACTCATCTCATATGTATATACTGTACTCTATACCATCTACTGCATCTTGATGTAATGTATCACTAGCCACTTTAAACAATGCCATTTTATATAATGTTTACATACCCTACATTACTCATCTCATATGTATATACTGTACTCTATACCATCCACAGCATCTTGCCTATGCTGTTCTATACCATCACTCATTCATATATTTTTTTATGTACATATTCTTATTAATTCCTTTACACTTATGTGTTTAATGTAATTGTTGTGAAATTGTTAGGTTAGATTACTAGTTGGAAATTACTGAATTGTCTGAACTAGATGCACAAGCATTTCGCTACACTCGCATTAACATCTGCTAACTATGTGTATGTGAAAAATAAAGTTTGATTTGATTTGACATAACCCAAAAGGCCGCTCAGCAAAGAAGAAACCACTGCTCCAAAACCGCCATAAAAAAGACAGACTACGGTATGCAACTGCACATGGGGACAAATATCGTACTTTTTGGAGAAATGTCCTCTGGTCTGATGATACAAAATAGAACTGTTTGGCCATAATGACCATCGTTATGTTTGGAGGAAAAAGGGGGAGGCTTGCAAGCCGAAGACACCATCCCAACCGTGAAGCACGGGGGTGGCAGCATCATGTTTTGGGGGTGCTTTGCTGCAGGAGGGACTGGTGCCTTTCACAAAATAGATGGCATCATGAGGTGGGAAAAGTATGTGGATATATTTGAAGCAACATCTCAAGACACCAGCCAGGAAGTTAAAGCTTGGTCTCAAATGGGTCTTCCAAATGGACAATGACCCCAAGCATACTTCCAAAGTTGTGTCAAAATGGCTTAAGTACAACAAAGTCAAGGTATTGGAGTGGCCATCACAAAGCCCTGACCTCAATCCCGTAGAAAATGTGTGGGCAGAACTGAAAAAGCGTGTGCGAGCAAGGAGGCCTACAAACCTGACTCAGTTACACCAGCTCTGTCAGGAGGAATGGGCAAAAATTCACTCATTATTGTGGGAAGCTTGTGGAAGGCTACCTGAAACGTTTGACCCAAGTTAAATAATTTAAAGGCAATGCTACCAAATACTAATTGAGTGTATGTAAGCTTCTGATCCACTGGGAATGTGATAAAATAAATAAAAGCTGAAATAAATCATTCTCTCTACTATTATTCTGACATTTCACATTCTTAGAATAAAGTGGTGATCCTAACTGACCTAAGACAGGGAATTTTTACTAGGATTAAATGTCAGGAATTGTGAAAAACTGAGTTTAAATGTATTTGGCAAAGGTGTATGTAAACTTCCGACTTCAACTGTAAATATTTTTTACCAAGACATGCCATGATTCATGGTTAATTTCAGGCTTGTCAAGCATTTTGTTACGTTACAATACACAATAAAGCAATGTGTTGGATTACACAACACTGTCGTAGACTGCCATGGCTAAATTTTGTCTGAACCTTGTTGCCTTGGGTTTTTATCTACAGGAGAAGACTCACTTTCTGGGTGCCGACTATCTGAAGGAGGGCCCTGAGGGCAACGACATCCGCAAGACCAATGTCGCCCAGATCCGTATGGCCTATCGCTACGAGACACTGTGCTATGAGCTCAACCTCATCAAGGAGGGTCTGAAGACTGACTGATAAATCTTAGATTTAATGTTTTATGTTGACAGCCCCTGCTAAATGTATCGATTCTTTAAGACAAACCCTTATTGTGTACTAGTGTTCTCTCCATGGCAAACCACATGGTCTAATTATTAGAATGGGTCGTGTGCTTTTAGTGTTATCTTGTGGCTGTGTTCAACTCCGTTAAATGTAACATATGTTTAATTTAACATAAATGTAACATACATGTTGCATATATAGTGATCATCCTGTATGATGTATTCCATCTTTTCATTTAATTGGTTTCACTGTTCTTTTACTTGTTTATGTGAAAACACATTTCATGCTTAATGTGCCATATTGTGGGATGACACAATTACAATAAGGATTTAAAACAAATAAATAAAATGCCAAATGGTTTAATTTGATTTCTGTATGAATATCTTTTGTCAAACCAAACCATGACTGAATTGATTTGCTTAAATTGATGCCCTTGCCCGGTCAATTGCTTATTTCAGAGGGGATACAAATGACATATTCCTGTGATTGTGTCAATCTGCCTCCTCCATCCGGTCGTCGATGACAGCAGGAGCTGGTGACGTTTTAGCTCCCAGGATCAATATGGAGCCCCCTAAAAACTCTCATTTGGTTCGAGTTGTGCCACTAGCTAATTTTTTGGTGCCAGCTTATTCCTTGCTGTCCAAGATTGGTGGACGGTAGTTGGAAGAAAACATAATTTTTTGGTCTAAAATAAGACATTTTGGTGATAGCGGCTAATCAGCTAACTAGGACTAGTGTGTGGCCAACTAGCTCGCTCGCGAACTAGCGACTGAAATGGAACGCCCGATTTAGAAGGCATCGTGATTTGCTTCTGTGGGAAACAATTGTAATGAGTCAACTAAGACGGAAAATATAGGTAATACTGATGTCGAAAACTAAACCCAGGGAACAGGTCTAATTTGCTACATTACAGTACTTGATTTGCTATTTAAGAAGTTGGGTTTGCTGCAAGCGGACCTCGAAAGCAACACACTGGTAACGTTAATATATTCAGTGAATTAAAAGTAAAGCAAAATATTAACTGTCAGAGATTAGGCGTTTTGCTTGGTGTCCCCGTTATCTGGTCTCATGTTTAATTTGCTGATGAGCTGCTACTAATGATCAGTAACGTATTGCTGATCCTTTGTCACAATCAATTAATAAAAAATAAGTGCTGGTGTTATTGAAAGAAAGTCCTAAGAATGATCTTAATTTCAGCTAATTCACCAACAAACCATGCACGGTGTGATTGATATATTTTCGTTGAGTTAATCTATGGAATTAAATATCCTGGTTAGGATAATCTTAATTGGATGTAAACAGCACAACTCCTCTCTTCATGAATTTACAAATAAATTATGGCAGGCCTGCGATCAGAGAGGTATACTACAAAGCAAGATCAATGAGTTAGCTATCCCAAGGCCGATAGCGATATTGAGTCGTTTCATTTTACAATACATTCTTATCCCTAGTGTACCAGTTAGTACCTAAAACATTAAACGTTCAGGCTGCATAGGCTTCAATTTCCTCAGAAACTTTATTTAATGGGGATAAGAAAAATAAAACGGGGAAAATATTAATGCTTTCCATATGAAACACCATTTCCAGCACCATGCTAGTGGCTAAATGTTAATTCCGGATGGTGTGCATCGCGTTCAGCCAATCTGGTTGAAACTATCAGATCAAGGGTGCTTTTTCTTTTACACCTGCTGGTTGTAGCTAGATACTGTAACGACCCTGGGTTTATAAACGCGAAAATCGACGCACGAGCATGCTTTTGCGGCACAGTCGAAAGCGCGCCGGACCTCAGGCTAGAAGGTCAAGGGTTCGAGACCTGCTCGCTGCCTGTATCATTACAATACGTTTTGAGCAAAGATTATGGATATACTGACAAGATACTTGTCTCTCCGCCCCAAAAATGGGAGCCTTTGTCCACAAAGCGGCACGGCGTGCTGTCTAGCTCCCGCCTATCCTTTGGATTGGTGGATACATCTCATTATTGTTATCTTTTTTTTAATATTCGATGATGTGGTCGAAGTCAACGCCTGTATTCAATGGATAGTGAAAATATGTTACAACCCTCAGAATGGGGACCTGAGACAGTAGGATAGTAATCTGAACTGTGGTGGAAAAGTGACACTGTTTTAATAATGAAGCCAGCTCAGAACTCCCTTGATTCCTAAACCAGTGTACCCTCTTGTGTCCTGGCTGTAATTGCATCTACTACTGCATAATAAATGCCTGACATCAAAAATAAAAAAGTATCCCCTTTACTTTTAGTTCTAACTCAAAGATTTTCAACCAGTTACACTCTTCCCCTCTTTAAATTGTGTCTCCTGACATTACTCATTGTCTGTAACTGAGTGGGTTCTGTATAGGTGTTCTGTAAAGGTTTCGGATGTTAGGTCTCCACACCTGGTAGGCTGGCTGTACAAGTGTGCCATAGGTTAGTATGCCCCTTGGTCTTTGGATCTGTTGGGATCTTCTGACATTCATCCCTTCCTATACGCACTGCTGATCTGAATCAGTGAGGTCATTCATACATGTGGAGCCATTCAAATCAAACCAAAGTTTACTTGTCACGTGCGCCGAATACAACAGGTATTACAGTATTACAACCTTACGGTGAAATGCTTACTTACGGGATCTAACCAATAGCGCAAAAAAGGTGTTAGGTGAACAATAGGTAAGTAAAGAAATAAAACAACAGTAAAAAGCCAGGCTATATACAGTAGCGAGGCTATAAAAGTAGCGAGGCTACATACAGACACCGGTTAGTCAGGCTGATTGAGGTAGTATCTACATGTAGAAATGGTTAAAGTGACTATGCATATATGATGAACAGAGAGTAGCAGTAGCGTAAAAGAGGGGGTTGCGGGACACAATGTAGATAGCCCGGTTAGCCAATGTGCAGGAGCACTGGTTGGTCGGCCCAATTGAGGTAGTATGTACATGAATGTATAGTTAAAGTGACTATGCATATGTGATAAACGGTGAGTAGCAGCAGCGTAAAAAGTAGGGTTGGGGGAGGCACACAATGCAAATAGTCAGGGTAGCCATTTGATTACCTGTTCAGGAGTCTTATTGCTTGGGGATAAAAACTGTTGAGAAGCCTTTTTGTCCTATACTTGGCACTCCGGTACCGCTTGTCATGCGGTAGTAGAGAGAACAGTCTATGAATGGGGTGGCTGGGGTCTTTGACTATTTTTAGGGCCTTCCTCTGACACTGCCTGGTATAGAGGTCCTGGATGGCAGGCAGCTTAGCCCCAGTGATGTACTGGACCGTACGCACTACCCCCTGTAGTGCCTTGTGGTCAGAGGCGAGCAATTGCCGTACCAGGCAGTGATGCAACCATTCAGGATGCTCTCGATGTTGCAGCTGTAGAACCTTTTGAGGATCTCAGGACCCATGCCAATTTTTTTTCGTTTCCTGAGGGGGAATAGTCTTTGTCGTGCCCTCTTCACGACTGTCTTAGTGTGTTTGGACCATTCTAGTTTGTTGTTGATGTGGACACCAAGGAACTTGAAGCTCTCAACCTGCTCCACTACAGCCCCATGAAATGAGAATGGGAGCGTGCTCCGTCCTCCTTTTCCTGTAGTCCACAATCATCTCCTTAGTCTTGGTTATGTTGAGGGATAGGTTGTTATTCTGGCACCACCAGTCCAGGTCTCTGACCTCCCTATAGGCTGTCTCGTTGTTGTCGGTGATCAGGCCTACCACTGTTGTGTCGTCTGCAAACTTAATGATGGTGTTGGAGTCGTGCCTGGCCATGCAGTCGTGGTGAACAAGGAGTACAGGAGGGGACTGAGCATGCACCCCTGTGGAGCTCCAGTGTTGAGGATCAGCGTGGCAGATTGTCTTTTTGTCTCATTGTCTTGAGTTTTGGGAGCATCATATCTCCTTTCCACATGATCTTCTCTCCCTTTGGCATTGACCCCATCCTCGTTGTTTGGTTCTTCTAGGATCTCCGATTCTTGCTCCATGTTCTCATACTGACTACCTTCTGTATCCTGAAAACGGGGATGAAACGCATAGACCTGTTCTGTCAGGGATTTTTGTCTGAGGTCTTGGGTGCTTGCAACTGGGTTAACTCCTTGGGACCAGATGGCTTCCTCCTCATCAGTCTGCTGAAGTTTCATCCCCATCTCCACGTTCTGTGTTTGACGTTCTTTTTCAAGCAGGCTGTTTCCTCTCTTCCAAGGTCTCATGTGCCACAGGTAGGTCATTCATTAACATCAACATATTGTGATGGAGCACTCTGATGCCCTTGGCACCATTCTCCTTTTCCACCTTGTAGACTGGTCCTTCCCAATTTTCTCTACCACCCTGCCTCCCAGTAGGCCTGCAATTTGCCCGGTCCTCCTCTCTCTGACATATTCTTCACCAAGATTCTGTCTCCAGGTTGGAGGGCCACTGCCTTTGCACCATGGTCGTAGTGTCTTGTGCTTTTAGCAGAGGACTTTTGACTGTTTTCAGATGCAACTCGGTAAGCTTCCTACCTTTTGGTGGCCCAGTTCTGAGCATAGACTGGGTGTGACACCTGTTCATCAGTCTGATTGAGGCCAAACAACCGGTCAATGGGCAGTCGAGGTGGCTGGCCAAAGAGAAGGAAGTGTGGTGACAAGCCTGTTGCTTCGTTACGAGTGCAGTTGTTTTCATGTACGATATGAGGTAAGTGGTCTTTCCATTGTGATTCATTTTCTTCAGTAAGAGTGCGAAGCATCTGTAGCAGCGTACGATTAATCTTTTCCACTAGGTTTCCCTGAGGAGGATCTAGCGTTGTGCGGGAGTGGCCGACCCCTGCCAGCTCCTGAAGTCTTCCAAAGAGTTTGTTTTCAAATTCCCAGCCTTGATCGCCTCTTGAGGATATCCGGTTTTCTCTGCTGCTGTCTTTGCAGACTTGTTGCGGGTGGCGTAGGTCTGTGTAAACCTTGTGAAATTATCGACTGATACTAAAATGTATTCATACCCCCCCTCCCCTCCCCCCCCCCCCCCCCCACACACACACACACACACGTAGAACAGTATTTTGAGACCAACTCAAAGGGAGCAATTGATGTGAGCTTGCCCATTGGAGCTTTCCGTGGCACATTTGGTATTTTTTTGCTTGATGCAACTACAGTTCTTTGTGACATAGTCCTCAACTTCTTGTTGAATAAATGGCCAATAAAATTGCTCTCTCGCCAGGTGAGTAACCTTATCTGCACTCACATGCCCCATGTCATTATGTAGGTGTTTCAACACAGTGGCCTTGAATGTTCTTCAACGTGATGTTCTTGTCTTCTTGTGATGACTAACCAACCTTTCTGTCAAGGATTCCATTCTTAGTCTGCAGTTTGGTACACTCATGCAGCAAGCGTTTGGCTCTCACACACAGTTGCCTTTTCTCTGTGTCTTTTGGTTGTCGCCTCTTTAACATAGCCATCTCAAGGCAACTCCAATATAAAATGTTTTTTCTGAAATTTGCCGGGATGTCACATGTCCTACTTATGAGGAACACTTGTAACAACTTAAGCACTACAAAACTTATATTCGATCAAATAAACCTCATGTAGAAAAAAAGCCATTAATTGACCTCCATACAATTTTTTATTTTAAAATTTAACCTTTATTTAACTAATTCTTATTTACAATGACGGCCTACCCCGGCCAAACCCAGACGACGCTGGGCCAATTGTGCACCACCCTATGGGACTCCCAAGCACAGCCGGATGTGATGCAGCCTGGACTCAAACCGAAGCCTATACATCCTGAGTGGATAATGTATTGCCGGCTGCGTAAAATGCATTTGGATGGTAAGATAAACGACTCAATATTGCCATCTGTCGGCTTTTGTTCTATAAGTTAGCCAGCTAACTTGCCTAAGTGTTCTGAAACAACTTTTTTGTTGTTAAAATGTAATCATTAAATGGGCATGGTCTCATTGACTCAACAACCAAAAACACATCTAAGTTTAGCTTTCTTAATGAACCAGAAAATCAATAGTCGTTTCTGGTGGTTCATCAAAGTTAGCTGGCTAACCCATTGATCCTGCTCTGTAGTATACCCCTCTGTCCAGTGTGAGACGGAAAATAGATTCCACATTACCTAATAGAAGCTTAATATACTGTTTAAGAGAAACCAGACTCCTTACCCTTTCTCTGGTACCCCACCTAGGGCAAGTTCAGTCATGCAGCAATTCTTGGAGAGGGCGGTTTAGCTGTGGTTGTTTTGAAGGTGCAATTAGGTTTTATCTTGGTAGGTTTGGGTCTTGATGATCCCTGTTTGGATTCTACTGGGGTGACACTACAAGTTCAAAGGTACCCTGGAATGACAACCTGACCATCCTTCATGACTGTTAAAATTCTAATTATAGCTGGTAAACAATTCTGAAACCAAAGCTTCTAACTGGATGCAAGTCTCCTAACCATAATTATGGACAGTCGGTTGATGCTTTCTTCCTTAGTCTCAGGAAATGCAGGATAGGCCTTCCTGTATAACACACAGTTTTCAGTGTAGGATGTCCTGGCTGTGAGAGTACACTACATACATTAGATTTATGTCAAACCAAACAAAAGGCATAATTTGTGGAGCCTGAATGACGACTGTCTCTGGTCAAATTGATTTCCTAGCCTCCTCCTAGCTGGCTCTGCTGGAATGCAGCACAGAATTATTATTATCATGAGCAGCACTGTGGAATTTCACCATGTCTCCCTTTTCTAAATGCTTTCAGCTTTCAAAAAAATGTGCAACGTGTCCAAGAACTGTGCTTCCAGCAAACAGAGTACGGTAACTAAATTGGAAAGGAATCTGCCGGGAACAGGAGTCTGAATATATTTAGGGAAGATTTCACATAGGGACTTGGGCCTCACAATACAATGAGGAGGCTGTGCAAGATCATGCATATGAGTATTGCATGCCAAACTGTTCAGTTGTAGTTTTAGCACAAGCTAAACCCAATATGGAGCAATTCACTGTAAAGGACTCAAAATGTCAATGTTTCAATTGTCTGTTCCTATCAAATAGGAATAGCAATATATAACACATTTTACAGTAATACAACATTACTGTGGTTGTGATATGGATTAACCGCAATCCTCAATAATGTATCTTCATTGTTTGTCACGGGCCCTTTGTCCGTCATTGCTCCTATCTTCAGTTAATGTTTTCACGGCTTTAAGGCCTAGATGTGCTGAAGTCGGCATAAGCATACTTGAAATATCTGTCCTTCCTCATCCACTGAAAGAGATGTTTGAGATAAGAGTAAATTAGATCAAATGTTTTAATCTATCATGGTGTTCTGTAATGGGACAGCTGTGGTTAATGATGGGACTGAGGGACAACCAACTCCCCGGGGGGGGCTGCTAAAAGCTCCAGCGCCTTGTTCCTGTCGTTGCCTTCTTTTCTCCTCCGGGTTTTATTTTTGGCTACTGACCTTGACAGGAGCCTATCCTTTCCTGCTTCCTCCAGCCAAACACATACGCCTTCCACTACATCAGGAGTGTGCTGTTGAAATAGTGTTGTCCTTCTCACTAGATTGTACATTCTCTTCAACAGGTTTCTCTTTGCTTTCTTTTCGGAGTGTTTTAACTTGTTTGGAAGCGTTAATGGGTAAGTAACTTGTGTCTTTTGCTTTGCAGGTCTTTCTTTAAGAGGAAAGCAGGGAAAAGAGCAGACTCTGTTTAAAAGAAGAGTGGTTTAAAAAGAAAAGGATCGAACACAGACCCCTGTAAAACTCATTGCCTTCCATAGGCTACTGTGGCTAAACCAATCGCAGGACAGGCTCACTGTGTTTAACAGTGTCTGTCTGTACACTGGAAGGGCCTTCATGCCTACATCAACCATGCAGTGAGGGTGAGCTGGCAGTGTGCCCCCTCTCTCCATGCTGGCTTTGGGCCTAGAGCAGGGGAGAGGTGGAGGGGAAGTTGGATCCCCCTCAGAATCACTCCTGTTTCAGTACGACTTCAACTGCAATACCAGTCCAAACCATTTATAGAGCCTTTGCAATCTCTTACAACAGACACTACAAACATTTTCCAATTAGACAGGATGATCCACAACAATGGTGAACTGAATGTGGGTGTTGTGTTGGAAGTTAAGTTGACCAAACACCTACCTCTGTCAGTGGATGACCATGGAGAGAGCCTGCCCCCAGGGAATTTCTATACCTCAAGGGGCTTCTGGCGGAGGCTGGAGGGAGACGAGTTGTTCTGGGAAATACCTCAGCAGAGCCTCAGAGTCATCTATCTCCCTCACCTTTGACCATGTCCAGCTGAACACCTGACCAGAGACAACACATATGAGGATGTCAAGCTGTCTCCTACTATGTGTCTCCCCATTGTGCATCCCCGACCCTGGACCATGGCACAGAGACAGAACCCTCTCACCCCAAAGTTAGTAATGACAGCTGTTACAGGAAATGTGAAACAATTAGTATAATATATATATATTTTTAAACATGCTTTAATCTTTCATTAACACCTTGTCTCCTGTATCGCAGCTTCCTCCCAAGCCTCTCACGTTGCGGGTGGAGAGGAAGGACTCACTGGCAGCGACACAATCCTCACCTACAGAAGCCCCCCCTAGACCTGCCTTACCAAAGCGACCCACAACCATCCATAAAACACACAGACTGCCTCAGGTAAACACACACAAGCATTTCATAAGCGTTTTCTACAAAGTGGAAATTGTATTTCCTCAAACTACTACGGCGGTTGTATGTAATTTTGACTCAGAGTGGGAAAAGCATGCTATTAGGTGGATTGGTCTGTTTGCATGACCACACATAAAGAAGCCAAGCTAGTGTTGTAGGCCTACACTCCGTTGTCAATTTGGAGATGTCTGAGCTTCCTGTGTGCTTGGCTCTGGATCCAGGTCACTCATTCTACTACTCAACTTGAAACTTGACTGATGGCCCTATCCAATCCAAACCAAACCAGTGCCCATTAGAAAACAACATTTTTCAGTGCAACAAGGAAGTGTGCTTAAATAACATTTATTGATTGGCCACAATTTTATTACTAGTTTAAGTGGCCAGACATGATTTTTATTTGTATCAGATCAATATATCTGTGTGTGTGTGTGTGTGTGTGTGTGTGTGTGTGTGTGTGTGTGTGTGTGTGGTTTCCGTGATGCAGTATGTCAACAAGATTCATGTGATCTTCGACACCAAGCGAGTGAAGAGCCAGGGAGGTTCAGCGCGTGGTATGACAATTATTACCCTTCAACTTGTCTAGAAGATGTAGATAAACTACTCACTGTAAAGACCCGTAGTTTTGAGATACATTACATCACTGTTACAAATACAGTACAAAGACACTGTCAGTCTCCTAGGATGTCTCTTTCTTTCATCCCTTTATTACACTCCTGTCTCGCTTTTTCTCTGTGTCTATGTATCTCGCATGCGCACACTCACTTTCTCTCTCACTCTCTGAACAGAGGAGACCAGTGGAACTGAGACCAGTGGAACTGAAACTGAACCCAGAGGACAACACTAAAGGTACTACTATAGCATTGACCTGCTACTTGTCAAATTGTCATTCATATTTAAAGTGAAATTTCACTCCCAAATAAATGTTTGGCAGACATTTTAAGAATGTTGAGTTCAATCAATGTCCCACGCCGTCTACACTCATATAGATCCATCCATTTTCCATTTACATTTGATCACATTCTATTACCATTTAATTAAAGAGAGTTCCCAATCAGATTCACTTATTAGGTATTTTGAAAAATGTTCACTGTCTCCACCAGGAGGGTCCAGGCGCTCGGTCTATGTCCAGTCCACGCTGAAGCGGAGGCCAGTCTACCACTCCCTGGAGAGGGACCTGATCCAGCTCCAGCAACAGCAGCTCTTTCAGTTCTTTGTGGTGGTGTCACTCCGGAAGAGTTCCCCGGGAAACACCTACACCCCTGAGATCACGCAACAGTTTCCCAACAAGGTTATTGTCAATTGAAACCAATTAAAGCCAACCTCTTTCAGATGGGGGCAACAGAGCTAGGCGAATAGACCCACTTACACATTTTTGTATAGGGGAAATACTGCTTGATGTACCATGGACGGGCTCAGCTCAAAGGAAACCCCAGAATGTTTCGTTTTTTTAGTTACCATTGTACTATTGTTTCTGTTTTGCTGGCCGGGGAATAAAATTAGACGCTCTGTATCTTTATCCTTTCTTAACCGCTATTGTTTGAGAAGTCTTCTCGTCACTCCCGTGAAGCCGACGACCGGCTGAAGGCCATTCCCATGTTCTGCTTCCCAGACTCTCAGGACTGGCGGCCTTCTGGACACCTGCACAGGTAAGCTTCTGTTACATTCACATTATGGTCACAGTATGTAGCAGTGGTGTTACAATAAGGGTATTCATGTAATATAAATATGCATACAACCACTTAATATGAGCATTGGAACAGGTAAAACATTTCAAAAGTAGCTACGTTTTTGTAATAATTACTGTGCTAAAATGAAGTTATTATATGATGATGTAAGAATTAACTCCAAGACATGTCCAATGAAAGGGAGATTATCTAGTGATTCAGACAAAGAGGAACATGATTGCAGTTCATATGCCATGCTTTGCCTTTTCCCCCAAGGAGACTGCACAAGAACACTGCTTAACTATATCACTTTGTGCATCCCTGTCCTATTGTCTATGCTTTTATCCGTCTTTGTAGTGAAACCTTCCCTTTTGTCTTGACGGGAGAGGATGGCAGCCGGTGCTTTTGTTACTGTCGTAAGATCCTGGTGAGTGTGTGTGAATGAGTCATTACGTTGTGTGTGAGGACTAGGCAGTAAAGTGCTTACGCAACATCTCTAAGGGATATACCACAGTCATAGGCCGTAAAACCTCTGAATCAGTGACCCAAACTAAATAATTTACTATTTGTCCACGTGTTAAATCCATGACTGTACATTTAATGTTAGATTTGTGTGTTTTAAATGTATTGCGCTGTTGTTTATTTTGACTATTTTATGGTCTGGACTGAGTGTTTGTTTACCCCTGGAATGCCAGCGTTGATACAGCGTTGCAATAACATTGTTGATACTGAATGGCAGGGTTGGTTTTCATGCTGATTTCTGTGTTTATTTGTGACTTTTAGCCAAGAGGAAAGGGGAAAAGACTGCCTGAAGTTCACTGCATTGTAAGCAGGCTGGGCTGCTTCAACCTGTTTGCTAAGGTAACCAGCAGTGTGATTAAACTCTTCATATAATTAAGCAATAAGGCGTGTGGTGTGGTGTGTGTATATGTAATATTCAGCAAAAAAAATAAACATGCTCACTGTCAACTGCGTTTATTTTGAGCAAACTTGACATGTGTAAATATTTCTATGAAACTAAAAAGATTCAACAACTGAGACATAAACTGAACAAGTTCCACAGACATGTGACTAACAGAAATGTAATAATGTGTCCCTGAACAAAGGGGGGGGGGGGGTCAAAATCAAAAGTAACTGTCAGGATCTGGTGTGGCCACAAGCTGCATTAAGTACTGCAGTGCATCTCCTTCCCATGCACTGCACCAGATTTGCCAGTTCTTGCTGTGAGATGTTACCCCACTCTTCCACCAAGGCACCTACCTGCAAGTTCCCGGACATTTCTGGGGGGAATGGCCCTAGCCCTCACCCTCAGATCCAACAGGTCCGAGAGGTGCTTAAATGGGATTGAGATCTTCGCTGGCCATGGCAGAACACTGACATTCCTGTCTTGCAGGAAATCACGCACAGAACGAGCAGTATGGCTGGTGGCATTGTCAGGAATGAGCCTGCAGGAAGGGTACCTCATGAGGGAGGAGGATGTCTCCCCTGTAATGCACAGCGTTGAGATTGCCTGCAATGACAAGAAGCTCAGTCCAATGATGCTGTGACACACCGCCCCAGACCATGACGGACCCTCCACCTCCAAATCGATCCCGCTCCAGAGTACAGGCCTCGGTGTAACGCTAATTCCTTCGACGATAAATGCGAATGCGACCATCACCCCATGTGAGACAAAACCGTGACTCGTCAGTGAAGAGCACTTTTTTCCAGTCCTGTCTGGTCCAGCAACGGTGGGTTTGTGCCCATAGGCAACGTTGTTGCCAGTGATGTCTGGTGAGGACTTGCCTTACAACAGGCCTACAAGCCCTCAGTCCAGCCTCTCACAGCCTATTGTGGACAGTCGGAGCACTAATGGAGTGATTTGCGTTCCTGGTGTAACTAGGGTAGTTGTTGTTGCCATTCTGTACCTGTCCCGTAGGTGTGAATTTCAGATGTACCGATCCTATGCAGGTGTTGTTACACGTGGTCTGCCACTGCGAGGACGATCAGCTGTCCGTCCTGTCTCCCTGTAGCGCTGTCTTAGGCGTCTCACAGTACGGACATTGCAATTTATTGCCCTGGCCACATCTGCAGTCCTCATGCCTCCTTGCAGCATGCATAAGGCACATTCACGCAGATGAGCAGGGACCCTGGGCATCTTTCTTTTGGTGTTTTTCAGTCAGTAGAAAGGCCTCTTTAGTGTTAATACCTGTGACCTTAATTGCCTACCATCTGTAAGCTGTTCATGTCTTAACGACCGTTCCACAGGCGCATGTTCATGGTTCATTGAACAAGCATGGGAAACAGTGTTTAAACCCTTTACAATGGAGATCTGTGAAGTTATTTGGAATTTTATGAATCATCTTTGAAAGACAGGGTCCTGAAAAAGGGACGTTTCTTGTTTTGTTGAGTTTATATATATATGTGTGTGTGTATATACCTTTATCTAACTAGGCGAGTCAGTTAAGAACAAATTCTTATTTCCAATGACGGCCTAGGAACAGTGTTCAGGGGTAGCACGACAGATTTGTACCTTGTCAGCTCGGGGATTCGATCTAGCAACCTTTCGATTGCTGGCCCAACGCTCTAACCACTAGGCTACCTGCCATATATTACTGTTCTTATGCACACGCAACGCTGTGTGCCTCGATACAGCCATTGCCTTGGTATTTTGGCCATATGCAGTGCATTCGGGAAAGTATTCAGAGCCCTTCCCTTTTTCCACATTGTTACGATACTGCCTTATTCTAAAATGGATGAAACAAATAATACTCAATCTACACAATACCCCATATTGACAAATCAAATACAGGTTTTTAGAAATGTTTGCAAATGTATAATTTATTTTTATTTTTAAGTATACCTTATTTACATTATCATTCAGACCCTTTGCTATGAGACTCGAAATTGTGCTCAGGTGCATCCTGTTTCCATTGATCATCCTTGAGATGTCCACCTGTGGTAAATTCAATTGATTGGACATGATTTGGAAAGGCACACACTTGTCCGTATAAGGTCCCACAGTTGACAGTGCACGTCAGAGCAAAAACCAAGCCATGAGGGCGAAGGAATTGTTCGTTGAGCTCCGAGGCAGGATTGTGTCAAGGCATGGATCTGGGAAAGGGTACCAAAATATTTCTGTGGCATTGGAGGTCCCCAATAACACAGTGGCCTCCATTATTCTTAAATGGAAGAAGTTAGGAACCACCAAGACTCTTCCTAGCAGGCTGCCAGGTAAAACTGAGCAATCGGGGAGAAGGGCCTTGGTTAGGAGATTACCAAGAACCCAACGGTCACTGAGAAAGCTCTAGAGTTCCTCTGTGGAGATGGGAGAACCTTCCAGAAGAACAACCATCTCTATAGCACTCCACCAATCAGCCCATTATGGTAGTGGCCAGCTGGAAGCCACTCCTCAATAAAAGCCACATGACGGCACTCTTGGAGTTTGCCAGAAGGCACCTAAAGACTCTCGAAACATGAGAAACAAGATTCTCTGTTCTGATGAAACCAAGATTGAACTCTTTGGCCTGAATGCCAAGCGTCACGTCTGGAGGAAACCTGGCACAATCCCTATGGTGAAGCATGGTGGTGGTAGCATTGTGCTGTGGGGAGGTTTTTCAGCGGCAGGGACTGGAAGACTAGTCAGGATCAAGGGAAAGATGAACTGAGCAAAGTACACTGAGTCAGAACTGTACAATTGAAAACCACAACTGTCATGAGTGTCTGTCTGTCTGTCATGTGTGAGTTATGATCAATAAAAATACTTATATCTGCCTGTCTCCTCCCTATGTCACATGACAGTTAAATCAAAAACCTGCTCCAGAGCACTCAGGACCTCAGACTGGGGTGAACTCTCACCTTCCAACAGGACAACAACAGTAAGACAACGCAGGAGTGGCTTCAGGACAGCCAAGACAATGTAGGAGTGGCTTCGGGACAAGTCTCTGAGAGGCCAGGCCAGAGCCCGGACTTGAACCCGATCGAACATCTCTGGAGAGACCTGACATAGCTTGAGAGGATCTGCAGAGAAAAATGGGAGAAACTCCCCAAATACAGGTGTGCCAAGCTTGTAGTGTCAAGAAGACTCGAGGCTGTAATTGCTGCCAACAGTGCTTCAACAAAGTACTGCGTAAAGGGTCTGAATACTTACGTGAATATATATTTCAATTTTTTATATACATTTGCAAAAATGTCTAAACTGTTTTTGTTTTGTCATTATGGGGTATTGTGTGTAGATTTTGGGGGGTGGTAACATAACAAAATGTGGAAAAAGTCGAGGGGTCTGAATGCTTTCCGAATGCACTGTAGCACAAACCCCTGAGGTTCCTTACTGCTATTATAAACTGGTTACCAAAGTAATTAAAACCATGGCTTTCAGCCAATCAGCATTAAGGGCTCAAACCAGTTTATAAAATACATTTTAGCCTGCTTGTACACATAGATTCAAAGGGTTCAAACTAAAGTCTATTAAAATGTCTTAGCAAATCAGAATGGTGTGTTTTGAGAATGATAATCTATCAATTTTAGGATTGTTATGTTCCACCCATTTTCGAGTCGTGTGAAATTATTGTAAATAAAAGTTTTGTTCATAGACAATGAAGCAAGCAGCTAGTATGTTATGTAATCCTGGTGTAGTCCCTTGTTGATACTTGTCATCAGGATATTCTTTGTGTTTAGGGGTGTAGTTATGGAGTTATATACTGTAGGCTTGTCACGAAGGCAACATTTTACAAACTATACGATACCAGGCCAAGTATCACAGTACCGAGTAGTATTGCGATACTACGGTGTAAAAATAAACTCTGGCCTAGCTCTTTCTAAACGTTCTCCAAAAACCTAAATTCACACTTATATTCAATGTTTTGAATAGAACTTCACACTGTTCAGTGTACAGTTCCAGTCAAAAGTTTGGACACCTCCTCATTTCTCTTTATTTTTAGCAAAGGGAAATGACGGTCCATCATTACTTTAAGACATGAAGGTCAGTCAATCCAGAACATTTGAAGAACTTTGAAGAACATGTTTTCTTAAAGTTCTGTTGTTAAAAACCATCAAGCACTATGATGAAACTGTCTCATGAGGACCGCCACAGGAAAGGAAGACCCAGATTTACCTCTGCTGCAGAGGATAAGTTCATTAGAGTTAACTGCAACTCAGAAATCGGCAACTAACTGCACCTCCAGATTGCAGCTCAAATAAAGCTCAAGTAACAGACACATCTCAACATCAACTGTTCAGAGGAGACCGCGTGAATCAAGCCTTCATGTTTGAATTGTTGCAAAGAAACCACTACTAAAGGACACTAATAAGAAGCAGAGACTTGCTTGGGCCAAGAAACACGGGCAATGGACATTAGACCGGTGGAAATCTGTCCTTTGGTCTGATGATTCCAAATGTGAGATTTTTTGTTCCAACCTCCGTGTCTGTGAGACACAGAGTAGGTGAACTGATGATCTCTGCATGTGTGGTACCCACCATGAAGCATGGAGGAGGAGCTGTGGTGGTGTGGGGGTGCCTTGCTGGTGACACTGTCAGTGATTTGTTTAGAATTCAAGGCACACTTAACCAGCATGGCTACCACAGCATTCTGCAGCGATACGCCATCCCATCTGGTTTGCGCTTAGTGGTACAATAATTTGTTTTTCAACAGGACAATGACCCAAAACACACCTCCAGGCAGTGCAAGGGCTATTTGACCAAGAAGGAGAATGATGGAGTACTACATCAGCTTATTAAAGAGCAGCGATCCTATCGAGCAGTGTGCGGATTTCTTATTTTTTCTCATCTTGTTCAACTGTTACCGTGCGCCTGCAGAGGAGATGGCTCAGATGTTCGAGTGCCTTTTTGAATTTTGAAAACGTTAGGCACCAAACAGAATTGAAGGAACACCAGAAAGAAATATATTTTTGATATAGTTTACTTACATTAGGCCTGAATGAATCCTACCTTTTGAAGCACATCTCATGAGTAGTAAAGTTTTCCTTTCTTCCTGTGCCAATCAAATTTGCCTAAACCTACTGTCATGTTACCAGGTTGTTAGCTGTTGTTAGGTAACATGACTGAAAACGTTGTTTGTTATCAAACCAATAATTAGCGACTCTGGATTAGTTTCAAACGGCCTGTGACATGGTTTGTGAAATTATATAAAATGCGTGTGAATCCCAATAGAAAGAAAAAAACATGTCCAGTAATATGGGTCATTAAAAAAAATATATATATATATAAATGGTTTAGGCTAGAGACAAGCTGTTTTCTTTGCTGTAAAGTTGCAATCAATTGTCACAAAGCAGTGCTCCATTTTCCCTCTGACACTGAGAGGCTGATGACAGTGACCTTGCCTAGTCTACTTAGACTGGTCTGTGCTCTTGGTTATAACAGGCGACGAAATTATACAATGTGTCAACATTGCTCGCTTTGCGCGCTGCTCCAATGTTACAAATGTAACAACTGAAGACTCGTCTGGGTCTGTATCCCCCTCGCTATCACTGCTAAATTATATATTTTTTTTTAAATGACGGCGGAATAGACACGCATGAAGAGTGGACAGAGAGAAGCAGGTGAGGAACTGATAGGGGATGCGGCTGGCTGATTACAGCTGCCACACGTGATATGCACATGAAAGTGAAGTGGATATTATTGGACCTGCACAAACAACAGACTAGTGGATGCTTCAGTTCAAACATTTTAGAAAAAAATCAGTAGTATCATATGAAACGGTACTACGGTATTCTAAAATGTTGGTATCGTGACGTTTTTGTACTGTGATATTACAGTGGTAACGGTATACCATGCAACACTAATATACTGTGTGTGTGTTTTCAGATCTTGGAGGAGGTAGAGAGGCGCAGGGAGATCTGTCCAGCCCTGGTGTCCCCCTTCATGCGTAGCGTCTTGGAGGCTCCTTTTCCCGCCTCTGGACGCACCATCACACTCAGGAGCTTCCTCCCAGGCTCAGGAAATGAGGTAACACAATCACACCACTAAGAGGACCTCTAGTAGTCCATGTAAAGAGTAACTACAGGGGGAGATGGGGCAAAAGTCTGTCCTCTCCTCCGTGACCCAGAAACTGCAAAGTGGTCGCCGTATGTAGGAGAGTGTCAATTCATTAATAGGCGAACAGAGGAGTGTCTTCCTCTTCTCGATAGCCTCCTCCCGCCGAGGAAGCACAAGTGAATTCTCCCGGCGGCTAGCCTGTAAATGTTTCAAAATACGCAACAACCTCTTTGAATCAGCTGTTTTCGTGAAGGAGAAAAGCATGTACACATTTGAAAACGATACACTACTTATCCTTTTACATATTAAATGTTTTGCACAACTAGCAACATTTTTACTACTTTACACATTTATTTTGGGATTCAACCCCTGCAAACCAAATTTGCATGATGACGTGCTAGTGGAGGAGAGTCCCATTTCATACAAGCACATTTGTTTCCTCACCTCCTCGATTACATTTGACCTTTTTCAAAAGTAGGCAAGGATTCGAGCAAAACAAATAAAAAATCTCCCAGGGAGTTCGGAGAAGTAACAAGAGGAAGTGACAACGTTTAGTTAAGTTCCTACCTCTTTATTGCAGACACTATGTCAACAACATCTGCAATCATGTGCAATGTCTCTGCCCAGAAATCAACTATTGTTGTAAGAGTTTTATTTGGTCAAATAACTGAGCAATAGCCAACCTGTGTGTTTGTGTGTCGGTGTGTGTGTGTTTGGGTGTGTACTTGTGTGATCAGGTGCTGATGCTGTTCCGGCCGGTAGACTCAAGGCTGGAGCATGTGGACTTTGAGAGCCTGCTGCAGTGCCTGAGCGTTGGGAGACCCCTACAGGTATTTGCCTCTCTGCTACTGGAGAGGAGGGTCATCTTTATTGCTGACAAACTCAGGTGAGGAGTTTCCTCTAGTACACACAGGTTTACTGTCGTCTCCAGCTCGGCTTGGGAGACAGTAGGAGGGCAGGAACAGCAAAGCACTGGTCCAGGGTGGAATGTATTGTGTGCTTTGCTCTCCTGTTGGTTGGTGTAAATGTACATAGTATTATACGTATGGACTCCATATATTAAATTGTTCACCTTTATTTAACTAGGCAAGTCAGTTAAGAACAAATTCTTATTTTCAATGACGGCCTAGGAACAGTGGGTTAACTGCCTGTTCAGGGGCAGAACGACAGATTTGTACCTTGTCAGCTCGGGGGTTTGAAGTTGCAACCTTTTGGTTACTAGTCCAACGCTCTAACCACCAGGCTACCCTACCTTGACATGCGTTGTCTGTAAAGTGGGTGCCTCTTCTCAGGAGTTGATCATCTCTTCATCCCTCTCTCTTCTCTTCAGTGTGCTGTCTCGTTGTGGCCATGCCGCGCTGGCGCTGCTCTACCCGTTCACCTGGCAGCATACATTTGTGCCTGTGCTGCCCGCTAGCATGCTAGACATCAGCTGCTCTCCCACTCCCTTCCTCATGGGGGCGCTGGCGCCCTGCCTTTCCAAACTTCTGGAGCTGCCCATAGAGGAGGTCTGATTCCCAGTGGCTAATCAGAATTGATGAGCAAGTACCCGACTGACTAGTTCCTTGATATAGGATTAGGGTTACTTACAATTCTGTTGCGCACAGTTGTTTACCAGAATTAAAGGTAGACTCCGCGATATGATGTAGATGCAGAAAGTAAACCGCATAGGGGGTCAATTTTCACAACAACTACGAGAGGTTAAGCGCAAGGTTCAACTTCTCCGCTGTTTTGGTCCTGTGGCTACCACACTGTTTCAGCGTGATGTTGGCGAACCATTGCAATTGTCTGCATCATTTCCAATCCCCCATATTTTTGGGGTAAATATATATATCCATACACGCATGCATATATATACACCTATATACATACACATACCTATATAGACATACATACTTTTTAAAATAATATACCTTTATTATTATTCCCAGCAAACCCTACCGCCGATCCCCCAATTGAAGTAAACTAATAAACACTTCTGCTTCTACCTTCAATCCATACATTTTATACACATTTTACAGACACAAGTCTACTTTACAATAGTTCTATAGGTAAATAATTTGTCCATTTTATTTTCAGGGATGAAATTCCTACCGAAGAATTGACAATGTCAGCGGTCTGGTTGAAAATGCTTCTGTAGGAGAAGATGAGGATCTTCCGCGGGATTGGCCAAGACGTGTGCAAATGATGTCACGGATATAGATATGTACTTGAATCGATCAGAACATAACGGTGTTTGGCACATAGGCCGACAGTCTTAGATATAGGGCTCGGGTTGAGACAGGACCATACTCTTCGTATTGCCCTAAAAGCACTCCATGGCAGAAGGAAGTGTGACTGTAATTGGAGGAAAACTGGACATTTGCATTTATGTGCGAACACATTTCGATGAAGACTTGACATGGCAGAAGAAAGGCAGGAGCAACACCATGTACTTATGAGATTTATACAAAATATTTCAGCTACAAAACTAACCCGTGCCTATTTCTGTTTTTGCTGTTAATTTTTTAAATGTTTGGTTTTAATCAAGTGTTTTGAGTGTTTGCGCTCAGTATTATGGATATAGTTATTTTTAAATTTAGTTTTGAACTTGTCTAGTTGGAGAAAAATAAGGTAGGCTACTCTTTTTACCCTTCAGCTCTCTGTTACAAAACAATGTAAGAATAATTATATTGTGTGCATGATTGTAACTTTAAATATGACATCAGTTTTTAAACTGAGGTTAATGTATGTTTTCCCTGACATTTTGATGTCCTTGACAATTGTTCCAAGTAATGTTTGGATCATTAAGATAATACATTATATTGACATTTCTAACAGATTTTGAATAGCTCAATTCTGTATAGCTCATTCTGTAACAAAATGTTTTGTTTACAATGTTTAGCTACTCTTATGCATTGTTCGCATTGTGAACTTAATGTGACATTGTATGAACCTGTTTGAATACCTTAGCAATTTGATATGACAGATGAAAGCGCTTCACAAAGTTTGATAAAAACATGTTCCCATGTGGGTTTAGAAAGCCATAAAAAGCCATAAACAGAGAACCAGAAACTAGTCACACCTCAATCCTTTTGACTGAAGTACTCAGTTTTTTCACAATTACTGATATTTAATCCTAGTAAGAATTCCCTGTTTTAGGTCAGTTACGATCACCACTTTATTTAAAAAATGTGAAATGTCATAATAATAGTAGAGAGAATGATTTATTTCAGCTTTTATTTATTTCATCACATTCCAAGTGGGTCAGAAGTTGACATACACTCAATTAGTAGCATTGCCTTTAAATTGTTTAACTTCGGTCAAATGTTTCGGGTAGCCTTCCATAAGCTTCCCACAATAAGTTGGGTGAATTTTGGCCCATTTCTCCTGACAGAGCTGGTGTAACTGAGTCAGGTTTGTAGGCCTCCTTGCTCGCACACACTTTTTCAGTTCTGCCCACAAATTTTCTAAAGGATTGAGGTCAGGGCTTTGTGATGGCCACTCCAATACCTTGACTTTGTTGTCCTTAAGCCATTTTGCCACAACTTTGGAAGTGTGCTTTGGGTCATTGTTCATTTGGAAGACCCATTTGCTACCAAGCTTTAACTTCCTGACTGATGTCTTGAGGTGTTGCTTCAATATATCCACATAATTTTCCTACCTCGTGATGCCATCTATTTTGTGAAGTGCACCAGTCCCTCCTGCAGCAAAGCACCCCCAAAACATGATGCTGCCACCCCCATGTTTCTTGTTTGGGATGGTATTTTTCGGCTTGCAAGCCTCCCCCTTTTTCCTCCAAACATAACGATGGTCATTATGGCCAAACAGTTCTATTTTTATATCATCAGACGAGAGGACATTTATCCAAAAAGTACCATCTTTCTCCCCATGTGCAGTTGCAAACCGTATCCTGTCTTTTTTATTGCGGTTTTGGAGCAGTGGCTTCTTCCTTGCTGAGCGGCCTTTCAGGTTATGTGGATATAGGATTCGTTTTACTGTGGGTATAGATACTTTTGTACCTGTTTCCTCCAGCATCTTCACAAGGTCCTTTGCTGTTGTTCTGGGATTGATTTGCACTTTTCGCACCAAAGTACGTTCATCTCTAGGAGACAGAACACATCTCCTTCCTGAGCGGTTTGACGCCTGTGTGGTCCCATAGTGTTTCTACTTGCATACTATTGTTTGTACAGATGAACATGGTACCTTCAGGCATTTGGAAATTGCTCCCAAGGATGAACCAGACTTGTGGAGGTCTACATTTTTTTCTGAGGTCTTGGCTGATTTCTTTTGATTTTCCCATGATGTCAAGCAATGAGGCACTGAGTGTAAAGGTAGGCCTTGAAATACATCCACAGGTACACCTCCAATAGGCTAATTGACATCATTTGAGTCGATCAGAAGCTTCTAAAGCCATGTCATTTTCTGGAATTTTCCAGAAAGCTGTTTAAAGGCACAGTCAACTTAGTGTATGTAAACTTCTGACGCACTGGAATAGTGATTCAGTGAAATAATCTAAACAATTGTTGGAAAAATGACTTGTCATGCACAAAGTAGATGTCCTAACTGACTTGCCAAAACTATAGTTTGTTAACAAGAAATTTGTGGAGTGGTTGAAAAGCAAGTTTTAATGACTCGAACCTAAGTGTATGTAAACTTCTGACTTCAGCTATATATATATATATATATATATATATATATATACACACACACACACATATCTCAGTACAACTCAAAAGTTTAGATACACCTACTCATTCAAGGGTTTTTCTTTAGTTTTGCTATTTTCTACATTGTAGAATAATCATGTAGTAACCAAAAGTGTTCAACAAATCTAAATATATTTGAGATTCTTCAAAGTAGCCATCCCTTTGCCTGACAGCTTTGCACACTTTTGGCTTTCTCTCAACCAGTTTCATGAGGAATGGTTTTCCAACAGTCTTGAAAGAGTTCCCACATATGCTGAGCACTTGTTGGCTGTTTTTCCTTCACTCTGTGGTCCAACTCATCCCAAACCATCTCAATTGAGTTGAGGTCGGCTGATTGTGGAGGCCAGGTCATCTGATGCAGCACTCCATTACTCTCTTTGGTCAAATAGCTCTTACACAGCCTGGAGATGTGTTTTAGGTCATTGTCCTCTTGAAAAACAAATGATAGTCCCAGTAAGCACAAACCAGATGGGATGGCGTATCGCTGCTGAATACTGTGGTAGCCATGCTGGTTAAGTGTGCCTTGAATTCTAAACAAATCACTGACAGTGTCACCAGAAAAGCAGCACCACACCATCACACCTCCTCCTACATGCTCCATGGTGGGAACCACACATGCAGAGATCATCAGTTCACCTACTCTGCGTCTCACAAAGACACTGAGGTTGGAACCAAAAATCTCACATTTGGACTCATCAAACCAAAGGACAGATTTCCACTGGTCTAATGTCCATTTTTCATGTTTCTTGGTCTAAGCAAGTCTCTTCTTCTCATTGGTGTCCTTTAGTAGTGGTTTCTTTGCAACAATTTGACCATGATTGCCTGATTCACTCAGTCTCCTCTGAAGAGTTGCTGTTGAGACGTGTCTGTTACTTGAACTCTGAAGCATTATTTGTTGGGCTGCAATTTATGAGGCTGGTAACTCTAATTAACTTGTCCTCTGCAGCAGAGGTAACTATGGGTCTTTCTTTCCTGTGACTGTCCTCATGAGAGCCAGTTTCATCATAGTGCTTGATGTTTTTTGTGACTGCACTTGAAGAAACTTTAAAAGTTCTTGAAATGTTCTGCATTGGCTGACCTTTATGTCTTAAAGTAATGATGGACTGTTGTTTCTCTTTGCTTATTTTAGCTGTTATTTCCATAATATGGACTTGGTATTTTACCAAATAGGGCCATCTTCTAACACTACTGATTGGCTCAAATGCATAGAGAAGGAAATAAATTCCACAAATTAACTTTTAACAAGGCACACCTGTTAAGTGAAATGCATTTCAGGTGACTACCTCGAAGCTGGTTGAGAGAATGCCAAGCGTGTGCAAAGCTGTCATCAAGGCAAATATAAAATACATTTAGATTTTTTTCACACTTTTGGTTACTACATGATTCCATGTTTTATTTCATAGTGTTGATGTCTTCACTATTATTCTACAATGTAGAAAATAGTAAAAAAATTTAAAAAATGAATGAGTCGGTGTGTCCAAACTTTTGACTGGTACTATGTATATGTATTTAAAAAATTGCAAGTGAAATGTCCACCATACATTTTATTTAAATAAATGTGCTCGTACTAAATGTGAGTGTGGTATTCATTCATGTCTCCACTACTGTCACCAATAACATATTTTTATATTTTATTTCCTAATGGCATTCTAATTTTGTGTTAATTAGTCCTAATGACCTGAACCAGGGTTTCCCAAACTCTGCACATTTTGGTTTTTGGCATAGCAGTACACAGTTGATTTCAAGTAAACATCAATCTTTTATCATTTGAATCAGCATTGTAATGTTAGGGCAAAAACCAAAACGTGCACCTCTTGGGGTCCTGAGGACAGAATTTGGGAAACACTGACCTAAATAAACTATTACATAATAAACACTTACTTCAGGATGCAAATGAGATATTATTACTAGCTAGCTATGTTGCATATGAAAAACTAATTTAGATAAATAACTACTCCAGGGCGTATGGAGCGCTGTAAAACCAAAGGCCACCATCAAACGCCAATGGAAAATATGTTCAGCCTCCCGGAAGACAGCAGGAGCGAATGGCCACAGATAGAACAATGAGACAGATCTTTCACCGGATGTATAAATGTGATGCATACTTTTGGCGTTTCCACTCATTACCAAATATGGAATTTGATTGATTTTGGCCGACATTGTGCAAAATTTCTCATCGATGAAACATTTGATCTCGATACAGTTTTCTGTTCCCAAAACTAGAATATGTTATGAACAGAGTGGACTAAGTTTAGTAGACTTTACCTTTGCAAAAGTTTTTAAAAAATCGTCATTTAAAAGGAGTGCAAAGGCGAATTTAGTTATTGCACACGCGCACTTCAGAGGTGGCGTTCCCTAACGGAAATGTGCAGATATAGGCTAGAACGCGCCAATAGGATCTTGCAAGCTCGTGTTAAGCTCGGCCCACATCCTTGCTTGTTCTCCCCTCTATGACAAATTTGTTCCCATTGAAAACGGCAGACTGTGGGCTATCTTGATTTAGTTATAAAAATCTTCGGGCCGGCCACGTTGTTAGGATTCCACAAATTAGCACAGCCACAAAGTTAAAATGGGCTGTATCGTAAAAAAATCATGAAAACGAACATTTGCTTTTTGATCATAATTTAAGGTTGGGGTTGATGTTGGCAGAGGTGTTAGGTTTGAAATGATAAGACAAATTATATAAATGGCGGGGTTTATGACTTTGTGGCTGTGGTAACTAGTGACGACCGCGTTGTTTTGCTGCTAAAACAACTAGCTAGTTAGCGGTGCTAGCTAGTAAACAAACAACTGAACTGAATATGTCTGGAACTTCATCAGTAGCTGGTGAAGTATTTGTAGACGCCCTTCCGTATTTTGACCAGGGTTATGATGCAGCTGGCGTCAGAGAGGCGGTAAGTATCTGCTCTATAGGCATAGTTATCAGTTGCTGACTAACGTTCGCTAGTCTAGCTATAGTTAGCTAGCAGGCAAGTAACTGACATAGTTAGTGCAATCAGGGATCCTTAGAACGTCCCTTACCTAAACCTTAATAATTTCACATGTCAACTTTATTGGGATGGCAACAGTGAATGTACTGCTGGTGTACCATAACACTATCGGTGTGATCAAAGCGTAAGAGCGCCTACTAAGTGACTAAAATATCAACTTAAAATGGGGTGACGTCCCAAGGACCTATGATATACATGAGTAAGCCATGGAAGCAAAGTAACGTCACCGTGGCTACTGTCAATAAAAAAGTATTATCTTGCTAATCTGGTCGTGTTAGAATCATGCCTCAAGCAACCGCCATCATCGGCTAACGTACAATAACATACAGTTGCTAGCTAGCCAGGTCACCCCTCAAAGAGGTACGAGTCTAGCTAGTTACTGTAGTACTATGCTGACTGTTCATATGTATTCATTTCCATACACAGGCTGCAGCCTTGGTAGAAGAGGAGACTCGCAGATACAGACCTACAAAGAACTATCTCAGTTATATACCCACACCTGATTTCACTACCTTTGAAGTAAGTATCACTTACACGTTCCACATTCTATTAAAACAAAAAGCCATAAATGAATATGCACATAAAGTCATGCTGTAATATGCTTATGGATTTTGACTGTCAACTGTGATGCTCTACAATTACATTATGTGAAGCAAATACTAATGCTTATATATCACCCATCAGACTGAAATCATGAGGAACGAGTTTGAGAGGCTAGCAGCCCGGCAGCCTCTGGAACTTCTCAGCATGAAGAGGTCAACCCAGTCTACTCTTTTGCACATAGCAAAAAAAGTCCTGTTAAAAAATATTGCTAACATTCAATCACACATTCAGTTCGAAAGGGATGCATTTAAACCCTCGTTGTCCTGAGTGTATACCCAACTGTTTTATTTTTCACCTGTGCAGATATGAGCTTCCTGCTCCATCGTCAGGGCAGAAGAATGACATCACTGCATGGCAGGATTGTGTGAACAACTCCATGGCTCAGCTGGAGCATCAGGCAGTGCGCATTGAGAATCTGGAACTCATGGCACACTATGGCACCAACGCATGGAAGGTCTACAATGAGTGAGTCAGTGGCTGCTGCCTGGGCACAGTAGAGCTCTTCATTTATCTTAAAGTCCAGGAAAGAGTCACAGAGGAAAACCAAACTGATTTGATTTAACAAATGGGGCTCGATTAGTGATTTAAATCGGACAGGAAAGAATATCCTTGTTTTTTTTGTTTTTTTTTAACACATGCTTGTCCTGAGGAGTAAAGTATAGGTTCACAGGAACTTTTTGACATTGCCTTAATATTGGTCATTATTTCACTCTACAGTAACCTGGCCTTTATGATTGAATTGGCTCAAAAGGAACTACAGAAATGTAGGTAAGTAAATGGTGTGAAGACATTCTGTTACGATTTACAAGTCATGTATCACATTCATGGTTAGCTTGTTTAGTTTTAGTTTTGGAAAGAGTCTGACACAAACTGTCAACAAGCTTCTGCATAATGTTTTTTTTTAACAGCCTTTTCTGTTTGTGTGTTATTTTTTGCAGAAAGCAGATTCAGGACTTGAACTGGCAACGAAAGAATGATCAGCTTGCAGGCGGGGCCAAGCTGAGAGAGCTGGAGTCAAAGTCAGTTCTGTAAATGTTGTATTTTTCATTACTGTTCTCTAAATGTGGTATGATTGTCAATGATTTTTAAATCCTTGCTATCTCTCATTACAGTTGGGTGTCCCTCGTAAGTAAGAACTATGAGATTGAACGTGCCATCGTCCAGTTGGAGAATGAAGTTGGAAAGCTCAAACAGCAACAGGGTGATGAGAACAAGGAAAATATTCGACAGGACTTCTAGAACTCAAGCATTGTGCGAGACCCCTTCTACAAAAAATAAAATGTTAAGCTTGCAGCTGAGAACCAACATGAAAAGAAAAGGACTCTCCAAACTTTCAGAAGAACATATTTGCCTTGGCTCCAGAGTTTCTTTACATTAGTGTCAGACAGTGACCATTCAAAAACCATGGGCCGTGTAAAGAACTTTTTCATTGTACCTCGAGATCACTTAAGAAGTGAACTCTGGTCAATTTTTAAATGTTTGTCAATTTAAGTAGTTCTAAAGTGAGGTAGAGTTAAGCATAACTAATGATGCTGTCTACCAAATTCACATGATTTCTTCCCATATAGACAAGCACAAAAACATGCTAGCATGTTTAGAACATTTGTGATACAATAAGTTTTTGTACATGTAATATTTTAATTTTTTAAAATAGAATTATAATAAAATGATGTTGAAACATGTGTGTTTGTTCATGGATTGGTTATGTCTACTGTCAAAAGTACTACCAACTGATGGGCCCTGATTCTTGCCTGTAAAAAGCCTGTCAGTGAATATTAACCAAGTTGAAAATGAGAAGCTATAGAGCCCCACAGTGGAGGTGTCATAATACCAATGAAACCTGGCGGTCAAACGGAATTGGTTCCAATTGTAATTTCACCATAATTTTTTCCCAATAGGGATTTTAGAAACACTTATAAGGGATGTGTTTCGTGTAGGATTACCCTGGTGTGATTATTTAATAACCATGTAAATCTCAAACAAGGTGACTTATCAGCATTTTCAGCTCTATTTACTCTCGATTCAAAAATGCTAATTAGCATGGAAGTAGACATGCAAAACTACAAATCCCAGCAAGCTCCTGCATGTCCTTTCTGACACCTTTGCTGACGGATAATGTGTCAATTTAAAACTTGCACAAGACAGTTCATAGAATTGTCAATTTAAAGAAATGTAGCCAATTTATTCATTACTCAATTTAGTTAATCCAGAGATTCTTACTTTTGCCTCGATTCAGCAGTTTTGTCCAGATTATCATGGCATTTGTAGTTTTTATGATAGCCACATTAGCGTTTCATTTTTGGGGGTTAAATACAGGCAAATAAATTGATAAAAGTCTCCTTGTCCTAGAGAGACCTACACGGTTATCAAAACGTCACGCCAGTGTAAGCCTATATGAAACAGACCTTTTTTAGTGTTTCTAAAATCCCCTATGGGAAAATGAATGGTGGGAAAATGATTGGAACCATATCCCTGATTGACCGCTAGGTATTATGACTCATACTGTGATACTCTATTGCAGAATTCCCTGCTGTCATATGACAATGAGTCAGGCCTACTATTTTTTTTTGCGTGACTAAACTAAGCAAATGCAAAAAAAATTGTGCATGAGATTAGATTTTTATTTTAATATTTCAAATGTTTTGGAAATGTAAAGCATTACTTTGATATTATCCAAACATTAAAATGTCCTGTCATTTTGGGTCCTACGAATTATTTTGGAATGTTTATACTCTGTTATTGACACAGTCAAAGATTAAGACCGTGAATTACGTAATGACGTGGACAACACGTTTTTTACTCGGTACGTAGGACGTCCTGCCGGTTGCGGTTCAAAGAGGAAGGAAGATGGCGGACAACAAAGGCGAAGAGGATATGGAGAGCTCTTCCAAATTAGATTCAGAACCTCAGGGAGAGGATAGCGGAGACCCAGAATTGAAAGATGTGATTCCGCTGATTGCCATAGAGACAAATTTGAAAGAAGGAGAGGATTCACAATCCCAGGAGAATGTTTCCCAGATGCCTAAACCCGCTAACGACGTCGTTAGCGGAGGAGGGGACGCTAGCAGCAACAGCGCGGGCACAGGGGAAGAGGGCAGCATTAGCAGTAATGTTAGCCCAGTTGGGAACACCAATGGTGGGACAACCGAATTGAAAAATGTGAATGCGGTGATTGTCATAGAGTCGAACTCGAAAGAAGGAGAGGATTCACAATCCCAGGATAATATTTCCCAGGTGCCTACACCCGCTAACGTTAGCGGAGGAGGGGACGCTAGCAGCAACAGCGCGGGCGCAGTGGGAGAAGGCAGCACTAGCAGCAGCCCAGTTGGGAACACCAATGGGGGGACAACCGAGTCCTCGGCTGCTGGGGATACTGCTGGAACCTCACCAGCACTCACAACCGATATGTCCCCACCTCCAACAGTTCCACCAGCCAACCCCGTCATCCCAATAAACCTTATGGATACTTGCGCTGTGTGTAAACAAAGTCTCCAGACCCGTGACTGTGAACCTAAACTCTTACCGTGTCTTCACTCATTTTGCTTGAAATGTATCCCACTGCCAGAGCGACAAGTTACCGTACAGGTGCCTGGGCCGAACGGACAGCCAGACACCCACATAGGTGAGTGTAGTCTACTTTGAAGTGGGCAGGGGATGCACAATTGCAAGCTACTGTAGTGTAGGTACCAAGTATCAACAATTATGTATAAACGTTGAGTACCATGCAGCTGCCAAATGGTCAGCAAGCATAATATTGTTTTTCACTGATTACTAGCTGTGATTTGGAGATAGTGTGTGTATATATATATATATATATATATATATATATATATATATATATATATATATATATATATATATATATATAACTCATATTGTGACTCTTACAATAACATGTTTCACAATGGCCCTAATCTAGTTATGGTAATACAACAGCATACTGAATAGGCAACAGCCCCTGGGCCTGATAGGCCGGCTATGGGCTATTCCAAGGTAACACCCAGACTCAGATTTTTTGCTCTAAAATGTGTGTCAAACAAAAACCAATGATTGTAAAGTTAAACAATCCATACAACTCTATGCACAAGGACTATGTAACAATTTCCACAGAAAATGTTACAGAAACACATTTACTCGAAGAGTAAACAGAATATGGTTTGTGCCGTCATTCTGTTAACGTTACCTAACTTTGCGTCTGCACTGCTCTTCAAGTAAATGTACATAGAGTTGCATGGTTCGTTTATGCCAGAAGAAGATTCATATTGAATGTCACATGTGCCCCACAGCCAGATACAGAATATAATTATTCTCAGTTTCTCTTATCAGTAAAGCGCCTTGGCCTAGGACCCAAAATTCAGTTTCACCATCCTTTCTCAAGGTGGGAGGTTTGTCCATCCGCACAACATGATCATTGCATGACATGACAACTACACCAGAATAGGTGTAGGTAGCCTTGAAGTTAAGGCGTTGGGCCAGTAACCGAAAGGTAGCTAGTTCGAATACTGGAACCGACAAGGTGAAAAATCTTGGCATTTAACACAAATAATGTGGAGTTGGGATTTGCAAAAAATATATTTTGCATTCATACATGTGTATAATATACACGTGTAATAGGACAATATAGGCATCCACCTAATTATTTTATATGTATTATACATAGACCTATAATGCCATTGTCAAATCAAATGACAGATGAAACACGGTGCTCTTGATTTCTGCTGAGAATAAATTATTGGCTTTCCAGGTGTAATTATTTGGCATTTTGCAGATTCAATTCACCTACACAGTAATGTCCAAAGTCAACTAAACAACTTTTTGCAGTTTTATGTAATGTTTAGTCCATGCCTATTTTTCCCTAGGCACAATTGTGGATTACTATTTACTTTGACTCTATCAATACTAAATTCTAGTAAACCAGATCTTGTTTCATTAACCTTAGGCTAACTACTGACATTCAAAACTAATTTACATACATTTTATGGGTAAGTAAATGCTTAGGTCTAGATAATGGGCAACCAATAACATAATTCCAGCATTTATTTCTGGCATTAAATCAAGGTAAAATGTTTTCCATTATAGTTGGGACCTTCTAGGGGTGGTCATGTGGACAGACCATGTAGTTAGGCCATGGGCTGAACATGTCTGATCCCCGACCATTACGATACATTTGATAATGCCCAGGAACACTGCCCTTTCTGCTTGCCAGCACTCATTGCCTTCTCAAATGCCATTATGACACATCGGCCTACACCTAGTCTGGTCCTCCAAGATCTGTTTGCGTATTGCAGCCATCCCCTTATGGTCGTTGATGTGCCAAACTTTTGGCATTGACAATGACTATAGGGGGTTGGCTGCAATATGCACAAACAGATCTAGGAGGACCAGACCAGGTGTAGGCCGATGTGTCATAATGGCATTTTCCAGAAGGCAATGAGTGCCGACGAGCAGAAAAAGATCTGGGACCAGCCTATTTCTATTCGATGCCTATGGTATTTTGGCCACTGTGGTCAGAACTACCCATGGGTTGTTCTTTTTTTCTATTATGACCCACTTTGTCTTATCAACATGGCAAAGATTCGATGAATTTGATGTAAAACTTAAATAAACTCCTAAATAAGAATAATAGACCTAGACCTAACTCGTTACAATGCCAGCTCATATTGTCTTATTTGCACTAAGTCTAGGGGGGGGGAATTGCCACTTGGTTTGGTATAAACTACCTACAGCTGATGGTATAGACTCCATACAGCTGATGAATTTGTTTTGGGGAAATGTAAACACTCACATTTAAAGATTGAACTATGGATGCAGTCCATGAGATCGATATCATGGTGTTAAACATATTTTGAAGATACACAGTTTATTTACAAAGATTCAAATGATAATCATAGGCCTAAATTAAGTATTAGGCCAATCATACAATGTTATATTTTGGTTTATTTGCCTTGCCCTCAAGGCAATTGTCTGAATGTGGAATCTGTTTTTAGATTCAATGTAGATATGTAGCAGTACAGCCTAACCATTAAATAAACAAACTTGTGAACTAATGGTACAAGATTGTCAGCATCATATACATGTAGGCTATTCGAAAGGTCCGGCATGACAGGTGCAACAGAATTAGGCTATGTCTATTTAATAAGTTGGCCATTTTCATATTTCCCCTAGTCTGCTTTTCTGTTATATTCAAACATTCATGCATGACATTCTGCCTCACCTATTAGGTCATATAAATGGTATAATGTAACAATAACAGACCATGATTTTGAAAAATGTGAAATTCTATTTCGATACAGTTTTTATGCAGTGCACTGCATGTATGTGTTTTGTATGCGCCCTGACTTGCCTCAGTTCAAAGTCTCACAGCTGCAGTGGCAGATCAGTCTTGGTGGTGTGGTCTCCTAAACCCTTTCAGCTGCACTCACAGCCAATCACTCACAGCCCCTTGCAGCTGGGGCTTACACCAAACCGGCTGTGTGCAGCATGAGCCGGTATAGACTGGCTCAAACTGGATTGAGCTGGTTTGTGCTGCATCCAGTAATGTACTCGGAAATGTAATTAATGGGTTTAAGGGAGTTGAGAGGAGTTAAGTTTGGGGGTGGAGCAGTTAAGGATTATGTATTCAACATTTAGCTGAAGGATATATATTTTCATCACATCATTGCCCACTTTTGATACAGCTCACTGATTTGTGTGTCTCATATGAATATATCAATCTGTCATTATTCAGAAATCTTGAAAATAATATGAAATATTGGGGTGAATATGATAATTGAATGGATTTATAATCCCAACCCTCAAAGGGGAACTGCCTCATCCTCCACCAATGTGTAGCACCCACCTACTTAGGCCCTATAATGTATTTCATAGTCCGCTATTATGGTACTTAACAATTCGGTTGTAGCATCTTTATTATTAATACATTTAAGCACCAACCAATTGTAAAAGGTGAACTGACATGGGAGACGTTTTTTAAACAAAGCTACCCCCACAGTTCAGATTGTAGATGCAATAAAACTCATTTTCATCCCCACAATTTTTTTTGTGGTTGGGACAAGTTGCCAAAAGTTTAAAAGTAGTTGATCCAACTTGATGGTTGCATCCATCTCTTTTCTACACAGGCCTTTTGAATTGCCTCTGACCTCTGTAGTATCTGTATGCAAACTATTAGTGAGAAAATAGTTTTTTGTTGTTGTTGCTGATTTCAAATGATGATTTCTTTGTCAATTTCACCACTTAGGCTATAGGCCTAACCAGTGCTTCTATCTTGTCTCTTTCCTCGGTCTACTCTAGTGAATGTCATGCGGTGTGTAGTTTGTTGTCAAGACTGCAAACAAAGTGACATCATTGACAACTACTTTGTCAAGGACACCACTGAGGCCTCCAAGACTTCAGATGAAAAATCTGCACAGGTATACCACAATTTAACTCTAATTTAATTCAGTTAAGTTCAAGTGGATGGTTGATTTAATACAACTCCCTCATTATCAGCTGCATCTAGCCAAAGTTAGGTATCTAAGTGGCGTTGTGTGTTTTGTCTCATTCAGATGTGCACCAGTTGTGAGGACAATGCCGATACCATTGGGTTCTGTGCAGAATGTGGAGAGTGGTTGTGCAAAACCTGCATCGAGGCTCACCAGAGGGTCAAAATCACCAAGGACCACAAAATCCGCAAGAAAGAGGATGTCTCTGAAGGTAAATTGTCCAACAAACCTAAACACAATATGTGATGGATACCCTAGAATATCAAGTGACAATTTGACATAGCCTAGTTGGACTTGTAGATTGGAGGTTTCTATTTGCAAGTAGAAGGCTCTGGTGTAGGCATTTGGTGACTCTTAGGATGGCTGTAGTTTATCCAGGCCTTATAACTTCACAGCTGACTGGCTGTTGTCATGGTAACATGCTGCAGAATCAGTCAGTGCTCCAGTAGTAGTAGATTGGCCCTGCTGGTTCTCAGTATAGCTGACATGCAGTGCTATACTCTGTATTAATTAATGTATTTCTTTATCTCACATGTTCTTTCACTCTTAAAAACAAATAAAAACAATTGTATTGTTATTGCTCTCTCTATTTCATACTTTTGTTTCTCTCGGTCTCTGTAGAGTCTGTAGGTGTGTCGGAACAGAGGCCTGTGTTCTGTCCCATCCACAAACAGGAGCCCCTGAAACTCTTCTGTGAAACCTGTGACACACTCACCTGCCGGGACTGCCAACTGCTGGAGCATAAGGAGCACAGGTAGGACATGCAGTACTGCATAGACAACATATGATCTTTAGAATAGGAAATCAAAATCTGTAGTGAATTCTGGTCGGTAGTGGTGGTGGATGGTAATAAGTTTGGTTTTGTGTTACATTCACACATATCCAGTGAGGATCGGGCACAATGAGAAAAAACGCAATCTAGTCCAGTGATCTAAGCCTTGGTGTTCCTTGCTGAACAGAGTTTCTCTTCTCTCAGGTACCAGTTTCTGGAGGAGGCCTTCCAGAACCAGAAAGGCATCATTGAGACGCACATGGTCAAACTGCAGGAGAAAAAGACCTATGTTCACTACTCTCACTCTCAGGTGACAAGCAGGTACAGCAGCATTCCCATCTCTCCTGTGAACGGGGCTTGTTTGGCGACTTCATAGCTGCAGGGTGAACTTTCCCCTAGGTACAGATCTAGAATCATCTTCCCGTTCTCCAATCCTAATCTTAACCATAGGTGGGGAAAAGGCTAAACTGACCCAAGATCAGCATCTAGGGGCCACTTCCCCACCCTACAGATATTTCATAAGGGCTTGTTTATGGGTTGAGAAGTAAAGTGCTCTTTTATTGTTTACTAGTGTCTCTAGTTTGAGTGTCCTTGTTTCCATCCCCGTTTCCATCCAGGATAAAGGAAGTTACTGATACCCATAAGAAGGTGGAACATGACATCAAGATAGCCGTGTTCACTCTTATCAACGAAATCAACAAGAAGGGCAAGTATTTACTGCAGCAGCTTGAGGTAAGGCCATCATGGTACCTATGCAAGGAATGCATTTTAACTCAACTCATTATGCTTTCAGGCCTAGAGACAGATTATGCCTAGTCCTGGACTAAAACACCCTTTCAATGGAGATTTTTAATCCAAGACTAGGGTTCGGTAAACCGTCCCTCAGTGTTTTGTCTAGGCCTATGTATTGAGAAGAATGAATACCAAAGAATCACTATGAACTTAATTTGGCTCCTACATTGCCATATGATGTGAAGTTTATTCTGTGACATTACTTGGATACTGTTTTAATTTAATAAAAAAGGGTTCAGCCTTTACCCTAATTACATAGGCGGATGGATGCCTGTTGGTAATGTTTTTCCCTACCGTTTGTCCCATGGTCCTCCAGAGTGTGACTAAGGAGAGGAGCATGAAGCTGTTGACCCAGCAGACAGACATCGCCAACCTGGCCAGGCAGATCCTCCATGTGCTCAACTTCACCCACTCTGCCATTAACAGCGGCAGCAGCACCGCCCTGCTTTACAGCAAGAGGCTGGTACGGAGAACAGATAAACATACACAAAAACAGTCTCAGGGAAAAGCTCGCACATAACCTATTCTCCACAAAGGCCAAAGAGTGCACTATAATATGCAGAAGTTGCCCTATCCTAAATTGATCCTCTCTATAAACTATAGTCTATAAAGTATCTGCAAACCAATAACATCCCAATATCTTCATATGTGCCTGCAGATCATCTACCAGCTGCGCAAGGTTCTGAAGGCTGGACTGGAACCAGTGCCTCAGGCTAATGGAGCTGTTCGCTTTTTCTGTGACCCCACATTCTGGGCCAAGAACGTGGTCAACCTAGGTGAGAGGATTTACTACTCTACATGCAGGGAAGTCTGTTTCTGGCCACCGATGGTACAGTATAAAGCATTGCATAGAACGGGAGATATGCCTCTACCTGCACACTGATGATAGTGCTTCCCAATGGTGACCACAAGATTGGCAGATTGTTTGGCATAGTTTCACAGTTTGGACTCGGTGCATTAAATGTCTGTGCCTTTTTCTTTTTACGCTTGTATCCTTTGCATCGTGGTAGGATGGCAGATCATTTGACACAGTAATGTCTAGGGGACTGGTAAAGACTACCTACAGCTGATGGATTGGTTTGGTATAGACTACCTATAGCTGATGGATTGGTTTGGCATTGACTACCTATAGCTGATGGTTTGGTATAGACTACCTATAGCTGATGGATTGGTTTTGTATAGACTACCTATAGCTGATGGATTGGTTTGGCATTGACTACCTATAGCTGATGGATTGGTTTGGCATTGACTACCTATAGCTGATGAATTGGTTTGGCATTGACTACCTATAGCTGATGAATTGGTTTGGCATAGACTACCTATAGCTGATGGATTGGTTTGGCATTGACTACCTATAGCTGATGGATTGGTTTGGCATTGACTACCTATAGCTGATGAATTGGTTTGGCATAGACTACCTATAGCTGATGAATTGGTTTGGCATTGACTACCTATAGCTGATGGATTGGTTTGGCATTGACTACCTATAGCTGATGAATTGGTTTGGCATAGACTACCTATAGCTGATGAATTGGTTTGGCATAGACTACCTATAGCTGATGGTTTGGTATAGACTACCTATAGCTGATGAATTGGTTTGGCATAGACTACCTATAGCTGATGAATTGGTTTGGCATAGACTACCTATAGCTGATGGATTGGTTTGGCATAGACTACCTATAGCTGATGAATTGGTTTGGCATAGACATACACTCAGTCACTTACTTTAGCCTCTCCTCTCTCACCCCCCCCAACTGTAGGGAACCTGGTGATCGAGAAGATGCCCCAGGCTCAGCACCCTCCCAACATTATGGTGGGGCCCATCTCCCCGGGCCACGGCCACCCAGGCCACGGCAAAAGCCCCGGGCAGATCAATCTGGCCCAGCTCCGGCAGCAGCACATGCAGCAGCAAGCCTTCGCCCAGCAGAAACAGCAGCAGCAGCACCAACAGCAGCAGCACCAACAACAACAACAGCAGCAGCAACAGCAGCAGCAGCAGCAACAACAGCAGCACCAACAACAGCAGCAGCACCAACAGCAGCAGCACCAACAACAGCAGCAACACCAACAGAGGATCCAGGAACAGATGCGTATTGCCTCCCAAATGTCTCAGCAGCACCCCAGGCAGGCTGTACCTCAGATGGTACAGCAGCAGGTAGACTGAGGAGTACTGAATGTCTTTATGTTTTTAGGGTACCATTGTTCTCATCGATAGCAGTGGTGTAGTGGAGGGTAAATGCATTTTCTTACTCACTTAGTTTATTTTGCACAAGCATTTATCCACTTATTGTGGAAAAAGGCATTGAAAATATAGAAAGTGTTAATTTACTCACTGTGAACAGTGATCAGCATTTAACCACCCACCCACTACATCACTGTTCGGAAGTGCTTTAGTCAACCCAGGTTAAATGTTTTTTTGGATCTATAATAGTACTGAATATTATAATCTGTTGCTATAATGATTTTGTTCATGAGTTATACTTTTATCCAAAAATACAACTGCCTGTCCTCTGCTGTGTCTTCTCACTAGCCCCCGCGCCTCATCAGTATGCAGGCCCAGCAGAGGGGCCCCATGAACGGCGGGCCCAACATGTACCCCCCCCACCACCTGCGCTTGCCCCCGGGACAGGGCCGCATGCCCAGCTCCAGCGCCCAGCCACGCATGCCCAACGGCCAGCAGTACTCCCCCATGATGCAGCCCCAGCTGCAGAGACAGGTCAGACTACACCACTTGCATTATGTCCCTGAGGGGATAAAAAGATTTAATGAATTGAGTTATAGTTGAGATATAGATACATTATTACTCCACAAAAGGGAAATTGATCAGTCAACACATCCAAAGGTGATATCCATAAAATAATAAACAAGAACAATCACATATACAGTAAACAATAGGGCGGCAGGTAGCCTAGCGGTTAAGAGCGTTGGGCCAGTAAACAAAAGGTCCCATGTTCGAATCACTGAACCAACTAGGTGAAAAATCGGTTGATGTGCCTTTGAGCAAGGCACTTAACCCTAATTGCTCCTGTAAGCTCTAGAGAAGAGCGCCTGCTAAATGACTAAAATGTAATATGTTTTATGCAGAAACCGGTACTACTGATTGGCACAACTGTTGCCATTTGGTAGTAGGATTTTCACTGTGTATGTATGGGTACCTTTTTGTGTTTAGATGACTGTAGATTCTGAGATGAGCGACCACAGGTTTCGTTTGTTACATCTCACTGGGGTTTGGCACTTTTTCTACTTATACGTGAATGGTAGTCGTTACGGCCGGGACTATACCAGTATCGCGATACTCGTTGGTATCGTGGCAAGGAAACAAAACGCAAAGCCGATTTTAACGTCTTAAGGAAAACATCCCTAATGTTGGAAGCAAACATCATGATGTTGTCTCGAGTCACATTTATTTATTGTCCTAGGTATAGCACACTATATTTTACTTACAGCAGGTTTTTAAAGGACCAAATAGTTCGGTCTGCTTTGTGTTTTTGCCATAGAAAGAATATTGCGATATTGGTATCGTCACAGTCCTATTAGTCGTGTTTCTTGTTGCATGGGCATGATTCGTGAGTATGCTTCCAAAAATGACCTTTCAGCACGTTGTAGACCTGGTAGAATTAAACAATTAATAAATATTCAAACCTGCCGAAAATCTCTAGTTTTTGACTTCCTCCTTCTCTGTCCCTGTAGCATTCAAACCCAGGTCATGCTGGACCCTTCCCAGTGGCATCTCTCCACAACGTGAGCGCTGCCAACCCCACCAGTCCCACCAGTGCCAGCATGGCCAGCGCCCATGCCCACCGTGGCCCCGCCAGCCCCATAGTGGGCGCCATCGACCTCATCCCCTCCGTCACCAACCCAGAGAACCTGCCATGCCTACCAAACATCCCCCCCATTCAGGTGCACACAGCCCTCTGGGACCAGGCACATGTCACGCACTTCCAAATCTCACCATGCCTGCTTCCATTCTCATCCTTTCTCCTGGCCCCCACCCTTTTACTTTTTGTAGATCTGAGGGGAATGGATAAGTATGAGTAATATGATGAATATTCAATGTATACTGCACAAAATATAAATGCAACAATTTCAAAGATTTTACTGAGTTACAGTTCATATAAGGAAATCAGTCAATTGAAATAAATTCATTCGGCCCTAATCTGTGGATTTCACATGACTGGGCAGGGGTGCAGCCATGACTGGGCCCACCCACTTGGGAGCAGGGCCCAGCCAATCAATGAGTTTTTCCCCACAAAAGGGCTTTATTACAGATAGAAATGTGGAGGTCCTGGGCTGGCGTGGTTACAACGTGGTCTGTGGTTGTGAGGCCGGGTGGACGTGCTGCCAAATTTTCTTAAACGATGTTGGAGGTGGCTTATGGTAGAGAAATTAACAGTCATTTCTCTGCCAACAGCTCTGGTGGACATTCCTGCAGTCAACATGCCAATTGCACACTCACTCAAAACTTGAGACATCTGTGGCATTGTGTTTTGTGACAGAACTGCACATTTTAGTGACCTTTTATTGTCCCCAGCACAAGATGCACTTGTGTAAAGATCATGCTGTTTAATCAGCTTCTTGATATGCCACACCTGCCAGGTGGATGGATTATCTTGGCAAAGGAGAAATGCTCACTAACCGGGATGTTAACACATTTGTGAGCAAAATGAGATTTTTTTTAAAATTTCAGCTCACGAAACACTTCACGTGTTGTGTTTTGATATTTTTGTTCAATATAGTTTCTGCCATACTGCTTTATACCTATCTGTGCTCATTGAAGGGGGTAGGAAGCGGAACGGAACCTGGCTCAACTTAGATAAAATCAAATGTGGTGCTCATACATATACATGGCGATGCTTCATCAGAAATGTTCACAAGGTGAACTAAAAATGACCACTAATTCAGTGTTATCCTGTGGCTGGATGTTTGTGGCGCCATCAGCTGGAAGACGCGGGCTCCAGCAGCCTGGATGCCCTACTGAGTCGCTACATCTTAGCCAGCACATACCCTCAGCTGGGCCTGGGGCCCCCCGGGAACATGAACCTCTCCCACGGACCCTCCACACACTCCCCTGGCTCCTCAGGTACTGGAGGACGACTCTACTACAACGAGCACAAACACTTTCTTCACACACAGCTTCAATCCAATCTATGATTTTAAATCATTTGCTCAAATCACTGTCATGGCTATCACGTTTAACGAAGAAATTGTTTTTCTTACATGACTTCTATATTACTGCCTCATCCTTGCTCACTGTCTTATCTCCCACCCGTAGGCTTATCAAACTCCCACACGCCTGTGCGGCCATCCAGTACGTCCAGCACAGGAAGCAGGGGCAGGTAATGACACACAGGCCAAGCACTAGACCTCTGCTCAAACACAAGGGCTCTCGCATTACTGTGAAACAATGATGAGAAAATGACACTATTACATAAAACTGTGAAACATCCATAGGATGGGTAGAAGGTAGCATTGCAGATACTGAACCATTTGAGTAAGCTAGTCACTCCTGAACAATTAATCTCACTGGCATACATAGTTATACATATATTTATGTACGGGAGGTATTTTGTGTGTGTGTCTCATAAGCTGTGGATCTGCGGGTAGGCCAGGGCCAGCAAGCGGCCCAATGGAACAGCAGGTCAAAGTCAAGCAGGAGCCCGGAGCTGAGAAGGAGTGTGGTTTCTCGGGAACCACCACCTCCAACGTCAAAACGGAACAAGGGAAGGATGGAGGGAGGAGCGCGTGCATGGTAACACCTAACTGCCCAGCTCTTTCAGCTCCTTTTAGCTTGCTAGACCAAGATCTAAACTCAGCAAAAAAATAAACATCCTCTCACTGTCAACTGTGTTTATTTTCAGGTAACTTAACATGTGTAAATATTTGTATGAACATAAGATTCAACAACTGAGACATAAACTGAGTAAGTTCCACAGACGTGTGACGAACAGAAATTGAATGTGTCCCTGAACAAAGTGGGGGGGGGGTCAAAATCAAAAGTAACAGTCAGTATCTGGTGTGGCCACCAGTTGAATTAAGTACTGCAGTGCATCTCCTCCTCATGGACTGCACCAGATTTGCCAGTTCTTGCTGTAAGATATTACCCCACTCTTCCACCAATGCACCTGCAAGTTCCCGGACATTTCTGAGGGGAATGGCCCTAGCCCTCACCCTCCGATCCAACAGGTTCCAAATGTGCTCAATGGGATTGAGATCCAGGCTCTTCGCTGGTCATGGCAGAACACTGACATTCCTGTTTTGAAGGAAATCACGCACAGAATGAACAGTATGGCTGGTGGCATTGTCATGTCAGGAAGAGGAAGGGTACCACATGAGGGAGGAGGATGTCTTCCCTGTAACGCACAGCGTTGAGATTCCCTGCCCCAGACCATGACAGACCCTCCAAATCGATCCCGCTCCAGAGTACAGGCCACGGTTTAATGCTCATTCCTTTGACGATAAACGCAAATCCGACCATCACCTCTGCTGAGACAACCGTGACTAGTCAGTGAAGAGCACTTTTTGACAGTCCTGTCTGGTCCAGTTGTTGCCGGTGATGTCTGGTGAGGACCTGCCTTAGAACAGGCCTAAAAGCCCTCAGTCCAGCCTCTCTCAGCCTATTGCGGACAGTCTGAGCACTGATGGAGCAATTGTGCGTTCCTGGTGTAACTCGGGCAGTTGTTGTTGCCATCTTGTACCTGTCCCGCAGGTGTCATGTTCGGTTGTACCGATCCTGTGTAGGTGTTACACGTGGTCTGCCACTGCGAGGACGATCAGCTGTTCGTCCTGTCTCCCTGTAGCGCTGTCTTAGGCGTCTCACAGTACGGACATGGCAATTTATTGCCCTGGCCACATCTGCAGTCCTCATGTCTCCTTGCAGCATGCCTAAGGCATGTTTATGCAGATGACCCTGGGAATCTTTCTTTTTGTGTTTTTCAGAGTCAGTAGAAAGGCCTCTTTAGTGTCCCTAAGTTTTTATAACTGTGACCTTAATGGCCTACCGTCTGTAAGCTGTTAGTGTCTTAACGACCTTTCCACAGGTGCATGTTCATTAATTATGGTTCATTGAACAAGCATGGGAAACAGTGTTTAAACCCTTTACAATGAAGATCTGTGAAGTTATTTGGATTTTTACGAATTATCTTTGAAAGACAGCGTCCTGAAAAGAGGATGTTTTATTTTTTTGCTAAGTTTATATCTAGCAGGTATCGGTCTACCTGAGGCTATCTATATAAGATGCTTGTTTGTTGAACAACAGAGGTTTTCGGCCTCACTTCTTGACGCTAAACCAGAATTCTAAATGTACTTAACCCCGTTTTTTGTTCTTGTGTGTGTGTTTTGTCCCACAGATGAGTAGTTCAGAGAGCAGACGTACTCCCCCTCTCCCCGTGTTGGGCTCTGTGACTTCTGGCTCCTCTGTCCAGGACATCCTCAAGAAGGTGGGGGAGCATGTCAAAACTGAGCCCCAGGACCAGGAGGCCTGCAGTGGGGCCAACAGGCCTGGCAACGCCCCTATCACCACCAGCAGCACATCCACTGTGGCCTCTGCCGCACTGCTGACCAATGGTAAGGGAGCCGCATCCGCTGCCCTGCGCTCTCCACGCACTGCACAGGGGACCAACCAGAGCGGGGCAGGTGGGAAGGAGGACGACCCCAACGAGGACTGGTGTGCTGTGTGCAACAACGGGGGAGAGCTGCTTTGCTGCGACCGCTGCCCCAAAGTCTTCCACATCACCTGTCACATCCCCACCTTGAAGTGCTCCCCGAGGTGAGCCCCGGATGCGCGGCCGGCGTTGACTACAGTAGATGTCAGAATGAGAATGAATTTCATTCATATAGCACCTTTAACTCAAAGCCTTTTACATTGGATGCTGATAACTTGCTATACATCAGCTATCATTTTCCCATGTCTATATATCTGGATTATTGCTTCACATTTTCTTTCTGTTTCTCCCCTCTCAGTGGTGAGTGGATGTGCACGTTCTGCCGGAGCCTGGCAAACCCGGAGATGGAGTACCAGCCTGACGACGAGCCTCGTGACGAGAAGGACAACAGTGAGCAGGGCCTGAGTCCTGAGGACCAGAGGGTCAGTGGAGCCATCCACCTGTAATACCTAGAACATGTCAAACTCTTTCCACAGAGGGCTGAGTTTGCAGGTTTTCACTCCTCCCTTGTACTTGATTGATGAATGAAGGTCACTGATTAGTAAGGAACTCCCCTCACCTGATTGTCTAGGTCTTAATTGAAAGGAAAAACCAGCAGACACTAGGCCTTCCATGGAATAAGTTTGACACCCCACACCTAGGTCTTTCCCTGCTTACAGTTGGAATGACTTTCCATAGGATTAGTAGTTTCTACTGCCACTGCCAATTCAATACATTTCCTCACTACGTACATCAGTGAATTTTCATTGACCCTGTTCCTGGAGAGATATCGCCCTGAACGTTTTCGCTCCAACCTTAATTTAGCGCACCTGATGGTAATAATAATTAGCTGTTTAATAAGCTGAATCAGGTTAGTTACAACTGGGGTTGGAGCGAAAACTTACAGGAAGGCAGCTCTCTGGGAACAGAGTTGTAGAGCCCTACTTTAGATGCCCTCATATTTGAGGAGTGAATCAGTGTGAATGAAGGCAGTACAGCTCTCTAAGGTAGCATAGCGGTTAAGAGCGTTTGGCCAGTAAACGAAAGGTTGCTGGTTCGAATCCCCTAGCCGACTAAGTTTTAAAAAATTGGTTGACGTACCCTTGAGTAAAGCACTTAACCCTAATTGCTCCTGCAAGTCATTCTGGATAAGAGCGTCTGTTAAATGACTAAAATGGAGTATGTGAGTTCCTGGCAACTTGTATTGAGTATGTTTGTAGTCATGAAGCCAGACTCCTTCCATTTTTATTTGCTGCGTTCAGACATTGGGACACATGCCTCAGTCTCTCTCTAGCTGAGGAATGATAAGGACTTGTGTAATGTTCTCCTGCATAACCACCACCCCTATCTCTCACTCCCTGCAGAGGTGTGAGCGCCTCCTGCTGTATGTTTTCTGCCATGATCTCAGTGAGGGGTTCCAGGAGCCTGTCCCTCCCTCTGTAAGTATCTCAAGCATGTAAAAGGCAATGCCACCGTTATTCTGTCTGACCTTGATGGCCAAATATACTCTTCCCCTTTACTGAGTACAGCCTCCTCTGGTTTTCTTCCTTCTTGGGACTTTTTCCTGGCCACTGTGTTTTTTATTATACCATTGGTTTCCTTGGGGTCTTGGCCTGGGTTTCTGTAAAAGCACTGTGTCAACTGCTTATGTAAAAAGGGCTTTATAAATACATTTGATTGGTTTATTGACCCTGCCCTATACACCTAGCACCGCATTACTTAATCATTGTGGCTATAACCATAATGTTCTGTATGTTAAATGAATGAACCAATATGGCTCTCAAACCACAGTGTTCCCCTCTCACCAGATCCCTAATTACTACAAGATCATCAAGAAGCCCATGGACTTGACCCTGGTGAAACAGAAGCTACAGTTGAAGCATGTCCAACACTACCAGAGCCCGAAGGAGTTTGTCTCGGATGTGCGCCTGGTCTTCAGCAACTGTGCCAAGTACAATGAGGTGAGTGGGCATGACTTCCAGGCATGAGGAGATAAAAATAAAAAATAAGGTTTTATTTTTTATTTTTAACCTTTATTTAACTAGGGGAGGGGGCTAATTGATAGTTGAATGGATGCAGGAGGCCACATGCACACTAATACTGTATGCTGACAGTGGGAATACATTATTCAGAAGGTTGATCTTTATCACACCGTTTGGCATGGACTTGTGCACCCACAGGGATTAACACTGGATGACTGAATGCAGTTACTGTGTACTCACACTATACTGTTTGTTGTGAATGTGGTGTTGCCAAACTAATTTGCTGTTTTTCTAACCTGAATATTTTCATGGCCACTAATGTAATGTCTTTCTGGTCAGTTATTTTGTACGTAGTGGGATAGTCTGCTGTCATAAGACTTCTTGATTTGTTTACTGAGGAGTTAACAAAACAAGCAAACCTACAAAGCATTGACTACAATTGCCATAATATATTAGTTCAGAGATTTGTCATTCTAAATAACTTTCTTGCAGAGATTACCCTTTAAACAGCTAATGGGTTGCTTTTTGTCTGTATTCATTATAGCTAACTGTTTCTATCAACAAAAATATAAACACAACATGCATCAATTTTCAAAGATTTGACTGAGTTACAGTTCACAAAAGGAAACATCAATTTAAATAAATTCATTAAGCCCTAATCTATGGATTTCACATGACTGGCACCCCATGGCTGCACACCTACCCAATCAGATCTAGTTTTTCCCCACAAAAGGGCTTTAATCACAAACAGAAATACTCCTCAGTTCCCCTTGTCAGAAGCTATTGTCCCCAGCACAAGGTGCCCCTGTGTAATGATCATGATAATCCATTCACCTGACAGGGGTGGTATATCTTGGCAAAGGAGAAGTGCTCACTGACAGGGATATAAACAAACTTGTGCATAAAATTTAATAGAAATAAGTTTTTTTGTGTATATGGAAAATTTCTGGAATTATTTATTTTGGCTCTTGAAACATGGGACTAACACTTGACATGTTGTGTTTATATTTTTGTTCAGTGTAGTTGTCATTGACTGTGCCACACAAGTCCTGGATCTTGAAGCAGAATTTAGCTTTTTTACAACCAAATGTTATAGAATGGTCCAGACCCTTCAAAAAATAATACATTTAGCGATTTCACTTGTTTTTGTGAAATGTACTGCAAGGGATTAGGGATTTAAAAAAATATATATGTTTCCTCATCCTTGTTGTGTGGTATGGGGGCTCTGAAAAAAACATGAACAAATGCTCTAAAAACACCCACATGCGTAATTTTAGTAACAGAAAAGCTTTCAGAATAGTGATGTAGGTCTTCGGGATGTTGAACACGTGAAATTGTCGTTCCGAACTTTATCTGCAACATTGTATTCCATTTTGTGCGACTCGAGCTGTTTCCCCTATTCAGCTGTTCCATTCTCAGTGTGGCCTGCTGCTATAGGTAACTGCCAAAATAAAGGAAGCACCAACATTGTCTTAATAGGGTGTTGAGCCAACCGAACAACTTCAATGCGCCTTGGCATAAATTCTATAAGTGTCTGGAACTTCCTGTGTGGAAGCACCTTCTTTCAATATACTTTATACCCCTCATTTACTCAAGTGTTTCCTTTTACTTTGGCAGTTACCTGTAGAATGGACGTAGCAGTCGACTTGCAACAAAATGAAATATAACGTTGTGGATTAAGTTCAGAATGCCACAATTTCATGTGTACAACATGTAAAGACCTGCAACAATATACTAATAGCTATTCTGTTTCTAAAATGACTAATTTGGGTGATTTTGAAGCCTTTGTTCATATTTGTCAGAGCCCACATATTCCACAAAGAGAATAAGGAAATGAAGCGCTGGTTAGTGGTAAGTGAAATTGCACGAAAAGGGTCTGGTACCTTTTTTAAGATGCTGTTTACATCAAAATTAGATTTGGTTGTAAAAAAAAAAGAAAAAGAAGCTACATTCTCCTTTTTAGTGTAATAATGAATAGTTTAAATCTGATACTAATCCAAATACTTAACTTTTTTAATGCAAAAGACTTGTCCCATGTGTGTAGGATTTTCATCTTTGGCTTTGTAAGTCAACATGTGTATCTGAATTGGACCTTTTGATATAGTGTCGAACATGTTTTCAAGTGATGTGTTTAGGGGGAAAGGTAATTTACAAAGTGGTTGGTATTCAACATTGATTTGAAATGGAACAGAGGGAAACAATATGATACCTTGAGAAAATCAATGAGGAACTGAGTTGTGATAGTGACGTTAAAAGATTACCTATTAACTGCAGTTGACATAGTCAGCAGTTCAGCTCAATGTGCCATATATGCTACTTATGCATAAGTTACGATTTCCAAGGACACTTACTAGGTATCAGTGAAGGAACTGTCAGTGTCAAGGATAGTATATCAAGCTAAACAATTTAGCAGAGAGAGAAAGTGAAAGCTGTCACTCCCAGGAATATGCCAGGACCCAGAGCAAGGCTATGGATGCTGTTCAGAATTCTCTCAGCAGGCAGAAGCAGCCAGGTAAAGACAGACCATAGACTAGACTAGCTTGGAAATGTAATGACAAGATTTACCCAATGACTGTAAGCTGCAACCTCAGTAAGTGAAACAAGTTTATGGAGGGATGACAGACACAAACCATATTTGGACACAAGTTCACTAAGGAGTGTATTTTCCTTAGGCCCAAAGACCTAGGGTAGTGACGGTACACATGGTTGTTACCTATAACCTGTCTGTACTGTGAAATCCCCCCCTCCCCTTCTGCTTTTTTGTATTTTATTGTACTGTTATCGCCCCTTTTTTAGATGTCTCGAATAATCCAGGTATATGATGAGGAGAAACAGAGTAATGTGCAGGTAAGCTGTTTCTAATACACATGGAGGGTAAAGGTTCAGCTGCCCACTCTGCCACTAGGAATGTTAACCCACTAATGTACTCCTCCCATTCCTTACCCATTCATCCCTCCTGTTCAATGGTACCCGCACACCCCACCTCGCCCTTCCTCATACTCTCCCCCTCTTTCCTTCCCTCCCTCCCGGCAGGCGGACTCCGAGGTGGCGGAGGCAGGGAAAGCTGTGAGTTTGTACTTTGAGGAGAGGCTGCTGGAGCTCTATCCAGATGAGAGTTTCCCTGAGGTACCAGAGGAGCCCGAGGTACCAGAGGTTCCCGAGGAGCCCCAGGCCCCAGCTGGAGAGGGAGAGGAGGCGGATCTCACAGAAGACTCCGAGGATGAGTTTGTGCAGCCTAAACGCAAGCGGTTAAAAACGGATGAAAAGCCGATGCACATCAAGTGAGAATCATTGTGTTAAAAGAGGAAAAGAGAAGGTCAAGAGAAGTGAAAGGATTTTGTCTTCCTCATCTCATGTTTTTTGCTTTTTTTCCCTTTAAGACCACATACGTAAAATGCAGGACCTATTGTACAAATGTACAGGTTTATTTCATCCTTTTCCTCTTTTTAAAGAGTTATTGTAAAATAGAAATTAAATCAATCTGTGTTTCCGGCAAACTGGACTTTTTAAAGACCTCCATTTCCTCTTCTGTGGCAATTTATGGATGTTTAAGAAAGTGCTTGTACAGATTTTAAAGTATGATTTGTTTTAAAGTATAATTTTGTTTGCAGTAGTTAAATGAATAATACGTCTTTTTTTCTATTATCATTTATGTTTGTAAATCTGTGAAACTTGCTTTATAAAGTATCTGAAACTCCTATTTCCCCTAATCTTGATGTACTATAAAGTTTGACATTAATTACCTACCAAGTATTTGTTGTATGTTTGTTGAAATATTTGACCTGCTGTAAATAAGAGAAAACAAATGAGGAAAAACCAGTGATTTGTTTGGTATTTCATCAATAAATAAAATATGTTCAAATATTTCCTGTAAATAGTATTGATATCAATGTTGCAAGACAAGACTTCATTTCAGGCTGAGAAAACATTTTTTTTTAAATCAACTGCCCCTAAGAACCAACTTCTCTGGTTTCAAATGGCCTATGTGGCATCTATATGAGTACATTTGTTAATGAAGTCGATCTTGTCCCAAACTGTGATTTGTGAGTATGTCACGATTTACTGCAGGGATGGCTATGGATTACTTGCATGCCCACTTTAGCCAATTATGGCCAATAGCCCAGATACAGCAGGTTGTGGCCCGCCCCCAACTGCCATGTGGACATTTGTTATCAAGTCTACATATGGGTGCACAGGCCGAACTGCATTATCTGCACTGGAGCCTTCAGTGACATGCAACCGGTTGAATAGCTGGAAAATGGCACGTGTTTCAGGCAGAAATGTGGCTGCAGTGAACTTCAGCTGTATAAAATACTACAGTGGCATATTGCTGCCACTCAGCAATATTTTTTTATGACTATTACGAAATTAGATCACATTAGGTAATAATTAAATAACTCGTTATGAGAAAAGTCACGTTATAACGAGAAAGATGTATTTATTGCAAAATAACTATGTTGTATTTTATCAGAAATTGCCTTTATTGTGCTGAAACGTTAGCATAGGCTACTTGGCACGCTTCCTCTTTTGCACAGGTTGACATTATGTCCAGTTTGCTTGTGTTGATTAACTTGTATTTTCTCCTCGGTTTGAGGCATTATGCGATATTAGTGTCATTGAGCATAAAGGGTCATGCATTGTAGGGAAATCGGAGTTCTCTATGGCTGTACAGCAGATTAAAACAATTATCGGACCTCGACGTTATTCCTTGATCAACTGGGCGGACTTGGAAAGCTTCATGGATACAAACTAATGCATCTTAAATGGTTCCAAACAGGTGGTGACCCAAAATAGTCAGACGTTTACTTCATATCCCCATGGACTGTACATTTGGACCTAAGTCTCTGGAAAGGGGATTAGTAGCTACCTGAAATTTCACATTTGGAAGGTGCATTGAAGCTATTAGGTAGCATGATTAGCATTTCTAGCACAACCAGCTAGTAAACTATATCCGAATTATGCACTGAAATTCGCCACTCGAGAGGATCACTATGGTAGATTTGGCTATTCTCAAGAACAAGCAAGTCCCTATCTGAGAACAATTTCCGACTGATCAAGCGTACTCAATGAGCGCTAATTTAATCAAAAGTGCACTACAGTGGTTTGGAAATATGACATTTCAAAAGGAGTCAAATGATTATTAGGAAAACCTTTAGTCATTTGGATGTCGTCAGAATGACTTTAGATGTATAACGTTAGCTAGCTAAATTTGAGGGCAGACCAACTCAGATTTGAGCTAGCTACAGTTAGCATTGCTGGCTATTGTTGACGAACTTTGTTAGCTAACGACATTGCCATTCATTTGACGACATGATAATGATGGCAGTTGTTTTCTAATAAACATTTGCCTACTTTAGCAATGTCATATTTCCAGGACATTATAATGTTAATTACACGAAACAGTTCTTAGCCTCCACCTATCACAACTTTTGGGCACAGCTATGCCACATATTTGTATAACTACACCAAGATAGACCACAGCCTGTCGATTCCAATTTTAACAAATTAGTCATAGAGGGGAGAACCATGCACGAGCTAGCGACATCCTAGCATTTATCTGCATATTTCCATTAGGGAACGCCTACTCTGTGAAGTGTGCGATAACAAGTCTCTGTTGCACTCCTTCTAAACAACATTTTTTTTTTTACAACTTTGGCAATGGTTAAAGTCTCCAAAAGTAGTCACTATGTTCATAGCATATGCTAGTCTTGGGAACAGAAAACTGTATTGAGATCAAATGTTTAATCGATGAGAAAATGCGCAGAATGCCGGCCAAAATCCATCTCGTTCCATCTTCTCCCACTGCCGGCCACTGGGCTTCCTCTCACTACCATATTTGGCCATCTAAAACTACCTCCACAAATGGCATGCCGCGAACCCGTGACAGAGGTGCAACCTATGAATAGCTAAATGTATTTTGCATTTCTTTATTTTGCCCAGCTCTGTGTGTGTTTATTGGAGTTCCAGATGTGGCTGGAGGAGTCATGGTGGCCACTGGAGGGCAACTTTATTGGAGCTAATTTTCATGAAGTTAATTTATAACAACTGATACAAGTATCCTATATTAGGTACTACAGTGCTAGCTCCCTTAAGCTCCCTTTCTCCACCTTAGCTACCACGTTGTCTCCCATCTACTTTATAGTGGCCTCAACTGCACCCTAACGCATAACCTCTGGGTAGCCAGGTGAATGAAGAGCTTCACCAGAGATTGAAGAGGAAGCGAGACATCCCACTCCCTATTTTTTTCTGTTTCAATTGAAGTCAATGAACTAAGTAGACCTGACCCAGCTGCTATCGCATTGGGTGTCAATGGGCGAGCCACCCCCTTAAGTAGACAATGGTAAACAGCCTGAGTGAACTATCTTTGGCTTCACCCCTTGCACAGACGGGGACTGAAACTCCACCCTCAATGTATCCCCAAAGTTGAAGGAAGCCCGCCTGCTTGCTCTGCCCCTCCAGTGCTGCTTACAGTGCCTTGCAAAAGTATTCGGCCCCCTTGAACTTTGCGACCTTTTGCCACATTTCAGGCTTCAAACATAAAGATATAAAACTGTATTTTTTTTGTGAAGAATCAACAACAAGTGGGACACAATCATGAAGTGGAACGACATTTATTGGATATTTCAAACTTTTGTAACAAATCAAAAACTGAAAAATTGGGCGTGCAAAATTATTCAGCCCCTTTACTTTCAGTGCAGCAAACTCTCTCCAGAAGTTCAGTGAGGATCTCTGAATGATCCAATGTTGACCTAAATGACTAATGATGATAAATACAATCCACCTGTGTGTAATCAAGTCTCCGTATAAATGCACCTTTACTGTGATAGTCTCAGAGGTCCGTTAAAAGCGCAGAGAGCATCATGAAGAACAAGGAACACACCAGGCAGGTCTGAGATACTGTTGTGAAGAAGTTTAAAGCCGGATTTGGATACAAAATGATTTCCCAAGCTTTAAACATCCCAAGGAGCACTGTGCAAGCGATAATATTGAAATGGAAGGAGTATCAGACCACTGCAAATCTACCAAGACCTGGCCGTCCCTCTAAACTTTCAGCTCATACAAGGAGAAGACTGATCAGAGATGCAGCCAAGAGGACCATGATCACTCTGGATGAACTGCAGAGATCTACAGCTGAGGTGGGAGACTCTGTCCATAGGACAACAATCAGTTGTATATTGCACAAATCTGGCCTTTATGGAAGAGTGGCAAGAAGAAAGCCATTTCTTAAAGATATCCATAAAAAGTGTCATTTAAAGTTTGCCACAAGCCACCTGGGAGACACACCAAACATGTGGAAGAAGGTGCTCTGGTCAGATGAAACCAAAATGTAACTTTTTAGCAACAATGCAAAACATTATGTTTGGCGTAAAAGCAACACAGCTGAACACACCATCCCCACTGTCAAACATGGTGGTGGCAGCATCATGGTTTGGGCCTGCTTTTCTTCAGCAGGGACAGGGAAGATGGTTAAAATTGATGGGAAGATGGATGGAGCCAAATACAGGACCATTCTGGAAGAGAACCTGATGGAGTCTGCAAAAGACCTGAGACTGGGACGGAGATTTGTCTTCCAACAAGACAATGATCCAAAACATAAAGCAAAATCTACAATGGAATGGTTCAAAAATAAACATATCCAGGTGTTAGAATGGCCAAGTCAAAGTCCAGACCTGAATCCAATCGAGAATCTGTGGAAAGAACTGAAAACTGCTGTTCACAAATGCTCTCCATCCAACCTCACTGAGCTCGAGCTGTTTTGCAAGGAGGAATGGAAAAAAATTCAGTCTCTCGATGTGCAAAACTGATAGAGACATACCCCAAGCGACTTACAGCTGTAATCGCAGCAAGAGGTGGCGCTACAAAGTATTAACTTAAGGGGGCTGAATAATTTTGCACGCCCAATTTTTCAGTTTTTGATTTGTTAAAAAAGTTTGAAATATCCAATAAATGTCGTTCCACTTCATGATTGTGTCCCACTTGTTGTTGATTCTTCACAAAAAAAATACAGTTTTATATCTTTATGTTTGAAGCCTGAAATGTGGCAAAAGGTCGCAAAGTTCAAGGGGGCCGAATACTTTCGCAAGGCACTGTATGTAGCCGATGTGAAATGGCTAGCTAGTTAGCGCTAGTGGTGTTTTAAATCGGTGATGTCATTTGCTCTGAGATCTTGAAGTAGAGGTTCCCCTTGCTCTGCAAGGGCCGCGGCTTTTGTGGATCGATGGGTAACGATACTTCGAGGGTGACTGTTGACGTGTGCAGAGCGTCCCTGGTTCGCGCCCAGGTCAGGGCGAGGGGACGGACGTAAAGTCTATACTGTTACATTTACACCATATTTGCTTGAACAATAAAGTTGTTGCCTGAGTCAATACTTTTAAAGATACATCTTACTTCACAAGGGTAAAAGTCCTACATTCAATGCAGTTCAAGTTTTTCCTATCAAAAGGTTGTGAGGTAAAGTGTAAATAAAAACGTTGATATAGTTCATTGATTTGACATGCCCAATCTGAACAATTAAACCATTACAAGTTATGTTAACGATATTGCCTTACTATAACATTACCCTTGGGGACCTGTGATGGAGACATTGTCCTTAAGGTTACGCAGGGTTTCTTGTCCTAAAAGAGCACTGGTGTTCATGAAACAGGTTACAATTTTATAAGTAGTCTGCAACTAGGTTTCCGTGAATATGGTTTCCAACATAAGATGCACAGAACTTCTCTAAAGAGCAAGTACAAGTCTATATTGTAATTATATTTACAGAATACAGTATTGGCCATATGACTACGTAACACCTGCCGCCTATAGGGTTACTAAAAATGGCACCACTACCAGACTACGGCAGTTCCTTTTTACTGAGGGGGAACACCTCAACCATAGGAAGACTGGATCGTGACAGACCACCTATTGAGTTGGATCATGACCCTCTGAGTATTACAATGGACCAAACAACACTATATCAAACATATATAATTTTATTACAAGTTTCTCTTTCAATTACAAGATTAAAGCCACTGGCACTTTCTGTTTGTTAGCCAGTTCCAACAGTCATCAATCAATAATACATAAGATAGTAGTCTCTCTAGACTAGAGTCTCGACAGATGGTTTGTCTCCCACAATGCCGTCTTAGGCTACACGTCTGTACATTTAAAAAAAAAGTATGTTTCGCGTAGAGGAAAGGGAGGAGTTGAGACATCCCTAGCTGCCCAAGCACAGTGCTTATTTTTGAGAATAGCCATAGCTAGCTACTATTGTGATCATGCCTCTGTGAAAGGGGATTGTATTAGTTTTGGATCCGGTTTACCTTCCGTGCATGAGCCAGCAAGGTGTCCATCTCTGGCCAACTGTCGGCTCAAAACAGAAGTGAAGCACTGTAGGTTAAAGAGTATCCCATTCATAGACCCTGACTGCTTTAGCGCATATTGATGATAGTTTCTTCTGACTGAGGGTGTTTTGTTAAGAACCCCGATGCTTGCTCGCACATTAACACAAGGTCGGAATTGTAGTTCAATGGAGGCAACACTGGGCGAATGTAACTGCTGAGAGCTAGTTAAAGGGATACTTAGGGATTTTGGTAATAAGGTAATTTATTTACTTACCCAGAGTCAGATGAACTCATGGATGCCATGTTTATGTCTGCGTGCGGAAGTTGCTACCTAGCTTTAAGGTAGACTTCCAGTCATTGCGCTAACGCTAGTTAGCATTTGCTCGTGAAACTATAAATTCCTTCATACTGGACGCACAGACATAAAATGGTATCCACGAGTTCATCTGACTGCGGAAATAGATAAATGGCCTCATTGCCAAGTATCCATTTAAGCACTTGGGGTAATGAGTAGGATTCTGTGTTTTCAGATGCAACAGAGATTGCTTTTGATAAAAACGCTTTATCTGCCTCCCCAATGAAAACTAGTTTGAAAATATATGTTTCTAAATTATGCACTATACTGCCTCGTTAACATGTTCGAGCAGCGCATATTACGGTTCGATTTGAGAAAGACGCTCCTCCCTGACCGCTTTTGCTCGTTCACGGTGCACGGCGGCTCAGGTTAATAGAACTCCCTCAATCTGCCGTCTAGCTCCGCCTTTTCCCTGACGTTAGAGATCATCTTCCAATCATAACTAGCTAGGTCACTCCGAAAACAATTGTTTTTACGTCTATGCCTGTTTTCTTTATCTTTGCAAGCCAGTCGGCAAACAGACGTTGATTCCTGGACACACTTCAATAGCTGTCCGAGAATCAGGTAAGATCAGTATTTTGAATGTTCGACTGGCGTTACCTTGTTTTAGACGTTTGAATCAGCCACAACCTTGAGGAGGCAGCCGGTTAACAAGCAAGGAAACGTAAGCTAGCAACTTGTTTTATTGCCCAGCTGGAAACAGTCAGTCCATTCTTGGTTCAAACCGAGGTCACTCGACTCTGAATTCCATAGCAGATCGTAACATTTGAGACTGAGGTATAAACAAGTTTTACCTACAGAAATAATAAGCACATACCAACCTGTAATTTATTGCTTATTTAGCTATTTTGTGTAACTTGTGCGTTTAACCCTTTCCTATGTGCATAGAATGAGTCGGAATTTGGGGTCGGCTGATGGTGTCCTCACGCTGGTGTCCATTGGATGGAACACTGATGGAAACTTCAGCGTTGTGTGCCCAAATGGGTCAATATGGGTTTGGGAAGGGCTGCGGGAATGTGCCCAGGACGCCAGGGACATGGCCAGTGTAATCATGGGTCTGCTGTCAATAATGTGCTTCATGGTCTCTTCTTTGCCGTAAGTCTTGATTGGGTTTACATTATTTCAGTCCATTTCTGACTTAAGGACAGCACTGTTACTCTTCCTATTGTTATGTTCATGAATGCAGGCAGTACTACAACTCTTGTAAGAGTGGGAATATGGACAGTGCCTTGTCCATTTGGTTTCTGCTGCTGTGGCTGGGGGGTGACTCCTGCAATCTTGTAGGCTCATTCTTAGCTGACCAACTGCCACTACAGGTAAGTGATTGCTGTCTGGGTCAGTCAATATTGCTGAAATGGTTTAAAAATAATAAAACTGTTTTGGTGTCAGTCTAAAATGAGAATAAGGATAAACTGAAAATGTCAGCTCATCAAGATACTGATGTAAAGATAATGATGTTTTAATGTTCGGCATATAATTCCTTGTCCACCCCACTGACATGTCTCTCTCTCCCCCTTCTCTCATACAGATGTACACAGCAGTGTATTATGTCCTGGCTGACTTATTGATGCTGGGAATGTACTTTTACTATGTGGCAAAGAACAGGATGAATAACAGTGAGTTTGTTATTGTCAAATTATCTGCTGTGACATTTGTCAGTACTAAATCAAGGCCACTGGTCATTGTACATTCCACCCATTGACTATTAATCGAGGGGCCTTTGTGTGTGTATAACAGTCTTTCCAAAATCCAGTCCTTGAGTACTCCAAACAGTACACATTGTTGTAGCCCCGGACAAACTCACCTGATTCAACTCATTGAGGACTTGATGATTAGTTGACAAGTGGAATCAGGTGTGCTTGTCCTGGGCTACAACAAATGTGTACTGTTGGGGGTACTTGAAGACTGGAGTTGGGAAACACTGCAGTTTAACACACACACACACATGACATGGTATGGCTTGTCCATGTTCTGCCGAATCAGCAAATGTTCTTTCCAAGACACCTTTGTAAAAATGTCTCATTATGCCAAAAAACATTGCAAGGTTGTTTAAATTGAATATAGGCTTAGTTATTTAACGGTTCAGTGAACCTAACAGGTGTGTATTTTAGCATTGGAATAGCTTCAGATTGGACTGTTCTGGTCAATACATAGAGGCTCCCTATGATTAGGCTGGTGTTGAGAAACACTGCTCGATACTAGACCTTGTGATGTTAAAAAGTCCCCAACTTTGCTTTTTTTTTAGTACACTAACAGATCCAAAGTTTTCCACATTAGTGTTGCATTTTTTCCACTCATTGTCCAATGTAAAAAATGACCCAATACTGATGTCAGCAATACTGTGCATCACTACAACATTCTGTTTTTGTTTCCTTATTTGTGTGGCAGCTGATGACGCAGCGACTCATTGTTGCAGGAGTTTGCTGAGGCAGCGTCTTCCAAAAATGAAGACTAAGCCCTTTATTTTTTTTTCTCAACCCAGGCAGGTTGGTCTTAAATGTGGTGGGTGTGGTCTATGTCCTGGGCTTCTCTGCCGGCCTCGTGGCCTTACCTGCGTCCCAACAGGATGTGGTCCTCTCTGGGTTTAAAGGGCGGGCCTTGCTGTCAACCACTGTGGACGGTATTAAGGTGAAACGTGATCTTTAAGCAATCAGTGGATGCTAATGTAATTTGTGTTGATATGACACTGGCCCCTGGCTAAACGTTATGTGTGACATTCAAACTTTTTTTGTGTGTCCAGGCTTTCAGCACCAAGGAGATCATTGGGTATATCATTGGCTCCATATCCTCAGTGCTCTACCTCTGCTCCAGACTGCCACAGATGCACATTAATGTGAGTCTGAAGAAGGGGAGTTTGGGAAGGGTTGTTGAGTGAATGAATACTGGGTAGGCTTCCTACCTGTAAAAGTGCTGCATGGATATTTTCTTTCTATCTCTCTGTAGTATACAAGAAAGTCGACGGAGGGCGTGTCCTACTTTCTGTTTGCCCTAGTCATCCTGGGTAACACCATGTACGGCCTGAGTGTGCTGCTGAAGAACCCTGAGCAGGGCCAGGGAGAGGGAAGCTACATCATCCACCACCTGCCCTGGCTCGTCGGCAGCTTGGGCACCCTCTCACTAGACCTGCTGGTATCCTTCTCATTACAATGCCTGCTGGGCCTCTGGTCTCTTCAATCACATGTGTACTTGTAACTTTTAGTCTGCTTTGACTTAACACTTAGCTTGTGCTTTTGGCTCGGTCCTTGTATTACAATGACCGTAATGAACTTACCTAAAGGCAATTGGTTCAGGTTGGTTTGTGACTGGTATGCTGTAAGTATGTACCTGTACATTATCCTATATCTAAGCCTGTAGTCTGGGATGCATTTCCTTTCCAGTGCCTTTTTAAGAATATAATTTTTATTTAATTTCATTAACTTCTTGAATTCCCTTGACTCGCAGCATCAGATCTCCATACAGTTCTTGATATACCGCAATAATGCCCCTCTAGAGTTGGAATCGCAGCACGGCGAGAGAGCCGCTCTGCTGGACAAATGAAACTACTCCCTGGGTGCTGGATCTAGCAGTACAGACACTTATCCCCACCAAATGGACTCTCAATTGACATTCCTTAACAGTTTTGGCAAACACAGGATATCCCTTTCTTTTAGATTTTATAGTTGTATTTGTTATTTATACGATCTGTGTTTTTTGTCATTTTTTAATGTTTCGAGTGACTCCACATTGTTCATTGGGGTGCAGCTGTAGTTTACTGTTGTTAATGGCTCTTCATCTTTTAGTGACAGACCGTTCCACCGTTACTCAATAAACACTTGTAGTTTGCTTCTAACCTGTTCTGACAATCATGATGCTACTTGTCACTGCATGGAACCCTCTTCTGGTTGTATTGGAAAAGTCTTGTTGTATTTCAGAAGTGATGATTTAACTAGAAATATTTTTTGCAGATCACTTCACCTGTCTTCTGAGTACACAAAGACATGGAAATCTTAGTGTCTTAATATGTTCATGTGGATTTATGGTAACTAAAGTGTTAATGTCTGAAGTACTGTACTTTTTAATTATATTTGATCATTCACATCAATTGCCTTAGGTGTATTCCAATGATTTCCTTTTTTAAAAAAATTTTTTTAAGTGATTGCATAAGTATTTGTACATTGGGATAAGTAATGAGTTACTTAGACTACCTATTGAGATGTGTCTTTTGGTAAGATTACCGTGTGCTAAATGAGGTGAAAAGGAGACTGGATTACATTTTTCATGTGCCCTTTTTTTATTTTTTATTATTATTACTTTTTTGGTATGGTTTCAGATCTGGAGACTTGACCTGTTTGTTCAGTGTAAGCATATCATGATGCTCACTAAAGATTGTTGGTGATGGAATGGTCCTGTTTTCTTTTTCCTATTCTTGATCTGTTCCCTAAACACATGGTGATGCATCACCATCGACTGATATGCATAGCAAGGATTTGGGTGATTTAAGATTTTATCACATTGATAGTGTCTCATTCCCAATATACTGCTACATTTTAGAAGAAATGATTTGCTGGGATGTGTGTGTTATTTCATTTTCATAAATGTTTGTTTATTTCTCACCCATACGCTCAATGGGTTGCATAATAAATCAAGTTTTAAAATGAAACTGAAAATCGTTATGGAACTCTGATCGATAGTTTGCTAGATATGCTGAGAAAGTAATGTCATTTGCTGCGTTCCATATCCTATACTGTTTTTGACTGGATTTAAAGATTATATAATCCAATTCATAAAACATGAGAATTTCATATACAGTGCATTTGGAAAGTATTCAGACCCCTTCACTTTTCCACATTTTGTTACTTATTCTAAAATGTTTTTTTTTTTTAGACTCAAGCTACTCACAGTACCCCCATAAAGACAAAGCAAAAACAAGTTTTTTTGATATTTTAAGAAAATGTATTACAAATAACACCTTATTTACTTAAGTATTCAAACCCTTTGCTATGAGACTTGAAATTGATCTCAGGTGCAGCCTGTTTCCATTGATGTCCTTGATGTTTCTACAATTTGATTGGAGTCCACCTGTGGTAAATTCTATTGATTGGACACGATTTGGAAAGACGCACACCTGTCTCACATTTCTGCAATATTGAAGGTCCCTAAGAACAGTGTGGCCTCCATTCTTAAATGGAAGATGTTTGGAACCACCAAGACTCTTCCTGGAGCTGGCCAAACTGAACAATCGGGGCAGATTGGCCTTGGTCAGGGAGGTGACCAAGAACCCGATGGTCATTTTGACAGGGCTCCAGAGTTCCTCTGTGGAGATGGAAGAACTTTCCAGAGGGACAACCATCTCTGCAACACTCCAACAATCAGGTCTTTATGGTAGTGGCCAGACGGAAGGCACTCCTCAGTAAAAGGCACATGACAGTCCACTTGGAGTTTGCCAAAAGGCACCTAAAGAACTCTTAGACCATGAGAAACAAGATTCTATGTTCTGATGAAACCAAGATTGAACTATTTGGTCTGAATACCAAGAGTCACATCTGGAGGAATTCCAGGCACCATCACCTGGCCAATACCATCTCTATGTTGAAGCATGGTGGTGGCAGCATCATGCTGTGAGGATGTTTTTCAGCAGCAGAGACTTGGAGTCTAGTCAGGATCGAGAGGAAAGATTAACAAAGCTAAGTACAGAGAAATCCTTGATGCAAACCTGCTCAGGACCTCAGACTGGGGCAAAGGTTCACCTTCCAACAGGACAACGACCCATAGCACACAGCCAAGACAACGCAGGAGTGGCTGAACCTGATCAAACATATCTGGAGAGACCTGAAAATAGCTGTGCAGCAATGCTCCCCATCCAATCTGACATAGCTTGAGAGGATCTGTAGGGCATGCTGTCCGGTCCTCTGGCAGTCTCTATGGGGGTGCCACAGGGTTCAATTCTCGGGCCGACTCTTTTCTCTGTATATATCAATGATGTTGCTCTTGCTGCGGGCGATTCCCTGATCCACCTCTACGCAGACGACACCATTCTATATACTTCCGTCCCGTCCTTGGACACTGTGCTATCTAATCTCCAAACGAGCTTCAATGCCATACAACACTCCTTCGTTGGCCTCCAACTGCTCTTAAACGCTAGTAAAACCAAATGCATGCTTTTCAACCATTCGCTGCCTGCACCCGCACGCCTGACTAGCATCACCACCCTGGATGGTTCCGACCTTGAATATGTGGACATCTATAAGTACCTAGGTGTCTGGCTAGACTGTAAACTCTCCTTCCAGACTCATATCAAACATCTCCAATCGAAAATCAAATCTAGAGTCGGCTTTCTATTCCGCAACAAAGCCTCCTTCACTCACGCCGCCAAACTTACCCTAGTAAAACTGACTATCCTACCGATCCTCGACTTCGGCGATGTCATCTACAAAATAGCTTCCAACACTCTACTCAGCAAACTAGATGCAGTTTATCACAGTGCCATCCATTTTGTCACTAAAGCACCTTATACCACCCACCACTGCGACCTGTATGCTCTAGTCGGCTGGCCCTCGCTACATATTCGTCGCCAGACCCACTGGCTCCAGGTCATCTACAAGTCCATACTAGGTTAATACTAGATAAAGCTCCGCCTTATCTCAGTTCACTGGTCACGATGGCAACACCCACCCGTAGCACGCGCTCCAGCAGGTGTATCTCACTGATCATCCCTAAAGCCAACACCTCATTTGGCCGCCTTTCGTTCCAGTTCTCTGCTGCCTGTGACTGGAACGAATTGCAAAAATCGCTGAAGTTGGAGACTTTTATCTCCCTCACCAACTTCAAACATCTGCTATCTGAGCAGCTAACCGATCGCTGCAGCTGTACATAGTCTATCGGTAAATAGCCCACCCATTTTTACCTACCTCATCACCATACTGTTTTTATTTATTTACTTTTCTGCTCTTTTGCACACCAATATCTCTACCTGTACATGACCATCTGATAATTTATCACTCCAGTGTTAATCTGCAAAATTGTAATTATTCGCCTACCTCCTCATGCCTTTTGCACACAATGTATATAGACTCTCTTTTTTTTCTACTGTGTTATTGACTTGTTAATTGTTTACTCCATGTGTAACTCTGTGTTGTCTGTTCACACTGCTATGCTTTATCTTGGCCAGGTCGCAGTTGCAAATGAGAACTTGTTCTCAACTAGCCTACTTGGTTAAATAAAGGTGAAATAAAAAAAATGTAAAAAGAGAAGAATAGGGGAAACTCCTGAAATATAGGTGCGCCAAGCTTGTAGCGTCATACCCAAGATGACTCGAGGCTGTAGTCGCTGTCAAAGGTGCTTCAACAAAGTACTAAGTAAAAGGTCTGAATACTTGTGTAAATGTAATTTTTCCGTTTTTTTATTTGCATTTGCAAAAATGTCTAAAAACATGTTTTTGCTTTGTCAATATGGGGTATTGTGTGTTGATGAGGGAAAAATTGAATACATTTTAGAATAAGGCTGTAACAAAATGTGGCAAAAGTCAAGCGGTCTTATTACTTTCCGAATGCACTGTATAACTTGACTAATAACTCACTAACTACCAAAGGATATGAACAAAATGTACACACTTGACATGCAGCTCTTGCTTTGATCTCAAAACCAGCGCATCTACTCAAGACCGCGTATGCTGTAAACACAGTACAGTTCAAAGTAAATGGCACAGATCCATATATGCATCTCTTATTGGCTGAGTTGGCTGAGTCGTGCGTGTCAATACAATAGAATCCTACTCCGATGCATTCTGCCTATAACAAAATCTCTTGCAGTTATTTTTGTTTCTGTAAGTTGCATTGAAAGTGGCTAATTTGCGTTGAATCAATCACAATTGCACTGTAAAGAGAAACATTGATAGTGTTAACAGGGAAAACTCTAGTACAGGGGTCACCAACCTTTTCTGAGTCAAGATCACTTTAAGTAAAAATGTAAACAGAAATGTAAGCCTATGCAACATTAACTAATTAAAAATGGTACTGTAGCAATGAGGTTTATGTAGTAAGCTATAGGCTCAATGCACTGTTGTTGGGGCCATTTCACAAAATATATTTCAAAATTTGAGGTAGGCAATGTGATCACACTGGTAATCGATCCCTTGTTGTATTACTTGTGATACACAGCTGAGGAAGCATACATTTAAATGTATTTTACTGGGCTGATGGTGCCTGCATCTGATGGTCAGTCTCGGCAGTGGGAGAGCAGCAGACTGAGGGTCCGCCTTGCAACATCCCTCTGCTCTACCTTTCCTCCACTGACACTGACCAAAAAGGGACACCAACTGGATGATGAGTCACACCCCATATTTGTGCCTCACAAATTCACGTTGTTACTCCTATGAACAGAGAAAGTGAAATATTCCTTTATATTAAAAAATACTCAAGCTGCTAATAATAACTACAACGCAAACATATATATTCACTTTCCTATTCATTCTTTACTAACGCAGTGCTTTTTGTAGCGCTGAGTGGAAATAGGAAGTGGTTTATAAAAGTGTTGAATAATGCTGAGTAAGAACTAAAACACGAACTCACTGAAAAAAACAGACGCTCTTTGCTGTATTCGTTGACGGCCTCTCTCTTGTCATCGTTTTAAACGTTTTGAAATCTCACAGTATCAATTTTGCTGTAGCTTTCTTTTATGCCTACTAGGTAACTGCAAACACCGTAATCTGGGCCATCCGATAGGCTAGCTGTGGGTAACCATATAGTGCACTTGATTTGCTCTCAAGGCTCGCCGGGAATGCAGAGGTTGTAACTTCAGACACGTGCAATGGTTAAAATGGCAACAGTTCCCCTACCTAGCGCACAAGACAGCTGAATTGGGTGCACCTACCGTCAACAGCCCAAGACGAATAAAAAAAAATAGGAACACATTTTTACATTAATGTTTGGCGATTGAATAGGAATGACTTGGATATCGACCGGTTGGTGACCACTGCTCTGGAAAGTTGAGTGAAATTCAATATCGTGCTTCTCTTTATGGCTGATATTCAGTTTATTCCGCGCAGTAGTCCCGGGTGAGCTGCGTGGCCGTATCGGGCAACTACGCACCCGAGCGCAGTTTAGAGGGAACACCGTTATCTTTCCTGCCTCGCCTCCAGACCGTATTCAGGACGGCTCAGGGGAGCGTTTACTTGCTAGCTCCAGAGCCTGATCAATTTACGGATGTTCTGGGGTAATTCCCACATTTGGGGATCTTATCCGCTGCTAATGAAGAGTTAGTCTAGAATTCCACAGAAGAAGTTCACTTTTAAAACTTGTACATAATTTGAGGTAGTCCGAATGACAAAATAAAATAGTGGGCTAACGGAGAAAAAGAGCCTGGCTCACAGTTCGGCTACATCCCCGTCACACACAATTGCATCAAAAGTTACCTTACTACGTCACCCACAATGCACCTCGGTGTTTTAAAGCAATACCGCTACTTTACCAACACCACATACTTTCTATGTATAGTGCATCATGCTCTTCTTTTAAATACATTAGGTTGCGCTTATTCCCTCCAAGCTATGGTGATCTGCCTCTAGAAAATGATTATATTACTGCATTACAGACATTATTTCTTCAAGAGTTGAGTGCATTAAATAATTTGTATTATTGGAGTGCAAGAGATGACTGACAACATTACAGGGATGGCACATGTTAAATGAATGTGTCCAACGGACTGTCCAGATTGTCATCATCAAGAGTTCCAGGGGTTGCTGGCTATCAATGATCCAGGGCGAAAAAGTCACCCAGCTCATCTGTCTCTGGTCTTAGTGGGGGTCCGCCTCCAGTCTTGAAACACTCCCTACTAGTAACAACATTTTGTCGTCTTTAAGTTGATTTTGTCATCTTTAAGGTCCTTAAAGCCAAGACAATATAGAAAATTACATTAGTAATTATGTATGATAGTTTTACATTTCTGTCACAAATAAATTTAGGCCCACTGTGTTATTACACAAGAAAACTAACATTTCAAAGCGAGTCAGATTTGTAAAAGTGGGCTAACAATAAATGCAGTATCTTACCTGAAGTTGTGGTATCGTCCTTTTGTTTACTTTTTCTTTTAGATCCGTCCATTGTTTGGTTTGGCATTCCACACAATGCTTACGTATTAGTGTCGCATCCCTGGTTTTTGAAGAATCCTGCTGTCCTGTTGGAAGGTGAACCTTCGCCCCAGTCTGAGGTCCTGAAAGCTCTGGAGCAGGTTTTTATCAAGGATCTCTCTGTACTTTGCTCCATTCATCTTTGCCTCGATTCTGACTAGTCTCCCAGTCCCTGCCACTGAAAAACATCCCCACAGCATGATTCTGCCACCTCCATGCTTCACCGTATGGATGGTGCCATGTTTCCTCCAGATGTGACGCTTGGCATTCAGGCCAAAGAGTTCAATCTTGGTTTCATCAGACCAAATAATCTTCTTACTCATGGTCTGAGAGTCTTTAGGTGCCTTTTGGCAAACTCCAAGAGGGCTGTCATGTGCCTTTTGCTGAGGAGTGGCTTTGTCTGGCAACTCTACCATAAAGGCCTGATTGGTGGAGTGCTGCAGAGATGGTTGTCCTTCTGGAAGGTTTTCCCATCCCCACAGAGGAACTCTAGAGCTCTGTCAGAGTGACCATCAAGTTCTTGGTCACTTCTCTGACCAAGGCCCTTCTCCCCTGATTGGTGTTTCCAAACTTCTTCCATTTAAGAATGATGGAGGCCACACTGTATTCTTGGCGACCTTCAATGATGCAGAAATGTTTTGGTACCCTTCCCCAGATCTGTGCCTCGACACAATCCTGTCTCGGAGCTCTACCAACAATTCCTTCGACCTCATGGCTTGGTTTTTGCTCTGACATCCACTGTCAACTGTGGGATGTTATATCGACAGTTGTGTGCCTTTCAAAATCATGTCCAATCTATTGAATTTATCACAGGTGGACTCCAATCAAGTTGTAGAAACATCTCAAGGATGATCAATGAAAACAGAATGCACCTGAGATCAATTTCGAGTCTCAAAGCAAAGGGTCTGAATACTTATGTAAATAAGATATTTCTGTTTTAAATCTTTTATACATTTACAAGCATTTATTTATTTTTTTTTACCTTTATTTAACCAGGCAAGTCAGTTAAGAACAAATTCTTATTTTCAATGACGGCCTGGGAACAGTGGGTTAACTGCCAGGGGCAGAACGACAGATTTGTACCTTGTCAGCTCGGGGGTTTGAACTCACAACCTTCCGGTTACTAGTCCAACGCTCTAACCACTAGGCTACCCTGCCGCCCCCAGGGAATCATGTAGCAACCAAAAAAGTGTTAAACAAATCAAAATAGATTTTAGATTCTTCAAAGTAGCCACCCTTTGCCTTGATGACAGCTTTGCACACTCTTGGCATTCTCTCAACCAGCTAAATATGGAATGCATTTCTAACAGTCTTGAAGGAGTTCCAACATATGCTGAACACTTGTTGGCTGTGTTTTCTGTAGTCCAACTCATCCCAAACCATCTAAATTGGGTTGAGGTCAGGTGATTGTCGAGGCCAGGTCATCTGATGCAGCACTCCATCACTCTCCTTCTTGGTCAAATAGCCCTTACACAGCCTGGAGGTGTGTTAGGTCACTGTCCTGTTGAAAAAAAATTATAGTCACACTAAGCCAACAGCATACTACCCTGCATCCCACTGCTGGATTGCTTCTAAAGCTAAGCAGGTTTGGTCCTGGTTTGTTCCTGGATGGGAGACCAGGTGGTATTGGAGGGCCAGTAGGAGGCACCCTTTCCTCTGGTCTGAAAAAAATGTCCTGATTCCCCAGGGCAGTGATTGGGGACATTGCCCTTCTTTCAGATGGGATGTTAAACAGGTGTCCTGACTCTCTTTGGTCACTATAGATCCCATGGCATTTATTGTAGGAGCCAAGGTGTCCTGGCTAAATTCCCAATCTGGTCTTCATACTGTACCATCATGGCCACCTAATTATTCCCAGCTTACAATTGGCTCATTTGTCCTCTCCCCTGTATCTATTTCCTAGGTTGTTGCCAGATTCACACAGTCTCCTCTGAACAGTTAATGGTGAGCTTTGTCTGTTACTTGAACCATGTGAAACATTTATTTGGGCTGCAATTTCTGAGGCTGGTAACTCTAATGAACTTATCCTCTGCAGCAGAGGTAACTCTGGGTCTTCCTTTCCTGTGGCGTTCCTCATGAGAGCCAGTTTCATCATAGTGCTTGATGCTTTTTGTGACTGCACTTGAAAAAACTTTCCGGATTGACTGACCTTCATGTCTTAAGGTAATGATGGACTGTCGCTTCTCTTTGCTTATTTGAGCAGTTCTTGCCATAATATGGACTTGGTCTTTTAACAAATAGGGCTATCTTCTGTATACCACCCCTACCCTGTCACAACACAACTGATTGGCTCAAACGCATTAAGAAGGAAAGAAGGCACACTTGTTAGTCGAAATACATTCCAGGTGACTACCTCATGAAGCTGGTTGAGAGAATTCCAAGCGTGTGCAAAGCTGTCATCAAGGCAAGGGTGTGTTGAGTGGTCCTTTGCATGGGGTGATGTAAGTTTCCTTCAGTAATCAGTCTTCCAGATGACACAGACACAAGAACCTTGGTATACAACTTTTCAGTAATAAAATGCAATTGCAGACAGAGATTCACATACAGAGTACCTCAGTAGTCTATAGTAAATATCTATGTGGCAAAACAGGAGACAGCACTCTTTATACAACCTACCATCAACCATATCTTAACATTGTTGCATTGGATTAGATACAAAGTATCTAAGATGAGAAAAACAAGTTTAGACTGTGGTTTCTCACTCTACTATCTGGTAACATTGTCTGCAGATAAAACCTCAGGAACACCAAATCTAGGTATTATCTCCCTTACTAGTAGCTTTGCTACTGTCTTAGCATCACAGTGTGTGGTGAGAAATGCCTCCACCCACCTAGTGAATCCTGTCAATAAGGACTAAACAGTACCTTTTCCTTTCTTTTCTTTCTGCAAGATCTATGAAATCCATGGCAAGATGGACAAATGGTCCTCTTGGCGTAGGGAAATGACCTGGTTTTAGAGATGCTCCTTTGGCAGTGTTAAATTGCATGCACGTAGCACATCGAAACAAACTGTTTCACATGCTGAGTCAAATTTGGACAAAACCAATCCAAAGAAATTGCCTCTATCATATCCCCCTTGACAAATGGGCCATACCGTGGGCCACTTGGCAAACAAAGGCGATAAGAGAAGCTGGCAGACACGGTCTGCCAGACAGTCTGTCTCCAAATTCTAGAAATGGGGTCAAGTTTACAACCCCGCTGTTGCCATACCAAATGAGAACCATCATCCAAAGCCTGTTTAGATGCCAAATCGTCAGTGTCTTTCCCAACAGTAACAGAGAAGAACATGGAGTGGCTATGATATTTTGAGGCAGCCAATTTAGCAGCCTCATCTGCCATGGCGTTACCCATACTCACAAAATCTTTCACCCCAGTGTGAGCAGCAACCTTCACAATAGCCAAAGCAGAGAGCAGCATCATAGCCTCCAAGAGATCTAAAACCATATTTCTATTGTAATCCTTTTTCCTTCTACCAGTTTACAGGCAGTGGTTAGTGCCAAAAGTTCATCCTGTTGAGCTGAGAAAGTATCTGGTAATGGTTGTTGTATGTGAGTGATTCTATCATTTGTCACAATACAAAACCCTGACTAATATGTTTCATTGGTGTGGGACCCAATGTCTCTACACTGCCTTTGGTTGAATCTGTCATGGTATAAGGGCACAAGGCAAGACCCGGGAGGCAGATGGTTTGAGTCTTTGATATTTATTACCAGAGGTGGGACCAAGTCATTGTTTTACAAGTAAGTCTCAAGTAAGTCTCAAGTCTTAGCACTTAAGTCCCAAGTCAAGACAGGCAAGTCCGAGTCAAGTCTCAAGTCAAGACCAACAATTCTCAAGTCCTAAACTTTGAGTTTGTCACGTTCGTCGTATACATAATGAGCGGACCAAGGCGCAGTGTCAGTAGAGTTCCACATATTTATTAAAGTGAACCTTCAAAAAACAACAAAGAATAAACAAACGAGAAGTTCGTAGCGCACAAAGCACTAAACCAAAACGAAACAATACAAACGCAGGTGGTGTAACGGCTTTCTTCCTGGGAAGGAGAGGCGGACCAAAACGCAGCGTGGTTTGGGTTAAACATCTTTAATAAAGACGAATACCGAGAACTACAAATATACAAAACAATAAATGTGAAAACCGAAAACAGTCCTGTGAAACAAACACAGACACGGAAATAATCACCCACAAACCCCCAACACAAAACAGGCTACCTAAATATGGTTCCCAATCAGAGACAATGACTAACACCTGCCTCTGATTGAGAACCATATCAGGCCAAACACAGAAACAGACAAACTAGACACACAACATAGAATGCCCACCCAGCTCACGTCCTGACCAACACTAAAACAAGGAAAACACACAAGAGCTATGGTCAGAACGTGACAGTACCCGCCTCCCAAGGTGCGGACTCCGACCGCACAACCTAAACCTATAGGGGAGGGTCTGGGTGGGCATCTGTCCGCGGTGGTGGCTCTGGCGCTGGACGTGGACCCCACTCCATAATTGTCTTATTCCACCTCCTTAGCGTCCTTTGAGTGGCGACCCTCGCCGCCGACCTTGGCCTAGGAACCCTAACAAAGGGCCCCACTGGACTGAGGGGCAGCTCTGGACTGAGGGGTACCTCGGGACTGAGGGGTAGCTCAGGACTGAAGGGTAGCTCAGGACTGAGAGGTAGCTCAGGACTGAGAGGTAGCTCAGGCTGGTTGACGGCTCTGGCAGCTTCTGGCTGACTGACGGCTCTGGCAGCTTCTGGCTGACTGACGGCTCTGGAGGATCCTGGCTGACTGGCGGCTCTGGAAGATCCTGGCTGACTGGCGGTTCTGGCGGATCCTGGCTGACTGGCGGCTCTGGCGGATCCTGGCTGACTGGCGGCTCTGGCGGATCCTGGCTGACTGGCGGCTCTGGCGGATCCTGGCTGACTGGCGGCTCTGGCGGATCCTGGCTGACTGGCGGCTCTGGAGGATCCTGGCTGACTGGCGGCTCTGGCGGATCCTGGCTGACTGGTGGCTCTGGTGGATCCTGGCTGACTGGCGGATCCTGGCTGACTGGCGGCTCTGGCGGCTCCATGCTGACTGGCGGCTCCATGCTGACTGGCGGCTCTGGCGGCTCTGGACAGACGGGAGACTCTAGCGGCTCTGGACAGACGGGAGAATCTGACGGCGCTGGAGAGACGGGAGACTCTAGCAGCTCTGGACAGACGGGCAGCTCAGGCGGCGCTGGGCAGACGGGCAGCTCAGGCGGCGCTGGGCAGACGGGCAGCTCAGGCGGCGCTGGGCAGACGGCCAGCTCAGGCGGCGCTTGGCAGACGGCCAGCTCAGGCGGCGCTGGGCAGACGGCCAGCTCAGGCGGCGCTGGGCAGACGGCCAGCTCAGGCGGCGCTGGGCAGACTGGAGACTCCGGAAACGCTGGAGAGGAGGAAGGCTCTGGCAGCGCTGGACAGAGGAGCTCTGGCGCCTCTGGACTGAGGGGCTCTGGCGCCTCTGGACTGAGGGGCTCTGGCGCCTCTGGACTGAGGGGCTCTGGTAGCGCGGACAGGCGGGAGCACCTGTATTGATGGGATGGAGAGACAGCCTGGTGCGGGGTGCCGGCACTGGTGGTACCGGGCTGGGGACACACACCTTAGGGCGAATGCCTTGCATACTACGCCAAATCAACTGCTTTCTCTCTTCACACTCCCCCAATTCTATTAACACCTCCTCGAGTGTCTCCTCATCTCCCATCCGTTCACTCTCCTCCATTCTGTCCAATAACTCCTCAACCCTCTCAGACTCAGCCCTCAGCTTCGCCGATAGCTCCGATTACATCCATGGCTCCTTACGGTAAACAGGGGGAGTTGGCTCAGGTCTGGCTCCTGACTCTGCCACACTCTCCCTGTGCCCCCCCCCCAATACATTTTTGGGGCTGCCTCTCGGACTTCCAGCCGCTCTGCCGTGCTAGCTCCTCATAATGCCGCCTCTCTGCTTTCGCTGCCTCCAGCTCGGCTTTGGGGCGGCAATAGTCCCCTGGCTCTGCCCAGGGTCCTTTCCCGTCTAGAATCTCCTCCCAAGTCCATTTTTCCAAATAGTGCAGCCTCTCCCACTGCTGCTGCTGCCTCTGTTACTTCTCCTGCTGCTGCTTTTGCTGCTGCTGCTGTTGCTCCTGCTGCTGCTGCTTCTCCTGCTGTACCTGTTGCTTCTCCTCCTGCTGCTTTTGCTGCTGCCTCTGTTTACCACGCCACTTGGTCCTTGGTTGGTGGGTGATTCTGTAATGGCTTTCTTTCTGGGAAGGAGAGGCGGACCAAAACGCAGCGTGGTTTGGGTTAAACATCTTTAATAAAGACGAATACCGAGAAAACACTACAAAATATACAAAACAATAAATGTGAAAACCGAAAACAGTCCTGTGTGGTGAAACAAACACAGACACGAAAATAATCACCCACAAACCCCCAACACAAAAAAGGCTACCTAAATATGGTTTCCAATAAGAGACAATGACTAACACCTGCCTGATTGAGACCATATCAGGCCAAATACAGAAACAGACAAACTAGACACACAACATAGAATGCCCACCCAGCTCACGTCCTGACCAACACTAAAACAAGGAAAACACACAAGAACTATAGTCAGAACGTGACAGGTGGGAAAAGGACCACACTAAGTATGATCCCCAATTAGAGGCAACGATCATCAGCTGCCTCCAATTGGGAACCATACTCATATCAACATAAAAATTCTAGACTAGAACACCCCCTTGTCACGCTCTGACCTATTGCACCATAAAGAACCCCAAGGGCTCTCTATGGTCAGGGTGTGACAGAGTTTTGAGTCCTAAACAAGTCACAACATGCTCTTCACCAAATGTAATACCATTTCATATTTTTAACAAGAGTAATAGTTAGTATATTACATTTATGCAAATCATGAATGCTTTTAAAAATATATTTATTTATTTCCAAATAAACTTTATATTTCATGGTTACAGTAGGCTAACATATGTTACTGCTGTTCCTAAAGCCATTGACATCATGCAGGGTTTAGGCTACCAACTGCCTAACCAGTTGTAGCTCAATCTTGGGTGCAATGATCACGTTCCCGCACTGACTGACTGTGTGGAGACTCATTGATTTAATGTTATGTTAGCCAACATGCTACACTAGCAAAGTTATTAATTATATAGGTGTCGGCTACATTATCCACGACTTTGTGCAGCTTCAAATGTCAAACAAATTTGGAAGTTGTTGCGCCTGTCTGTCATTTTCTTCCCGCATGTTATCAAGTTGAAATCTGTTTTTTTGTTGATATAACATAGTATTTATATCCGAGAATAATAATTTTGGGTATCATCTTTCCAAGGGCTCCATCTAAATTCACCCGCTGAATTTAGATGGGCACAATTTGATTTGACACTAAAGAGGCCTTTCTACTGACTCTGATAAACACCAAAAGAAAAATGCCCAGGGTCCCTGCTCATCTGCGTGAATGTGCCTTAGGCATGCTGCAAGGAGGCATGAGGACTGCAGATGTGGCCAGGGCAATAAATTGCAATGTCCGTACTGTGAGACGCCATGTTTCTGTCGATATTATGGAGCTCATTTGGAATATTTTTAGGCGTTTTCGTGACCTTAATTTCCGGTCGATTTCTCAGCCAAACGTGAAGAACAAACGGAGCTATTTCGCCTACAAAAATAATATTTTTGGAAAACAGGAGCATTTGCTATCTAACTGGGAGTCTCGTGAGTGAAAACATCTGAAGCTCATCAAAGGTAAACGATTTAATTTGATTGCTTTTCTGATTTTCGTGACCAAGTTGCCTACTGCTAGCTGGACATAATGCTATGCTAGGCTATCGATAAACGTACACAAATGCTTGTCTTGCTTTGGCTGTAAAGCATATTTTCAAAATCTGAGATGACAGGGTGATTAACAAATGGCTAAGCTGTGTTTCAATATATTTCACTTGTGATTTCATGAATAGGAATATTTTCTAGTAACATTTATGTCCGTTGCGTTATGCTAATTAGTGTCAGATGATGACAACGATCCCGGACACGGGATGGGGAGTTACAACAGGTTTTAACAGTCTGATGGCCTTAAGATAGAAGCTTTTTCAGTCTCTCGGCCCCAGCTTTGATGCACATGTACTGACCTCGCCTTCTGAATGATAGTGGGGTGAACAGGCAGTGGCTATGGTGGTTGTTGTCCTTGATGATCTTTTTGGCCTTCTTGTGACATCGGGTGGTGTAGGTGTCCTGGAGGGCAGGTACTTTGCCCCCGGTGATTGGTTGTGCAGACCTCACTACCCTCTGGAAAGCCTTATGGTTGTGTGCGGAGCAGTTGCCGTACCCGACTAGGTGCTCTGGATTGTGCATCTGTAAAAGTTTGTGAGTGTTTATGGTGACAAGCCAAATTTCTTCAGCCTCCTGAGGTTGAAGAGGCGCCGTTGTGCCTTCTTCACCATGCTGTCTGTTTGGGTGGACTATTTCAATTTGCCCGTGATGTGTACGCCGAGGAACTTAAAACTTTCCACCTTCTCCACTACTGTCCCATTGATGTGGATAGTGGGGTGCTCCCTCTGCTGTTTCCTGAAGTCCACGATCATCTCCTTTGTTTTGGTGACGTTGAGTGTGAGGTTATTTTCCTGACACCACATTCTGAGGGCCCTCACCTCCTCCCCGTAGGCCGTCTCGTCATTGTTGGTAATCAAGCCTACCACTGTAGTGTCGTCTGCAAACTTGATGATTGAGTTGGAGGCGTGCATGGCCACGCAGTCATGGGTGAACAGGGAGTACAGGAGAGGGCTGAGAATGCACCCTTGTGGGGCCCAGTGTTGAGGATCAGCGGGGTGGAGATGTTGTTTCCTACCCTCACCACCTGGGGGCGGCCCCTCAGAATGTCCAGGACCCAGTTGCACAGGGCGGGGTCGAGACCCAGGGTCTCGAGCTTAATGACGAGTTTGGAGGGTACTATGGTGTTAAATGCTGAGCTGTAATCGATTAACAGAATTCTTACATAGGTATTCCTCTTGTCCAGATGGGATCGGGCAGTGTGCAGTGTGATTGCGATTGCGTCGTCTGTGGACCTATTGGGGTGGTAAGCAAATTGGAGTGGGTCTAGGGTGTCAGGTAGGGTGGAGGTGATATGATCCTTCACTAGTCTCTCAAAGCACTTTATGATGACAGAAGTGAGTGGTACGGGGTGATAGTCGTTTAGCTAAGTTACCTTAGCTTTCTTGGGAACAAGAACAATGGTAGCCCTCTTGAAGCATGTGGGAACAGCAGACTGGGATAGGGATTGATTGAATATGTCCGTAAACACACCAGCCATCTGATCTGTGCATGTTCTGAGGACACAGCTAGGGATGCCATCTGGGCCTGCAGCCTTGCGAGGGTTAACACGTTTAAAAGTTTTACTCGCTTTCGCTGCGATGAAGGAGAATCCACAGGTTTTGGTAGCAGGCCGTGTCAGTGGCACTGTATTGTCCTAAAAGCGAGCAAAGAAGTTGTTTAGTTTGTTTGTGAGCAAGACATCGGTGTCCGCGACGGGGCTGGTTTTCTTTTTGTAGTCCGTGATTGACTGTAGGCCCTGCCATATACATCTCGTATCTGAGCCGTTGAATTGAGACTCTACTTTGTCTCTATACTGACGCTTAGCTTGTTTGATTACCTTGCGGAGGGAATAGCTACACTGTTTGTATTCGGTCATGTTTCTGGTCGCCTTGCCATGATTAAAAGCAATGGTTTGCGCTTTCAGTTTTGTAATGTGCTTGCCCTCTTGCTCAGTTGTGCACCGGGGCCTCCCACTCCTCTTTCTATTCTGGTTAGGGCCAGTTGTGTTGTTCTGTGAAGGGAGTAGTACCCAGCTTTGTATGAGATCATAATTGTCTTGCAATTTCTCGCATGGAATAGGCTTCATTTCTCAGAACAAGAATAGACTGACGAGTTTCAGAAGAAAGTTATTTGTTTCTGGCCATTTGAGCCTGTAATGGAACTCACAAATGCTGATGCTCCAGATACTCAACTAGTCTAAAGAAGGCCAGTTGTATTGCTTCTTTAATCAGAACAACAGTAGTCAGCTGTGCAGCAAAATTGCAAAAGGGTTTTAGACTTAGACTTTTAAAATGATAAACTTGGATTAGCTAACACAACGTGCCATTGGAACACAGGAGTGATGGTTGCTGATAATGGGCCTCTGTACACTTATGTAGATATTCCATAAAAAGTCAGCTGTTTCCAGCTACAATAGTCATTTATAACATTAACAATGTCTACACTGTATTTCGGATCAATTTGATGTTATTTTAATGGACAATAAATGTGCTTTTCTTTCAAAAACAAGGACATTTCTAATGACCCAAGTGTGTGTGTGTGTGTATGTGTGTGTGTGTGTGTGTGTGTGTGTGTGTGTATATATATATACAGTGGGGCAAAAAAGTATTTAGTCAGCCACCAATTGTGCAAGTTCTCCCACTTAAAAAGATGAGAGAGGCCTGTAATTTTCATCATAGGTACACTTCAACTATGACAAAATGAGAAGAAAAAAAATCCAGAAAATCACATTGTAGGATTTTTTATGAATTTATTTGCAAATTATGGTGGAAAATAAGTATTTGGTCACCTACAAACAAGCAAGATTTCCTGCTCTCACAGACCTGTAACTTCTTCTTTAAGAGGCTCATCTGTCCTATCCTCCACTAGTTACCTGTATTAATGGCACCTGTTTGAACTTGTTATCAGTATAAAAGACACCTGTCCACAACCTCAAACAGTCACACTCCAAACTCCACTATGGCCAAGACCAAAGAGCTGTCAAAGGACCCCAGAAACAAAATTGTAGACCTGCACCAGGCTGGGAAGACTGAATCTGCAATAGGTAAGCAGCTTGGTTTGAAGAAATCAACTGTGGGAGCAATTATTCGGAAATGGAAGACATACAAGACCACTGATAATCTCCCTCGATCTGGGGCTCCACGCAAGATCTCACCCCGTGGGGTCAAAATGATCACAAGAACGCTGAGCAAAAATCCCAGAACCACACGGGGGGACCTAGTGAATGATCTGCAGAGAGCTGGGACCAAAGTAACAAAGCCTACCATCAGTAACACACTACGCCGCCAGGGACTCAAATCCTGCAGTGCCAGACGTGTTCCCCTGCTTAAGCCAGTACATGTCCATGCCTGTCTGAAGTTTGCTAGAATGTCATATGGTCAGATTAAACCAAAATAGAACTTTTTGGTAAAAACTCAACTCGTCGTGTTTGGAGGACAAAGAATGCTGAGTTGCATCACCATACCCACTGTGAAGCATGGGGGTGGAAACATCATGCTTTGGGGTTGTTTTTCTGCAAAGGGACCAGGACGACTGATCCGTGTAAAGGAAAGAATGAATGGGGCCATGTATCGTGAGATTTTGAGTGAAAACCTCCTTCCATCAGCAAGGGCATTGAAGATTAAACGTGGCTGGGTCTTTCAGCATGACAATGATCCCAAACACACCGCCCGGGTAACGAAGGAGTGGCTTCGTAAGAAGCATTTCAAGGTCCTGGAGTGGCCTAGCCAGTCTCCAGATCTCAACCCCATAGAAAATCTTTGGAGGGAGTTGAAAGTCCATGTTGCCCAGCAACAGCCCCAAAACATCACTGCTCTAGAGGAGATCTGCATGGAGGAATGGGCCAAAATACCAGCAACAGTGTGTGTGAACCTTGTGAAGACTTACAAAAAACGTTTGACCCCTGTCATTGCCAACAAAGGGTATATAACAAAGTATTGAGAAACTTTTGTTATTGACCAAATACTTATTTTCCACCATAATTTGCAAATAAATTCATAAAAAATCCTACAATGTGATTTTCAGGATTTTTTCAAATCATTTTGTCTGTCATAGTTCAAGTGTACCTATGATGAAAATTACAGGCCTCTCTCAGGCCTCTCTCATCTTTTTAAGTGGGTGAACTTGCACAATTGGTGGCTGACTAAATACTTTTTTTGCCCCACTGTATATATATATATATATATATATATATATATATATATATATATATATATATATATATACTGTATATATTTTGCCCCACTGTGTGTATATATATATATATATATGTATATGTGTATGTGTATATGTGTGTGTATGTATATGTGTGTGTGTGTGTGTGTGTGTGGATTTTACTTGTCCTTTTATGACAACCAAAAAAATGTACGTTGTAAATTTTACTGTTGATTGTAAAAACTAAAATAAAGTATATTTTTAAGACATTCATAATCAAACATCTAGAAATAGATGCAATGCAGCACCCTTTAAATACTATCTTGTATTTCAATAGTAACATGTATTTCACCATTTTACCCAACTGTAACCTTGACTTTACCCCGTGTACACTCAACCTTAATTTATCATGTCATGTGGAGGTCAAGCTGACCTCTGACCTTTCCACTCCACACTCTGGTAGACCGGGACCCTGGTAGATCTGTCACTGACTCTAATGTTCCTGGAAGACACAGCCATGTTGTTTCTCTTTATTAGTGCAGTTATTGTTATTACTGTCCTGTTATTGAAAAAAACTAGTTATGGAATTCTGACCCTGAGAAACCCTCCTCTCACACACGCACACATACACGTTCTCCCTCACACACGTACACACATATAAGTGACATTGAGGGCCCACCCAGCGAGGGAGGAAAGGTCAGAACAAAACTATCACGATGGGTTCTAAAAGGAGATGAACTGTGTGGGGGGCTGATCTCATGCAGTGACAGTGAGGGAGTAGGAGTGTGTGCGTGCATGTAGTTGTAGTCGGTTGTGAAACAGTGGCAAAGAGGTTGTGTTCCTAGGCAGTCCCAGGGCTTCTTACAGAGGGCAGCAGGAAGAGCCAGTGATAGTGGGCCATCATCCATCACTGGGACGAACAAGAGGCTGTTTATAAACACACAATACTGGGAATGTCTTAATGAGCCTGCTCTCTCTCACTGCAGGGCCAGAGCCCACACCATCACACACACATTCCCCTTCGCTCCGCATACTTCCTATATATCCCTCTATGCTCTCTAGTTTAACATAATGCAATTCATTGAGGGATGTATCAACTATTGTTTAAGATTTAACCTTATGGAGTAGGCCAAAGCAAGGTGTGCATTTTCTCAGGAAAGTGAATCTACTTTGAGTGCCCCTTGTCTTCTTGAAAGACATCCATGGTATCTAAAATCCTTATCCACCTCATACAATGTTTCTGATATTGGGTCCTAAGCAAGGTAATGTGCATGAATGAGTGACTGTCTCTTGATTGAGAGAGAAAGTTTGTGTGTGTGTGTGTGTGTGTGTGTGTGTGTGTGTGTGTGTGTGTGTGTGTGTGTGTGTGTGTGTGTGTGTGTGTGTGTGTGTGTGTGTGTGTGTGTGTGTGTGTGTGTGTGTGTGTGTGTGTGTGTGTGTGTGTGTGTGGGCACGCGCGCGGGTGCGTGATTGTGATTGTGTACGAGTGCGTGTTTGGCAAGTGTAGAGGCTGAACTGCAGTCAACATTACAAATGTAAGGGGAGGAAAAATCAGGAGGCTATCAGAAGTCAGCACACGAGGAGAAGACCACCACTGGTGAGCTCATATCACTCTTTTTAATACATTTTACTCGATGAAGAGTATATTTATAATTTTATTTCAATTTGATCCGTTATTCAAACTCTACTATGGACTGTGTATTTGAAAACCGTAGTTTTACTATCATGTTCCTTGTTGATTGTTGCTGTGAAGTTGTCTTGTTGATGTGAAGAGGCTTAGCTGTCCTACTTCTCCTGAGTAACCTGCTACCTGATAGATGAAGTGCCAAGGTGCCATAGTGCATCTTATCTTACAGACTTACAAAGAGATTTAAGAAGTTTTAACAGTGTGCTTTGGAAGGGTAATTTACTCCAACTAAGTCTTAATTTAAAAAAATACATTATTGATGCACGCATTAAGGAACTGACATTGGATAGGTTCGAGAGGTTTGGTGGTTACACTTGGACTTTTACAAATATTTTTGCCACAATGCCGAGCCAGTGTTTTGACTTGACTCTGTGTCCGTTTAGTCATGACAACAGTATCCTAACTCGTTTGTAAATGTTTTTAAGACCTGCTGTTACAAACAAGTAATGGATAAGGAAAATTAAGTTGGTAGGCTTGCATCTACAGTACAGTAAGGGGGAAAAACAAAAATCTTGATTCTATGGAATCCATTTGAGAGAGAAACATTTTCTGAAAACTGCATTTGTACTATGCTCAAGCGTTCTAAAGCAACAACAGATAAGCTGAAATCAAAGACTTTCATTGTGTATATTATGTTAGTATGTTCAGTATGTTCAGAGTTCCGGCGCCGACAGAGATGGCCGCCTCGCTTTGCGTTCCTAGAATGTATTTCTAAAACAGATTATAAACTGTTTGGATCTAGTTAGGGCGATAACTTCAAGAGGTGAAAATGTGATGTACTAAGCAAGCATTTATGTTCCTTTTGACATTTCACAACAACGGTCTAGTCAATTCGCATTAACTGTAGTAACATTTAGAGTATTTACAAGTATTTACAAATCATGTGATCTATTTTAGCACTGGACTTTAACCACAAATCCATCCCCTGGCCCTCCCTGCAAGGCCACTCTAATCTAAGCGTCAGTTTCCTGTTTAAATCAGTAAACACTGTGCTATCTGAGTCAGGCTACCAGCAAACAGTGTGCAGTGATAAAGAGCCAAGCTGGGAAGACGTACTAGAGGTTTAGAGAAAGAGAGATATTTATTGTGTGCTTACAGCCTTCAGTCCAAACGTTGAGTGAATCAAGGGTCATGTGTTTATCCCACCCTTACCCTCCTCCTCCAGAATGATTCCCTTGGGGATGTACATGCTCAGGCCCTTGTCCAACAGTGACAACTGGGCCACACTAGAAGATCCATGGCCACATGTATACACTCCAAGAAATTGTCCCCATCACTCATTATGAAGAGGGAAATGAATGAATGCGCAGCCACATCCACTGTAGTGTATGCGTTCCCTCCGTTATCATGCTCTCTCACTCTCTTGGAGGGTACAGTATAAGGGGTAGCAAGCTTTGTGAAGACATGACTAATGCAACAGTACACGTGACAGGGGAATATGACAACAGAAGCCTCTCCTGGGATTTGTTAAGGTAATTGTACAATGACAAAGAAATTCAAACAAATGTAATAATGACATTAGGGTATTTGGGATTTCTTTCAATCGGGGACCTTAGCTAGTCAGTTGTGCCTAGGTACCAGATGGAGTGAGATTAGTTGGATCCAAAGACGACACAATGTTAATTTGAGGTTGCTTTGTTTGCTTCAAAGGTAGCAGAGCACCACTCTGGAAATGTGAAGTGTTTCAAGACTATGTTGTTCCAAACAATATGTCCAAAAAATTGGCTAAATCGAAAAGGGTGCTTTGAGATATTCATATTAATATTTTTTTATGATTAATAAATCAATGTGATTTTATTTCAGAATCTAGACATACTCCATATTTTAGAGCACATTATAAAGTTATAAAGAGGATAATGACACCAAGATGTTGTCTGTATCATCTGCGGTTCAGGGATCATACTGTCTTACAAGAGGCATGCATTGGTCTTAAAAGGGTTTTAAATATTTGTGGGCCTTCCTGGCTTGGAATGGCCCATTAGAGATGAACAGAGGACTGCATGCACGATCATGAATTAGTGAAGCATAACTAAATAGTCACCATAACTATTATCACTGTTAATACTCAATGTTATGCATGTGTGCATACTGTAAATGCATCCTACCTACGGTGTACCTTCTCCTTTGCACTGCTTGCTCAGCACAGACGCTCAGCACGTGGGGTAGATCATTGAATGAAATGCTGCTCGTTGGTCGGCTTGGTTCACAGACAGGCCAGTGTAATTTGACAGTTGAGGAATGGGGTCAGGGTGGGAAGGACACCATTAGTTTGCTAGAATCATGCTACATGTCAAACCCCATCAGGGAGAGGTTAGGGCAAATCTAGGGTCTTCTCTCTTTCGTCAGGGCTCGACATGACCCAGTCAACTTTGGAGGGGGGGGGGGCGAGTTTCCTAAACTCAAAACCTGACTAGTGTCAAATATTAACTGCAACACAAACAGAGCAAACAGAATCCGAGTAAACACTCCCTGGGGGCCGCAAATATGAGCTTTCACATACACTCTTACAACACACATTCTTACAACACACACACATACACATGTACACACATATCCACGTACATTTACTCTCAGACACATACACAACACACTCAGTCATTCACATGAACACATACACACTATTGTGTTCACATGCACACACGTACAACAAGCATGCAAACGGCTGTGCATGCACACCCACACACACACTACTTACCCAGGAAGAGTAACTACAGCATACTAATAGTATATGGTGTAGATGGGGAAGAGTATTAAAGGTATCAAGATCTTTCTGGAAAAAATAATAAATATTATAAAGACTGACCACTGGTCATGTCCAGTTATGTTGGTACAGAGACAAGATTGGGGTGAGTTGCCAGCTCCAGCTAACTCATTGATCCCACTCTGTGAACTCCTGGTCCGTGGTGGGGTGGGATCCATCCACCCATGCCAAACCTAAGCTCCCCACCAGGGACAGGCCCCCATATGACAGGACCTCTCTCTTTCCTCTGAACTCCAAGCCAGGACAGCTGTTTGGACTTGAGTCCAATCTCTCTCTTCTTCTCACACTCTCCTCTCTGTCCCTCGTCTCCCCCTGATGCCTCCCAAAGGAGCAGAGATCCATCGCACTGCCACAGACTTCAGCTGCACGCCTTCACTGTGGACAACAGTAACCTTTAGGTTTGCATCTCAGAGCGCAGCTTAAAATAGGCAATGATATCACAGCTAGGAGACTGAGGAGACCTGTCGTCAAGCATTGATATAAAGAAATGTTTGGAGAGTTGCAGATTCCTCAGGTGTGTGGTTCCCCGTATGTGTGTTGATAGATTAAGCGGGTGTTCCCAGAGACTGACTGTGGATCAGCTGTCCAGATGAGAGAGTGGAGTGAGTCGGAGATGACCATGTCTGCCGGTGGTTACCTCTCTGCCTCTGATGGGTATGGCATCACCGAGCCTCTGCAGTACTACGGTGAGGGACTCTTTTTATCTGGACTCTGCAATTATACTAAAGCAATCTAGTCCGATTTGATGGTGTGCTTATCCAAACACAATGTATACTTTGTAATTGTGTGGTGATGACCTAATCAAATCAAAATGTCATGATTATACATTTATATTTCATTTATATTATATGTTTATGCTGTTATCATTTTCTGTTATCATCATTTGTAGTGCCATAGGCCTGTAGATTAGAGGGGGAGACTTGCAAGAAGACATAAAGTCTGGGGTAACCTTATACATTTAGAAACAACTGTTTTTATTAAATAAATCTGAATGGAAAATACTTACAGGATAGCCTGCCACATTTCCAGTACACAGGATGTTAGCTAACAAAGAATTTGCATTTGAATTTGGAACTAGGGCCTATTTATAATGGTTGCAGTGGAGTGTTGTGACCTAACCCTAATTATGTGGCTTCTTCACATTGTGGTCCTCTCCTCTCCTGGCTGAGGGGTGGATATGATATGGCTAAATAATGGGGGGTAGCGTTAGTGTGCGTGGGACAGAGGGAGGGAGGCCTGGGTGTTTACATAGTGCTGAAACGGTTTACAAACAGAGATCACCACAGCGTTGTCACGCAAGCACATACTCAATACTGGCCTCCATCCTCGCCAGGACAGGAAACATCTGTGAGACGTAGAGGAAAGACGGGATGCGTGAGGAAAGTGGTGATGAAGACAAAGAGAGAGAGAAGGATAGAGGGGAGGAAAAATAGAGAGAGTCATGGTTCTAAAAGAGAAGGGGTGAGGCGGGTTGTGGCTGAGGATAGGGTGAGTGTTGTTGTTCAGAAAGGAAGGGTCATAGGTTGGATTCTAGAGGTCACTGTGGTGTTCAGTACATGTCAGGACATCTTATAAGAGCTCATAGCTATGGATGAATATCCAGGCTGATATGGTATGAAGACACTTGATGTGCACCTGAGTACAATGTAACTTATACATCCAGTAGTATTGATGCATTTTGAGAAGGGATGGACATTAATCATTCCATTTTTTTTGTGCTTAAAATAAATAACCTCTCATTATTTAAGTTCTTATCTGAACTAATAAAACGCTAAGAGACTCAACTTATGGAAGTGGATCCTTCTGATCAGAGTGACTGATTTAGGGCTGATCTGTGACCAGTGGTGACACATGTTCCCTCTGTGGAGACGGGACTTGAATTTGCTAAATGCTTCACAGCTCCACCGCCCCTCCCCCCGCTACGCTCATAAGACATCATCAGACACCGATCTACGCGGCAATAAAATACTGAATAAAACTCTATAAAAATATGTAAATGGTAAAATGCCCCTGTAACCTCTCAGCTGCATCCTGTTTCCACAGTCCAAACTGGTTCACAAGGTCTCGCTCTGACGTTGTTTTATTAAGTCCCATAGGACCAATAAAATACATTAAGTCATGCATGAATCCCGTAAGATGGTGGACAACGATCACATTCTTGTGATGCACTTTGACTTGAAACCAGTGTGACTTAAACTTAACCGGTGGGTTCAGGATGAAAGCACCAAATCCATTTATTTTGTGTCATTTCCTCATCACACAGATGTGCTGGGGGACCCTTTGGGCTACCCTTTCCAGGAGCCAGACCTACAGGGCCTAGCCTTCAGCCAGCAGCAGTACAGCCCCATCAATGTGCAGTTCTCTGTCTACGGACCGCCGTCCTCCCAGCCCTTCCACCCACCTTCCACCCACGCCTACAGCCCCCACTGCCTGGAGACTCCCTGTGAGCCCAGCCCGGAGCCCCAGTGTGGAAGCCTGGGGAAGGGGCGAGGTGGGGGAGGTTTGTCCCTGGTAAAGAGGACCAGGCTGGGTCCAGGAGGAAGGGTGAGGGGCCAGGATGAGCTGTGTGTGGTGTGTGGGGACAAAGCCTCTGGCTACCACTACAACGCCCTCACCTGTGAAGGCTGCAAAGGTAGGGGAGGCAGTGTTTTCGTCAATGTTTACAACAACATTTGGGTGGTCAACCGGAAAGTTTATCATAGAGCCCGTCACTTCCGGTATCTGTCTGAATATGGGGTTTGAATTTAAATGAAAAAACGTCTTTATCTGGATTGACTTGAATTGAAATGGACCCCAACTAGAGGTGGTGATCCTCCTGTGTTTCAGGTTTCTTCCGAAGGAGTGTGACGAAGAAAGCAGTGTACCGGTGTAAAAGTGGCGGAGGCTGTGAGATGGACATGTACATGCGGAGAAAGTGCCAGGACTGCCGCCTGCAGAAATGTCGTGCTGTGGGCATGCTGGCTGAATGTGAGGGGACATACCATATCAAAAAGGCTGTAGGGATATTTGAAACTGTATTTAGCTGAAAGCAATGTCAATCATTTGAAGAGAGGCAGAATAAGCTAACAATAAGATCTTGAATCTTGAATCTTCATATCTCCAATTTATAGCCAGGCGGACATAATTTAATTGCGAAGACAACCAAAATACCTTGTACAGGGATCCCTTGGAAAAATGTGTATGATCTCAATACCCTTGTGTAAATAAACAATAAGTAAATAAAATATATTTGCCTATGTGAGTCTGACAGAGGCAATTGTGTTGCCAGGTCTGCTGACGGAGGTGCAGTGCCAGTCCAAGAGGCTGAGGAAGGGGACCAAACACAGAGGAGGAGGGCCTGAGGAGGAGGAGAACATGGGGAGCAGGAGAGTCAGCTCCACCAGCAGGCTATCAGGACAGGTACATCACTTTCTCTTTTCCTCCTACATTCAAACCTTCTCATCTAGTTTTCTGACCTTTCGCCATTGTGCTACATTTCTTGGATATTCTGAACGGCAAGGACATTGTAGCTTGACACTTTTTGAAAGATACCCCAAGATCAAATATTCGAAGGGCCTAGAATAGTTACAGACCTTTGGATGATCATCTTGTCAGATGGATTGTATCAATGGAGAACCACAGATCTGTTCCTTACTTTTGTTCAAAGGTGGCCCTCTCCCAGATCACTTTCTTAGATTTCCTGTTTAAGTTCTGGGACCGTCAGGGGGATGTCCCAGATCAATTTATTTTAACATTGCATAGGTCTTTGGAATGGCCTCTTAATAGTAGGATGGACCAGCAACCTGTAACACTTTTGACTGATTTCTAATTGGGGTGCCCTGTAATACGACGCTGCTTATACTCCAAGTCTGTGTCAGAATGGTCCCACTGGACAAACAATGGTTGAATCAACGTTGTTTTTTCTTAATTTCAACCAAAACATTCAATGTGATGATGATAAATCAGCGTGGAAAACTGGGGCTTATTTATTACGGAAACAGTTTACCGTTAAGAACCCAACAGAAGCCAATAGAGCAAAACAAGAGTTTATATTAGACAATTCAGGTAGGTCCCTCTCCGTTTCGTTCCTTTTGCTTCTGTTTAAGAAACGTTTTGCAACAGACTCGGCATAATGTATACGCCCCAGATTGGATTTGCCAAAGTTCCTCAGCGTAAGGGAATTTCCTAAATCCAATGACAAGGTGACGTATTTTTTTTTACAACTCATCCAAATGTAAATCAAAACTAGACGTTGAACTGACGTCTGTGCCCCGTGTGTTGTAATTTCACTCAGCCATCAAATTATCTGTTTGTAATGATTTTTTTCCTGTAACAGGTAGTGTCTGCAAATTTGTCAGTAGAACAGAAGCATGTGCTGGACAGGATGGTGGAGGCTCATCGGCAGTACAGTGCGCAGGACACTACACACTGTAGGGTGGGTCGCTGATAAGAATAGTAATTCTGTTGTCTGTGGATTGAGATTTTAAAGATATGTTGTAATTTTTCTACTAATCTCATTCAGAGCTTATTCAGGCAGTTTTTTTCTGCAGGTGTTTGAGTGGACTTGTACGGAGGTAGGTGGAGACAGACTAACAGACATGGCATGCCCTCCCTCTCAGAGGCTGCTGCAGTTCGCCAAGAGTGTACCTGGTGAGTTGGGCCACACCTCATACATAAGCTTTCTCTCCTTTCTTGTTTCTGCAGTGATATGGAAAGCATATACCTGCTAAGCTTACACCATGTTGCTTTCACCTACCATATGTTTTCATATCAAAACCAAAATGAAAAGGGTTCCCGAGTGGCGTGGCGGTCTAAGGCACTGCAGCTCAGTGCTAGAGTCGTCACTACAGACCCTGGTTCAATTCCAGGCTGTGTCACAACCGGCAGTGATTAGGAGTCCCATAGGGCGGTGCACAATTTGACCAGCGTTGTTAGGGTTTGGCCGAGGTAGGCCGTCATTGTAAATAAGAATTTGTTCATAACTGACTGGCCCAATTAAATAAATAAAAAATAAAAACAGCCCTGTTTCTCTCTCTGAGGCCACTCTGATACCTCCTGTCGTGTAAACTAATCTAGTGTCTGGTGTCTATGTAGGCTTTGAGCTCTTGGACTGCTCGGACCAGACCACCCTCCTCTCTAGTTCATCTGTGGAAGTCATGTTTCTGCTATCAGCTCAGCAGTTCACCCAGAACCCAGCAGCCTCTAGCCCAGGTATTGACACCACCACACCAACATGAGGCTTGTGGGTGTCTGACTCATTTGTCCTGGCTCCATTTCAGCACGCTACACAGTACAATTACAAGAGTTCATTTAACTCCCATGGGGTCACATTCAACACCATTTGGGGGTTAATGGGTCCAACCACATTTTTTGTTAAAACCAACCTGGTCATGGGGTAGATTACAATTTTTTTTGAACATATACACTAAATAGAGTACATATCCAATCACATTAAACTCTCAGAGTTGATTAAATGTAACTACATGCCATTTCACACTTGTATGTGTTTTAAATTAACAATCAACTCCATCAGAGTACATTACTCTAGCAGTTCACTACCTTTTACTGTAGGGTGTAAAGCCTTATTTGCATATTTCCCAGTGTGCCTTTTGAGTAAATGATTACGTAATGCTGGCTTGCTAAGTGATGTCTAGTGATCTCTAGCGAGGCTATCCAACAATTTGATATTTTCATCACCCGCAACCTGCATTCAGAATGATTATCAGAGTAAAGACTGAGTATATTGAGAACACCTAGATCACCTAAACTGGAATAACCATCTCAGTAACCTCTTACGGATTAGATTTGTTTAGAAAAATGTAAGTTATATATCTTTGTGTAGCATAAGATCAATAACAATCAAAGTACATGCGAAAACACAGATATTGAAACAAATAATTCAAAAAATCCCCCCCCTGTGAGAGTTAAAACTTTAACACAGTGAATAAAGCACTTCTTGCACTGTACTCCAAAGCAATGTAAGGGGGCTGTGGATCCTCCATAGATATCAATCCATCTCTCTGGTTACTCTTAAGGAAGTTAAAAGTACACATCCAAATGAACACCAGTTATCACTCCAGGGAGCCAAATCACTCTGTTGAGGGTTAAGATAACTCCAGTGAACACTATGATTCCAACTCTCCTTGATTTACTGTGTACTGAAAAGGTAGGAGCTAGGGAAGGAAATGGAACCGGGCCGATTATGCCAGAGAGCTCATTGTTTTATTTTATTTTACAAGCACTACAACCTTTCAACATCTCAACTCATCATTGGCTGAAAACCTTAGAGTCCAAGGAAAACATTCATAGTGGGACCGGCCCTGTAAATTCAGGTAAGGCACACTGTCCTATCTAAATAGTGTACTCACCACCATAGTATCCCATCTTATGAGCTTTATTTACAGTACTATTTGAAGAGAGGTTCAAGTTAAAGGGATAGTTTATTTGACATGTTATCTTATTTTCCACTAGTATTGTTACAGACTTTAAAAATCCTAGTCCGAGAATCTGGACTTTGATAAATAACAGGCAAAAAAACTAAAAACTGTTTGGATGAAACCACAACACCCCAGGTGTGTCGAAAATATGCTAAAACTTCAAAATAGTGAACTATCCCTTTAAAGATATTAAAATGAAGCAAGCGTACAGTGAAAAATAAGGGAAATTGGGTTTTGTACTGTTTCCATGCATCTTTGTGCAGGAGTCAATGAGGACTTGCTAGGACCGGTGCTCAACTTCTTCCACAGCATGGCTGCATTGGGGGTGACGGAGGCTGAATATGCCCTGCTCACTGCTACAGCACTGCTATGCTCAGGTGACTGGCTCTCTATGCCTGACACACTACTGTATGAAAGGCTAAATGTATTTGTTAATTTATTTTAAATACTATTACACAAGATGTTTAGTTGATAAAGACACACTCTTTATTGACTTATCATTTTCCTCCAAGCGTGTCTGAACATCTCCTCTAGCTTGGCCAGATAGTGACGACCAACTCTATGTCGTTCTGTCATCTGGCTCTGTTAGCAGACGAAGCGTCGCTGCGGGCGGTGGTGTGTGTGGAGAGCTTACAGGAGCTGACCATGGAGCTGCTGTCCAGGGTGTGCGGAGCCCGGTATGGAGCCCAGGGCCCTCAGGGAGCCCAGCGCTTCGCTCGCCTGCTGGGGAGACTCACAGAACTGCGCACGCTACGACACAACCACCTCACCCTGCTCCGACAGCAGCTCTGGGACAGTCAGCCTTGAGACAGACACTGAGTACGAAGAACAGAGATAGAACAGAGAGACAGAGACACAAACAAATGGTTTAAATAATCTACATTTTGCTTAATGTTCAATGATTTATCAAGTTTGTACCAAACAATTTAAGGTAACACTATGTTATGTTAATAAGGAAAAATACCAATACCATTCTTCTAAGTGATTGGTTTCTACTGTAAAGTTTGAATCACCGACCGGTGTTAAACCAAAGTGAGTTTTGTTATATGGAGAGCACAGATTAAGGTATTAAAAAAGTATTTTATCATACCTTGGCAGTCATCCTATTTGTGTTGTTTTCATGGTGAAGTGGAATCAACCACCTGGTCATTATACTGCCACACAGTGCTCTGGTAGGTCTGTTACACAGTGTTCTCTTGGAGTTTAAAGAGGAAGTTTGTTCAAATATAAATGTTTATGATTTTACACTTACCTGGGATGTTTCGGGTTGACAGTAGTAGCTTGGCAGACTAGTGCAAAACAGCATTGGTATCAATTGTGGCTCACATCAGAAAAAATGTTAATACACCGTACAGATACCTCAGTTGTCCAACTTCTATTGTAACCACATCACTCCCTACAAACATACACTGTGATATAAGGAATTATTTCTCATGGTTGCTGAAATATAAACTTTCAGGCGGCTTTAATAAGTGCTCCACAAAGCTGGGAGACATCCTATTTGCAACATTCAAAAAACTAAAATGTTCTTAAAACGATGTAGTGTAGAAGCGTAGGTGAAGCGTAAAGGTAAAGATGTATTCAATGGATATTGTTCTGATATCTATCTGTGCCCCTGTGAAAAAGCTGTCACTACTGATCACAGTTGACAGCAGTAAAGCATAGTCGAGTAGAAATGCATAAAACATACACACTGATGTTGTTTGATAGATTCTAAAGTGCATAAAGTAATCATTTCCTTTTCATTTTGTGTTATGAAAAACAAAAATAAAGAGAATGAACAGGGATTAATAAAATAATCACTTAAATAAATTCCTTTAATCTTTATGCGCAACTTAAAATATTTGGAATACTCAGTTAAGTTGTCCCCTCTGTTCATGGTAGTGTCCAAATGAATAACTTAATTCAAGACATATCTACATGAAGAGAAGAACCAAAACCATGAGTACTACTTTTAATTTGTGACTTTGTTTTAATAGCAGATGTACTATATTGTTACCTTTTTGTGTTTTGAAGTTGTTGTATGTGTTTATAAATGTATTTCTATAGTTATATTTCTTTTTTTCTTTTTCAAGACATACACAACACATGTAAACACAGAAAAGGAAAAGAAGGACATGACCAGAAGGAGTATATAAAAACAGAAACACAAGGAGACAAATACAGCAGTTAAGCAAACAAACAATACATACAAACATACATCATACATACATACATGGATAGATAAAGCTAATCAATGAAGCGTCATTAACTGGAATATAATAATTGTAGTAGTAATTGCAGTAGTAATAACAACAGTAATAATTTGGACAATAATATTTTTAAAAAGCCGAATGAATTAACCCCATTCCACTTTCCATTGAGTCTTTCATCATTTCAACCAAAAGGAAAATAATCAATTCCAGTTCATTCTTGTCTCTACTACACCAATCACTCCTCTATTGCGTGCCTAGATATACATTTCAAAAGTGTCTTTATCAGAGTCTGGTGGGGTTAGCATCGTTGGACTGTGGAGCTTTTTGAGAGGATTTGAGAGTGCTTTGAAGCAGAGAGTGAGGCTAAAAGCAGTGGCTGTGGGGGGAAAGGTCGGGCAATGAAACAATCCATAAAACCATTGGTCTATACAATGTCATTTCCAGGTAATACTTTCTCTTTCCGTGTCCAGTTCATCTTCATTCCCTCTTTGTTGGGTTACATCCATGTCCATCAAAGTCATTGGTGTTTCCTCTCCCTTCTTATCAACCATGTCCCCAGATCGTAGTTATAAACAGGTCTCCACGTTGTGCAATGGGCTGGCGGGGCGGCAGAGAGAAGCAGCTGGTAGTCTTGCATCTTTTGGGGTCAGATGATCTCCGTTCTCAGCAGCAGCAGTGGCGTTGTTGTTGCAGTTGAGTGTAACGGGGAGGCTCTGCTGGCGGTAGGGGGCAGGGCGGGAGGCAGAGCGGTGGCGAGAGGGTGGCTGAGGGGGCTTGGCAAGGGGAGGAGCTTGGCGAAGAGCCAGGCGAACGTTGTTGCAGTCTGAGCGCTCTGATTCTTCGGTTTCAATGTCTGTCTCGTCAATCAAGGGGATGTTGTGGACCGAGTCATTGATGAGAAATTCCGGGTGTGCCATGAAGTCGTGGATGGAGTTCTTGGATTCCGGCTTCTCAATGCCATCATAAAGTGGACTACGGAATGCTTTCACCACTTGGATCTATGTTGAGTTTGGTATAATAATGGTCATACAAGGGGGAAAATGCGGAACGGAAAAGGGAATAGATGGGACAAACAAGTGGAGAGAGATTTAGTATTTAAAAAGCGTCACAGTGGCAGATGTATCTGACTAAACTTACCTGAAAAAGTTGTTATGAAAAGATACAACTTTTGATTCTTCTGAAAATTCCACTTAATGTTAGTTAAATTCTTAGTCAAAAGTTTTATTGTTGTAGGTTTGCCTGGGTGTGGGCAGGTGTGCTTCTTTCTGTCCATTGAGGTAATTCCTAGATATTATTTTTGTCCATTTAGGGCAAAACTCGGTCCCTCCCCCCAGGACCCTCCCCCAGGACCGAGTTTGGGAAACCCTGATTTATGGAATCCCTTTTGTTCAGGAGCATGCCCAGAGGCAACATTTCTGTACAGTCTCTTTAAAGGCAATCAATTACCTATGAATTGAAATGCCTCACTGACCGGATTAATCCTACTGTATTTGTACAATATGTACATGTCCGTCTGGGAATACTCTGTAACTTTAAAGCAATTTAGGGGAAGTAAAACAAATGAAAAGGTAACTTAAATAATGAAAGATCAAAGTTGCTGTTGTCAGTTCAATATAAGACATTTTAAATGTATCAAATACTCATTGATGGATGTACAACCTTGTCTGACACACGCACACGCACACGCGCACGCGCACACACAAATATAGAAACCTTTTTGTACAGAGCTATAAAACGTACATACGGGACAGGTGAAACAACTAGAACACAGAGCATGGGATTGAGACCAGTTTGCAAACCAAACAACCACTGACATGCTGACAGGCTGATCATGTGAGAGCCTCGTTTACTGCCATGCTGTACAAAAAAAAAACACATTCAATGTGGTCGTGCATGAGATTGTCTTGATGCAGAAGAAAATGCTTATGGGCGCAGTTGGATGAGCTACTGTATCTACTGACTGTTGCAATGTCCAATGAGCCATAATGCTGCTTGCCACCAGTAAATCAAAGGGAAAATCATCCACAATACAGACCAGCCACAGTAATAACAGTGTATGTGAATTAATCAGTTCAACTTTTTTAAATAATTGTTGTGAGTGAATTGTACCTTTCTATTGAATATCTTGAACATGTGCTTTGTAAGTTGTTTTGGGTATATCTCAAGTCGGGTGTTTTTAGATTTAAGGACATTAATACAGTCGACCAGATCAGTACAAACATGTCAATATAGTAGACAATGGTTGTATTTCATAAGGCACAATAGTCACCACACTGGAATTGCAAGTGTTGTACAACAAACCTTTACCTCCAATGTCAGAACAAATGTATCAAAACTGTTCCTCATAGTCACATAATAAGCACGTGAAACATGTATGATATACCACCAGTTTTTCTGTGTCCAGCCACAACTTACACTCTTAGAAAAAACATTGCTATCTAGAACCTGAAAGGGTTCTTTGGCTGTCCTCATAGGAGAACCCTTTGAATAACCCATTTTGGTTCCAGGTAGAACCCTTTTAGGTCCAAGTAGAACCCTTTCCACGGAGGGCTCTACAAGGAACCCAAAAGAGTTTGACCTGGAACCAAAAAGGGTTCTCCTATGGGGACAGCCAAAGAACTCTTTTGGAACCCTTGTTTCTAAGAGTGTACCCCTGTCCCTGTACAAAAATAATAACAAATGACGGGTTATTCATCCACTCAAAGTCAGGACCCATTGACACAGAACTCAACATAGGTCTTAAAGGCATTATGGTGAAGTTGACTTTAATATTGTTAATGAGGAAAACATAAATAAGGTGTTCCTGCAATTGCTATGACTGGTCCTAAATTGTAAAGAGATGTGCATATTGTGAAGTATAATCAAATCATAATAATACATTCATTCCCACGGAGAATTTGATGTAGAGCAAATAAGTATGTGAACATGAATGCAATTATGTTGCGATGGACACTTCGGGCTGAATCCTAACTTGATACACTACATGACCAAAAGTATGTGGACACCTGCTCATCAAACATCTCATTCCAAAATCATGGGCATTAATATGGAGTTGACGCCCCTTTGCTACTATAACAGCCTCCACTCTTCTGGGAAAGCTTTCCATTAGATGTTGGAACATTGCTGCAGTGACTTGCTTCCATTCAGCCAGAAGAGCATCAGTGAGGTCGGGCACTGATGTTGGGCGATTAAGTCTGGCTTGCATTCCAATTCATTCCAAAGGTGTTCGATGGGGTTGAGGTTAAGGCTCTGTGCAGGCCAGTCAAGTTCTATCACACCGATCTCAACAAACTATTTCTGTATGGACCTTGCTTTGGGCATGGGGGCATTCTCATGCTGAAACAGGAAAGAGCCTTCCCCAAACTGTTGCCACAAAGTTGAAACCACAGAATCATCTAGAATGTCATTGTATGCTGTAGTGTAAAGATTTCCCTTCACTAGAACTAAGGGGCCTGAACCATGAAAAACAGCCCAGACCATTGTTCCTCCTCCAACAAACTTTACAGCTGGTACTATGCATTGGGGCGGGTAGTATTCTCCTGGCATACGCCAAACACAAATGAGTCCATCGGACTGACAGATGGCGAAGGCGTGATTCATCACTCCAGAGAATGTGTTTCTAATGCTCCAGAGTCCAATGGCGGCAAGCTTTATACCACTCCAGCCGACGCTTGGCATTGTGCATGATGATCTTAGGCTTGCATGTGGCTGCTCGGCCATGGAAACCCATTTTATGAAGCTCCCGATGAACAGTTATTGTGCTGAATTTGCTTCCAGAGGAAGTTTGGAACTCGGTACTGACTATTTTAACCAAGGTCAGACAATTTGTATGCGCTACGCAATTCAGCACTTGGCGGTGACGTTCTGTGAGTTTGCGTGGCCTACAATTTCGCTGAGCAGTTGTTGCTCCTAGACATTTCCACTTCACACTAACGCCACTTACAGGTGACCAGGGCAGCTCCAGCAGGGCATAAATGGGACGAACTGACTTGCTGGAAAAGTGGCATCCTATGACGGTGCTACTTTGAAAGTCACGGAGCTCTTCATTAAGGCCATTCTACTGCCAATGTTTGTCTATGAAGATTGCATGGCTGTGTGCTTGCTGTTATACACATGTCAGCAACGGGTGTGGCTGAAATAGCCAAATCCACTAATTTGAAGGGGTGTCCACATATTTTTGTATATATAGTGTACATGCAAGTAACCCTTGTTTAAATCATACGCTGATTTAAAAATAGGGATTCACGCGAAAGTCAGAGTTATGGATGAGCATTAGGAATTCTGTGTGCTCAGTGTACTGTACTTCAGCATGCACAAACAATAAGATTTGTTTGTTTACT